>NC_091059.1:97365924-97990924 GCF_000393655.2 Nicotiana sylvestris
GTCAAAAAGACGGTAAAGTGTTAAGGTTAGGATATAAAAAGAGGCAGACCTTCCATTAGAAGAGAGTTCATTTTTGAGTCTTGAGAGATTCTGTGAGTAAGAAAACTGAAAAAGGAAAAAACAGGAATAAATTTCAGAACATTGTGAATGAGTATTGTCTAGAAGAAACTGTGTAAGAGTCCAGTTTGATCAGGTTGTCTTTGTGGCTTTGCTTTTTCTGTCGTTTGCCAAGCTTTCTTGTGGTCATTGGATTTCTGTTGCTGTTACATTCAACATTCTAGGCTGTTATTTCCTACTCTGTTTTTCTGGGATTGTTTATTTGTTGCTCGACTCCTTGCTGAGCTTCATCATTGTTGGCTGGTCGTTGTTGCTGTGTTGTTGCTGTGTTGTTGCTGTGAATCTGCTGTGCTGTTGTTTGCTGTGTACTATTCAGCTGATCCTTTTCCTTCTTCTTTTGTTCCTCTATACCAGGTACACAACTAATACTGTCCATGTAATTTGAAAGTCGAGCATGAATACAAAAGGGAAGATTTGAAGACATCTATGTCCACATGTAGTTGCTATATAGATGATTATGTAGTGTGTAATGGTTTACAATCTTGTTTGGGTATTGGAGTTGGTCCTTTCATATAGTGAATACAAAAAAAATGTAGTATGGTTTGATATCATATGTTGGTTAGGTTAACAGACAAAGGGATTGGCAGTATACTAGGCTATGTCTTGAAAATTAGTTGTGTTTTGTAATTAGCATTCTCTTTTAATGCATGTCAAAGAATAAAACTATCCGCCTTAGTTAATTTTCATTCTCTTTTGATAAACTGCCTCGTTATAATTATCAAGCCACACCCTTATAACAATTAGCACAAGTCCGCGCCCCTCAACCTTATGAAGGTCGAGCCCAGGTCAAAACAGACCAAACAGACCCGCCTCGGATAAACAGTGGCCCAGGTCTGGCCCATCCCGCATGAGCTGGATTTGGGCCCATAATGTTCGATCAGCTGTCCGTATGCATGGTCATGTTTCCTTATTCTGTAAAAGCATTTCGGATCCTGCTGTAAATAATCTGCAAGCATGTAAATAATTAAGAGATTTTCTTTTATTTTAGAGACGAACTTAATAGGAAATATAGTCATTATAGGTTTATCCTTTAAAATAAAAATGAGACGAGCCTCGACAAACAAAAATGTAGAAGCTGCGGGGCCCTCTAAATGTATATATTAAATACTTAGATTCCGGGACGGGCCGTTTAGCAAATTTCACGGCCCTTCCCAAAATAATAACACGATAGTCTCTTTAGGTGCGTGTTTAATAATCTACTTTCTTAAAACTTGGGGTGTGCATTTCATGCGACCCAGATCCAAATCCCAAAACATCAAATAAAATATGTTCCAGATTGTGGGTGCATTTCATGTGACGCAGTCCAAGGACATGTTTTAAGCGATGTTCACATCCTTTTGAAATAATAACAATAAAGCGGTAAAAAGTTAAAATTGGCACATTGGTTCATAATGGTATTTAAAATCAGATAAATAAGCCGAATATGACAGTTGAGCGACCGTGCTAGAACCACGGAACTCGGGAATGCCTAACACCTTCTCCCGGGTTAACAGAATTCCTTATCCGGATTTCTGGTGCGCAGACTGTAATATGGAGTCATTCTTTTCCTCGATTCGGGATTAAAATTGGTGACTTGGGACACCCTAAATCTCCCAAGTGGCGACTCTGAAATTAATAAACCAATCCCATTTCGATTGTCCTTTAATTGGAAAAACTCCCTTGCACCCTCTCGGGCGCGGAAAAAGGAGGTGTGACAATAGCTATAATATATTTGTTTGATTAATGAAAGTTGCATCTCTCTTTGTGTACGTCCAACAGATTCTCAAAAATAGAACATTTTTAGTTTAAATATTCAAATAATTGGCTTTGATTTATTAAAGAATGAAATTCATTTTACAGAAAATCTTGGACTACTACTTTCATTAAATATTTTTCCATTTATAATCCAATTTTTTTTTGTCTTAAAATTGCCAAGTGACTTTATTTTAGCTTGCCACTTGGCTTAACCACATTGGAAACTACTCTCCTTTTAATATAATATAGATATTCAAATAATTGGCTTTGATTTATTAAAGAATGAAATTCATATTACAGAAAATTTTGGACTACTACTTTCATTAAATATTTTTCCATTTATAATCCAAATTTATTTTATTGTCTTAAATTTGTCAAGTAGCTTCATTTTAGCTTGTCACCTGGCTTAATCACATTACAAACTACGGTGCTATTAATATAATATATAGATATAGATTCAAGCTTCTGCCCCTTCGCTAAAATTCAAAGCCCGATTTTTTTTTTTTTTTGGTTAAAGTTAGAGATAGCAAATTTACTCGAATTCAGCAAAGTTATGCGCAACAAAGTTTTCTTCTTGATAGATCCATCTGCGCCATCCCAATGTATCAAGTATTGGACAAAAGCTTCCCGAGTTTTTCCCATGTCAAACATGGGGTAATCAGCAATCACAAATTCACAAAAATCATCCTCGTCGGAATCGGGTCGTACAGATTGCTCAATTTCTGAATCCATTAAAGACCTAACTGAATCTTTCCATATATACAGAGTATATCCTGATATAGAATCAATCATCAATCTCCTTATCAAATTGTACATCATCCGAGTACAGAGAATACAAAGGTTTATCGGCGGAAGCATTTCCATAGGAGCTGTTTACAGGTGTTTAAGTGTTCTGGTTTGAAGGCTATTTTAGTCCAAATATACATTTATCTTACAAATTCGGGGACAAAATTTCCCGAGAAAGAAGGCAAGTCGTCAAAAGCCCAACCCAAAAATTTCCAGATCTTCACCGTCGCCACTCTCCTCCCCTCTCCGCCGATTCCCTTCTCATTTCTTAGTCGCCGATCATCAACCTCCATGAACCGCCACCATCGCCATAGCTTCTAACTTCATCAATGGCGTTGAGATCAACTGGACGCAAGGTCTCATTTGACGTTCTCTCAACTTCCATCCTAGACGACGATCAGGATTACGATTCCTCCACCGCGACTCTCCCTCGATCCAATTCCGATCCTCCTCCGCAGCTTCTGCCTAATGATGACGCCACAAGCCCAACCGGAAACCGCAAGAGGAAGAAGAAAAAGAAGAAGCACAAGAGAATCGCCGAGCATTCCACAATTTCCGAATATTCCGTCACGGACGAGCAGCTAGGCCGCTCATCCTCCGTCGGGGAATTTAGCGGTTACTGTTACAGTGTTGCTCAGAGCAGCAGTGTTGTGGTATGTGAGGAACCTGTTACACTGCCGAAGCCTGAGAGTAATTGTTCAGTGAGTTCAGTTTCTGGGCTTCCGTTTGGGGAGTTGAGGCAAAGAAATGTTATGGTCAATGGAGTGACCGAAGAGAGCGTCGGATCACCACAGATTAGTGAGAGACAAAATGAGAGTGTTGTTAAGGAATTGGAATCGAGGTCAAATTCGAGAGTCGAAGTGAATGTGAATATGAATGGGGTTGCAGGGAGGAGTTTGGAGAAGGAAGCGTCTTTAGATTGGAAGAAGTTGATGGCTGAAGATCCCAATCGTAAGCATGGACCTTTTTTGTTTTTCTTTAATGGTTTTCTAAATGTTTTTCATTTCCTGCCAATGTTTCCTAACTGTGTTCCGACTCTAATAGGAACATATTATGGCAACTGGAGGAACGTGTAGAGAAAAGATTTGATGATTAATACTTGAATAGAGAAATTCTAGTTCTAGAGAGAAGCTTGTATGAGGCTTCCTTAATCATCATATCTTTTCGCATGTTGAGAAACTATGTCATTGTACTTTAAACATGAAGTTAGCTAAATATATGACAAATAAATTCACTTGGGGGAGGGAGGAGGGGTTGGGGTGGTTGCCTAGTAACAAATATGTCTTACTTGCTCTTACCTCCATGCCCGTTTTCGTTTCTTTCTTTTTTGAGAATTCCTGCCATGCTGCCTCTGCTCTCGTTCGGGCCCTGAATCCCTTGCTTTTGGCTAAGGTCTTTAATTACCCTTTCTCATTAACCCCCACCCACCTTCCAAAACTACAAATTAACAAACACTACTGGAATAGCGCGGCAGCTATACCATAACAGATATAGTACTTACCGGAAAGAGAAAGCGAGACTGACCTACCCAAGAGAGAGAATGCAAGAGTGACTCCCCCCATCACTTAAAGGCCGCAAGAAAACAATTTTCCACGGCCTTATTTACCAAGCTCGGGACTAGAGGAGCATTTTAGGAATTTGAGGTATCACTTGTAATGTAATAAGGATGTCTCATTCATATAGTAATGTCCCTAGCTTTCGCCCTATTTTAGAGGCAGGTTTGGAACCCTGTATCTCTAAATTCAAATTTACTTCTAATTTATTTCAGTTGCAGAAGAAAACTTCACATGTATCCTTTCTCTTACTTTAGTTGTGTGGTATTTTGTTAGAAACATTTCCGGTGGATAAGTCACCAATGAAGTGCTTCATGGAAGAGATGTATGCGGGTAATTCCTTAAGGAGTACAGTTGCCCGCGGGGATGATAAAGAGCGGCAAAGAGTTTATGATACCATATTTCGCTTACCATGGCGATGTGAGCTGGTATTATACTCTATTAAGACACTGCACTATGAAGCATTCTCAAATTATATTTTGAATCCATTATTCTTTCATTGCCCTCAGTTTCCTGGTGTTCACTTCTTGACTTGCATCTTTTGTTCCTCTGTTATATATCTGCCCTGGACTGTGATAGTGCCAATAGGGGTCCTTTTTTTCTTCTCTTTTTTTAAAACTTTCTACTTCCCAATTTTATTCGGAACGAGCTGCAGACTAGGAGGTCCACTACCTGTTCTTCTCGGATATAGTCTTTATCTCATAAACTATCAAGCTGGTTTTGCTGAATGGATGACAAAACTATTGCTTTTGCAGCTTATTAATGTTGGCTTTTTTGTCTGCTTTGATTCATTCCTGTCACTGCTAACTGTCATGCCAACGAGAATAATCATGATCTGCTGGAGGTTTCTGAAAACAAGGTTGGTATTTCATACTTCACTCTTCCTTTGTTCTTTGAACTTGAAATGATTTTTTGGGATCTCCACTCTCCAGGAGAGTTGTGTCTATCATCTGTCCTAATATTATTCATCATACCATTGTGACCTTACAGCAGATGGGATGCAGAATTTTTTCTGTAATCTCAAATTAACCCTTTAATCAAACAGTTCATCTAAGATTTTGTCTAGAAGTAATATAAGATTTCCTTGCTATCCCAATCCATGTTGATTTTTTAGGTTTGATTTAATTTGTTATGAATTTTCATAATTATGCATAGATCAGGGATGTAATCTTGCATAGAATCAGTATTTTACCAAAAACTAAACCATATGTAATCACTTTATATCTCAAACCGAACTCGAGGGAATAGGTAGGTTTTTCTTTCATTACTCATTCTTTTCTTCTTAATGACTTATCTCTATTCATAGAGGCTGATAATTTTTGGTGGTTTTGAAACCTATGGGAACAGTGTATTTGTGCAATGAGCTTTTAATTACTAGATTGTCATTGAATTTCTTTTGGTAGGAACTTGCAGCTGCCATATGGTATGCGTTGCTAAAATATCAACTTGAAGGAGATGAGGGATAGTTGTTGGAGGGTGTATTGATATAAGATTTTTCCTTTTTGCGTTTTTGGGAGTTTATTACTGATTGGGTATACCTTCATGTCTAGTGTTCTGTTCGGGTTTATTTGTGATTGGGCATATCTTCATGCTAGAGATCGAACATTGCAACAATTCTAACATTATTTATTAACAGAAATGAGGTATGATTATTAATAAAATTAAAAAGAAAACTTTATTACAAATTCTGCCGTGAAAAAATCCACGGTGTTTCAGCTTGCTTCCTTTGTTACTTCAGTCCCTGGAAAATAAAATAATTTTAAAGACAATAAAAGGGAAATTAAAGTTTCTTTTTGTAGAAAATGGTGTTCAGTTGGTGCCCCAGAGGTAATATATTCTCCAAGACTGTTCTCCAGTTGCACTTGGAGAAGTTTCTGTTGCTGCCAAGTAATAGGTCCCTGGTTAAGTGAATTTGCAGAGCGGAACTTACAGGAGGACCATCAGTTGAAACAAGGGTAATGCTCTTAAGTACCTAAGAGGTTGGAAGTCTAGGGATACAGCTAAGATCACTCAATGGCCGGAATTGGCAAAGTTTCCAGCTACGGTGGTTGACAATGTCATCAAAATCAATGCAGACACAGATGAACGGAGCCAGCAATTTCTTTCTCGGTGTTTAGTTGGGAACTTCAACGATTCTTTCAACTATAGCCCAAATCAAGAAGTGATTAAGACTTGGTTCACGAGCAGGTGGAAGATTTGTTCTGGTCTGAGAGTTACTCCTATAGCTCACAACCAGTTTTTGTTCGAGTTTCCTTCGAGACAAGAAGCAATGAGAATCCATGCTGGAGAATGGTTTTGGAATGGTCTGCGCTTATCTTTAGAATGGTGGACATCAGTGTCAGGCACCAATTTAGCCTCCCCGAGATCAGATTACAAATGGGTAAAAGCATTTGGTATTCCAGTCCATGCGTGGTCTCTAGACACCTTCAAGATTATTGGCGACTTATGTGGTGGTTTTGTTGGAATCGATGAAGATACGAAGAACCGAAATCACTACATTTGGGCGAGAATCTGTGTTAATGCCAAAGAATTTAATTGTCCAGACAAAATTGATCTTGATGTGGAAGAATGGAGATTTGAAATCTCGATTCTTAAAGATGTTGTTGCAACGCCAAAGCCAATCCCTACCCGAGCCCAACAAGTAGCAGAGAAAGCCATCGGAGAAGAAAGGTGCAAGTGTACGTCAAACACTGCAACAACAAGTTTTTCGGGGACTGAGCTGAAAATTAGGGCTCAGCTGAAGCACGTGATGGGGCAGAGTGTGGCAGAGAACTTTAATTCAAATTTACTAGGGCCCACCCCAAATGGAAAGCACAAGGTGGGTCAACTGGAAGAGCAATGTTTAAACTCAGAGCTACAAGGGCCCACTCCAAAATTCTTGCTTACACGGGCTAATACTAAAATTCCCATGGGCCGACCCAGTGTAGCAAGGTGCTCAGGAAGTAAAGACCCAATTTCTTTGGGCCTAAGTGCAGCAGAAACATATTATTCAGCAGGCCCAGGGAGGAGGGCCCAGTCTAAATCCAAATTTAAGAAGCCACCACATGTTCAAGAATGGAGAGCCATTCGTCTGCTGCCAAACCCCGTTTCCAACTTCAAAGCTTTGAATCTCCAAACATCAGCAACACTCCCCCAGCAGTCAAGTCCCTAGAGACTTACAACAAAGACTTCATTACTGGGCAAACTCTGCATGCAACCACCATCTCTAAAGAAGATGATGCAGACGACGAAGTAGATAACACTGCAAACAATCTTTGGTGTCTCTTGAACCGATTGGCTTGGTTAGAAACTGCTTCAACTGCACTGGTATGTTCTGATACTGATACCTCATTATCTTTTCACTGCTACGAGCCGGAACAACTGCAACCACAAGGAATTCAGCAGCCCAATGTCATTGAAAAATCTAAATGGACAAAACTAGTTATGGGTAAAGCATGCAAAGCTTTTGGCATCAACGTAGTCGGATTTGAGCATGAAATCTTCGATTTAATTATGAGGATGGATCAGAAGAGACAAATTCAGATTCAAAAAAAGGGGTCACTGGCAGCAACAAACAAGAAGAGAAAGAAGAAAGGGGAAGGTGAGGTTCAAAAGTTAATTAGCAGCATTAACTATGATGGGGGAAGCAACAGAGGCAGGGGCAGGCACTTCAAGAGCCAGTCAAGATGAAAGTAAAAATCCTAAGCTGGAACATTAATGGTCTCAATGGTAGGAAAAAAAGGAGCACTCTAATGGAAGGCCGACATTTTGTGTCTTCAGGAAACCAAAATGGAGGTAATTCCTAAAAGCTTGTTACATCAAATTTGGGGGAGCAGACGGGCTGATTGGGTAGAACTAAAGGCCTGTGGCACCAATGAGGGTATTATTATTATTTGGGATAAGAGAATGTGGAATTACATTGACTCTCATCAAGGAAATTACACAATCACCTGTATGCTTGAAAGTTTACAAGAGGATTTCAGATGGCGCTTTATTGGATTATATGGTCCACATACAAATTCTGAGGGGGAAGAACTATGGCAGGAGCTGGGAGCAATCAGAGGTATTTGGAGTGAGCAATGGGTTATAGGTGGGGATTTCAATGTATGCAGGTTCGAGAACGAGAGACTCAATTGCACTAAGAGATCCAAAGCAATGAAAAGCTTCTCAGAAACAATTATGGATCTGCAACTGATTGATTTGCCTCTTCATGGAGCACAATATACATGGTCAAGGGGGGAAGACACTCTACAGACATCTAGGATTGACAGATTCCTTATTTCTATAGAGTGGGATGAAAGCTTTAAAGCAATTAAACAGCTGGTGTTGCCTATACCTATTTTTGATCATAAACCATTACTGTTGGAATGTGGAGAATGGGAGGCAACCCACTCCTACTTCAAGTTTGAGAATATGTGGTTGCAACAAGAGGGGTTCATTGATATGGTGAAAGGGTGGTGGCAGAATTATACTATAGGTGGTAACCCTGATTTTATTCTCATTCAGAAGTTGAGAAACTTGAAAAAAGACATCTCCAACTGGAATAAAGAAGTTTATGGCAAGCTGGAAGTAAGAAGAAGCAAGGCTCTTGAGGAACTTGCAGCTTTAGAACATGCTATAGAAGGCAGAATTCCAATGCAGGCTGAAAAGCAGAAGATTTTGAGTTTGCAAGTGGAGCTGGAGGAACTGGCCAAAGCTGAAGAAACATCATGGAGACAAAAGTCAAGATGTCAATGGTTGAAAGAGGGGGACAGGAACACCAAATATTTCCATTCCATAGCCAACTCACATAGAAGAGTCAACAATATTGACAAGCTCAAAGTGAATGATGAAATAACAGAAGACAAAACACAGATTAAGGAGGAGATCTTGAACTTCTACCAGAATTTGTATACAGAAAACGAAGTGAGGAGACCTACTGCCAATTTTGATGAAGTAGCTAGACTAGCAGAAGAGGACAGGGAGTTGTTAGAGAAAGCTTTTGACGAAGAAGAAGTGCATGAAACTATTAATTCCTGTTCCTCAGATAAGGCTCTAGGACCAGATGGTTTCACTATGGCTTTCTTTCAAAGAACATGGGAGTTTATCAAGCCAGAAGTGATGGGGCACTCAATCACTTTCATCAACAATGCTATATGGTAAGATCATGTAATGCCTCTTTTATTGCCTTGATTCCAAAAAAGAAAGTGGCTATTGAACTTGGAGACTTCAGACCAATAAGTTTGATTGGGGCAGTGTCTAAGATTGTGGCCAAGCTACTAGCAGAAAGATTGAAGAAGGTTATTGGCAAATTAGTCTCCAACCATCAAAATGCTTTCATTAAGCACAGGCAGATAACTGATGCTTCACTTATAGCCAATGAGGCTCTAGATTGGAAGCTTAAATCGGGGGGGGGGGCTGGCATTATATGCAAACTCGATATTGAAGAAGCTTTTAACAAGCTGAATTGGTCATATCTAATTTCTATTCTAAGGAAGATGGGATTTGGAGCCAAATGGATAAGGTGGATCAGATTCTGCATCACAACAGTCAAATATTCAGTGTTGGTCAACAGAGAACCTGTGGGTTTCTTCTCATCGCAGAAAAAGGGATCAGGCAGGGAGACCCACTCTCCCCATTTCTATTTATACTTGCCATGGAAGGTTTAAGCAAAATGCTTGAAAAGGCTAGAGAACTACAATGGATTCAGGGCTTCAGAGTAGGGGCATACATTGGGAGTTCAGTCTCTGTTTCTCATCTGCTGCATGCAGATGATACTCTAATCTTTTGTGAGGCTGAAAAGTCACAACTTATATACCTAAACCTGGCTTTCCTCCTATTCGAAGCTCTTTCTGGGCTACATGTCAATGCGCTGAAAAGTATCATTTATCCTGTCAACCATGTACCTAACATTGAGGAATTAGCAGGTATCATGGGTTGCAGTATTGGGTCCTTGCCTACCACATACTTGGGCCTTCCACTGGGTGCCAAATTCAAAACTTGTGAGATATGGAGTGGGATTATTGAAAAGTTTGAAAAGAGGTTAGCATCATGGCAATTGCAATACCTCTCCATGGGAGTAAGACTAGCTCTTATCAACAATGTGCTTGACAACATTCCAACTTATTACATGTCACTATTTACTATCCCTAAAAAGGTGTTAAAACAATTAGATAAAATCAGGAGGGACTTTCTATGGGAGGGGAACAACAACACTCACAGGTTTCATCTCATTAAGTGGGATAAAGTCACACAACCAAAACACTAGGGAGGATTGAGATCTAGAGGTCCACAACAAGTGTTTACTAATGAAATGGCTTTGAAGATATGGCATAGGGGAATCAAGTCTCTGGAAGGAGGTGATTATTGCAAAGCATAGGAAAAGAGACAATTGGAGCACCAAAATTCCTAATGCACCTTATGGAGTGGGCCCTTGGAAGTACATCAGGAAACCTGGGAATGAATTTTTCCAGAAATCCTACTTCAAAGCAGGCAATGGAGCACATATCAGATTCTGGAAAGACAAATGGCTCAACAACATTCCAGATTGCATTGGACAAAGACTCCTCCATAGCTCAGAACAGAAGTGGCAATAATTGGGATGCTCATCTCAGAAGAGCAGTGCAAGATTGGGAAGTGGACAACATGATAGAATTACTTGCCAGAGTGGAAAGGTTCAACATGAATGCAAGTACACTAGACACCATTTGTTGGGGGAGTAAGGGCACTTTCTCAGTGAAAGAATATTACAGGAAACTATGTTCTCAAAACCTAGTGATCGATGCATGGCCATGGAAATTAATATGGAAAACTAAGCTGCCTATTAAAGTAATTTGCTTTGATTGGATTGTTCTCCGTGAAGCTTGCTTGACACAAGACAATCTCAACAGGAGAGGCCTTCAGCTGGTCAATAGATGTTATATGTGCAGGGAGAATGTGGAAATAGTCAGCCATTTGTTTTTGCATTGCCCATTGGCCACTGACCTTTGGAACATGTTTTATTGTATTTTTGGCCTCAAATGGGTTATGCCACAAAACATAAAACAGGCACACCTGAGCTGGAGTCGATGGAGAGTTTATAAGACCATCAAGAAGATCTGGTTGATGATCCCTGCAGTTTGTTTTTGGTGTTTGTGGAATGAGAGGAATAGTAGATGCTTTGATGGGATCTCAACTCCAAATCACTCTCTCAAAGCTAGATGCCTACTCAATCTTTTTTGTTGGACTAAGTTAGCTACTGTAACTAGTTCTGCTCATCTTTTGGACTTTGTTAGCTCTCTTGTCTTAGATTGACATTCTGTAAAGGGACTAGTTTTTCTTTCGTTTTTGCACCTCAACTTTTGTAAATATGCATCTTCTTGATGCTTTTGTTAATATAACATCTTACTTCATCCAAAAAAAAAAGAGGTTGGAAGTCTAGGGAGATATTTCCTTCAAACTTATTCTATTGTTTCCCTCTGAAGTAGGAGACTTCCCAATCAATTTTGTTTTTGGGAAGAAGAGAGACTCGTCTTGATTTTCCCTTAAAAACTTAAGAGTTTGTCCTTGCTTTTATTTTATTTGTCTTGCCCCTGTTATTGTTATTGGTTATGGTGAATCTAAAAAATTGATTCACCCTCCCATCTGAAGCACGTCTTTACTTTATTTCCTTAGGTCCTTTCCTTTCTCGACCCTTGATTTTGTTGTGTTAAAATAAATCTATTTAACTGCAGCTTATGTTTACAAAATAACCTGACCATGCTCATGGCAGGCAGTTCAAGAAACTTTCCGCAGTTGAGCTTTCTGATATTGGCTGTTGTGTTGCCCTGGCCAGTGGGGCGATTTTGCTGCAACAAACAGGTGCAGTAGGATTCTTTAATCCTCAACCAGAGTCTTAAATTTTTGCTACATACTAATTACCCCAACCACACATCTAAGCTTAGACTTCTCAATTCTTGGTTTCTTGTTTGTTTAGTCTTACTCCTATTTGCAATTTGCTGTGGCAGATATCAGCCTAATCTATCACATGATTCGTGGTCAAGGGACAATCAAGCTTTATGTAGTTTACAATGTGTTGGAGGTGAGAAGTAGACTACTTTATTATAATTAGGGCATGTGCTAAGATGCCACAAATTGGTTGTACTTTAAGTCGTCGTATCATGTTGAAGGTGGCTGGATTCTGATACAACGTAACTAATTCCATTGAATGTAATTCACGTTTGTGGTTCAAGTAAATAAATGAAATATGTCCCCATTCTTGCTGTTAAAGAATAGAATAACTTCGAAGGAGAAGCACCTCTAGTCATATGTTCGGATATGTTTCAGCTATCCTTCATCAAGTATCCTTTCATTCCAATCTTGTACAAGATATTGGTTTATTACACGTCCATGTTGCTGCCCTAACATCATTCAATATGCAATATTTTTTGGTTAACTCCTTTTTTTGCAATTTATAGAAAATTTAAGGCTATATTTGCCCTTCTCGGCAGGTTTTTGATAGACTATTCCAAAGCTTTAGTGGAGATGTGATGCAGACTCTCTTTAATACAGCAGAAGGGCTTGCAAATAGCTCAACGGAAAGTATGCAATTGTGGATGAGAAGATTTATTATGGATGAAGTTGTAGCTGTGGCTTCATCAAATATCCTTTCCATTCCCGTATTCTGGTCAATATGATAAATTTCATTCCTAATATTGTCTGGTTTCCTTGACTCCCCATACTTCTTCATTCTTTCATCTTGCTAGCTCAAGCTATCACTTTGTCAACCTGTATAGTTGCCCACAACAATGCATTATTTGCTTTGCTTGTATCAAACAATTTTGCGGAAATAAAGAGCAATGTATTCAAACGGTACAGCAAGGATAACGTTCACAATCTAGTGTATTATGGTGAGTTATCTTCTAGCAGCATTTACCTGAAATTTTGAAGGTTCTATTGCCATGATTAAAGAATTATTTATGAATCTGCTGTTGGTAGCTGTTTTTTTTCTTTATTATCTTGTGTGAAGTGATTCCATCTGTTGCATGTTTTCATTGGCATGTTTGTAGTCCCTATAGGTTGCATCTCAATGCCAATCAGTCAGTCAATCAATTAATTTACCTTTTCTTAAAAATATCACCCAGTCAATTTAGTCTCAATTTCAGATGAAGTTACTAACTTCAGCATCTACTCTAACATATTGACATTATCAATATAATAACTAAAATTAAAATCACTAAAATATAATTACAAGATAAGTTCAATTGCAAATTTGATGTTCAGTTTCATTTATAAAAAATGAAGAAAAGATAACTCAATTTTCTATTAATCAACTATGAAATAGAAATTTTCTGTAGTTAAATCTAATCTTTAAGTGCTTTAGTAATTTTATTAAGAGAGTAGAAGAGAAGCAAATGCAAAAGCTCAAAAATCAGGAGTGGTAAAAGAAGGTGAGTTGCATATTAGAAGATTCATGGTCTGTAGAATAGAAAGAAGAGGTTTTCATAAAAAAAGAATAGAAAGAAGAGGTATGTCAAAAGATGCAGAGGAAGAGAAATAGAACTAGTAAAAGGAGGCGTTACATTGCAGAAAAAAGGTATAACAAAAAAAGAGGCGCCACGAACTGAACAATAAAAATGAATCTTTTGCTTACATTCTTATGTTTTTACCTATATTTGCATTAATTTCGAGAGATTGTAGTTTTTTGAGACTTCCTCACTATGATTTTAGGTATACCTCGTCTTTTTCTTGAACGTTCAACTCCATATTGACATTTACTGGATTCTATATTTAGAGGTCTACGTAAGATATAACCTTAACATTTTCTATCATTTTTTTTTTGTATATGTGCTATTTGAACATCTGTTGGCTGTCATTATTTCTAATCTTGTCTAATCTTATATGACTGGTTATCAATCTTAACATCCACATTTCTAGGATTCTCATGGTTATATTTAGTCTTAGAGACCTTACTTTTACTCCCCTTTCACATTGTTTGTTTCACTACCCTTCTAAAGGACTTGTATTTCACTTTGTTAGGGTTGCATCTTAAATGTGAATTAAAATAAAAATTTAACACACAAAACACAAATAAGGTGATTATTGTCGAGTCCTTTGTTGATCATTGTTTTCACTGACAGTGTGGGTGGTACATCCCAACATTCAGATAAATGGTCTTTTCAGATCTGCCCTGTTATATGCACAGAAAAGTGCTCATTGTACTCACGTGCAGAGTCAAATATATTATTTCTATTATCAAGTAGAAACGGTAGCAGAACCTACTTTACTAGAATGGTAGCAGTACCTATTTTGCCACTATTCTCAGATGGTGTCCATTAATTGTTAGTTTCAGTTTATGAATAACCAATCACACATCTTTTCCGACCTTCTCTCTCTAACTTGTGCAACATAAAAAAGGATTTCCTCTTCCCTTGACATACAGACATAGTGCTCTTGGCACCTCAGGAGAAGGAAGCTCAGGGCCAATTTTGGGATTGCCTGTCTGATGGATTTAGATTTTATTGATGGATGTGGTTTTCTTTTTCATCTGTTCCTCCTGTTTTTACCAGTTTCCATGTTCAGCCATCCATATATTAGTAGCTGACTAGTGACACTTTATTTGTTGTTTTATTTATCATTTCGTTTAAGCTTAATGGTGTTTGGAAATGCTCAATCCTATGGTACTGATTTTATTTTCATATTTGTGCTTGATTACAAAGTTTCTGTGCATTTAAACTTTAATTCCATTGGCTGTTGTCAGATTCAGTGGAGCGGTTCCATATTTCGGCATTTCTCTTATTTGTGTTGGCTCAAAACCTTCTGGAGGCAGATGGACCTTGGTTTGAAAGTTTTCTTTGTGTAAGGCCTGCTGCTGATGCTCCTTGTGCAATGAAGTGATCAACTTGCTGAATTGCTTTTGAACTGGCTCATATAAAGAAATTTTCTTTTTGAATCCTGCAGAATGCATTTGTCGTCTACGTAAGTGAGATGACAATTGATATAATCAAGCATTCATTCATCGCAAAATTTAACAATATCAAGCCGATTGCCTTTTCAGAGTTTCTTGAAGATCTCTGTAAGCAGGTATTTTTAATTCATGGGCTGCTGTTTGATTTTGCTTCTAGAGTCAAGCTCTTTAAGCTGGTGATTTGTCTGATAAGCTCGAATAATTTGTAGTTTTATACTGCTATATTGCTATCAAGCTCTTCATCCTACCAAGCTGTTGTGGCATCTTGTAATTTTTTCTTTCTGAAGATTCTGTTTTTCATGTTACTCTAATTGTCGACTTTTGACAGACACTGAATATTCAGACGGACAATATGAAGAATAACCTCACTTTCGTCCCTTTGGCACCTGCTTGTGTGGTAAGTTTTTTCTGATTTGTATAAAGCCGCCATCTTCTATCATTATAATTTCTGAATAAAATCATAGTCTCTTTATTTCAAAATACTATACTTCGTGGATATGGAACATAGGGGAAGCAGGATCTATTCCCTTGGACTTATGGGTTTCCTTCCGGAGCTTAAAATGCTCATTTATTCCTTACCGAGCAACCTCTTTTGCATGTCAGGTAATCCGGGTGCTGCGTCCTGTGTTTGCTGCTCATCTTCCCTATAATCCGCTTCCTTGGAGGCTCTTTTGGATTTTTCTTCTGTCTGCAATGACATTTGTCATGCTTGCAAGCCTTAAAGTAATGATTAGCATTGGCCTAAAAAAGCATGCGAGGTGGTATATAAACAGATGCCAGAGGAGAAAACTTCATAGCGACTAAGATACTATATCTTGGTGAAGCTGCATACTTTGCTAAGATATACAGAACTCCTGTTTATGAGAAGAGAAAAGAGGGATGGCCAGAGGGCGGGGTTTTTTGGGGGTGGGGGGGTGGGGGGGGGGTGGAGGAGGCTTGGGTTACCCGGTTGGAAATTTGCACCGTTGCTCTCATTTTCTGTTCAATCGTGCAGCGGGATGCATTCCTGTGGAAGTATTTATGCCAAATGATCAAATGGCATGTACTTCCATTTTTCATAGGGAGAAGGTCCATAAAAAAGAAAGTCACATTGATAGGGTATTTCAGTCCATATAAAGAGGAAGTCATATTGATAATTTATTTCAGTCCATATAAGGAGGAGGAAGTCATATTGATAATGTATTTCAGTCCATATAGAGAGGAAGTCATATTGAATAATGTATTTCAGGTGCCATATATTTTAGACCATTTCTCTATAGTAGGCTATTTCAGAACCTATCAAAAGGAATTTCAGAAGGTATTTTCCGAGTAAATGTTGTCTGAAATTCTCTGGACTTCCTAGGTGGATTCAGAAAAAGCCAATGCTACACAAAGGTAAACTATCTTTTTAGTTAATTTGAGTCTTTCTTACAATACGACTTAATTACATTTTGTTTTTTATGGTTTAGTTGAGCAAAGTTCAAGGCATTTGACATCACAAAGACCTCTTTTATCATTTTTTGACTTACATAATATCATTTTTGTATTAATATTTGTAAAAGAAATTTGCCTTCTTTCTTTTTTTACCCATAAGTGAAATTGAAAAGCTAGCAACGCCTGAAATCAAGAAACTGATTAATTTTGAAAATAATTAATAATTCACTTTTATTAAGCTGAAAGAAATGAAGTGTATCAATTGTTTCCTTATTTCCTCCATTCTGGTAAAATGCAATAAAGGATTAAAATTTTAAATATATGATCATAATATTATATTAAACAGTTATAATAACGGCACAGGAAGTTTGTAAAATGTAACGTCAAGAAAAAAAAAAATAAGAAGGAAGAGGTCATATGTACCTTGAATACCACATAAGATGTCTCTTTGTTTGCTGGAGTGAAAAATTCTGCTTAACTACCATTCCTTCTTTTCAAGAAGGAATTTGAAGTAAAAGACAAAATGCATAGGACAATAGTGGCTTTGATGTTTAAATTATTGCTTTATTCTGGTTTTCGTCTTCGTGTTCATGAATTTGACTTTATTTGACCTTTAATTAAATCAAGAATGTGATTTTGGGTCCAATCAGTGATCAAAGAGAACATATGCTAACGTGTAACCAAGGCGATTCTTATGTTTTTGTTTTTTTTTTCCAGTAAGAGAGACCCGCATTCGCTACAACCTCTGCCACAACCTCTACCCTTCGGGTGAGCACTTTATGCGCACTGGGTAAACCATTTTTGCTCCATTTTGAGAAGATGGTATTATCAACATCTCTTGTAACCAAGAGGATGTTGCCAAATAAAGCTGCTGGTGTCGCTTTGATGGTGATGACGACCTTTCTATAACAACATCCCTATATAACAACCATTCATTATAAAAGTTAAATTTTCCTCAAAACTCATTTTTAAGTTATGTTTTACCTCTATAACATTTTTTTTAAACCTATAACAGTAACAACCATATTTATAGCACAATGCTCTTTGTAAAATTACTTCTCTATAACAGCCATATAGAATCTTTAAGGGATCGTTTGGTATGAGGTATAAGAAGGTATATTGCTGTATAAAAATTTAATACCACCTTAATACTTCGTTTGGTTAACAAACTAGGTATAAGTTATCCCAAGATTAAAATTAACACCGGGATAACTTGTACCTTATAGAGGGTGGGGTAATTAGCATCAGTATAACTTATACATTCTTCTTACAAATTATGCAATTGTCATATTTAATACACCATACCAAACAATGGATAAAAAACAATCTCAGCACAAATAATCCCAGCATAACTTATCCCACCATAACTTATACCAGTATAACTTATTCCGGCATAAGCCGTATTCAAATCAAACGACCCATAAGATTATTAATAATAATTTAAAAAAATATGCACATAATCTTTTCCATTAAACAAAGTTTCTATCTTGCATAAGATATAAGATTTGGAAATTTGCATATGGTATCTTTTCCATTGGACATATTCCAAAAAATACTTAGATTTTTATTTCGGTTTTCTATTTGCATTACTTAGTGTTAGTTTTGTATTTTCATTTTCGTTGTCAGATTGGTTTGCTTGTTGTTGCTCCTTCCTTTTTTCCTCCTTGAGCCGAGGGTCTACCGGAAACAGTCTCTCTGCCTTAAAAGTCAGGGGTAAGGTCTGTGTACACTCTACCCTACCGACACCCCACTTGTGGGACTACACTAGGTTTTTTGTTGTTGTTGTAGATAAAAAAAATTTAGCTGTTAAGCTTTTGAATTGTTCTCAAGAAAAAACTACTGGATACCTTTTTGCTGAAAATTTGGACACGAATCTTCGCCGATTCAAGCGTTATATTACTAGTAAGAGAATGAAATCTATGAAACAAGCTACAATAACAAAGTTCTTTCATCAATCTTGAAAAAAAATATTTTTTCGGTAGTCTTAAAATGTCTGCCTTAGAGTTTAAATCTTTATACTTTTAGTTATGAATTTATTAATAATGTATTACCTTTCTTCAATATTTAACTAGTGAAATATGCATATCTTTTGAGATTTTAAATTTGAATAATTTTTTTATTTTTTATATGTAACATTAAAAAAGAAAAAATAATTAATTTTTGGATAATTTTTTTCTATAACAACAAAAAAATATTTAAATGCCAAATGCTATTAAAGGTGTATAACAATCCTTCGGTATAAAAGCAAAAAGATATGGGAACAAACGAGCCTGTTATAGAAATAGTTTAGTGTGTATGCTTAACCAAAAACAAACGTGTCAAATTGAATCATCCATTCTCAACTTTTTTCACACTTGCACTTTCCTCAATACTTGGAAGAGTGCTCATAGTTAAAGAGAGAGGGAGAAACAAAAAATGGAACAACTATATACTACCAAATAGTCAAATCTCTCAGAGTGTTTTAGATCAAAGTTTTCATCTGTAAAGTGTTGATCAAATATTGACTCCCCACCTCCTCCCTCTATAATGAATTTTGGTATGATCCTGTGAAAAGTGCCAACTTTGTAATGGAGTGGCTTCCCAGTTCTTTTATTCCCGATGCAAAGCGCCTCTGAAATTTCTGCTGTCTTTGGCACAATTTTCCCATCACAATACGCCCACTATGTTTTCCATTTCTAACAAGTATACTTTATAAGTCATGCGCTCCAAATCCTCTAATAATCTATGCATATTATGAATTGAAAGGTGAACAATTACACTAATCCAAAACGCTGTACTCCAGATAAAATCAAGCCAACAAAATGCTAATCTATAAACCCAATATTGAACCGATTTTAATGTCTTTATCTGATGAGACTCCCATATCACCTAATCGGCTCTAAGAATACAATAGAGGATTTAAGCTCAGTAAAGAAATGTCAGGAGAAAACAAAACAAGCCACAAAGAGAAGAATGACGAAACTACCACAATGAAAATTAGGGTTCCGAATAAAACCAGGAACCAGATAAGAAGGAATAGAGATAATTCGTTTCTTTTGGCCTTTTTCTTGTCCTCTACAGTCTTCATAGTGCTGCTGTGGAGTTGCCGAGTATCACCTGAAGTTTAAGAACATGGCCCTTAGCCCCCTCACTTTTAAAACAGGTACGCTTTTACTTTGTTTCTGATGATGTCCATCTCATTGAAGAAGTATTAGGCATGTGTCTAATAAAAGTTTCTTTGCTTTGGTAACTAACCTTGTTGACTTGGTTTGGTTAGGTAGCCAACCTTGTTGAATTAGTTTGGTTTGGTAGCCAACCTTGTTGAATTTCTTTGGTTTGGTAGCCAACTTTGTTGAATTGTGAAAAGTGTGTGTAAATTGTCAAATATTGTAGACTTTAGAGAGTGAAACTTTGGCTATAAAAGGAGAGCTTCAACTCTCATTTCTTCACACCAACAAAGAGAGAAAGAAAGAGTGAGGTTTCACAGACAGGGTATAAGGAAATAGTCTGTAAGAAAAATAGAGAGTGAACGATATTGTAGTGAGGTGGGAATATCAAAAGAGGGTTATTTCTTTTGAGTGTTGTAGTGGTCTTTGGAGTATTTTACTCGGACCTACAAAGTGTAAAATTCCTTACTATAGTGAAATCATTTGCTCCTCTCGGGGCCGTGGTTTTTTCCCTTATTAAAAGGGATTTTCACGTAAAAATCTTGGTGTCGTTGTTACTCTTTTATTCTTGTTAATCACCGTATCTCGGTGCTCCATTATTATTCCGTTTTTATTACCGTGAATATTATTTCTGTGGGGGTTTATTCCCAACAATAACTGGTATCAGAGCACAGGTTCTGCTCGTTCACTGAAATACTATTCACTGTCGGTAGTACTATACTTGGTGAAAAATAAAAATGTCCGGAGTAAAGTACGAGGTAGCAAAATTCAACGGAGATAACGGTTTCTCAACATGGCAAAGAAGGATGAGAGATCTGCTCATCCAACAAGGATTACACAAGGTTCTAGATGTTGATTCCAAAAAGCCTGATACCATGAAAGCTGAGGATTGGGCTGACTTGGATGAAAGAGCTGCTAGTGCAATCAGGTTGCACTTATCAGATGATGTGGTAAATAACATCATTGATGAAGACACTGCACGTGGAATTTGGACAAGGTTGGAAAGCCTATACATGTCCAAAACGCTGACAAATAAATTGTACCTGAAGAAGCAGTTATACGCCCTACACATGAGTGAAGGTACGAATTTTTTGTCACATTTAAATGTGTTTAACGGACTAATCACACAGCTTGCCAACCTCGGAGTGAAAATCGAGGAAGAAGATAAAGCCATCTTGCTATTGAACTCGTTGCCATCTTCGTACGATAATTTGGCAACAACCATCCTGCACGGTAAGACTACTATTGAGTTGAAAGATGTCACATCGGCTCTTCTACTCAATGAGAAGATGAGAAAGAAGCCTGAAAATCAAGGACATGCTCTCATCACACAAGGTAGAGGCAGGAGTTATCAAAGGAGTTCGAACAACTATGGTAGATCCGGAGCTCGTGGGAAGTCAAAGAACCGATCCAAATCAAGAGCCAGAAATTGCTACAACTGTGATCAACCAGGTCACTTCAAAAGAGATTGCCCAAATCCAAGGAAGGGCAAAGGTGAAACCAGTGGCCAGAAGAATGACGAACAGAGAAAATTTTGACCAACAAGGAGGTGTCCTACTCGCATCTGAAGGTGTTCGGTTGCAGAGCTTTTGCATATGTACCAAAAGAGCAGAGAACAAAGCTGGATGATAAATCTGTTCCCTGCATATTTATCGGATATGGAGATGAAGAGTTCGGGTACAGATTGTGGGATCCTGTAAAGAAGAAGGTCATCAGAAGCAGAGATGTAGTCTTCCGAGAAAGTGAAGTTGGAACTGCTGTCGATATGTTAGAAAAGGCGAAGAATGGTATAATTCCTAACCTTTTTACTATTCCTTCTACTTCTAACAATCTCACAAGTGCAGAAAGTACGACCGACGAGGTTGCCGAGCAGGGGGAGCAACCTGGTGAGGTTATTGATCAGGGAGAGCAACTTGATGAAGGTGTCGAGAAAGTGGAGCACCCCACTTAGGGAGAAGAACAACCTCAACCTCTAAGGAGATCAGAGAGGCGAAGGGTAGAGTCATGCAGGTACCCTTCGACAGAGTATGTCCTCATCAGTGATGAGGGGGAACCAGAAAGTCTTAAGGATGTGCTGTCCCATCCAGAAAAGAACCAGTGGATGAAAGGTATGCAAGAAGAGATGGAATCTCTACAGAAAAATGGCACTTACAAGCTGGTTGAACTTCCAAAGGGTAAAAGACCACTCAAATGCAAATGGGGTTTTAAACTCAAGAAAGATAGAAATGGCAAGCTGGTCAGATACAAAGCTCGATTGGTGGTTAAAGGCTTCGAACAAAAGAAAGGTATTGATTTTGACGAAATTTTCTCACCTGTTGTCAAAATGACTTCTATTCGAACAATTTTGAGCTTAGCAGCTAGCCTAGATCTTGAAGTGGAGCAGTTGGATGTGAAAACTGCATTTCTTCATGGAGATTTGGAAGAGGAGATTTATATGGAGCAGCCAGAAGGATTTGAAGTAGCTGGAAAGAAACACATGGTGTGCAAATTGAATAAGAGTCTTTATGGATTGAAGCAGGCACCAAGGCAGTGGTACATGAAGTTTGACTCATTCATGAAAAGTCAAACATACCTAAAGACCTATTCTGATCCATGTGTATACTTCAAAAGATTTTCTGAGAATAACTTTATTATATTGTTGTTGTATGTGGATGACATGTTAATTGTAGGAAAAGACAAGGGGTTGATAGCAAAGTTGAAAGGAGATCTGTCCAAGTCATTTGATATGAAGGACTTGGGCCCAGCACAACAAATTCTAGGGATGAAGATAGTTCGAGAGAGAACAAGTAGAAAGTTGTGGCTATCTCAGGAGAAGTACATTGAACGTGTACTAGAACGCTTCAATATGAAAAATGCAAAGTCAGTCAACACACCTTTTGCTAGTCATCTAAAGTTGAGCAAAAAGATGTTCCTACAACAGTGGAAGAGAAAGGGAACATGGCTAGAGTTCCTTATTCTTCAGCAGTCGGAAGCTTGATGTATGCAATGGTATGTACTAGACCTGATATTGCTCACGCAGTTGGTGTTGTCAGCAGGTTTCTTGAAAATCCTGGAAAGGAATATTGGGAAGCAGTCAAGTGGATACTCAGGTACCTGAGAGGTACCACGAGAGATTGTTTGTGCTTTGGAGGATCTGATCCAATCTTTAAGGGCTATATAGATGCTGATATGACAGGTGACATTGACAACAGAAAATCCACTACTGGATATTTGTTTACATTTTCAGGGGAGCTATATCATGGCAGTCTAAGTTGCAGAAGTGTGTTGCACTTTCAACAACTGAAGCAGAGTACATTGCCGCTACAGAAACTAGCAAGGAGATGGTATGGCTCAAACGGTTCCTTTAAGAGCTTGGATTGCACCAGAAGGAGTATGTCGTCTATTGTGACAGTCAAAGTGCAATAGACCTTAGCAAGAACTCTATGTACCATTCAAGGACCAAACACATTGATGTGAGATATCATTGGATTCGAGAAATGGTAGATGATGAATCTCTAAAAGTCTTGAAGATTTCTATAAGTGAGAATCCCGCAGATATGCTGACCAAGGTGGTACCAAGGAACAAGTTCGAGCTATGCAAAGAACTTGTCGGCATGCACTCAAACTAGAAGACAGTGCTACATCCTCTAGATGAATGAGACTGGAGGGGGAGATTGATGATGTCCATCTCATTGAAGAAGTATTAGGCATGTGCCTAATAAAAGTTTCTTTATTTTGGTAGCCAACCTTGTTGACTTGGTTTGGTTAGGTAGCCAACCTTGTTGAATTAGTTTGGTTTGGTAGCCAACCTTGTTGAATTTCTTTGGTTTGGTAGCCAACTTTGTTGAATTGTGAAAAGTGTGTAAATTGTCAAATATTGTAAGCTTTAGAGAGTGGAGCTTTGGCTATAAAAGGAGAGCTTCAACTCTCATTTCTTCACACCAACAAAGAGAGAAAGAAAGAGTGAGGTTTCACAGACAGGGTATAAGAAAATAGTCTGTAAGAAAAATAGGGAGTGAGCGATATTGTAGTGAGGTGAAAATATCAAAAGAGGGTTATTTCTTTTGAGTATTGTAGTAGTCTTTGTAGTATTTTACTCGGACCTACAAAGTGTAAAATTCCTTACTATAGTGATATCAGTTGCTCCTCTCGGGGCTGTGATTTTTTCACTTATTAAAAGGGTTTTCCATGTAAAAATCTTGGTGTCGTTGTTACTCTTTTATTCTTGTTAATTACCGTCTCTCGGTGCTACATTATTATTCGGCTTTTATTACCGTGAATATTATTTCTGTGGGGGTTTATTCCCAATAGTTTCTCATAGTCATGGATCAGTCCTCGGTCCTCTTTGTTTTTTTCCTCCTTTTTTTTTTTTTTTTTAAAGTTTTTATCTCCGTAGTAAAATTTTATTACTAGTACTATCTTTCCTTTTGTAATATCAATGGTGTCTGGATTTATATATTACTTTTGGCAAAACGTAATTTTGTAATATTTGATATAATTCTACCATAATTTAGGTTAATTTGGATTTGCTTTTATGTTAAAAACTCGTCTACATTACTATTTGAAGACGGAGGGGCACCACTATCTTCAATATAAACAGAGGTGAGGACTTCATCGGTAGTTATTGGGTCTCGCCGAATACCGGAGAACTTCCGGTGATGACTGACCGGTGGCGTGAATGAGGGAATCTAACTAATCAAAAGAAAAAGTGGGTTGGGGTGTTGTGTATGTTTGGCGGGGGGAGGAACCAAAAGTAAAAGAGCAAACTATAAATATATAAAAAAATCTGGGCTGCAGTTAGTTCGTTATGTTAAAAATGGAAAAACATTAAGGAGAGACGGTCAACATTCGAACTAGGAACATCCCATACAAGAGCTAAGCTAAGCAATAGATTCAACCCCTACTTCCAATCAACTCTTGTGCATCAAGATGCCTAATTAAATATAAACTCACTTTTCAAGGTATATATAGTAGTAATTTTCCCAAGGTTTGCGGATCTGTTACCCCTATCAGAAAAATTCCTTATATGGCTTTATAGAGTTTTATAAGTACAAAAGCATCGTCTTTTTATATATAACGGGGTAAGAGTGTCACTTTGATTGGAACTTTTAGAAAGAATATGAACACAACTTGTAACTTGTAGACCCCCAAAAGAGGAAAAAGTTCAAAAGACAAAATAAATGTAATACAATAGGGAGCAACATTGATAAACTCATAACACATAAATAATTCAGAGCTTGCAGATACCTTAGGTGAAATCTACAATTTTTATGCCCTTAAAACTATACAAACGTGACCCGCAAAAACCAATAAAACATGGGATAGATCGGGCAGCACATGCATAATTAACTAGGTGCTAAAATGTTTATACAATATATATATTACATATAAATAGGCAAACTTATTTCTTTTAATTCACTATGATTCTACTAGGAAGGAGAACTCCTGGTATATGCACTTCTTGGAAACTACTCTCGCAAGTCACAAGTTTCACTACAGAACGTGCACTTAGACTATACCTTTCTTGAGCTTCCACGAATCCCTTGCTAAGAACATGTTGAATCCAATCTTCTACTTTCTTACTGTCTGTTAAACATGTTGCTGCTAGAATCTGTTCCAATACTTTGGTGTCGATCTCTAGCAAACATTCTGGACCGACAATTTTGTGGAAGCATAGTCTGATCTCTTTCAACAGCTTTTCAGCCAGAGAGTCGAAATCAAATGGCCTGAAAATCGCAGTCTCATCAAATTGTGCAAATAATTCTTTCAACCATGAGTCACATCCAGAATCTCCATTAAATGTGTCATAATTTTCACTCTCTTCAGCTGGAAGATTCAAATCTAGGCATGTGTTTGATTCCTTGTGTGCTCGTTTGGCCATCTCCGAGCTTCCACATTGCTGATGTACGCTTCCGCTTGAACCAGTAAGCTTTCTTTTATTCACAATGATACGGCTAGATGATCTTTTTCTACTGGTTACTAATGTACTTGAGTTAGGACTTTCGACATCATCTGCAAGATCAAATGCTATTAGCATCTGGATTTGCCATCCTTTAGCTGCCAATATATCTTCTTCAGAATAGTCATGAACTGTTTCTTCGGTAGAATGAAGAGTTGTTTCTTCATCTAATCTTGATGATGTTGTCACAAAGATTGCGTTAGCTATGCTAACTTCTCTACCATGAGAATCAGAAAATCTACCAGTCTTAACAGCCTGGGACAAGCTTTTCTGAACGAGTAGGTCAGCTTTATCCACATTTTCTAGGAAAACAACAGATAAGGGGTTGTTCCTCAATTTATCAGCAACATAATCAACAACATGCTTCCCTCTGAATTTCACATCATATCTATTCAATACCTGTAAATCAAACAACCCGACTTCGTCCTGGAGACTTAGATCCACACAGATTAGGTTGTTTGTGCTTCCATATAGAATCTCCGCCAATGCAATCATAACTTTCTTCTTACCAATCTTATCAGGTCCGAGGAAATTGAGCCATATGTCCCCACGACGTGTGCAATTGCTTCTTTCATTTCTGCTTCTGCACTGAGCTATTGTTTGGCTAATAGCATTTACAGCCTCCTCTTGCCAGGCGACCTTTTCCATAAGAGCTGCGTATAGCATCTTGAAATCTTTTGGATCCAATTGCTTGTGGTGACACTGAAGAGAATTAGAAGATGGCGATAGTGGGGACCGGTTAAAGAAACTCCCCGAGACCACCTCAGCACTTGCAGATACATTGGATGATATATGATGTGCTTGATTGATGCTACTCGGAATTGTCAGCTGCTCTTGTTCTTTGCCTGGAGAAGTAGAGGCCACGCACAAACCTAAATCTGTTGTCACTGAAGTTACAGAGGCTGGAGAGTTGAGGCCACGCTCATCGACACTTTTTGAGGGCGTTTCACTAAACTTAGATAGAAAATTGTCATTGCCAGCCTCTGATATCATACCTAAAGGACTGCTTTCATTTGATGAAGAGACTGTGGAATTCATTATCTTCCTTTCAGTTTCTGCTGAAGATGCATTTTTGTGGCCGCTTTTGTCGTCGTTGACACCTTCGTTTTGGTCTTGATCAACAACTTGAAAACCTACAACTGATGGAACTTGACAACCCAACTCAAAACTGCTAGCCTTGGATAATGGTTGATTGTAGTGTAAACGCTGGCAGAGATTGTCCCATTTTCTCTGCAAACCAGCAATTTTAGCACCCAATACCATTTTATCATCTTTGGCCTGCACTGAAGTCATATAACGAAGTTATTACATGATTAGACCGAAAAGATGTTAAGATTTATTTTACTGTAAGCTCGGTTTGGTATATGATCAAAGTTATTTTTCAAAGAAAATATTTCTCATAAGAAAGTCATTTTTCCATGTTTTGATATCCCATTAAGATTACAAGTATTTTACTTTTAGCTTCACATTACTTGCTTTAAATGACATTTAAATATTATTATTAATCTCTTTAACTCAAAGTTTCATCAAAACAAACTCCGAGTTGCTAAATTATTATTAAATTTGAATATGCATTTTTTGCAGGACATAAAAACATTTTTAGCTGTACCAAAAAAAAAAGGAAAATAATTTTAGCGTAAAATGACTTCTGTCATACCAAACACACTTGTAGTCAAGTAATTTAGAAAATTTGTAAGCACACAAGGAAGAATATATAACTCCAGAGGAGTTAAGGTGTCGAAGAAGAAAACTGCAGAACCTAAACAAAAGGAAATAAGTGGGTTCATATAAGGGATCTTTACACAAAAAGCATGCCGGGTTTAAAGTTTATTTTTCCTAGCCAGTTTACATATATATACCTATAATATATATGGATTGTACATCGACTGGCTACTTTTTGATGATGTCCATCTCATTGAAGAAGTATTAGGCATGTGCCTAATAAAAGTTTCTTTGGTTTGGTAGCCAACCTTGTTGACTTGATTTGGTTAGGTAGCCAACCTTGTTGAATTGTGAAAAGTGTGTGTAAATTGTCAAATATTGTAGGCTTTAGAGAGTGAAGGTTTGGCTATAAAAGGAGTGTTTCAACTCTCATTTCTTACACACCAACAAAGAGAGAAAGGAAGAGTAAGGTTTCACAGACAGAGTATATGAAAATAGTCTGTGAGGAAAATAGAGAGTGAGCGATATTGTAGTGAGGTGAGAATATCAAAAGAGGGTTATTTCTTTTGAGTGTTGTAGTGGTCTTTGGAGTATTTCACTCGGACCTACAAAGTGTAAAATTCCTTACTATAGTGATATCAGTTGCTCCTCTCGGGGCCGTGATTTTTTCCCTTATTAAAAGGGTTTTCCACGTAAAAATCTTGGTGTCGTTGTTACTCTTTTATTCTTGTTAATTATCGTATCTTGGTGCTACATTATTATTCCGCTTTTATTATCGTGAATATTATTTCTGTGGGGGTTTATTCCCAACAACTGGTATCAGAGCACAAGTTCTGCTCGTTCACTGAAATACTATTCACTATCAGTAGTACTATACTCGGTGAAAAATAAAAATGTCCGGAGTAAAGTACGAGGTAGCAAAATTCAACGGAGGTAACGGTTTCTCAACATGGCAAAGAAGCCTGATACCATGAAAACTGAGGATTGGGCTGACTTGGATGAAAGAGCTGCTAGTGCAATCAGGTTGCACTTATCAGATGATGTGGTAAATAACATCATTGATGAAGACACTGCACGTGGAATTTGGACAAGGTTGGAAAGCCTATACATGTCCAAAACGCTGACAAATAAATTGTACCTGAAGAAGCAGTTATACGCCCTACACATGAGTGAAGGTACGAATTTTTTGTCACATTTAAATGTGTTTAACGGACTAATCACACAGCTTGCCAACCTCGGAGTGAAAATCGAGGAAGAAGATAAAGCCATCTTGCTATTGAACTCGTTGCCATCTTCGTACGATAATTTGGCAACAACCATCCTGCACGGTAAGACTACTATTGAGTTGAAAGATGTCACATCGGCTCTTCTACTCAATGAGAAGATGAGAAAGAAGCCTGAAAATCAAGGACAGGCTCTCATCACAGAAGGTAGAGGCAGGAGTTATCAAAGGAGTTCGAACAACTATGGTAGATCCGGAGCTCGTGGGAAGTCAAAGAACCGATCCAAATCAAGAGTCAGAAATTGCTACAACTGTAATCAACCAGGTCACTTCAAAAGAGATTGCCCAAATCCAAGGAAGGGCAAAGGTGAAACCAGTGGCCAGAAGAATGACGACAACACAGCCGCCATGGTGCAAAATAATGATAATGTTGTCCTCTTTATAAATGAGGAAGAGGAATGCATGCACCTGTCAGGTCCAGAGTCGGAATGGGTGGTTGACACAGCGGCATCTCACCATGCCACACCGGTAAGAGATCTTTTTTGCAGATATGTAGCAGGTGATTTCGGCACAGTGAAAATGGGTAACACAAGTTACTCAAAGATTGCGGGGATTGGTGACATTTGTATCAAGACAAATGTCGGATGCACATTGGTTCTAAAGGATGTGCGGCATGTACCTGATTTGCGGATGAACTTGATCTCGGGAATTGCTTTAGACCGAGATGGATACGAGAGTTATTTTGCAAATCAAAAGTGGAGACTCACTAAGGGATCATTGGTGATTGCAAAGGGAGTTGCTCGTGGCACGTTGTACAGGACAAATGCAGAAATATGCCAAGGTGAATTGAACGCGGCACAAGATGAGATTTCTGTAGATTTGTGGCACAAAAGAATGGGTCATATGAGCGAGAAGGGATTGCAGATTCTTGCCAAGAAATCACTCATTTCTTATGCCAAAGGTACAACGGTAAAACCTTGTGACTACTGTTTATTTGGTAAGCAGCATAGAGTCTCATTTCAGACATCGTCTGAAAGAAAATTGAATATACTTGATTTAGTATATTCTGATGTTTGCGGCCCAATGGAAATTGAATCAATGGGCGGTAACAAATATTTTGTTACTTTTATTGATGATGCTTCACGAAAATTATGGGTTTATATTTTGAAAACCAAAGATCAGGTGTTTCAAGTTTTCCAGAAGTTTCATGCTCTAGTAGAAAGGGAGACGGGTCGAAAGCTAAAGCGTCTCCGAAGTGACAATGGAGGTGAGTACACTTCAAGGGAATTTGAAGAGTATTGTTCAAGTCATGGGATCAGACATGAAAAGACAGTTCCTGGAACCCCACAGCACAATGGCGTAGCCGAGAGGATGAACCGCACCATTGTGGAGAAGGTGAGAAGCATGCTCAGAATGGCTAAACTGCCTAAGTCATTCTGGGGTGAAGCAGTTCAGACAGCCTGTTACCTGATCAATAGGAGTCCATCAGTTCCGTTGGCGTTTGAAATCCCAGAGAGAGTCTGGACCAACAAGGAGGTGTCCTACTCGCATCTGAAGGTGTTCGGTTGCAGAGCTTTTGCACATGTACCAAAAGAGCAGAGAACAAAGCTGGATGATAAATCTATTCCCTGCATATTTATCGGATATGGAGATGAAGAGTTCGGGTACAGACTGTGGGATCCTGTAAAGAAGAAGGTCATCAGAAGTAGAGATGTAGTCTTCCGAGAAAGTGAAGTTGGAACTGCTGCTGATATGTCAGAAAAGGCGAAGAATGGTATAATTCCTAACTTTGTTACTATTCCTTCTACTTCTAACAATCCCACAAGTGCAGAAAGTACGACCGACGAGGTTGCCGAGCAGGGGGAGCAACCTGGTGAGGTTATTGAGCAGGGGGAGCAACTTGATGAAGGTGTCGAGGAAGTGGAGCACCCCACTCAGGGAGAAGAACAACCTCAACCTCTGAGGAGATCAGAGAGGCCAAGGGTAGAGTCACGCAGGTACCCTTCCACAGAGTATGTCCTCATCAGTGATGAGGGGGAGCCAGAAAGTCTTAAGGAGGTGTTGTCCCATCCAGAAAAGAACCAGTGGATGAAAGCTATGCAAGAAGAGATGGAATCTCTCCAGAAAAATGGCACATACAAGCTGGTTGAACTTCCAAAGGGTAAAAGACCACTCAAATGCAAATGGGTCTTTAAACTCAAGAAAGATGGAGATGGCAAGCTGGTCAGATACAAAGCTCGATTGGTGGTTAAAGGCTTCGAACAGAAGAAAGGTATTGATTTTGACGAAATTTTCTCCCCCGTTGTTAAAATGACTTCTATTCGAACAATTTTGAGCTTAGCAGCTAGCCTAGATCTTGAAGTGGAGCAGTTGGATGTGAAAACTGCATTTCTTCATGGAGATTTGGAAGAGGAGATTTATATGGAGCAACCAGAAGGATTTGAAGTAGCTGGAAAGAAACACATGGTGTGCAAATTGAATAAGAGTCTTTATGGATTGAAGCAGGCACCAAGGCAGTGGTACATGAAGTTTGATTCATTCATGAAAAGTCAAACATACCTAAAGACCTATTCTGATCCATGTGTATACTTCAAAAGATTTTCTGAGAATAACTTTATTATATTGTTGTTGTATGTGGATGACATGTTAATTGTAGGAAAAGACAAGGGGTTGATAGCAAAGTTGAAAGGAGATCTGTCCAAGTCATTTGATATGAAGGACTTGGGCCCAGCACAACAAATTCTAGGGATGAAGATAGTTCGAGAGAGAACAAGTAGAAAGTTGTGGCTATCTCAGGAGAAGTACATTGAACGTGTACTAGAACGCTTCAACATGAAGAATGCTAAGCCAGTCAGCACACCTCTTGCTGGTCATCTAAAGTTGAGTAAAAAGATGTGTCCTACAACAGTGGAAGAGAAAGGGAACATGGCTAAAGTTCCTTATTCTTCAGCAGTCGGAAGCTTGATGTATGCAATGGTATGTACTAGACCTGATATTGCTCACGCAGTTGGTGTTGTCAGCAGGTTTCTTGAAAATCCTGGAAAGGAACATTGGGAAGCAGTCAAGTGGATACTCAGGTACCTGAGAGGTACCACGGGAGATTGTTTGTGCTTTGGAGGATCTGATCCAATCTTGAAGGGCTATACAGATGCTGATATGGCAGGTGACATTGACAACAGAAAATCCACTACTGGATATTTATTTACATTTTCAGGGGGACCTATATCATGGCAGTTTAAGTTGCAGAAGTGTGTTGCACTTTCAACAACTGAAGCAGAGTACATTGCCGCTACAGAAACTGGCAAGGAGATGGTATGGCTCAAACGGTTCCTTCAAGAGCTTGGATTGCATCAGAAGGAGTATGTCGTCTATTGTGACAGTCAAAGTGCAATAGACCTTAGCAAGAACTCTATGTACCATGCAAGGACCAAACACATTGATGTGAGATATCATTGGATTCGAGAAATGGTAGATGATGAATCTCTAAAAGTCTTGAAGATTTCTACAAGTGAGAATCCCGCAGATATGCTGACCAAGGTGGTACCAAGGAACAAGTTCGAGCTATGCAAAGAACTTGTCGGCATGCACTCAAACTAGAAGACAGTGCTACCTCCTCTAGATGAATGAGACTGGAGGGGGAGATTGATGATGTCCATCTCATTGAAGAAGTATTAGGCATGTGCCTAATAAAAGTTTCTTTGGTTTGGTAGCCAACCTTGTTGACTTGGTTTGGTTAGGTAGCCAACCTTGTTGAATTATGAAAAATGTGTGTAAATTGTCAAATATTGTAGGCTTTAGAGAGTGAAGGTTTGACTATAAAAGGAGAGCTTCAACTCTCATTTATTCACACCAACAAAGAGAGAAAGAAAGAGTGAGGTTTCACAGACAGGGTATAAGAAAATAGTCTGTGAGAAAAATAGAGAATGAGCGATATTGTAGTGAGGTGGGAATATCAAAAGAGGGTTATTTCTTTTGAGTGTTGTAGTGGTCTTTGAAGTATTTTACTCGGACCTACAAAATGTAAAATTCCTTACTATAGTGATATCAGTTGCTCCTCTCGGGGCCGTGGTTTTTCCTTATTAAAAGAGTTTTCCACGTAAAAATCTTGGTGTCGTTGTTACTCTTTTATTCTTGTTAATTACCGTATATTGGTGCTACATTATTATTCCGCTTTTATTATCGTGAATATTATTTCTGTGGGGTTTTATTCCCAACACTTTTAGTTTAAGCGGTTGGGTTAGCGACTATTTAGGTGAATTTTTCTTCATATAATAAAAAAGTGTGGTCTTATTTTATGCATACATTTTAAATTTCTTGTTGCATATGTATACATAAAGTAATGAGTGTAGTTGAAACCATAGAACCCACCTTAGAGCCATCTTTGTCTAATATTATGCTAGTACTAGAAAAATAGAGAAGTTGACTAGTAGAATTGAGAGAAACACAGACCTTGATAGCATCCAGTCCTCCATTAGAGCGGAGTTGATCAGTCATTTGCAACCAAGAAGGCAGACTTGATTGGCAGTGATGTGCAACTGAAACACTGCTAAATCCAGTGTTTGAGAGTGTGTTTATCTCTTGTTTGCATTTCTCATTGCAGAGGTGACAGCGGGATGCACTCTGGTATGAGCAGCTTTTAATATCATGATCAGCAGCTGGCGCTGAAAACAATCCTCCAAACGGCACAAATGATTCCATCAAGCTGTTAAGTATAAATTGTACGTACATCATATTAGAGATACTTAAAACCAAAAACACTGATTGGTTTAGAATGTAGAGAAAGTAATATCACAAATTGTCTATTGTTGAAAGCTATACTAACTTATTAATTAAAGGGAAAATGGTCAAAAATTTGACATTGAACTTCGAAATTGAGTAAATTTGGCCTGTTATACTTTTGGTCTAATTACACTTGTTAGGAAAAAAATAATCTCATTTTTGCCTTTGACTCCTAATAGAGCTCCTACATGAGAGTCATTTTAAGCCATAGTTAAAAGTTAAGGGATAAATTTAGTTTTTTTTTTTCCTCAAAAAATTTTGACACAAATGTAGTCCACCCATTTTAAGCTGGAGCTACTTAATAACAAAGGTAAGTACGAGATGATTTTCTAACAACAAGGTAATAAATGGACTTAAAGTATAACCAAAGAAAAAATCTAGCAATTTCGGATAGTACATAAGCAAATTTATATTTTTTCTTTTCATAAAATCTGCCCGCTTTAGAAAAGCTCCTGAAATACAACAACAAAAAATATTTCACCAAGAGTCAGCTATCGTCCTGTTAAGCTTCTATTAGTCTTCTGTCTTTTCAACCATCCTCTGGCTTTTACCTTAGAAAATTTGTAATTTCACCAAGACAAATTAAAATTAATCTAAGTTCCTTAACCAAAAATAACAACTCTTTATTCTTACACCATCCATCTGTGAATCAATTATGCCTCAATTCTAAATTAATTGGGTGAGTAATGTAAATACCAATTGCCCTCTCTATAGGTCCATTTTGTTTTGTTTTTCTTTTAAAGGATTTAACTGAACATCTATTGGAAAGAGTTTTCAGCTTACCTGGATCTGGGAAATGATTCCTCCTTAGGAGGTCCTGAAGAAGTGATTGTCAAAATTTGCGAGTCCCAATCTTTCTCTATGCAAGGAAATCTATTCAAAATTTTCAAATATATCTCATACCTCTCCACCCACCCAATCAACCATAATTTCCCATGATAAATCTCTAATAAACTTGTCAATTTGCTAACTATATACCTGCAAGAATCAATAGAAGAATCATCTCTTGCTAAAATTTGTAAATCTCCATAATTGACAACAAGACCAGACCCTATACTATGCATCACTATAGTTCCAATCTCCTCAAACTTCAACTTCACTAATTCCTCATTACATTCCCCTGTAACAAACCTTAATATCTCATTCTCAATAGAAATCACACTCAATCCACATACTTCAAGGGGAAGAATTCCTCCTCCTTTTTCCATCTCTACCATTTCCAAGAAACTATTCATAGCACCATGTGCAAAAGTACCAAGAAGCAGTGGATTTCTTCCTCTATTCTTGATAAAAACCTCCCCAATTCTCCTGCAATCATCTTCTCCGCTACTAAAACCCAAGAAAGGGAAGCTAAAACTATGGTTATACGAATCAGTTTGACTGCTTAAATTACACAGAAACATAGGTGGTGCTCTGAATCTTGAATATCTGAAGAGTTGATGAACAGGCCTGAGAAGAGCAAGCTTAATATCACAACTTCTAAAACCAGCTTCACCAAATACTCTGCTCACAACAGGATCATCAAGTACAGAAATTATGAGATTCCGCAGCTCAACTTTGACTACTGGAACTGAAGAACAAGAAGCTGACTGATTCTGCTGTTGCAGTTGCTGATAAAAACTGAAATTCTCCGGTTGTCGTCTCTGATTCGCTTGAGATCGCTTTATGGCAGCCATGAGAGAATTCGACACAGGTGGATCGTCGATCTTGTTAGGCGACGAAGGCAACCGGTCCATTGACACCCCTAAACAAATTTCTAGAGCTTTGAATTGGACGCGTACAGAGTACGCATTGTTACGTGTACGCGAACACGCCTCACGTAAACATGAAGAAGGAAGAGATAATAAGGAAGAAATGAAATGAAGAGATGTAGTTTGAGTGTGGCCGCGACGAGCTGCCACAGCCACAGCATCGTCGAGGGTTATGGCTGCTTCTTGTGTCAAGCATTGCTTGGCACTAGTAACTGGCGTTGGCATCTCCGGTAGATTAAAATAGAAAGTACTTTGTTGTTGTTGTAGGGGTAACCGTGAACACAAAGTACGGAATTCTTGAAATGTCACTTAGTAGTATCAAGAAAGCATAAAATATAGGAGTAAAAGTTACTACCACAAAAGAGCTGACAACAAAGTACTAGCAATATATATAATGTTATTTGCATCAAATTCTGAAATATCTCATGTTGGTATTAGTACAAGTACGGAGTAGCTATACTACTATAAAAAAAGAAAAGAAAGAAGGAAAGTTGAGAAATATGGTGGCGGAACCTCTTAATAGAAACATTACATGGGGGTGTTCTTGTGTTATTTATTGGTAGGAGAGGAAGGAAAGGGAGGTCCTAGGCGAGGGAGATAGTGGGGTTAATAAAATGTTTGTTTGTTGATGGTGCTTGACACTGTTGGTGGCTGCTGTTGGTGGTGGGGAGACTTGTGATGGTTATACACGTAGGGGACCACTCTTTTTTCGACACAACACAAGGCAAGTGTAGGTGGTAACTGAGTATAGATTCTTGTATGGTACTTACGTTATATTCTTTTCTTTTTTGCCGGTCCTAAAAAAAATACTTTTTAAATTTAAACATAATTTAACTTTTAATTTTTTTATTTTATCTCTAATGAGATGATTTATTATCACACAAATATTTATAGTTCTTTTTATCACTAACTTCAATAATTATTGTCTTTTTTTTAACTTAGTGTGAAGTCAAATACCATCATATAAATTGGGACAAAAGAAGTAGTATATTTGAGATCTTTGTGAACTTATTATATTTATTACTTATAATTCTTGTTACAAGGGTTAAAAAATACTCAGTGTATCATGAGTCATGACAGTGAGAGAGAGATGCTGAGTCCACTCATTAAGTGATGGGCCAAATAGGACTCCAACGTCACTTTCTACTTGTAGAATGGTCTATTTCTAGTGCAGCAATACACGAACCGTTTGCATCCAAATGTATGTGAATGGTATAAAAGTGTGTGCTCGTGTTTACTCAACATAAAATTATTCTCCTTTTGCCTTTCTCTTAGCCGCTATAAAGTTAAGTCAAGATGCATCATCCGTTTGGCATTAACGGTCTAAAGATACTCTTAACATAATACAATAATATTCTTTTTGGATCAGATTCACTTAATTTTTCTTGAAAAGTCAGTCTCATACTTTTAAAAGTATCACTGCAATTTATATACAATTTATTTATTTATTTTTTTGGGTCAAAAGGATGTACTTATATTATAGATAAGCTAAACAGATACATGGGAACTGAGTAGATGCATAAGAGGCATCATAGTTGCTAAGCTAGGGTTTACAACAAAGCTTCCTGGTTTACAACAAAGCTTCCTGGAAGCATTAGTAGACTGAAAATGAAAAGTAGATGCTACACCAGTAGAAATAGAGTTACCACTACTATTACACAAACTATTTATAGCAGAGTGCAGTTGTGTTGAAGTACTAGAATTTGTTGGAACAAGCCTCCTTTGTAATATACCACTACAATCTTTATGATATGAAGACTCGACAAAAGATGGTGGTGTCGCAAAAAGTTTGCACTTCTCCTGTGCATGGATGGATCCATATTTAGCTAAAGTATCTACAACACAATTCTACTCTCTGTAGATGGATATTATAGAAGGGCTATCTAGCTGTAGGAGGAGTAACCTGCAATCATTAACAATGTTAGTGTATTGCATTGTAGTTGATATACAATTTATTTTCATTAATAACTTTTAATATGAGACTGTGTCGTACCCAAATATCTCTGCAAATATAGTGCTGATTCCTAAAATATTGTTTGAGCTTCTTTTCTTCTTTCTAACTTTCTTTATATTCTTTAAGAATCAAGGTTCCACCGTTTTACAAAAGCATCCTAATTCCAAATTTTTTGTAATCTTGGTTTCTGTAAATTTGATTTAGCAATAATGAAAGACACTCTGCTGGTCATTAGCATATTGTTGACTTAAGGCAAAATACCAATAGCTTCAAAGAGTTTTTTATTTATTATTTGCATAACTATAATGAGGAATTCTTTACTGCACTGTAATCATTAGTGTTCACTTCGTCTAATTATACCATAAAGGTCAGAGGAGGAATGATTTGACAACAAAAAGAAGCGACCAAAGTCGTCAAATGTAGACTCCTTTGTCATCTTCCCATTTGCACAAAAAGTATTTGATTCGGAATTCCTTACACTTTCTATTAACATGATGAGCACTTATGTGAAAGAATGTAAGAATCCTTTTGACTTTCGTTAGAGCACTTTGAGATTCATTATTAGTTTAAATGTTTCTAGGGGTTTGCAAGTAAATTCAGATAGATAAAGTTATAATTTTTAGATAGATAAAAATTAATTTACAGCAATAGAGGATCTAGACATTACATATCAATATAATCTTGTGTTGGTATTGAGATACACATATAGGGTGTGCTTGATAGGGAGGAAAACCTTATCTGAAAAATATTTTTCAAAATTTTCATATTTGGCTGAATTAAATATTCTAAAAAAATTTATCTTTATGAACTCCTCTTCCTTCAATTTCAGAAAAATAACTTCCCTACTAAAACAATTTTTTTTGAAACTCACTTTCAATACTCCCTGTCCACACCGCCACCCCATATTAAACCCCGCCATCCCCAGCCCCTTGACCTACCTCCTGCCTGGTAAACTTATACACCACTTATACACTAGAGGAGGAGTAAATAGTGTATCGACCAATTAGAATTCTCAACCAGAAGTTTACACTTTCCTCAGAACCTGGTTGTTAAACTGATTCTTGTAATTCTTGTAATAAATGTGAAAAATAAAGAAAACAACAATCCTACGTGGAAAACTTCCTTACTCAAGGGAGTAAAAACCACGAACCCAACTCTAGGATTTTTCTCACAAACTTCGCTAACAACGACGAGTAGTTTCAGGTTACAAAACTCTTTTATTACATAAGTGACTAAATCTAGTCACTCACTAGCCTACAATCAAATTGATCGCAGCTACTCACTCCAAACTAATATTTTAGTTTAGAACAAAAGATGGCCGCTCAAAAGTTCTTATAAACAGCTTCTAATACAAGCAAGTGTAAAATTACAACTCAAAATACCTATTACAAGATCAAGAAAAAACGAACCATACTTGAATTAGTCTCTAGAATTGTGTTCTTCAATTTGTCTTGCTCTTGGTTCTCGCAAAGTTGCTGCTCACAAAAAGGATCTCTCAGATTTGTGTGTAGGTGCGCAACCTCTGCCAAAATAAACTTGTCCTATACATACGGATACATAGTAGACGGCTAGGAATAGAAGAGTGTTAACCAAGTTACACTAAATAGACGACTAGGAATAGAAAAGTGTTAATCAAGTTGTACCAAATCTCCTAACCCTAGTAAATAAAGGAAGTAAAAGGATTTTCCTTCGATCTTCTAAAGAAGTAAAATTTACTTCCACAAGTACTTCCGTAAATCTTGGCATAAACCTGACCTAAAAAAGATCTGCCAAGATTTTCTGACGTAATCACATAGCTTTTTGGTCAACATAGTATAGATACATCTTTGTCTTGTGCGAAAGTGAATTCCATTCTCGTTAGGACTCTGAGCTGTACAAGAATCACCAGTAGACCTAAGGGCTAAGCCTCAACAGATAATATATTTGTTGATCATCAAAACTCAATTTCCAACAAAAATTCCCCCTTTTAATGATGGCAAACAACGAACACGAACCAAAATATTCACTTTCCCTTTGGCATCATTGAAAAAATAGAATAGGTTAACTAGTAGTTTTATGGCCACTAGGGCTATACAACATTCAATCAAGTAAAAGACATCTAGAACAATCACTCTATGGATGCTAGCCATCAAAAAGTAGAAATATTAATGCAAGATAGGAATCACCAGACAAAAACTGTAAATTAGCTAAGGCATCATCATCAATCCATAAAAACCAATTCATAATTGTTAATTACATGGCTACAAAACAAGTTTAACTGAATGAAAACTACATAAAGAATAGAAGTGGGACCAGAGGACTATAGATGTGCCACTACCCCCTTTCTCTAGTCAAGTCGTCCTCCAGCTTTTGACTGCCATTCGTTATTCTAGCAATCTCTGCAACTTGTATCTCCACTAACTGTAATAGGGCCAATATTTATTATTGAAGCTCTGAAATTTTAGCACTGTCAGGAAAGCCACCAGCAGGAATATATTCCTCTTCAGCCTCCTCTTTATACCCACAATTATTCAGAATTTCTTCCCCAAACTCATCCAGCATATTTACAGATTTCTACTTGCTGACAGGAGCTCTAAAGTAAGCAATTATCTCAGACAAAAAGAACTCATAAGGAGTAGAGTGCTCACTCTTGGACCTATCTGCCGCTCTAGGTATGTGGTTGATCATTACCCCAAGCAAGTTAATCTTTTCTTCCATCTCCAGTAGATCCATATAGGTCATGTGAAGAGCATTGATTTCATGTCTACTTTTTGACGTGCTTGTTATGACTCTTTCAACTGCACTGCAGTGGATAAAGAATTCCACTACTTCTTGCCAAAATCTTCTGTCTTATTTTAGAAACAGGGTCTTCCACCCTTGTTCTCCACTTTTGACTAGTTTTGTCATTCCATCTCTATTGACAGCGGAGATTATCTTTCCTCTCAACACCTTGGCCTTAAAAAACCTCAAGAACCTCAAATTAATATCCAACAATGCTTGATTCATATAGCTTTCTTTTTCCTTTCCTCCATCTCTAAAGCTATTTCAAGATATGTAACCTCAGCCTGCTTCTTGCTTCTATTGGTATATGGCTTCTGCCGGGGAGGTTTGGAAGCAAGATCTCCTTCCTTTTCAATTCTAACTAGTTCTCCAGTTCCCTCATTAATCTTATCCTTTTTGGGGTCTTTGGAGGGGAACCTAATCTAGTTCTTAGGTCCCTCTTTTTTCCTTTCTTCCCTTATTTATTCCTATATACGAATACTGGGGGCACATCATCCACATCCTGATCTACTAGATTAAAACTGGTTGGTCATCTTGACCCTGGGATCTCTCTTCTCCCAGAGTTGGTTCATTAACAGAAAAGGAAATAAGTTCAGACACAGGGTTAACAACTGGTGCCTGATTTGTCTAAGCATCTTCACCACCAGTTGCATCCCTTTTTACTGCTTCATTGTCAGTCAAAGGGAGCAAGTGCAGACTCATGGTCATTAGTTGGTGCCCTGTCTTCCTCTACAAGTCCTATCTGTGTATCAGGACTTAGCATATCTTCCACTATCTCCTCAATTAGGTTCTTGTTTCCTCTCAGTTGAGGTTCCAACTCCCACATATGGTTCCCCTTGAGTATTAGTACCCAAGTGCTCATCCACAGTCACATCTCCTTCCTTTTCAGAAGCTTTCATAGTGCCAACAATGTTAGATTCATTAATAGTTCCCCTTTGTTCACTCACACCTTCACGAGGCTCAACCTAATTTTTTCTCTACTTGTTATTCCTATAGATATACTTTTTAAATCAATAGCAGTGGGGTTTTCAGTTATTATGTCGACGTTTGATGTGGGAGTATTTGGTTCCGCCTAGGGTTCCTCCTTGTTTGAACTGGCATCTGGATCCTTTCCCATTTATATTCTTCTTTCTCTTCTCTTCTCTTCTCTTCTCTCTCTCTCTCTTGGTGACTTCTGCCTGGACACGTTGCTTATCCTCCTCTATCAGTGGTTTCTTTTTGTAGATCATCTTCTTCGTCATTGTGGTTGACTGACTTGCAAGAGATTTATGCAAGACAAAAGGATTTTGGTGGTTTGAGATCAAATTCTGAGTGCTCGCGATTTAGGTTTGTAGTTTGAAGTTCTAGGCAAGCTAGTTGCTGATTTAAGGGGAGTAATGGGCTAGGGTTCATGCAAGAAATTAGGGAGAGGGTTGAATATTGGGTGGAATTGGGTCTTTTTTCGTGTGTGAGGGAGCGAGAGAGAGGGAGAGAGAGAGAGATGAACTATTTTAATTTGAAAGGAAGTAATTTTATTGAAATGGTAGTGACACATGGACGGTTCGATTTTAGGGAGCTTAGGGCGGTGTGTGATTTAGGTAGGAATTTGGGATAGCAGACTTGGCACAAGTAAACACAATATATGACGTCATCTAAGTAGACAAGGAATGCGTACCTGTCTGCAAGAAACCCTGGGTATTTGCCTGGTTCTTCCCATTATGCAAAAAATCTCTATTCTTGACCATAAGGGTAGCAATATTAGACTTTTTAAAGAATATGCTTTCCTTGGTTAAGAAAGACATTAAACCAGCAGTTAGATCATTATTTTATTTATTTCTAGACGATCATTTGAGGAGTAATAACATAAATGATCATAAGAACTTAATCAAACCAAGCTCCAATCTTTCTTTTAAAAAGTAATCTGGTTGACTGCCTTAGTAAATATGTCAGCAATTTGATCTTCTGTGTTACAGAACTGCATGCTGATTAGGCCCTTTTCAAAATTATCCTTAAGAAGTAATGCCTAATACAATGTGCTTTGTTCTCTTATATTTAATATGATTCTTGGAAATATTGATGGCATTTGTGTTGCCACAGTAGATTGGTACATATACATGTAAGGTGCCATAATCTTCAAGTTGTTGTTTAATCCATAAAAGTTGAGCACAACAAGAAGCACTAGCTACATATTCAACTTCAGGAGTGGAATGAGCAACTGAATTCTATTTCTTAGTAGCCGAAGAAACTAAGCGAGGACCAATGAAATGAGCCATTCCAGATATTTTTTTTGTCCAATGGATACCCAACATAGTCTACATAAGAAAATCCAACAAGCTCAAAACTTCCACTTTTTTGGTACCACGAGCCTAGGTCTTGACTCACTTTTAAGTACTTGAGAATTCTTTTGACTGCTTTCTTGTGAGATTCTTTAGGACTGGATTGGAATCTGGCACACACTCCAACACTGTAGATAATTTCTAGCCAGTTAGCAGTTAAGTACAAAAGATAACCTATGATACCTCTGTACCTCTTTTCATATTCAGGCTCCATATTCATCCATGTCTAATCTGGTACCAGTGGCTATCAGTGTGTCTTGATTTTGCATTTTCTATTTCAAATCTTTTCATTAACTTTTTTATGTATTTTTATTGATGAATAAGAGTTCCATGAGAAGTTTTCTTAATTTACAACCCAAGAAGAAATTTAACCCACTTATCATGCTCATCTCAAATTCTTTACCCATCAGTCCTGATAACTCTTTGCACTAAGATTCATCAGTGGCACCAAAGATAATATCATCACATATACTAATACAATCAAATTCTTTTTGCCTTTCTTCCTAAGAAACAAGATATTATCAATTTTTACCTCTGATAAAGCTATTTTCAACGAAAAACTTAATCGGTCTCTCATACCAAGATTTAGGAGCTTGTGTTAGCCCATACAAAGCCTTGTCTAGTTTCTAAGCATGATCTTACATTCCTGAAAATTGAAATCCAGGAGGTTGAGACGCATACACTTTCTCCTTGAGGTAGCCATTCAGGAATGCACTCTTCATATGCATCTAATATTTTTTGAATTCCTTGTAAGCTGCAAGGGCAATCAACATCCAAATGGCCTCCATCTTTGCCACTAGAGCAAAAGTATTATCATATTCTATCTCTTCTTCTTGATTGTACCAATTGACCACGAGTCTGGCCTTGTTTCTTGTTGTAGTTCCATGTTCATCCAATTTATTTTAGAAGAACCATTTTGTTCTAATAACCGTCATATCCTTAGGTCAATTGATGTAATGCCTCCTACATAGTCACTATCCACTTCACATCCTGCAAGGCTTCATTAGCATTTGTTGGCTCAATAATAGATAGAAAATAATGGAAAGCAAATAGATTTCTGAGAGATGATCTGCTATGGATCCCTAATTCGGGGTCAGAGATTATGTTCTCAAGGGGATGAGAACTCTGATGTTTTCAGGGATTTCTCTGAGGTTGTTGACCTTGTTCATTTAGAGATCCAGGAAGAGGAAATCACTCATTTTGAGAACCTAAGGGAAAAACAAGGTTTTCTAACCCATTTTCTTCTTCCTCATCAGGTGGAATTAAGGTTCCCCTGGAATGTGATGCTTCATTTCACCAGTATTGGCCTCCTTTCCTCATGTTTTTCACTTTCAAGAGAGTTTCTTTGGCCATTAAGATCAAAGTTCTCTTTTCTTATAAGACCAAACTCTTGATCATCATCATGCACATTTTTCTTGATAAAAGATCAGATTCATCAAGTACAACATGCACATTTCTTCAGCACACATAGTTCGTTCATTAAAAACTTTATTTTTTTTACTATGTGATGATTAACTCAAGAATACCCCCTTATTACTTCTAGCATCAATTTTTTCTAGAGCTTCCTTGCCATTATTGTGAACATAGAATTTGCAACCAAAAGCTCTAAGATATGATACGTTGGCTCTTCTTCCTTTAAGTAATTCATAGGGAGTTTTCTCTAGCAGAGATCTAACCATGTATTTGTTTAGGAGGTAACATGTAGTGTAAATAGATTCTGCCCAAAAACGCTTCGGCAGTCCACTGGAGATTAGCATGGTTCTCCCCATATCCCATAGTGCTCTATTCATTCTTTCCACTATTGTATATTTTTGATGAGTTCTGGGGGTAAAACAATTATGATCAATACCATGCATGCTACAGAATTCAACAAGCCTATCATTTTCAAGTTCTAAACCATTGTCAGATCTAATGCTGACAAGCTAAAGACCCATTTTCTTCGATTGCTTTGATAAATTTTCAAAAAAAAAGTCAAAAGCTTCATCTTTACTGGAATTAAACATAGTCCAGGTATATCAAGAGTAGTCATCAACTATAAGCAGAATATACCTTTTTCCACCTTTACTCATAACCCTCATAGGATCATAAAGGTCCATATAAAATAGCTCTACGAGTTTGGAGGTACTGACAACCTTCTTCAATTTAAAAGAGGATATGGCATGCTTGCCTTTAACATATGCATCACACACTTTATCATTTTTCAAGCTAATTTTTGGCAATAAAAAGACTAGGTCTTTTGTGGCCAGTTTATTAAGTTGAGCCAAACTCGCACGACCTAGTCATCTATGCCAAAGTAAGGGATCATCATCAAGAACACTGAGACATGTAACCTCATTATATAGTAGAAACATAATGGATGCAATGTATACATTGTGATATCTCTTTTTTTAAGTATTGTCTCATCAGATTTCACACTTGTAATAAGATACCCAATAGAGTCAAACATGACCTTGTTCCCCGTGTCACATATCTATGAGACATTCAGCAAATTGTAGTTCAACCCATTCATACAATACACATTTTCTATAGCTTGAGAGAGTAACTTACCAATATTACCTATTCCTGTGATTCACCTTTCTTACCATTCCCAAAAGCCACACTCCCTCCTTGGAAGTGTTAGTAAGAGAAAAGTTTTCTTCCTTCTAGTCATGTGCCTTGAGTAGCCACTATCAATATACCAGTCTTGGCTGCTTCCTCTCACATTAGCCTGCAAAACAGATTAAGGTTTAGATTTAGAAACCTATACTAGGTTGGTTCCCCACTTGTGATTGAGAGGATGAATTAAATATCTTTTAATCCAGCTTGGTAAGATAGACTTCAACATAAAAGAAGTCTTTCTTTCCTTTTGGTTTTATACTGAAACCTTTTAATTTTGAGCATTGAAAATATTTAAGCAAGTTTTCATGCAGTGACCAGTATTACCACAATATGTATATAACTCACTGGATGCAGAAGCTACATACTTAGGATGACCTTAGGGAGAGATTTTCAATAACCTAATCCACTTTCATTTCTGCTTTGGTTTTGGTGCAGCCATACTAGAGCTTCTGAGGACCTGTCCCACTTGGAGGTTCTAGTCAGTTCATATATAGCGTTATTCAGGTCCTCTTGAATTACTTTATTTAGTTCAACTTGGTTGTATAAGCTTTTGTTGGACAATTTTAATTCCCTTTCAAGGGACTCTCGAATATCACTAATGTCACCTTTTCCTTTAAATGATGCTTTATTTAATTTCTGATTTTCAAAATTGAGTGTTTTAATTTTAGATTTTAAAATAAGATCAGGTTTTCAAGATCTTGTTTTTCCTTTTTGAGTTCAAACACGCTGAACTCAAGATTCTGGCATTCAAACTTAACACCTAGAAAATTATTAAATAATTTTTCTTACGACACTCAATTTTTTAATTCGATTAATTAATAAGAGCACCATGACAGGCAGTCTTTTCAAAAAAATTAAAAAATAAAGATGATCTTTAAGGTCAGTGACATTTACCTCCTCGTTTCCAACTTCAGGTTTAGAGTCACTCATGGCCATCATGGACACAATATCTTTCGTGTTAACCTTTGCACAATCAGTGCTTATCAAGACCAATTTTTTCCAATATTCGAGTGAGTTTCTTCATGCATTGGAAGTAACTTTTTTCATATTTGTAATGACTTGGTCGGTTGTTTTGAGTGTATTAGCCTCGATCCCCTATTTATCGCTCTCCCTATTTTATTTTGTGGTTATAGGACTTGCCGGGAGTTTGGTTTTTGTTTCGGGAGAGTTTCAGAGTGTTATAGGACACATAGTCCCTAAAGTGGGAGTTCAAGTTGTAGGAGTTGACCATAGTTTGACTTGTGTGAAGACGACTCCGAAATGAAGTTTTGATGATTCCAATAGCTTCGATGGTGATTTTGATCTTAGGAGCATGTTTGGACGTTGATTTGGAGGTCCGCATGTCGTTTTGGCGTGAGTTAGCGAAAGTTGGAAAATTTATGGAATTTTTAGAAGTTAGACCGGGAGTGGACTTTTTAATATCGGGGTCGAATTCCAATTCTGGAAGTTCAAATAGGTCCGCAATGTCAATCATAACTTGTGTGCGAAATTTGGTGTCAACTGGAATTGTTTTGGTATGAATCGGCATCGGTTCCGGAATTTGGAAGCTCATAGTTGCTTAAGCTTGAATTTGGGTTGTGCTTCGTTGAATTCATGTTGTTTGATGTAGATTTTGGCCTCGAGTAGGTCCGTTAGGTATTGCCAATAAGATATTTGAGTCTAATCAGATCACATTCTATGATGATAATTTGCCTCTAGAGGGTACAAAACACAATCGAGCCCTCTATCTCATAGTGAAATGTGAAGAGTCTATGGTCACAAGGGTGTTAGTTGACAATGGTTCCAGTGCAAACATCTGCCCTCTATCTACTCTGAACAAGTTAAAAGTTGATGATGCGAGGATTCACAAAAATAGCATATGCGTCTGAGGTTTTGACGGGGGGGGGGGGAGACTCTGTTGGCGACATCATGCTCGAGTTGACAATAGGACCAGTCGAATTCACCATGGAGTTCCAGGTACTAGATGTGGCTGTTTCTTATAATTTGCTATTGGATAGGCCTTGGATATATGTTGCCAAGGCAGTTCCGTCTTAGTTTACATCAGATGGTGAAGTTCGAATGAGATAGACAAGAAATCGTCGTATATGGTGATGAGAATTTATGTGCTTTCAATGATACCTCCGTCCCTTTTATTGAAGCTGAAGAGGATAAGGGGCCGGGCCGTGGGTCTATCAAGTGTACGAAGTAGTGTCCGTTGAAAAGGTTTCGGAAGGGGAATAAATCCCGGGTCCAAAGTTAGCTTCTGCAATCGTCATGGTAGCAACCTAGATGTTGAAAAATGGTTTTATGCCGGCAAGGGTCTGGGTGCATCTCTGCAAGGTATCGTGCAGCTAGTGTCCTTGCGTGAAAATCTGGGCACATTTGGTCTGGGGTTCAAGCCTACAAGGGATGATATGAAGAAGGCTCGAAAGCTGAAAAAGAAGGTATGGTCTCTCCCTAAGTCAGTCCCATGTCTCTCCAGGTATTTCATCAAGGCAGGGGCTATGAAGCGTCCAGTGACAACAGTTCCAAGGCCTGTGGTTGATTTTGATGAGGAATTGGTTAAAAGGTTCTAGAGTCTGTTTGATGAAGTGAATAGGTAGAAACTAGGGAAGGTTACAGCAAAGTGGATGTGTAGTTTGTTGGGCCAAAAGTGAAGATTAACAATTGGGATGCCACTCCTCTCCCTACCCAGAAAGAGTTTTGGTAGTTTGCTTTGTTTTTCTTTTAGTTTATCTGGATTATTCTAGTGTTGTAATTCAGATTTTATTTTCCATCTATTTTGATGTACAAACCCTTCTATCCTTTATTTTTAATGAAAATGCAATTTCCCTTTTCCATTACTCCTGATAGTGTCATTTTCTTTTATTTCTTTGTATAGTTCTTTTTATGTTGGTTTCAATGACATGACATGCATGAGGAATCTTCAGACGAGTTTTAAAAGCCAATCTAACTGTGAAATAATAATCCAAGAAATAGAGTATGATGATGAAATAGAATATGATGAAGATGTAGCATTTGAAGAAATTAGTAAAGAGCTAAGTCACTTTGAAGAGAAACCCAAGCCTAATTTGAATGAAACCAAGGAAATCAATTTAGGGGATCCGGATAATATTAGGGAAACCAAGATAAGTGTACACTTGGAACCACAAATCAGAGAAGAAATAATCAAAGCACTGTTTGAATATAAAGATATTTTTTCATAGTCATATGACGACATGCCGGGTCTGAGTACTGACTTGGTGGTTCACAAATTGCCCACTGACCCGACATTCCCTCTCGTCAAGTAGAAGTTAAGGAAGTTCAAAACTGACATGAGTGTGAAGATCAAGGAAGAAATCACAAAGCAATTGAACGCAAAGGTCATTCGAGTCACACAATACCCCACTTGGTTAGCTAATGTTGTGCTAGTGCTAAAGAAGGACAACAAGACCAGGGTGTGCGTTGATTACCGCGATCTCAACAAATCAAGTCCAAAGGATAATTTTCCATTTCCAAATATCCACATTTTGATTGACAACTGTGCCAAGCATAAGATCGATTCTTTTGTGGATTGCTATGCGGGGCACCTCCAGATCTTGATGGATGAGGAGGATGCAGAAAAAGACAACGTTCATCACACCATGAGGAACTTATTGCTACTAGGTAATGCCATTTGGTTTGAAAAATGACTACTTAAATGAAAAATGCTGGGGCAACTTATATGAGGGCAATGACTACTGTGTTTCATGACATGATACACAAGGAGATTGAGATTTATGTGGATGATGTGATCGTAATATTAAAGCAACAGGCCGACCATGTCGGACATTTGAGGAAGTTTTTCCAAAGGCTCCGTAGGTACAATCTTAAGCTCAACCCTGCCAAGTGTGCATTTGGTGTTCCATCTGGAAAACTATTAGGATTCATAGTTAGTCATCGAGGCATTGAGTTGGACCCGTCAAAGATCAAAGCTATCCAAGAATTGCCACCTCCAAGGAACAAGACTGAGGTGATGAGTTTGTTCGGGCGATTAAACTACATCAACAGGTTTATTGCTCAACTGACGACAACTTGTGAGCCCATCTTTAAGTTGCTGAAGAAGGATGCTGCGGTCAAATGGACTGATGAGTGCTAGGAGGCATTTGATAAGATTAAGGGGTACTTGTCAAACCCACCTGTGTTGGCCCCGCCGTAACTCGGGAGGCCTTTAATTCTTTATTTGACAGTCCTAGATAATTCATTCAGTTGCGTACTATGTCAACATGACATCACCAACAGAAAGGAGCAAGCCATCTTTTATCTCAGCAAGAAGTTCACATCATATGAGGTTAAGTATAGTCCCCTTGAAAGGACATGTTTCACCCTGACTTGGGTGGTACAAAAGTTGAAGCATTATCTATCGTCATACACTACTTACCTCATTTCTCACCTGGATCCTCTAAAATATATCTTTTAGAAGCCTATGCCCATGGGAAGACTTGGAAAGTGGTAGATTTTTCTCACAAAGTTTGACATCATCTATGTGACTCGGACCGCAATGAAAGCCCAAGCATTGGCCGATCATTTGGCCGAGAATCCGGTGGATGAAGAGTATGAACCGTTAAGAACGTATTTTCCCGATGAAACAGTGATGCATATTGACGATGTGGATCAGGTTGAAAAACCAGGTTGGAAACTTTTCTTTGATGGAGCCACTAACATGAAAGGTGTCGGAATAGGGGCCATGCTTATTTCTGAAATAGGGCATCACTACCCTGTTATGGCCCAACTTCGTTTCTATTGTACCAACAACATGGCTGAGTACGAGGCATGCATTTTGGGATTGATGTTAGCTGTAGATATGGGAGTTCAGGAAGTCTTGGTCTTGGGAGACTCGGATCTTTTGGTGCACCAGATTCAAGGAGAATGGGAGACTCGGGATTTAAAGCTCATACTGTATCGACAATGTTTGCATGATCTTTGTCAACGCTTACCGATCGATAGAATTCATGCATATTCCAAGGATCCACAATGAGGTTGCCGATGCTTTGACTACCTTGGCGTTAATGTTGCACCATCTGGACAAAGCTTATGTCGACCCTCTGCATATTCAAGTTCGTGATCAGCATGCCTACTATAATGTGGTTGAGGAAGAACTTGATGGTGAACCTTGGTTCCATGATATCAGGGAGTACATCAAGATGGGGGTATATCCGATACAAGCCACATGTGATCAAAAGAGAACAATTCGACGTTTGGCTAGTGGATTTTTCTTGAGCGGGGGAATTTTGTACAAAAGAACTCCAGATCTTGGGTTGTTGAGGTGCATCGATGCTAAGCAAGCCACGACTATCATGAACGAGGTACATTCTGGAGTTTGCGGGCCGCATATGAGTGGGTATGTTCTGGCAAAGAAGATTCTTCGAGCAGGGTATTATTGTCTCACCATGAAACGAGATTGCATCAGCTATGTGCGCAAGTGTCATCAATGCCTGGTACATGGAGACTTGATTCATTCTTCGCCATCTGAGTTGCACACAATGTCCACATCGTGGCCCTTTGTTGCTTGGGGCATGGATGTCATTGGACCAATTGAGCCCGCGGCATCAAATAGGCACAGGTTCATTCTGGTGGCCATTGCTATTTCACTAAGTAGGTTGAAGCTAAAATTTTCAAATCTGTGACCCAGAAGGCATTGGTTGATTTTGTTCATCCAAATATCATTTGTCGGTTCGGAATCCCAAAGGTGATCATCACAGATAATGGTGCTAATTTTAACAGTCATCTGATGAAATAAGTATGCCAACAGTTTAAGATCATGCATCGAAATTCCACTCCGTATCATCCCAAGGAAAATGGAGCTGTTGAGGCGGCCAACAAGAACATAAAGAAGATACTTCGGAAAATGGTGCAAGGTTCTAGGAAATGGCATGAAAAGTTGCCCTTTGCTTTTCTAGGTTATCGCACTACTGTTCGCACTTCAGTAGGTGCAACTCCTTATTTGTTTGTATATGGTACTGAAGTAGTGATACCTGCGGAAGTTGAAATTCCATCCCTTCGGATTGTTGCTGAAGCCAAAATTGAGGATGACGAGTGGGTCAAAACCCGTTTGGAGCAATTAAGTTTGATTGACGAGAAAAGACTGGCAGTAGTGTGTCATGTCCAATTGTATCAAAAGAGAATGGCAAGAGCATACAACAAGAAGGTGTATCCTCGGAAATTTGAAGTAGGTCAGCAGGGGTTGAAACACATCCTTCCATATCAATCTGAAGCTAAAGGCAAGTTAGCCCCAAATTGGTAGGGGTCGTTCATTGTAAAGAGAGTGTTGTCCAATGGTGCTTTGTATTTAACAGTTATAGAATGGAAATATGTAAATATGGCTATCAATTTTGATGCGGTCAAAAGATATTATGTATGATTTCTTTGGTTTGTCTAATTGTCGTTTGTACTTGGCATGTTTTGAAGATTGGAATGATGAATGCATTTTATTCTGCTATCTAAACACTTAATCCTTTGCTACCCCTTTTGAAACTTATTTATTTTCTTTCGTACCCCTCTTTTGGAATCAGTAACAAGTCCAGAAACACGAACACAAAAGGTAAATAATAAAAAAAAGAGAAAAAGAGAAAGAAAAGAATGGAAAAGAGTAAAAAAAAGGAGAAAGAGAAGAAAGAAAAGAAAAAGAGAGAGAAAGAAAAAGAAAAAGAGAAAAGTAACAAAAACAAAGCAATTCCTATGACATGAACTACGCTCGACCTGATTCCTTTAAAGGATACGTAGGCAGCCTCACAGTTCGGTCCCATCAAAATAAAATTCAAAAGTCCCCAGGCAAAGAAACTGGGGCAGAAGTTGCAATTTCGTAGGAGATCTGATTCCAAAAGTTGTAATCTTGAGCCCATTTCAGTTGTTTTTAAGCCCTTATAATATCCTTTCCCTCCCTATACAAAACCCCATATTATGTTCTAAAGAAAGACCTTCCGATCAATCTTTGAGGAATGCCAAGTCAGGCGAGATAGAGGTATGAGTCATCAGGGGCAACACTCCGTTCTACCCAAGGAAAATGAATAAATGAGAGAGTCCTATTGGTGAAAACACTCGTGGGCACCGTAGGTCGATGGAAAGATGAGAGAAATTAAAATGAGAGAGTCTTATTGGTGAAAACCCTCACGGGCGCCGTAAGGCTATGGTGAGTTGAGAGATGAACAAATGAGAGAGGTTTGTTGGTGAAAACCCTTTAGGGCGCCGCAAGCCGAACAAGGTTAGTGACTTTGCAAAAAGATTAGATTGTGGAGATCCCGGGGCATAAAGTATGACAACTGAAAGGTGATTAGCTGAATGGGCTGGGTTGATTAATCCGAAATACATGTCATGATCATTGGTGACAGCTGCCTCACTCAGATAAGTCTCCTTCCTTTTGTCCCTCAAAAAGTCATCCTGTTTCAAGTCTTCTTCTTTATTTCTAACTCTCGAAGTCATTGCTTTTCATTTATTTGGGTTTATTTCTCTAAGGCTTTTCCCATGTCAGCCTTGTTTAAGCAAGAAAGAAAGGATTTCAAAGCTTATTACCAACTTCCAAATTGCACAAAGCAAAGTGCGGCCAAAGCATACCAGAAATAGCATGATGCAAAGTGAAAAATTAGGTGTTAATGAAAGTTCAAGCGGTCGAGTGGTTTGTGAATTTTGTGGAAGATATATAGGTTCAAATTGGTGGACAGAAATGTAAAATAGCGGGTTGAATGCAGGTCACTCGGGTCATTCAGGTTCCTGTTGGTTGAAATTCAGTCAGAAAGTTAAATAATTCTTGGCCAGTTCAAGGCAGCCAGTCAAAACAAAGCACGACAGTGAAAGGGCCACCTTCAGCAAGAATGTCGCAAACTAACCACCACATTTTCAAACTGATAAAATTTTCTTTGATTAAAACAGGGGCATAAAATTTTGTTTATTCCACAGGAATCCTCCGTAGGGAAAGCATGCACCGGACAGGTTCAACCGTAAATCTTCAGGACCCTCATGGATAATAGGATTTAGTTTAAAATTTTTAGGACCCTCCTGGATAATGGGATTTAATTTTAAAAGGTTCTCAGGACCCTCCTGGATACTGGGACCTAGTTAAATTTCAAGACCTTCATATATAACAAGATTTAGCGTAAGATCTACCTTTAGGAAGTATAATTTAGCTTTAAAGTTGTCACTCTTAAGATGATATCTAATTTGAAGTTTTCAGGATCCTCCTGGATAATGAGATTTAACTTTTAAATTCTTAGAGATTTTGGGTAACATGATTCGATTAACACTCACAGATGCGCCCAGATACCAAACTGGGGCAGAAAAGTTTCTTTTGTTTTGTGTGTTTTGTTGTAATGTCAGGCGCCCACCTGGAGAACAAGGGAATACAGTTAAAGTTTTGGCAATCAGGCGCCCACCTAGAGAACAAGGGAAATACAGTTAATGTTTTGGCAATTAGACGCCCACCTGGAGAACAAGGAAATACAGTTCAAGTTTTTGGTAATCAGACGCCCACCTGGAGAACAAGGGTTTACAATTCAAGTTTTTGGTAATCAGGCGCCCACCTGGAGAACAAGGGAATACAGTTCAAGTTTTGGCAATCAGGCTCCCATATAGATAACAAGGGAATACAGTTCAAGTTTTTGGTAATCAGGCGCCCACCTGGAGAACAAGGGAATACAGTTCAAGTTTTGGCAATCAGGTGCCCACCTGGAGAACAAGGGAATACAGTTCAAGTTTTGGCAATCAGGCACCCACTGGAGAACAAGGGAAGCCATTTCAGAATTCAATTCAAGTTAGAAGTAGCAGAAGCTCGCGGCAAGAATGTGAGTTAACAGTACGAGATGATAAACAGAAGTTAGTCACAATTCAAAAAAAAAAAAAAGAAAAAAAAGAAAAGAAAGAAGTGAATCCAAAATGCAGAAGTAGAGAAAGATGTGAACTGCTCAAGGAGTGGCTGAAATCACGAGCATTGCATGTCCGGTATTGATCCGAAGAAGAATGAACTAGCACCTGCAGCTAGCAAGCGTCAAGATTCAAATCTAAAGTCTGCATGAAGAACCATTCAAGACTCAAGATCAAACATCAGAAGACTTATAGATAGGAATATTGTAACTCATAGTTGATAGGCTTAGTTAGTCTTTTTCATTTTTGATTTTGATATAATAACAGGACCGCAGACCAGAACCTCGACGGAACGACACCTTACTCGATTCTCCAATTCATCCTTCCATCATTTTCCGGAACTACACTGACCTGATTCCTTTATAGCCAAGGATATGTAGGCAATCTCGGAAGCAAGGTTTGGTCAAACTTTTCAAAATGCTTCCCATGGAGTATCCAAAACGGGCAAAAATCGCTAATATTTGCTCACTTTATCTTTGCCCGAAAACCCTTCGTGTTCTAGAGCAAAGAGGGGCAGCTGTAAGTACGTGATTTTTTCCCGAATAATAATATTCCTACAAAAGTCACAAATGGACATTTCTTTTGAGTGTTTATTATTATAGGAATTTACAGTAATTGTTTGGTAATTGTTTGCATTTAGTTACATTTTAATGCATATTTAATATTTAAAAATCATGGGAAATACCTTAAAAATGTCATATTTCATGCATTGCATTTTTTTAGGTTGATACTTGCATTTTAGATTTAATTTGCTAATTCATTGCATTATTAAATAAAAAATCAAAATATTGGTTATTATTACATTTTAGCTTCTAGTTGCAAATTAGTAATTTTCTTTTATAAGCTTTAAGTTATTTAGTTATTCTTACATTAAAAATAAACAATTAAGGTAATTCTACAAATTAGACTTTATTTTAACATTTTTAATTAAATTTAGTAAAGCTAAAAATTAAGAAAAGAGAAGGAAAAGGAGCCCAAATTTTGAGCCCACCCTACTTGGCCCAATTTCGGACAGCCTTTAGCCCAAGACCCTTTCTCATTAATTTCACATTGGGCCAGCCTTTAACCCGCGACCCGTCTGCCCAAACCCGCCCCACTTGCCCAAATATACGATGCAAATAATACACCCAACCCTAAATCTAATCCCAAACGGCTCCAGCACTATTCATTGTCTTCTTCACCAAAATCATTCCCAAACTCGCCAAAATACAGGCGAGTGTACCCAAACTCGCCAAAATACAGCCGAGTACACCCAAACTCACATCACGTGCTCCCTCCTTCTCTCCTCTTGCCACATAGTGTAACAGTCTCTGACAATAAGAAGATTCCTTCCAGATATTTGTGCGTCTTTAGCCTCTCGATCGATTTGCTAGATGAATTGGGGTTGTGGATGGATGAAAATCAATCCTTTCCCTCTATTTGTCCCTAAAATCGTTCACGGAAAGGGATTGAAAAGGAATTTCGAATTTTGTTTTGGGGAGAAGGTTCGAGAAATCTGAGGGTCTATATAAGGTGAGGATTTTCCTTGTGTGAGGGGGTTCGAGAAAACAGATTTTCGAAAGGATTTGAGAGAGAAAAGTTCTAGGGCTAAGGAGAGTTTCAGGATTTTTTCTTCTAACTTTTTAGTTTATTTCTTGAGAAATACAAAAATTCCTTCAGTGTTTTTTTCTTTGTTTTGAATATCAGAAACATAAAGTAACCGGTCTCTTTTATTTCAATTTTCGAAATTCTGATTGTTAAAAATGGAGTTTGATTGAAGTTTAAATTTGAGTTTATGGTTGGGTTCAAAATTCCGGTGCCGGTTCGAGTGCCGATCGAGGTCCGTTCGTTGATTGTTAGGTCCTGTTTCTTGTTGCTGCTTCTTGGTGGATTTTTATGCTCGAAGGAATTTGCATTTGCTGATTTTTCATTGTTAATTAGAAGAATTTCTGTTTAGCAGGTTCATCTCTATCGTTTCTTCTCTATTTTGATTTTATTAACTTGAACCGAGCCTCAAAAGAGCCATTTAAGGAAGGGTAGAATTTTCGTTTGAATTGCTTCAGTGAGTGATTGACTTCTAAAAATTTGCTTATCTAGAAATTATGTGTTCTCATTTGTTTTTTTAGTTCTCAATCCATCATTATCAGTGTGTATTCCGTTTGCAAATAGTTCTGAGCTTAAAACGAGTTGTTCAGTGAAATGACATATTTCTCTGCTTGTTCATTGTCCAAAGTGAGATTCGCGTCCATGCTTGCTATTGTTTGGATCCATTAGTCAATGGTTAAAATTTTGTTGAAGAACCACTTTACTCATTGTTAGAGTTTAGAACCTTTAAGATTCATAAGTGGTTTGCTGAAATAGCTTTTTGTTAATAAAGTTAAGTAAGACAGTGAACTTCCAAGAATTACTCTTTGACTTCATTTTCCTGAGTAGATTAGGTCCATTAATTTCCTATCTCGCAGATCTAGTCCACATCTGACGTTATGGTCGTCATATGCATCAGAAATGAAGTCATAGGTATATTTGAATCCCTACTAAGTTCGAGATGTTAGTCTAGGCATGCCTCCTTTTCCTGTTAAAGTCCAAGTATTAGTGAGATAATTCATGAGTAAGTTAACTTTCATCAAATATTTATGGCCTGAATATCATCGTCTCTGCCAAGTCTTCGCTACTGCTAGATATGAAAGTTTTATGTATGTTGCACATGATTGTCCGACTCCTTGGTTACTTTCTTTGGTATTAATCATTTGAAGTGGAAATATTGTATATCCCTTGTGCTAACGTAAGCTATAGTAATTTGTTTAGTACTTTTAGGTTTGGAGTCATTTAGTTGTGTGGAGATTGAATTAAGCAATTATGTTATCTAGGTGTCAATAACTAACAGTGAACTAGGATAAAAAGGTGAATAAAGGATCTTTAAATGGCTCTTCGATAGCTTTGATTCACTTTACTTTGCTATTTCATCCTACCATGATTCATATTCCCTTTAAATGACCATAATGTTGTTTTGTATGGGTATTTATTTTGTGCGTTCTACTGGATAGTTTATTCTACTTGTTAGATTGATAGATGTAAAGCTATTCGGAAGACGATGTTGGGTCGTGAGGGGTGAAATCACGAATGAAATGATGTTGAACATGAGCATGAAATGTCTTTGTTCATTTTGTTCATTTTATTTTTCTTCCATACCCGCTGATAGCATGCTTAGGCCATTAATCTTCATATACATCGTAGTTTGCTTTAGGCACGTAATTAAATCACCACAACTATGGGTACAGTTTCTGTGGCGTAGTTGTGATACCTAATTTCAAATTAGTTTTAAATATGAACATCCGTAGTTCGCTTTAGTCAAATACAATTTTTTTTAAATAAGTTGAGGTGTGCCATACAATCACCTAGTTTATGGCCCTCACATTGATATCTTAGTTAGTGTAGAAAATGCCTTGGAATCTCATAGTTTGCTTCAGGCGCGTTAACTGAATAAATTGTCTTAGCTGCAGGTACGTTTCCCATGACGTGGTTGTGACACTTAATTTCTAAAAATATGTGGGTACATTTATGTGACCCGACCACAATTTAATCTTGTTAAAAAATTAAACATATTGTGTATCGTCGGTATGGTTCCCGTGACACGATTTGCGACGTGTAATTAAATAAATAGTTGTAAAACAATTGGATTATTAAAAGTGATTTAAAAGGAATAAAATGCACATAGGTTTCAAAGATGTTTTAAAATCAAATAAATAGGCCAATTTTAACAGTTGAGCGATCGTGCTAAAACCACGGAACCCGGGAATGCCTAACACCTTCTCCCGGGTTAACAAAATTCCTTACCTGGATTTCTATGTTCACAAACCGTAAATAGAGTCAAACTTCTTCAATTTGGGATTTTAAACCGGTGACTTGGGACACCAATTAACTATCCCAAGTTGCGACTCTGATTTTAATGTAAATAAATCCCGTTTCGATTGTCACTTAAATTGGAAAAACTCCCTTATTCCCCTTTTCGCGGGTAGGAAAAAGTGACACTAGTTATGTAATAGATTGTATAAACTCTTTCGTACACTTTTACTATGTTAGATGCTCGTGATTGGTGATACCTCGATGTCGGTCTGTGTTTGGTTTTCTGTTGTTGATAGATTTCACTCAATTATGGGATTTATAATTATTAATGACTTAATTATGAATTCTTATCTGCTAACTTAATTGGGTGTTGTGTCGGCTGGCCTTATCTTCACGAGAGACGCCATCACGACTGGGTCTGGGTTTAGGGTCGTGACAAGTTGGTATCAGAGCCTAGGTTACATAGGTCTCACGAGTCATGAGCAGGTTTAGTAGAGTCTCACGGATCGGTACAGAGATGTCTGTATTTATCCTCGAGAGGCTGCAGAACCTTTAGGAAAAACATCATATTCTTGAAATTCTTGTCGTGCGAATCTGTTGATCAGAGTACTAAACTTCTGTTATTCTATTCTCTCATAGATGATGAGGACACGTGCTACCTGTCAGGATGGACGACCACCAGTACCACCAACTGTGGCCACTAGAGGCCGAGGACGCGGTCGTGGTCGTGATAGGGGCAGGGATGTGGCCCGCACAACAGCTAGGGCAGCACCTGCAAATCCACTAGCTGCCCCAGTTCTGGATCAGGTCCCAGTTGTGGATGCTCCAGCAGTACCAGCTCAGGCACCAGCTATGCCCATTGTGATTTCGGGTCTTCAGGAGGTCCTGGCTCAAATTCTATCAGTATGCACTGGCCTAGCTCAGGAGGTCTCAGTTACTACAGTCGCAACTACTTCTTAGGCCGGGGGAGGCACTTAGACTCCCGCCACTCGCATACTTGAGTAGGTTGTGCAGGGACTTTAGATACCAGGGGCACATCTAGCCCAGCCGGTTGCAGCTGCTCAACACTATGTAGCTCCTGCCATGCCAGAGGATGAGTAGCACAGATTGGAGAGGTTTGGTAGACTTCAGCCTCCGACCTTCAGTGGTGCAGAGGGCGAGGATGCCCAGGGTTTCTTGGACATGTGTCTTTCTTCACACAGTGGGTATTCTGGAGACCAGCGGGGTCGCTTTCACTACTTTCTAGTTTTCTAGAGCTGCCTTCACTTGGTGGGAGGCTTATGAGAGGCGTAGGCCTGTTGGTGCATCACCCCTTACCTGACAACAAGTCTCCGTTCTCTTTTTGGAGAAGTACGTGCCACAGTCTCATAGAGAGGAGCTGTGTAGGCAACTCGAGTGGTTGCATTAGGGAGAGATGACTGTGATGTAGTATGAGATGAGGTTCTCAAAGTTAGCTCGTCACGCTATTTGGTTGGTTCCGACAGATAGAGAGAGGATTAGGAGGTTTGTTGATGGCCTCACATATCAGCTTCGTATTCTCATGACCAGGGAGAGGGTGTCTGGTACTACTTTTGAGGAGGTTGTAGACATTGCTCGTGAGATTGAGTCAGTTCGTCACCAGGAGCGAGATAAGAGGGAGACCAAGAGGCCTCGAGGGTCTGGTAGTTATGGTGATGCTCCTTCGAGTGGTCAGTTTCAGTAGGATAGAGGCCGTCCATTCAGGCATGCACAGCCAGCTCGCTCAGGTTATCACGGGGCATTATCGGGTTATGGTTCTCACAGTTTTCATGAGGGCCAGTCATCACTTAGTGCCCTTCTAGCTCACAGTTCGTCCCGTGCTCCATCAGTTTAGGGCTCTTCTATACCATGTGCATCTGCTAGTCATTCCGGTGATAGGGGTTCCCTTCAGTCCCTATCTCCAGCACCCGGGAGTTTCTATGAGTGTAAAGAGATGAGCCATATATGGAGGCAGTGTCCTTGTCGTCTTGTAGGTTCATCGCAGCAAATGAGTCAGCCATCGGCTTCAGCTTCAGTTACTTCACCACCACCCACCTAACCAACTAGGGGTGAAGGTTAGTCATCTAGGGGTCTTCCTAGAGGGGGAGGTTGATCAGGTGGCGGTTAGGCCCATTTCTATGCACTTCCAGCTAGACCTGATGCTATTGCTTCCGATGTTGTTATTTCAGGTATTGTCTCAGTCTGCCATGGAGATGCTTCTGTATTATTTGATCTCGGTTCCACTTATTCTTATGTGTCATCATACTTTGCTCGTTATTTGGATACGCCCCACGACTCTATTGTTTCACCTGTTCACGTATCTACTCCGGTGGGCGATACTATTATTGTAAACCATGTGTACCGGTTGTGTGTGGTGACTATTGGGGGTCTGGAGACCCGAGTGGATCTTTTGTTGCTATGTATGGTGGATTTCGATGTTATATTAGGCATGGATTGGCTATCTCCATGTCGTGCTATTTTGTACTGTCATGCTAAGATAATGACATTGGCTATACCGGGTGTGCCATGGATTGAGTGGCGAGGTTCGAGTGATTATGTTCCTAGAAGGGTAATTTCATTCTTGAAGGCCCAGCGTATGGTTGAGAAGGGTTGTCTTTCGTATTTAGCCTTTGTGAGGGATGTCTATACAGAGGCTCCCAGTATTAATTCTATTCCAGTTGTGAGGGATTTTCCCGATATGTTTCCTGTAGACCTACCGGGCATGCCATCGGACAGGGATATTGATTTTGGTATTGATCTGGTGCCGGACACTCAGCCCATTTCTATTTCGCTGTATCATATGGCACCAGCGGAGTTGAAGGAGTTAAAGGAGCAGCTTCAGGAACTCCTTGATAAGGGGTTCATTTGGCCTAGTGTGTCACCTTGGGATGCGCCAGTTCTATTTGTGAAGAAAAAAGATGGTACTATGAGGATGCGCATTGATTATAAGTAGTTGAACAAAGTAACAATTAAGAACAAGTATCCTCTGCCTCACATTGATGATTTGTTTGACCAGCTTTAGGGAGCGAGAGTGTTCTCCAAGCTTGATCTCAGTTCAAGTTATTACCAGTTGATGATCAGGGACTCGGATATTCTTAAGACAACTTTCAAGACTCGATATGGTCATTATGAGTTCTTGGTGATGTCTTTTGGGCTGACCAATGCCCCTGCAGCGTTCATGCATTTGATGAACAGAGTGTTCCAACCTTATTTCGGCTCGTTCATCATAGTCTTCATTGATGATATTCTGGTGTATTCGCGTAGTCAGGAGGAGCACGTGACTCATTTGAGAGTTGTGTTACAGAGATTAAGGGAGGAGAAGCTTTATGCAAAGTTCTCCAAGTGTGAGTTTTGGCTTAGTTTAGTAGCTTTCTTGGGGAACGTGGTGTCCAGCGAGGGTATTCAGGTTGATCCGAAGAAAATAGAGGCGATTCAGAGTTGGCCCAGACCGTCCTCAGCTGTAGAGATTAACAGCTTTCTTGGTTTGGCAGGTTATTACCGCCGGTTTGTTCAAGGATTCTCATCTATCGTATCGCCCTTGACCAAGTTGACTCAAAAGGGTGCTCTATTCAGGTGGTTGAATAAGTGTGAGGAGAGTTTTCAGAAGCTCAAGACAGCCTTGACCACAGCTCTGGTGTTAGTTTTGCCATCAGCTTTAGGTTCATATATTGTGTATTGTGATGCTTTGAGAGTTGGTATTGAGTGTGTATTGATGAAGGAGGGTATAGTTATTGCTTATGCTTCTCGTCAGTTGAAACCCCATAAGAAGAACTACCCTATTCATGATTTGGAGTTGCCATTGTTCACGCGTTGAAGATTTGGAGTCATTACTTGTATGGTGTGTCTTGTGAGGTGTTTACTGATCATCGTAGCCTCCAACACTTGTTCAAGCAGAAGGATCTCAATTTGAGGCAACGGAGATGGTTGGAGTTGCTAAAGAATTATGATATTACTATTTTGTACCATCTGAGGAAGGCCAATGTGGTGGCCGATGCTTTGAGTCAGAAGGCGGTGTGTATGGGGAGTTTGGTATGTATTCCAGTTGGGGAGAGACCTCTTGCAGTTGATGTTCAGGTCTTGGCCAATCGGTTCGTGAGGTTAGATATTTCGAAGCTCAGTCGGGTATTGGCTTGTGTGATTTCTCGGTCTTCCTTATATGATCGCATCATAGAGAGCTAGTATGATGATCCTCATTTGCTTGTCCTTAAGGACAGAGTTTAGCATGATGATGCCAGAGATGTGACTTTTGGCGATGATGGGGTGTTGTGGATGCAAGGCCGAATATGTGTGCCCAATGTAGATGGGCTTCGAGAGTTGATTCTGGAGGAGGCCCATAGCTCGTGGTATTCCATTCATCCGGGTGCCGCGATGATGTATCAGGATATGAGACAACATTATTGGTGGAGGAGAATGAAGAAGGACATTGTGGGATTTGTAGCTCGGTCTCTCAATTGTCAGCAGGTGAAATATGAGCATTAGAGACCGGGTGGCTTGCTTCAGCAGATGGATATTCCAGAGTGGAAGTGGGAGCGGATCACCATGGACTTTGTAGTTGTGCTCCCACAGACTTTGAAGAAGTTCGATGCTATTTGGGTGATTGTGGATTGGCTGACCAAGTCCGCGCACTTCATTCCTGTGTGTACCACATATTCTTCAAAGCGAAAGCGTTTGGCAGAGATCTATATCCGGGAGATTGTTCGTTTGCATTGTGTCCCAGTTTCCATTATTTCAGATAGGGGCACTTAGTTTACTTCGCAGTTTTGGAGGTCTGTGCAGCGAGATTTGGGTACTCAGATTGAGTTGAGCACAACTTTTCACCCTCAGACAGACGAGCAGTCCGAGCGCACTATTCAAATATTGGAGGACATGTTGCGTGCTTGTGTCATTGATTTTGGAGGGTCATGGGATCAGTTTCTACTGTTCGCAGAGTTTGCTTATAACAACAACTACCAGTCAAGTATTCAGATGGCTCCATATGAGGCTTTGTATGGGAGGCAATGTAGATCTCCATTTGGTTGGTTTGAGCCCAGTGAGGCTAGGCTATTGGGGATAGACTTGGTGCAGGATGCTTTAGAAAAGGTGAAGGTAATTCAGGAGAGGCTTCGTACAGCGCAGTCGAGACAAAAGAGTTATGCTGACAGGAAGGGTCGGAATGTGTCCTACATGGTTAGTGAAAAGTTCTGTTGAAGGTTTCACCCATGAAGGGTGTTATGAGATTTGGGAAAAAGGGTAAATCGAGTCCTCGGTTCATTGGGCCTTTTGAGGTGCTTCGGAGGATCGGGGATGTAGCTTATGAGCTTGCTTTTCCACCCAGCTTCTCGGGTGTGCATCTGGTATTTCATGTTTTTATGCTCCGAAAGTATATTGGGGATACTTCTTATGTTCTGGATTTCAGCACGGTGCAGTTAGATGGTGATTTGACTTATGATGTGGATCCAGCAACTATTTAGGAGCGTTAGGTTCAAAAGTTGAGGTCAAAAGATATAGCTTCAGTGAAAGTGCAGTGGAGAGGTCGGTCCGTGGAGGAGGCTACCTGGGAGACCGAGCGGGAGATGCGGAGCAGATATCCTCACCTGTTTGAGGCTTCAGGTATGTTTCTTGACTCGTTCGAGGAAGAACATTTGTTTAAGAGGGGAGGATGTAATGACCCAGCCGGTCGTTTCATGATTTACCGCTATGTTTCCCCCATTTATGCTTCTTATTGCCCTGTTCAGCTGTATTTTGTGTTATCAGGTTGGTTGGCTTGGGTCCGGAGAGGTTTTGGTAAGGTTTGAGACACTTAGTCTCTTTTGAGGAAGCTTAAATTGGAAAAGTCAATTAGATGTTGACTTATGTGTTAAAGGGCTCGGATGTGAGTTTCGATGGGTCGAATAGCTTCGGGATGCGATTTGGGATTTAGGAGCATGATCAGAATGTGTTTTGGAGGTACAGAGTAGATTTAGGCTTGAATTGGCGAAATTGGAATTTTGACATTTTCCGGTTAATAGGTGAGATTTTGATATAGGGATCGTAATGGAATTATGGGAGTTGCAGTAGGTCCGTTGTGTCATTTCGGATGTATGTGCAAAATTTCATGTCATTCGGACGTGGTTTGATAGACTTTTTGATCAAAAGCGGAATTTAGAAGATTTTGAAATTCTTAGGCTTGAATCCAATGCGAATTTGGTGTTTTGATGTTGTTTTGAGCGTTACGAAGGTTGGAACAAGTATGAATGTTGTTATGGGATAGGTTGGAATGTTTGGTTGAGGTCCCGGAGGCCTCAGGTGAGTTTTGGGTGGTTAATCGGACCATTTCATGTTGTGAAAAATTGCAGAAAACTGTTGTGTGTTTTGCAGACCAGTTGGCCTTCGCGTTCGCGAGTGGGCCCTCGCATTCGCGAAGGGTTAGTGTGTGAGGCTGAAGATTTAATCTTCGCATTAGCGAGGGAGGTCCCGCGTTCGCGAAGGGCTGGAGTCGTTGAGCTACACGTTCGTGAGAGGGGAGCTGCGTTCGCGAAGGAGGAAAATGTGGTCAACGTCGGGTTGTGCTTCGCGAATTCGAGGCTTTGACTAAGTTCACTAAGAAGGATTTGAATGCCTGGGCAGAATGTTTTAAAAACTCATTTCCGCGATTTTGAGCATAAGTTCCTCCATTTTTGGGTGATTTTGAAGCTTTTTGAAGAGGATTGAAGAGGGACTCAAGGGGGAACACTTGGAGGTAAGATTTATGGACTTTATACTCAATCCTAATGTGTTTTATACCTAATTTTTTTTGGGCAATCGCCTAGGGCTAGTTTTCATTAATAAAAAGGAAAAAATACAAATTCAAATTACAGAATCCATTGTCAGGAGGCCTTACGCTATGAAAGAAGTAAAATATGACTATTACATTGCTCCTATTACCAATATTGAGTAGGAAACTCAACATTGATATCACAAATGAACTAATATAAACTTTGATAAAATAGAGTAGCCCATGCAATGAATTAACTCGTAAGTCCAATTCCAAGTATCGCATATTATAGCCTCTCAAAATTGTAGCCACTGCCCAAATTTTTCTTTTATAGCCGCCTTGTATTTGCCTTTTTGCTTCTAATCCAATTTCTTTTGTGCATCTGCATGTATTGTCTTGTTTTATCAATGCAGCAATGCATTTAATCCTATGAACTTGCCCTCTGAGGTTGTCCGCTCCTTTCACTTCCAATGTCCAGTTGTCCAGTTTTATACCTAATTAATCATGGAATTTATGCCTAATATTGAAGAATTAGGGCTTGTAATTGGAGACCTAATATTAGGGATTTGAGGGATCATTTGTGGTTGGATTTTGGTGATTTTGATATGAATGAACTCGGGGAGTGATAAGGAGTTTATTGATCTAATTTTTATCGGAATCCGAGACATGGGCCCGGGGGCCGGGATTGGCCAATTTCGGGATTTGTGTTGTAATTTGATTTCTTTCGAGTGGGCTTTGTTCCCTTAGAATATTTTGATGGTTTTGCACTGATTTTGGTTAGATATGGAGCATCCGGAGGCCGATTCGAGAGGCAAAAGCATCGCGGGCTAGAGTTTGGATAGGATAAAGGTAAGTAATGATTGTAAATGTTATCCTGAGTGTATGAAACCCCGGATTTCACATCTTTGTGCTATATTGAGGTGACACACACTCTAGATGACGAGCGTGAGGTCGTGCACCGTTGGGGATTGTGATTAGTCCATCCCGAATGACTGTTTTACCGCGTATTTGATTGAAAACTGTTTGTTATCACCATGTTTTGGGCTGAATGCCATATTTGGGCCTCGTGCCAACTATTTGGACCCTTAGGGGATTTTTACTGCTATTTCCTCACTGTTTTGACTTTATATCTGTACTCAGTCATGTTATATTATACTATTTTCATAACTTAACCATGTTTACTCTGTTTTTAACACTTTAAATGATATTTTGGGCTGAACATCATATTTTACTATGCCCGAGTGGCTTTTAGAGATTTTTGACTGACTAAGGCCGAGAGCCTATGTTGTGAGGATTATTATGGGATCGGCTGCACGCCGCAACAGTGTTGTACTGATTATAATTATGAGGCTGAGGGCCTGAGTTGTACGCCACAAGGTGGCTTGATATGAGGCCAAAAGCCTATTGATTATGCCACGAGATGGCTTGATATGCGCTTGGGCTGTAGGGGGCTGGTGTTGTTCCATGTGAGCGCGGGTACCCATTGTGATATGAGAAGCCCGAGGGGCTGGTGTTGTTCCATTTTATTGCCCGAGGGGCCGATTCTGTTGACATTGTGCTCTAGGGGCGAATTTTATGTGTTTACCTTTCCTAGCTGCTTTTCATTTACTTGTTTAACTGTTAAAATGGTGTTTTAAAGAAGCTTATTCTGAACTAAGGTGTTTTTATAAGATTACACAGTTTCATTGCCTTTTTATTTGTTTTACACTACTTCTTTATAGCATGTCGTTGTGTTTTTACATGATTTCATATCGCTCAGTATTCATTTATTATTATTACTCATTGAGTTGGAGTACTCACTTTACTCCCTACACCCTGTGCAGATCTAGGAGCTTCAGGTCCCGCCAGTGAGGGTTGATTGCTCAGCAGGCTATTCGGAGTCTACTAGGTAGCTGCTCGGTGTTCGCAGCCTAGTATTTCTCCTTCCTATTTTATTTCCCTTGTTCTAGTTATGTAATAGATTGCATAAACTCTTTCGTACACTAAGACTATGTTAGATTCTCATGACTGGTGATATCCCGATGTCGGGCTGTGTTTGGTTTTCCGCAGTTGATATATTTCACTCTATTATGGGATTATCATTATTAATGACTTAATTATGAATTATTATTTGCTAACTTATTTGGGTGTTGTGTCGGCAGGCCTTGTCTTCACGAGAGGCGCCATCACGATCGGTTCTGGGTTTTAGGTCGTGACAATAGCCTACTTGGAGGGCTCTCGACCTGTCTATCTGGACCTGCGGGCATGAAACGCAATGTCCCCAGGCAAAAGGAATGACAATACAAATAATGTACTGAGTATGTAAGTCACATAAATAAGCACATAATAGACATGAAGGAAATATATAGTAAATGACTCTACCTGTAAGTCTAAATAACTTTGTAAATCATGAAATAATGATAGTATAATGCATACACATATAAATGTCATGTCGTGCATAGGTACATGTTTCATAACATCATCAGCCTCTGAGGGCATCCCATCATATCATCGTGGCCACTGTGGGCAAAATCATCAACGTACACTAGCTGATCAGGTGGTGGTGCATATATAATGCCATAACCTTTTCCATATCCATATATATATATATATATATATATATATACATATATATATATACACGTATATAACTCCATCTTGTCATGAGTCAATGTACATGAATGCAATGCATGAAAAGTACGTTAATAAAATCTTTCAGAATGTCATAAGACCATTCTGCCTTTGAGTAATATCATAAAGTAAACTCTTTTCAGCTTTCGTATTTTTTTTCTGAGACCCATGAACAAATGATAGAATATTATGACACATGGAAATTCAAGAACATAGATATCTCTAATACTTCTATGAATATAGTTATGGAATTTGTGCATTTGCTCGTTTCGTTTGTGTCGTACAGATCATGCCAAAAGAAAGAAGGGATAGCCTTAACATACCTGGAGTAAGGAAAAATTCGTATGATATTCTTGGAAGAGATTGCACCATACTCCTTTAGAACCGCAAAATTTTTACGTTGCTACGATCCTAGGAATTCTCGTTGGATTTTCTTTTGTAGGAACTTCTTGCAAGATGAATAATACTACGTTTTACTTATGATTGTAGCGTTTGAATTGAACTTGCCGAAAGGTTTGAAATGGATTTACTGAAAGGTTTGAAATGAATTTGAAATGAAAGGTTTGAAATGACACTAACGTTTTCACCTTCATTATACATTTGCCAAGTCTTTGATATTGAAAGACATTGAAATGTAGTAAAGCTATATCTACAAGCCACCTAATAGGAAATGAATCCTAGTCACTTCTTTATAACGTAGCTAACTGCCACGTTTTGGGGTGGGAATTTATTAATTCTTATCCACTTATTAGTTAACTGGGTAATGTCCTATTACCCGGTAATCAATCAATTACCCGCATAATTTAAAAATTGCTTCAAATTACATAAAATAATATTCTTTTTTAACATACCTTGTACACCTTACTAGCATGGTCATGTAGTACCTTGTATGACATTTTACCCCAAAATGCCAAACCTTAACGGAAATTCATTTTCTTTAACTTGCTTCCCCTTTCACTTTCACAAATTTACTCATCACTTATGAAATAGCATAATCCTTATAATCTCCAAATAATCTTTTACTTAGACTGATGTACATTACCTTACGACAAATTCAACATACAATACTACAGGGTGCAACATCGTCGTAACTTAATACTGTGAAGCATAATATCACCGTAATGTAATACTGCAGGGTGTAACATTGTCGTAAATTAATACTGCAAAGCGTAACATTATTGTAATGTAATACTGCAAGGCGCAACATTATCATAATATAATACTGCAGGACGTAACATCATCGTAATATTGCGGGGCGTAACATCATTCCCTCCTTTGGAATATTCGTCCTCGAATGTTGACTGATGCTCTTATCATTTTCATAACTTATAGCTCTTGTGAATACCTTAATACTCTCCTTGCCATTTAAGCAGTTGCTCTGTGAATAAATCCAAAGTCTAGAGTATTCCCCCCTTTAGTCTTTTTCCTCATATCATGACTTGTGGTCGAAATCTTTCTAATCTCGCAACTTCTACTACCTCCTGTCATGCAGCCTGTATGGCCCTGGATTTGTAAGTGCGCTTATGTGATTCATCTTTCCTTTTTCCTTTTAACTTTTAGTCAATCTCTAGGCCTTATTTTGTAAACATATATAAGGCATAATTGGATGCCTCTCTGGGCATCTATAGGTGTGCTGAAGTTCTTTGCTCGATACTTTGTAGAACTTGCGAATATAGCCATATCTTATTTCATAGATCTGGTTATCTATTCATATGACTTTACTGCATCTACATAGGTTATACTATACCATAATTTTTTTTACTTCAATTTATCGTTACTGAGGTATGCTTACCAAGCTCCCGGTTACTTTTGTTGCCTATCCTTTAGGTATAAATCTTAGTCTTTAAATGCCCCTTTATTACTATCCATCTTAAGAATCATGGCCTAATCACATGTCATACTTTGTAACTTGTATCTGTCCTGTTGATTCACTTTAATGTTGATCTGCAACCCTCTACTTGAAGGCTTGAAACTTCTTACGTAATACATTGCCACTAGGGCTCGCGTCTTATCGGGGATATTTGGAGTAATTTGATTGATCCATCTAGGGGTGATACTATACTTCCATAACCATATCTCACAACATCCCAATGTGATTCACCTGCGTGGGTATTTTAATCCTGTCAAATTCATGAGATCCCTTTCTTTCTTCGTCAGATCATTACTCAATTAAAGGCCCAAACGTCATCCTTTGTCTATAACAATTACACCCTCATTTTATTAACAGAGCAACATTCTATATCTTCTAAGTGTTATTATTCTTAGACTCCTTTGAGTTCATTCAGGATATAATGAGCTTTGTATAACTTTAGAGAAACCATATGCTCTTCTTGTTTTCATGGGCTTAATCCTAAGGACTTATCCATTTTGTTACTTTCTCACTCGCATGTTCTTATCCTTACTCCTGTCTTTTAGAACCTTGTCTCTTCACCATACAATAGCTTGTGACCTACACATCTCTATTTATATTACTCACAACTTTCCTTCAACTTGCTTGCACCATAGATTTCCTTATGTTATTCTGGAACGTCAAACGAGACATCATATCGTCTCCAACTCTTCTCTACTCTCTTAACTAGATCTCTCAGTACTTAGAAACCATAGGCTGGAAGACATGCCCCTAACGTTGCCGCTATCATTCCCGGTTATTGGATCCCCATGCTTATAGCCTTCTATCCGAAGTATGGACTATTCACAATTTTCTGCATTTGAGTATCTCGTACGTTGTTCACCTTTACCTTACTTACTTAAAATCTCGTATCATATCTTTTATTTCTTTTATAACCTCCCTTCCACATATGTATGATTCACACCACAACTTGAAGCTCTATTATAATACTATAGTCCGGTGGGAGCTTCATAGTGACTTCTTATTACTGGCTTTATCGTAGAGCCATTATAGACTATGGTTGTTGTACTATATCTCTCGTACCTCTAATTTTAAGGGAGATCCTGCAATGTTCTCGATCACGATGTTTCAAATTTTTTGGGTCCAATAATCAGACTCCTGATTATTTAGTTGATGTCAATCTTTAGTTTCCTCTTCCCTCTGATCAACCTTTATGTATGCTTAAGCTATCTTCCGATCTCTGGTTCATGGTATTAGTTATCTTGTTGAGCCTTTCACGGGCTTCAGAAATATGCATGATAAAATCCTTTAATAATTTAATCCTTCATTTATGACTTGGGCTCAATTTTTTCTTTAAACATATAGTAGAATCTTCTACGGCAGTATATGCTGCATGTATAAAACTCTGAACCTTTAAGTGTGTTCATAACGTAACCAACTCTGGATCATTTATCGAATAATTTCTTTCGTTCTATTTTAGGTTTCTTTCAACGTAAGCTATTTCTTTTCCTGGTCTTTCTATCCCTTTGTTGCGTCCATACTTAGCTTATCTTAGTGCCCACACATGCCAGAGTTTTCGTGCAACTCATATGATCATGAATATTACTTTTAATTTTACTTCTCATTCACTAGCCATGGTAGGTTCCTCTTTCTTATGGAGGACGTACAATGTTGTTGTGAAACTGTTGTTACAAGAACATTTCCTCTTTAGGTCACCGTGCTTAGGTTGAACCTTCTTCCTCATTTCCTCAACTAGTCTTTCACTGTAGTACTTAGGGGGAACCCTCTGACTCTTGTAAAGTCGCGAGCTTATTACATCATATACCCAATAAAATTGTTGATGTCCTTCCTCGCCTACAATTATCCGTAGTTACTTACCTCCTCACCCTTGTGCTTGTAGGGTTGTTTCTGAGCTGATACTTGACTGTCTTCCTAGTGGTACTCTGTTTTATTCCTGTAATATTCATAAGGTACCTTTAAGCACCCCGACTCCTATTTGAACATATCTTACATATTATAATGACATTACAGCGAGGCTAAATTCTCCATGTTGGGATTTACTACATTTATCTTGCATGATCTGCTGATTTATCTATAACTTCTTGTCTAGTCATGACTAGGCTCTTCCTGAATCAACTACTAATTACTCATCGGCCCATTCTTATATCCATATTTTGAGTAATCTTTCTTGGGTTTGACATCGTGCTTACATAACGTTCTAGAATCAAAGCATATCTGTAACATTTGGATAAGTGCAACCTCATCCCTTTCTCATTTTTATCATATTCTTCCTTTATCATTTCATATTCCCCTCTTTAGGGGAGTACTAAGACTTGGAGCTATGACGACCTGCCTATAGATGTTTTTCCTCTTCATCTTTGACGTCCTTTCATATTATCAATGACCCTTACTCGCCTTGCAGTAATCTTTCTGTACCAAGGATAAAAAAAATCCCTCGCTTGCGATGGTGACACTTAGAGCAACTGGCACATACAGTCTCTTAATCTTAACTTTGCTCACTGTGCTTTCTTTAGGGAAGCGTCTCCCTGAATGACCATTCTCTGAATTCATCATGGATCTTCTTCTCTTGTCCATTCTATTATCGCCGGAAAGCAATCTGAAATTCTCATGATGTTGACCGTTATCAAATCACTCAGTCCCTAATTCATGTTTAGCTTATCTTATTTACCACTCCATACTTATTTCTATTACTATAGGGTCTAACATTTCCTTCTATTAATCACGTTAGAGTCGCGAACTTATTTCTCGAAATGAGGATGTGACTGTATGGCCTATACTCTTTTGTTGTCTTAAGGCCCATCACCTTTCATCTCTTTCTTCATTTGACTATAGGTTCTGTAACACTTTACCGTTGTTATCCATGTATCACACCTTATTCATAATGCTTTCTTACCTCTCTTCTCATTACTCTGCTAATATTTCTGCATATCCCTTTTCTTGTGAAAACTTCAACACGACATTCTTTTGCTTTTAGCTCTCCTTTCTTCATTCATCGGCTCTTCGGGTTGCTCAACGTCCTCACTCTACTAGGGACGAGAGTCACACTAAAGTAATATTTATCCCTTCCAGGCTTTCAGTGCCTATCGTCTAAATATTTTTTGATCATACTAGTATTCACATCTAATTGTAATATTCTAGAGTACACCATCTGTGTGTCTCACAAGGAGATCTATTAGCACATTTGCAATATCCTTCGGCAATGTCAACTAACATAAGCAATCCATTTACCAATTTGGGTTACCCTAGCCCCAGCCGGATCTTGATATCCCGTCCTTCTCTTAACTATATTTGTTATCCCCCCATAGGGCATAACTATAATGGGTGTGACCAATTGTACATACCTTTGTTACTACTGAATATAACTCAAAAATCTTATGGTCCCCTCCCTGAATTATAAACACTGTTAACCACATTATCTGGGCACCTCGTACCCTTCTTCATCTTGCTTCTTTTGCTTGTTGAAACTTGTATTTATATTCTTAATCTCTCATTGTCTTTCACCATAAAGATGGATAGGCATTCTTGCCATAAGGCTTCATATCAGGAAGCTTACACCTTTCAGTACACCCATGATCTGCTAAAGACCTCACATTTACTTATTGTAGGCATCATACAAAAATCCAATTCCTCTGACTCAGCTCTTCCACAACTATCTTTCTTTCCAACTTTCTTTCCGGATGTAGTTATCGTCTTATTACGAATAAAATAAAATTTCAGAACTTGAATTCTTATAAGTGAGCTCTACCACACAATCTAGAGTAAGAAGAAAGAGTGACAATCCTAAATGCCCCGTAGCCTCCTGCTTATAAGTGTGGTGCACGACACACCCATAAACAAGACTCTACTAGACACGGCTTATAGACTCCCTAGAATAGAACTACTCTGATACCACTTTTGTCATGACACAAACCGATGGGCCGCGACGGGCACCTGGTACCTTACTCAACTGAGTACCAATATAACGTATCTTTTCATGTCATACTATCATAAATAACTGAGCCGGAGAGGCTGCCGTGAAATAGGTAGAATACAACAGGTAATGCCAACTTATACATAAAACATATGGGCCTCTAAGACCAAAATAACCACTTGAACACTGAACATAGGACGACAAGACCATACGATCTTTTACGTACATGACATCTATCTACAAGCCTATAAGAATACATAATTTTCATAAAGGTCGGAACAGAGTCCCACCATACCAAACAATACACATCTAACTCATACTAACCAAACAAGCAACTCCGAAGCAAATAGAGCGCACCAACATCTTCCGCTGAGCTGATAGCCTACTTGGAGGACTCTCGACCTGTCTATCTGGACCTGCAGGCATGAAACGTAGCATCCCTAGGCAAAAAGGGACGTCAGTACGAATAATGTACTGAGTATGTAAGGCACATAAATAAGGACATAACAGACATGGAGGAAATATAGAGTAAATGACTCCACCTGTAAGTCTGAATAACTTCGTAAATCATGAAATAATGATAGTATCATGCATATGCGTATGAATGTCATGTCATGCATAAGTACATGTTTCATAACATCATCAGCCTCTGAAGGCATCCCATCATATCATCTTGGCCACTGTGGGCAAAATCAGCAACGTATACCAGCTGATCAGGTGGTGGTGCGTATATAACGCCATAACCTTTCCCATATCCCCCCCACATATATATACATACATATATACGCGTATATAACGCCATCTGGTCATAGGTCAATGTACAGGAATGCAATGCATGAAAAGTACGTTAATAAAATCTTTCGAAATATCATAAGACCATTTTGCCTTTGAGTAATATCATAAAGTAAACTCTTTTCAGCTTTCGTATTATTTTTTTTTCTGAGACCCATGAACATATGATAGAATATTATGACACATGGAAATTCAAGAACATAGATATCTCTAATACTTCTACGAATAGAGTTATTTATGGAATTTGTGCATTTGCTCATTTTGTTTGTGTCGTATAGATCATGCCAAAAGAAACAAGGGATAGCCTTAACATACCTGGAGTAGGGAAAAATTTGTATGATATTCTTGGAAGAGATTGCACCGTACTCCTTTAAAACTGCAAAATTTTTACGTTGCTACGATCCTAAAAATTCTAGTTGGATTTTCTTTTGTAGGAAGTTCTTGCAAGATGAATACTGCTACGTTTTACTTCTGATTGAAGCGTTGAATTGAACTTGCTGAAAGGTTTGAAATGGATTTGCTGAAAGGTTTGCTGAATGGTTTGAAATGAATTTGAAATGAAAGGTTTGCTGAAAGGTTTGAAATGACACTAACGTTTTCACCTTCATTATACATTTGCCAAGTCTTTGATATTGAAAGGCATAAAAATGTAGTAAAGTTATATCTACAAGCCAGCTAATAGGAAATGAATCCTAGTCACTTCTTTATAATGTAGCTAACTGCAATGTTTTGTGGCTGGGAATTTATTAATTCTTATTCACTTATTAGTTAACTGGGTAATATCTTATTGCCCAATAATTAACCAATTACCCGCATAATTTAAAAATTACTTCAAATTACTTAAAATACTATTCTCTTTTAACATATCTTGTACACCTTACTAGAATATTCATGTAGTACCTTGTAGGACACTAGTCCATAAATTTCGGGTATTTTAGTTCGGGCCGTATTTTACCCCAAAATGCCAAACTTTGACGGAAATTCATTTTCTTTAACTTGCTTCCCCTTTCACTTTCACGAATTTACTCATTACTTGTAAAATAGCATAATCCTTATAATCTCCAAATAATCTTTTACTTAGACTGATGTCAATTACCTTACGACAAATTCAACGTACAATACTACAGGGTGCACCACGTCGTAACTTAATACTGCGAAGCGTAACATCACCGTAATGTAATAATGCATGGTGTAACATTGTCGTAACTTAATACTGCGAAAAGTAACATCATCGTAATGTAATACTGCAAGGCGCAATATTGTCGTGATATAATACTACAGGATGTAACATCATCGTAATATTACGGGATATAATAGCCAGGGAATGTGTCCAGAAAGAAGCTCTATCTTGAGGCTCAACTGCAATTGCAACAACTTAGCTCTCAACACTCAGTTTGACCATATTCCTAGATCCGTACAATTAAGTGTAAAGTTTTATATGAGTAACCCCAACCCCTAAGTATCGTGGCTAACCTCAACGAGGTAGTGGTGAAACTTATCAATGATACTTATCAAACCTGTACAGTTCATGAATATACATGTGCACAACAATAATGCTGAGACCCAAGCATAAAGTACATGTAAGGCCATCGATGCACATTGAGATGATATGTATAAGTATCATAAACCAATTAACAGTTCAACATATAGATATCAAATAACCCGTCAACAGTTGCATATAAAGAAGATATACATGAATAAACAAGTCAAGTTACACAGATTTATATATAAAGAAGATATGTACCGTGAATCAGTCCACCAATTAAAGCAACATATACAAAAGATATGCGTAAAAGCCATATATACATTCCAGAGCTAGCATTTACAAAAGATATGCGTAAAAGCCATATGTACATTCCAGAGCTAGCATATAGAGAGAATATACGATAAAAATCATATATACGTCCAAAGAGTTTGTATATAGAGAAGATACGCAAAGTCCAAACACTAGTAAGTTTTTCATAATTATGTCATCAGGGAGAAACATGAGAGGATGACGCTATGGGGATGGATCCTTATCTATACGCTACAGGGACAACTCACGTGAAATAATAATAACAACCACACATCCAACTCACATGCTATACTAACTCAACCCATATGGACCACTCATATGATGTTAATCCAGTCCATCTTACAGAAGGTATATACAAGACCACATGTATACAACAACGAATATCAAATCACATACTCATGGATTAAGAAAAAATAACATACAAAGGTGTATGCATATGCGAAGTATTTGACTATAAATCAGATTAAGCTGCTATGCCATACAATAACGAGTATTATGTTCAAACAGGAAATCAAAACCTATCCATGATCTCTAGCATAATTCAGGAATTTCACATAGTCATAGAAATGATTAAAAGATGCATCATAGAAAGCACACAATCTATAACAAGGCATAGTAGAAGCCAAAATTCTAATACAGTCATAAATCACACATAGCACTCACATATATGCTCATTACCTCAAATATATGTCGCTTTCTCACACATTACAATTAGACAAATAAGGTCATATCCTACAGGTAATTCCCCCACAACAAGATTAGTCAACATAATTACCTTAAAAAACGCAAATCAACCATCCAAAATCGCTTTTTCCTTGGGAATCACCTCTAACCGGCTCGAATCTAGCCAAATAACACTTATTAATGTTAAATAAATTATAATAATCAAATCCAAGCAATAAAGCTTCAATATTTAATCAATTCACAAAAGGTCGACAAAGTCAACCCCCGGCTTGCATGGTCAAAGCAAGAATTTAGGGGTAGATCTCGTTTATCTATAACCCCACAAGTCAAAATATGTATTTAGTTCCCAAATCTAGTTCCTAATCATAACTCAAAACCTCAATTTTAACTCTTTTAAGTTGTAGGTAAAAACCCCAAATTTCATCTCAAATTCTATGGTTTTGGTGCTAATAATCCATGTAGATCACAACAACAACAACAACAACAACAACAACAATGACCCAGTGAAATCCCACTAGTGGGGTATATGGTGCGTAGTGTGTACGCAAACCTTACCCCTACCCCGAGGGAGTAGAGAGGTTGTATCCAAAAGACTAATAATCCATGTAGATTCCTTAAATAATATCATAAATCAGTAGAAATCACTTACCCCTTAGTTTTATACGAGAATATCCAAGCAAAATCACCCTTCTCCAAATCTAGGGTTCAAAATATGAGAGAATGGGCTAAAATCCTTAAATGACAACTTGAATATACTACTTAGGGATAGTCTTCGCGAACGTGGTCCATGCCTCGTGTTCGCGAAGCGCAAAATGCTTCTGCTATAATTTCTCCTTCAAAAGTGTGGAAGACCCCTCGCGATCGTGATGCACTACCTCCCCAGTCTTCCGCGAACGCGACCCTAACTTCGTGAATGCGAAGGCCAAATTCCCAACTCCCAGCTCCCAGCTCCCTCTTTGAGAATGTGGTCCCCTCCGCACAAACACGAAGCATCACTGCCACAAGCCTTTGCGAACACAACTCCCCAAGCACGAACTCGAAGAACAAGCAACCTCCAGCCCAACTTATCCATCACGAACACGGGACTCCTCTCGCGATTGTGATGAACACCAGACACCAGCACATCAAACAACTCCAAACATACTCCGGGTGGTCCGAAACTCACTCGAGCTAGCAGCGACCCCGTCCAAACATACGAAAAAGTCCATAAAACTACCCGAACCTATCCAAAGCCCCCAAATACATACAACATCATCACAACTACAAATCAGAAATCAACCCACAAGTTGCACTACTTTTAAGTTCAAGAAATTTCAAACTTCCAACCAAGCATCTGATTCAAGCCTAACCAATTAAAATTACAACCATAATTTGCACATAAGTTCCATACAACAAAAAACCTATTTCAAGTTTTAGAACAATATTAGGAGTCCGATAGCATCAAAGTCAACTATCGGCCAAACTAAGAACTCTCTAATTCTTCAAATTGCTAACTTCTGGAAAATAGGCTCTGAATCTTCTAGGAGCCTTCAAATATAAATCTAAATATACGCCTAAGTAAATCACGATATAAATCTACCGGAACTATCAATATCACCAATTCGAGATTGTTTATACAAAAGTCAAACCTTAGTCCATTCTTCCAACTTAAGGCTTCCAAAATAAAATCTAAGTGTTCCAATTCACTCCCGAATCGCATGAAAACCAAAACACCCATCCCCACAAGTCACAAAACATCTAAAACACACATGGGAATGGGGTTCAAATACTCAAAACAATCGGTCGCGTCATTATATTCTCCACTTTATATAAATATTCGTCCTCAAACGAGTTTAGAAATATATATGAACTACTGAAAAGATGCGGATATCTATTCTGTATATCTTACTTAATCTTTCAAGTAGCATCCTCATTCGGTTGGCCTCTCAAATGTACCTTCACCTATATGATTTCCTTAGACTCAGCTTCAAAACATGTCTATCCAAAAATGGTCACCGGATCTTTTTCATAAGCCATATTCTCTTCTAACTATACTATGCTAAAATCCAAAGCATGCGAGTTGTCTTTATGATACTTTTGAAGTATAGAAACATGAAACATCAAATGAACTCCCGAAAGACTAGAAGGCAAAGCAAATCTATAAGCAACCTCGACAACTCTCTCCAACACCTCAAATGGACTAATAAACCTCACGCTCAACTTGACCTTTTTTCCAAACCTTATCGCGCCTTTCATAGATGAAACTTTAAGAAGAACCTTCTCACTTCCATAAATGCCACATCACAAATCTTCTTGTTTGCATAACTCTTCTGCCTGGACTGAGCTGTGCGAAGCCTCTCTAGAATCAACTTCACCTTCTCCAAAGCATCATAGACCAAATTGTACCTAACAATCTAGCCTCACCAGTCTCAAATTAACCAACCAAAGAACGACCCTACCTCCCATAAAAGGCCTAATTGGAGCCATCTGGATATATAGACAAGTAGTTTTTGTTGTAAGCAAACTCCCGTAATGGTAGAAATTGATCACACTAGCCTTCAAAATCAATATTGCACACTCTTAACATATCCTCAAGGATCTAAATGGTCCACTCATACTACCCATCCTTATGAGTGTGAAATGCAGTACTGAGCTCCACCAGTGTGCCCAACTCGTTTAGAGCAGCCCTCCAAAAGTGCAATGTAAACGGAGTGCCTCATTTTGAAATGACAGAGATAGGTACACCTTGAGAGTGAATAATCTCTCTAATTAATATCTGAGCCAATTTCTCTGAAGTGTAAGAAATCATAACTAGAATGAAATGCACTGACCTGGCCAACCGACCGATAATGACCCAAATCAAACTTCCTCAACATCCATGGAAAACCTACCACAAAGTCCATAGTATGCGCTCCCACTTTTACTTTAGTATATCAATCTTTTGAAGCAAACCACCCAATATCTAATACTCTTACTTAACTCGTTGACAATTCAAACACCGTGAAACATGAACAATAATGTTCTTCATCTTTATCCACCAATAATGCTACTTCCAATCATGATTTATCTTCGTAGCACCCGGGTAAATACAATACTGCAAGCTGTGAGCCCCCCAAGAATTAACTCTATCAAACCATCAACACTAAGAACACAAATCTAACATTGAAGTCGCATAACACCATCATTCCCAGTAATCACCTTCTTAGCACCATCTCGCTGCACGGTGTCCTTAAGTACCAACAATTGTAGATCATAATACTGGCGAGCGTTGATACACTTAAACAAGGATGACTGTGCAACAATGCAAGCAAGAAATTTGGTAGACTCAAAAATATCCAATCTCACAAATTTATTAGCTAAAGTTTGAACATCCATAGCCAAAGGCCTCTTCACATCTGGAATAAATGTCAAACTCCCCATGCTCTCTGCCTTCCTATTCAAGGCATCTGCTACCACATTTTTTTACCTCAATAATACAAGATAGTGATATCTAAATCTTTTAATAACTCCAACAACCTTAGTTGCCTCAAATTCAAATTCATCTATTTAATTAGATGCTGAAGACATCGATGATCAGTGTAAAACTCACAATACATGACATACAAGTAGTGCCTCCAAATCTTGACTGCGTGAACAATAGCCGCCAACTCCATATTATGGACCAGATAGTTCCTCTCATAGGGCTTCCATTGGAACGATGCATAGGCAATCACCCTACCGTCCTGCATTAATGTACACCTAAAGCCAACATGTAGAGCATCACAATAGAAAGTATACATCCCCGATACAGAGGGAAATACCAAAATTGGAGTTGTAGTCAAAGCATTCTTAAGCTTCTGAAATCTCTCCTCACACTCGTTAGACCATATGAAAAGAGCGTCTTTCATAGTCAATGTAAGAGAGTAAAAATCAAGCTTTTGAGCTATGAATTGGACTTGAATTTGGGAACTAAACACATATTCAGACTTATGTGGTTATGGGTAAACATGATGTACCCCTAGACTAGGGTTTTTACCATATGGTCTCGAGTTTGGATTTTTTGACTTTTTGGGAATTAAATAAAGATTGTAGCTTTAATGTTTAACGTTATTAAGTTTTATTTGGCGAGAATCGAGTTGGTTGGAGGTGGTTTATAAGGGAAAGGCAATTTCAGACGGTTGAGTTGGTCTTGCTAAGATAAGTATCTTACTTAATCTTATTGTGAGGGAATAAACCTTAGGATATGACCTTATTTGTCTAATTGGAATGTGTGAGAAGCAACGTATATACAAGATGACAAGCATATATGCAGGTACTACGTATGATTTATGACCAGATTAGACTTTAGGCTTCTGTCATGCCTTGCTTAGATTATGTGCTTGATATGATTCATGTTTTAGTCATTCGTATTATTATGTGAACTTATTGACTTATGCTAGAGATCATGTGTAGGTTTTGATTTTTTGTTTGAACATGATGCTCGTTGTTGTATGGCGTACCCTTCTAATCTGAGGTGTATCCGTACTCTTCACCCATGCATACACCTTAGCATACTATTTTTCCTCATTCCATGAGTATGTGATTTGATATCCATTATTTTATGCATGTGGTTTAATAAATGCCTTACGTGAGATCGACTAGATTGACAACACATGAGTAGTCTGTGTGGGATGATTTTGTATAGCACATGAGTTGGCCGTGCATTTGTTATAATTATGGCACGTAATTTATCCGTACAATGTGTGGATAAGGATCTATCCCCCCTAGGGTCGTCCTTTTATGTTTCTCCTTGATGACATACACACGAATTATGGAAAATTGATTAGTGTTTATACTTCGTGTATCTTCTCTTCTTCTCTATGTGCTGCTTTAATTAGTAGAATGATTTACGGTACATATCCTCTATATATTTTAATTTCTGTAACTTCACTTATTTATTCAAGCATATCTTCTTTACATGCAAATGTTGGTGTGTTATTTGATATCAAATGCATATCTTCTCTATATGATGAGCTGTTAATTTTTTTATAATGCTAGTGCATATCTTCTCTATGTGCACCGATAGCTTTACCTATACTTTATGCCTAGATTTCAGTACTTTTACTATACATATGTATAATCATAAACTGTACATTTTGATAGGTGAGTATCATTGATAACTCTCGTCATTATCTCGATGAGGTTAATCATAATACTTACTAAATACATGGATTCAGTTGTACTCCGACTATACTCTGCACTTAATTATGCAGATCTAGGAGTCAGACTTGCTAGATTGTTAAGACCTGAGCTGCTATTGTTGTGGTCGAGAACCGAGTAGAGATTCTTCCTAATTGCAGTCCATGGCATCTCTTTATATCTTTTATTATTGTTATTATTTCAGACAATATATTGTATTAGCTGACTTGTATTCCTACATTAGAGCTCATGACTTAGTATTACCAGTTTCTAGGAATTTGTTGTAATGATTTGGTATTTATCTAGATTGTGCATCTTCTAACTTATTTATTCTGTTATTATTTTCCACATTATTTTATGATTGTCTTGCCTATCAAGTGGGGTTAGGTTCCATCACAACCAGTGGTAGTTTTGGATCATGACAGCTTGATATCAGAGCAGTAGGTTGCTTAGGTGTTACGAGCCATGAGCAAGTCTAGTAGAGTCTTGTCAATTAGTACATAGATATTTGTAGTTATCTTCCAGAGGCTATATAACTATTAGGAAAACTTATCTTTCTTTCATTTTCTATCATGCAAATTTGTTTATCCCAAAGTTTGATTCTTTTCTCTTATATTCTCTTAGAGATGGTGAGGACACGTTCTTTTGAAGCAGCTAAGTAGGCACCAATACCCTAGGTTAGAGCCGCGAGAGGCAAAAGCAGAGGCAGAGGTAGAGGTGGAGCATGCACCACAATTAGGGGCCCTGCTAGAGCAGCCACTATAGATACACCAATAGCTCCAGTTACGGAGCAGATTCTTGATAATATTAAGCTAGTGGGACTAGCTCAGGCTTCAAGGGGCTTATTCCTACACTTAGACTCTAGGAGACTTTGGCTCGCATTCTAGGCGTGTTTAAGGGTATAACAGAGATGAGTATAATTCCTGTTGTTCCAACTATTTCACAGGCTGGGGGAGGAGCCTAGACTCCCGTTGAACATACACTAGAGAAGTTGGCTCACGATTATCAAGTATTAGGATTTTTGCTGGTACAACCAGTCATTGCAGTTCAACCCGATATTAGACCAGCCTTGACTATTGAGGAATCGAAGAGGATAGAGAGATTTTAGAGACTTCATCCTCCCTACTTCAGTAGAGAGCCTATTGAGGAGGCACAAGTTTTCTTTGATCAATGTCATTAGATTTTGTGCACTTTGGATCTGGTAGACTCGAACGAGGTTGACTTTACTACCTTCCAGTTGTCAGGTCCAACATATATATAGTGACAGATTTATAAGTCGAGTAGGTCAGACGACATGACACCACTCACATGGACTCAGTTCTCTTCTTGGAGAAGTTTATTCCACATACTCGTAGAGATGATCTACGTAGTGAGCTCGAGTATCTATGCTAGCACGGTATAACCATGACTTAGTATGAGATGAGGTTCATAGAGCTGGAATGTCATGCTATGTTTGTGGTCCCTACTAAGATGAAAAGAGTTAGGAGGTTCATTGAGGGCCTTAACTTTGGTATCCGGTATGGGATGGCCTGAGCGATACTATGTTTCATCAGGTTGTGCAGATCAGTAGGCACTTCAAGTGCATATGCAAGAAGGAGGGATAAAAGAGCGGGATGCCAAGAGGCTATGTGGTTAAGGTGGTTTTGGAGGTTCCACATTGGGAGGCCAAGGGCATCACTATAGAGGCTGTTCTTTTAGTGCACTGCTAGCATAGAGTTCATACCTTGCTTCATCTATTCATGATTTTTTCGGGGGATATTTAGGTACTCAGAGTCAGTCATAGACCCAACAACCTCACCAGAGGATGTGTTGCTTTGAGTGTGGAGACTTGGATTATATCAAAAGAGATTGTCCCAAGCTTCTGTGTAGTGGACCATGTTAGGGCACCCAGTCCATGATTCTGGTGCTAGCAGCTACACCACCCCCACAACCATCTAAGGGTAGAGCCTAGTCTGTTCAAGGATGTCTTAGAGGTAGAGGCCAGTCCGATGGAGGATAAGCCCATTATTATGCATTCCCTAGCAAGCCAGCGATAGTTGCTTTAGATTATATGATCACAATATTGTTTCAATGTGCTACAATGATGCTTCAGTATTATTTGACTCTGGTTCCACTTATTCTTGTGTGTCATCATATTTTGCTTCTTGTCTCAATATGCCACATGATTCTCTTGATATTCATGTTCATGTGTTCATATAGGTCGGTGATTCTGTTATTGTGAATCGAGTCTCGATCTTGTATGGTTGCTATTTTTGTTATGAGATGAGAGTGGACATATTATTATTAGGCATGGTTGATTTCGAGATCATTTTGGGTATGAATTGGCTATCACCGTACCATGCTATTCTATATTGTCATGCTGAGGTGGTGACGTTGGCCATATAAGGCATACTGAGGTTGGAGTGGAGAGGTTGATTGGGTAGTTCCATGAGCAGGGTGATATCATTTTTGAAGGCTCAATGAAAGGTTAAGAAGGGATATTTGGTGTGCCTAGTCTTTGTTATAGATGTTAGTGCTGATACTTCTATGATTGATTTAGTCCCTATAGTGAGAGAGTTTCCAGATGTGTTTCCTGCAGACCGACCGGGCATGCCACCTAATAGAGATATTGATTTTGGTATTGATCTAGTGCTGGACACTCAGTCTATATCTATTCCATTGTATCGCATGACTCCAACTGAGTTGAAGAAGTTGAATGAGCACTTACAAGATTTGTTGGATAAGAGATTCATTAGGCCGAGTGTTTCTCCTTGGGGTACATCAATATTGTATATGAAGAGGAATGATGGTTCCGTGAGAGTGTGCATTGGTTATAGCAATTGAACAAGGTTACCATCAAGAACAAGTATCCAATACCTGGCATTGATGATTGTTGGATCAACTTCAGGGTTCTATGGTGTTCATGAATATTGACTTGAGATCGGGTTATCATTAATTGAAGATTAGGGCCTTAGACATTCCTAAGATGGCTTTCAGGACTCGCTATGAGAATTGTGAATTCTTAGTGATGTCTTTTGGTTTAGCTAATGCCCTCACAACTTTTATGCATTTGATGAACAACATGTTCCAATATTATTTGGATTCTTTTGTTATTGTGTTCATTGATTATATCTTGGTATATTCCTGTAGTAGGGAGGATCACAAACAATATTTGAGGATATGCTCCAGATTCTGAGGGAGAAGAAGTTGTATGCTAAGTTCTCCAAGTATGAATTTTGGTTGGATTTAGTGGCATTCGTGGGCTAGTGGTGTCTAGTGATTGGATTAAGGTGGATTCGAAGAAGATTGAGGTAGTTCAAAGTTGGCTAAAACCTTCTACAACTACAAAGATCAGGAGTTTTCTGGGTTTAGCTTGTTACCATCATCGTTTTGTAGAAGGGTTCATATCTATTGCAGCTCCATTGACCAAGTTGACTTAGATTAGGTGGATAGACTATAAAATAACAAGTATCATGTTCAAAAAGGAAATAAAAACCTACACTTGATCTATAAGATACTTCAAGAAGTTCACGTAGTCATAAAAATAATTAAAATATGAATCATAGAAAGCACACAATTCGAACAAGGCATAATAGAAGCCTAAAGTCTAATTCGGGCATATATAATACATAGCACCCGCATATATGCTCGTCACCTCACATGTATGTCACTTCTCACACATTCGAATTAGACAAATAAGGTCATATCCTGAGGTTTACTCCCTGACAATAGGATTAGGCAAGATACTTACCTTAACAAGCCCAAATCAACCATTCAAAATCGACTTTCCCCTTAGAAACTTCTAGCTGGATCGAATTTAGCTAAATAATACTTATAATATTAACCAATATCATATGAATTAATTACAAACAATAAAGCTTTAATCTTAATCAATTTCCAAAAAGTCAAAAAGTCAACTTTAGGCCCACATGGTGAAAACCCGAGTCTAGGGGTAGATCTCATTTACCCATAACCTGACGAGTCCAAATATCTATTTGGTTCCCAAATCCAAGTCCAAATCATAACTCAAAATCTTAATTTTTACACTCTTAAATTGTAGGTAAAAACTAAAATTTTATATCAAACTTTCCCTAATTTATAGGTGTTAATAATCCATGTAAGTTCTTAAAATAATGTGATAAATGAGTAAAAATCATTTATCTCTTAGTCTTATATGAATATCTTCAAGAAAAATCTCCCTATCCAATTTTAGGGTTCAAAATATGAGAGAATGGGCTAAAATCCTAAAATGGCAACTTAAATGTACTACCCGGGGTTACTCTTTGAGAATGCGGTCTATGCTTCGCGTTCGTGAAGCACAAAATGCTTCTGCCAGAATTTCCTCCTTTGCGATTGTAGAATACCTCTCGTGATCGTGATGCACTACTTTCCCAGCCTTCCACGAATGCAACCCTGCCTTCACTTATGCAAAGGCCAAACTCTTAGCTCGCACTTCGCGAATGTGGTCACCTCAGCACGAGCGTGAAGCATCACTGCAATAAGCCTTCATGAATGTGGCTACCTAAACAAACGACCTCTAGCCCAACTCCTTCATCGCAAATGTGGGACTCCCCTCGCGAACACGATGAATACCAGATACTAGAATATCAACCAACTTCAAACATACTTTGGGCGGTCATATACTCATCCGAGCCACCCGAGACCCCAAACATACCAACAAGTCTATAAACACTACTTAGACCCATCCAAAGCTCCCAAACACATATGAGACCATCACAACTACGAATCAAAGATCAACCCACAAGTTGCATTTCTTTTAATTTCAAGAGCTTCTAAACTTCCAACCAAGCATCCGATTAAAGCCTAAATAATTCGGATCACAACAAGCTTACGCACAAGTTCCATATAACAAAACGAACCTATTCCTAGTTCCAGAATAATATTCGAAGTCCGATAACATCAAAGTCAACTTTCGATTAATCTTAAGGACTCTCTAATTCTTTAAATTACCAAATTCTGGCAACTAGGATTAAAATCTTCTTGGAACCTCCAAATTCAAGTCCATAATACGCCTAAGTCTAATATCATCATACAAACATGTTGGAGCTATCAAACCACCAATCCGAGGTCATTTACAGAAAAGTCAAACATTAGTCAACTATTCTAACTTAATGCTTTCAAAATAAAATTAAGTATTCCAATTTACTCTGAACCCCATAAAAACCAAACCACCCATCCCGCAAGTCAGAAAATGTCAAAAAACTTATGTGAAGCGTCAAATGGAAGAATGGGGTTCTCAAAAGCAGTTGGGTCGTTACAGAGTCTTTCATTGTTAATAGTTCATAGCTTCTCAAGAGCATCTCAATTCTAAATTGCTTCACTTGAGATGTTCCTTAATGTGGAGTTGGCAAGGTATCCCAAATTTTCTTTGCAACACTACATACAAATTTGGTTGTACTCATCAGGGCCCATGCCAAAAATAAGTATCTTGTTGGCTTAGGCATTTTTCTCCATGAGTTTACAATCAATATCATTAAATTCACTTCTTTTCTTTGAACTTCTCTTCCTCCAACATCAAGCTTGATGGGAATGTTTGGTCAACCGAAAATAATATTTCATAACTCGTAATCCTCAGCCATTAGTAAGTTATCCATAATAGCTTTCCACCGGCTATAGTACTTTCCATCGAACAAAGGTGGACGTGTGTTAGACTGACCTTTATTCATCCAGGTGGTGCACTCATCTTTTAAATCTCTCAAAGGTGTATGCCTCGTAGTTGAGAGCTTGCTCTGATCCAATTGTTAAAATTATGCACCACTTATACAGTAGAGAAGAGGGGAATAGTATATCGACCAATTAAGATTTTCTACTAGAATTTTACGTTTTTCTCAAAACCTAGTACTTAAACCGGTTCTTATAATTCCTGTAAATAAATAAGACATGAATTTTACGAAGAAAACATCCATGCTTAGGGGAGTAAAAATTATGATCTAACTCTAGAATTTTTCTCACAAACTTCACCAATAGCAATAAGCAGTTTCAGGTTACAAAATCTTTTATAGCTTAAGAGACTAAATTTATTTACTCACCAGCTTGCAATCAAGCCGATTGTAGCTACCCGCTCCAATTTAATTTCTTAGTCTAAAATGAAAGATTGCCACTCAAGAGTTCTTAGAAATATCTTCTAATATAAGCAGAGTAACATGATAACTCAAATCACCTATTACAAGATCAACACAAATTGAATTAAGCTAGAATCAATCTCTAGAATTGTGTTATTTTATTTTACTTGCTGTTGGTTCTCGCAAAGTTGCTGCTCACAAGAAGTATCTCTCATATTTAAGTGTATATGTGCCTCTGCCAAATAAACCCTTACTATATATATAAATACATAGTAACGGCTAGAAATAAAAGTATATTAACCAAGTAGCACCAAATCTCTTAACACTAGTAAATAAAGTATTACAGCCCATATTTTTGTACGTGAAAGCTATAAGTAAATTAATAAAATATCGGGAATGCGATGTTACATCCTGCATTTTTGTATGTTCAAGTTTCGTCGTAAGTTAATCGACGTAAGTTCGGGAATGAGATTATCTTGAGATTATAAGTATTATGTTATTTAAAACAAGTGATAAGTAAATTCGTGAAGGTGAGAGGGTGATCGAGTGGAAGAAAATAAGTTTCATCGAAGTTCGACATTTTGAGGTAAAATAGGGTTCAAACTATAATACCCCGTATTTATGGATTAGTGCCTTACAAGGTACCACAAGCCCATGATAGTAAGGTGTATAAAGTGTGTTAAAAGTGAGTAGTATTTTAAGTAATTTGATATAGTTTTTAATTATATAGCTAATTAATTCAGTGGATAAGGATATTTTTGGGGCTGCCACATGGCATAAGCAAAGCCAAGTGGCACCAAGGTGCATGATGACTCAAAAGACTTAAGTTGCCACGCAAGGGTCCTTGGATAACTACCTTGGTTAATGTCTTATTTCGGAATGTAATTTAGAGAAGATAGCAACTTTAATATGATGACTGTTGTCACGTAAGGATGCATAATCTTTCAAGAAGTTCAAATAAATGGCTTAGAAAAGAAATGATTGAGAAAAAACGCATACAATCTTATTTGCTTGTATGGTTTCTTATTTGATAATGTTTCTTGCCAAGACCAGAAACGTTGGATACTCTGACGGATGAAATTCTCTTTCTTTAGGGGATTCTTATGAACCCTTATAACGCTACAATAGCGTAAAATGTAATTCTAAGAGAGCATGGCACAATCTTTCTCATGAATATCCTACGGATTTCTCCCTATTTGGATCCGTTGTTACGTGTTTTGTCGCTATTGACGTGTATTAAAGGGAGTGTCAAGAGAATTGACTTAGGTATATTAAGGCTACCCCTTCTTTCTTTTTGGCATGATCCACACGATACAAACGAAATAAGCAAATACACAACTTTCATAAATGACTCTATAATACTAGAGATGCCTATGTTCTTGATTCCCTATGTGTCCTATTGTTCTATTATCTGTTCATGGGTCTCAAAAAATATGTAAGTTGATAAAGTTTACTTTATGATATTAATCAAAGGCATAATGGTCTTACGACACTCCCAGAGATTTTATTGAGGTACTTTTCATGCATTGTATTCATTTATACATGTACATTGATCCATGACCAGATTGTGTCATATATATATATAGGGCATGAGAAAAAGTTACGTTGTTATATACACACCACCACCTGATCAACTGGTATACGTTGATAATTTTTCCCACAGTGGCCGAGATGATATGATGGGATGCCCTCAGAGGCTTGATGATGTTATGAACACTTGTAGGTATGCACGTTATGATATTTATACGCATATGCATGGTATCTATGTTTCTTTCATGTCTATTATTTACTGATTTTTATTTCTTACATACTCGGTACATTACTTGTATTGACTTTCCTTTTGCCCGGAGACGCTGCGTTTCATGCCCGTAGGTCTCGATAGATAGGTCGACAGTCCTCCAAGTAAGCTATCAGCTCAGCGGAAGATGTTGGTGCGCTCTATTTGCCCCGGAGTTACTTGTTTGGTCAGTATGATTTAGACGTGTATTGTTGGGTATGACGGGGCCTTGTCTCAACCTTTATGATAAGTATTTACTCCTAGAGGATTGTAGACAGATGTCGTGTATACGAATACTTGTATGGCCTTGTCGGCCTATATTTTAAGTATATAATGGATCACATTGGCCTTATAAGCCCGTATGTCACAGGTATGAGTTTCTATATCAGGTTGAATCATACTATGTTGGGTATTTCATCATGTTTACTTTGGTAATCTCATGAAGCCACTTCTGGACTACTTACCTATGATGATGTAATAAGAAAGATACATTATGTTGGTACTCCATTGAGTAAGGTACCGGGTGCCCATCGTGGCCCATCAGTTTGGGTCGTTACAGAAGTGGTATCAGAGCAGTTCTGTCCTAGGGAGTCTATAAGCCGTGTCTAGTAGAGTCTTGTTTATGAGTGTGTTGTGCACCACACTTATAAGCAGGAGGCTACAGGGAATTTAGAACTATCACTCTTTCTTCCCACTATAGATCGTGTGGTAGAGCTCACTTATACGAACTCAATTTCCGAAACTCTATCTTATTCATAATACGACGATGCACATCCAGAAAGATGGTTGGTAAGATATAGTTGTGGAAGAGTTGAGTCAGAGGAACTCAGTTTTTGCATCATGCTTATAATGATTAAATGTAAGGTCTTAAGTAGATCATGTGTATATAAGCTTCTTAATTAGGAGCCTTAAGGCAAGAATATCTATCCACCCATATGGTGAAAAGCAATAAGAGATTTAGAAGATAGATACAAGTTTCAACAAGTAAAAGAAGCAAGGTGAAAAAGGGACGAGATACCCATTTAGTGAAGATGATCATTATCTATAATTCGGGAAAAAAGATATAAGATTTTGAGTTACCTTCAATTGTAATAGAGGTATGTACAATTAATCACTCCCATCTCAGTTATGCCCTATGGGAGTTAACAGAAGTAATATAAGAGAAGGACGAATATCAGGATCTGACTAGGGTTAGAGTAACCCAAAATGGTGGAATGTTTGTATGCGTTAGTTGACATTTCCAAAGGACATTGCAAATATGCTGGTAGATCTTCTTACGAGAACCCAGATGGTGCACTTTAGAATAATACAGCAAAATATAAGTACTAGAGTGTTCAAAAAATAATAATTATAAATATAGGCAACCCGAAGAGCCAGTGGGTGGAGTAAGGAGAGCTTAAAGCAAGAGAACATCTTATTGAAGTTTTTAGAATAAAGTGATAGACACAAATGTTAGCAGGGTAATAAGAAGAGAGTTAATGAAGCATTTTGAGTAAGATGTGATACATGGATGACAACGATAAAGAAAAAATATGACAGTATTACAGAATCTATAGTCACGTGAAGGAAGAGACGAGAGTTGACAGGCCATAAGACAACAAAAGAGTATGGGCCATACAGTCATATCTTCATTTCGAGAAATAAGTTCGCAATTCTAACACGATCACCAGAAGGAAAAGTTAGACCCCAGGGTAATAGAAATCAATATGGATTGGTGAACAAGATAAAATAAGCATGAATTAGGGACTGAGTGATTTGATAATGGTCGGTATCATGAGAATTTCATATTGCGTTCCGGCGATAATAGAATGAAAACAGAAGACGATTCATGAGAAATTAAGAGAATGGTCATTTAGGAAAACGCTTCCATAAAGCAAGCAATGTAAGCAAAGTTTAGCTTAAAGGATTGTATGTGCCTATTATACTAAGTGTCACCCCAGCGAGTAATGAAATTTATTATCCTTGGTATAGAAGTATTACCGCGAGGTGAGTAAGGATCATCAATAATGTGAAAAGACGCCAAAGATGAAGAGGTAAAACATCTATAGGTAGATCGTCGTGACACTAAGTATTAGTACTCCCCAAAAGAGGGGAATATGGAGTGATGTGACATTAAGCCAGAATTAAGTGGTTCTAGTAATTATGGAATGGTAAAGGAGGAATGTGATAAAAATGAGAAAGAAATGAGATTGCACTTATGCAAACCCTACAGATATGCTATGATTTATGCAAGAACGACGTCAAGGAGAGGAAGTAAAGGTTCCTGCCTGGGATGTTATTGATATATAAAGAGCTAGCACAAGATGTAAGTTAAGACAAATAACCCAAGAAAGATTACGTGGAGTATTGATATGAGAATGGGCTAACAAGTAGTTAGTAGTTGAATCAGGAAGAGCCTAGTTATGGCTAGTTAAGAGGATATAGGCAAATCAACAGATCGTGCAAGATAAGCATAGTGAACCCCAACAAGCGGAATTCAGTCTCGCAGATATGACATCATGACCCTTGTGAAATATTTAGATAGGAGTTGGGGTAGTTAAAGGGACCGTACAAATGTTATGGAAAGAATAGAGAGTCCCACTGAGAAGAGAGTCAAAACTTCAGTTTAGAAGCAACCGTACGAGCACATAAGTGTAGAGGTAAGTAAGTACGGATAATTATAGGCGAGTAAGGACTCAAAAAAAAGAAAATTCATCGAGCATACCATGTAATAAGCTCGTAACTTTACAAGAGTCAGAAGGATCCTCCCTAAGTACGATAATGAAAGACTAGCTGAGGAAATAAGGAAGAAGGCTTCAATTTAAGCATAGTAACTAGAAGAAGAAATGGTCTTGTAATAGCAATCTCACAACAACATTGTATGCACTCCATAAGAAAGTGGCACCTACCGTGGATAATGAACGGGAAGTAAAATCAGAAATGAAATTCAAGATCATGTGAGTTGTATGGAATTCCAATATGTGTAGGCACTAAGGTAATCTAAGTATACACGCAAAAAGGGGACAGAAAGGCCAGGAAAAGTAATAGCTTACGTTTAAAGGAAGCTCAGAAGGAACAAAAGGAATTACTCGATCAATGATCAAGAGCTAGTTACGTTATGAACGCACTTAAGATTTCGGAGTAATATCCATGAAACATATATGTTGACATTCATATTGTAAGGCCCCGTGAAATTTCTACTAAAAAAAGCCGAATCTCGTGGTGCCAAGTTAGTATCATGTGTTAGAAATTCATAAAATTCTTTGCGGCGAGCTTGCTCGCTGCGGTTCGGACCCTTTGGATTGATCTGTGCATTAAAAAGTTAAAGAATAGTGTTTTCCAAAAAAGTGCATTTCTGCGGTCCATTATGCGGTCGCATAATAGATATGCAGACCTCATAGTCGCCTCAAAGTCAAGCAGTGTGATGGTTAATTTTAAGGTCGGCTATGCGGCCAATTATGCGATCACATAGTCAATATGCGCCCGCATAGTCAATATGCGCCCGCATAGTCATCGCATAATCCCCTTGGAAATTTTGTGAAGGGCAGTTTTGCGGTGCATTTTGCGACCATAGAGTAGGTAAGCGGAATACATTTCTACCGCATACCCAGACAGTTTGTTCAGGTTTTGGGACCATTTTTGCGGTCCATTCTGCGAGCCGCATGTCAAGTTTGTGATTGCATATGCGATCACAGATCTGAGTTGGGGCTCCAAATTTCAAAATTTTAAACCCGACCCCCAGTCATTATATCCTGTGCAATAGCTCATTTTGAGCCTATTTCCTGGTGCTTTTAGAGTGAGAGGGAGAGTCTAAGAGAGGGGAAGTGCCTTTTAATAAAAATTGCTCCACAAATGCTTGTTAAAACATGGAGGATAATCAAGTGGGGAACCTAAACCTTCATCTCAGGAGGTAAGACTTCATCACCTCAACTCTTAATTTTATACATAGCTATGAGGGGTCATTAGTGAGGTAATTCATGGGGATAAAGGTGATTGCATTGCATGCATGTGTTCTTAGAAGATATGAGGAAATTATAAATAGAGAGGCATGGGGAATGGGCTAGTGTAATCTTGCATAAAAGGACCATAAGGCCTTAATGAACACTCAATGCTTGATAAAATGCTCAAGTGAGCTTAAATCATGATCTTTTCCTGATTATGGGTTCAATTGTGCTACATTGCATAAATAGATTGAAGTGCGAACATTCAAGAACATGATAGGATTAAGGGAAAGCTCAATCGAGGTATGTATGGCTAAAACCCCGTCTTTTAGAAATTGAGCTCCATTGGTGTTTGTGTAAATGTAGTAAGATTAAGGTTGGATTGTTATATTGATTGTTGTTTCACATTAATTGGAGTTGCAACCTTATAGGCGTGAAAGATGTCTCTCAATGTGGTCGAAGTGCTATTCTTGATAACATGAATAGGTGCAATGAATATGAATCATGTATTGAAATGCCTAGACCTTAAATTAAGATTAAAGCTGCATATGTTGTGCCATCTATATGAAGTCTTCTTCTATGCTTACAATTTTATTTGCTCATGTGTGCACATTTTATCCTAAATTACAAATCTAACATTGAAATTGGGAATGATGTGAGATGTGGCCTAGTGCCAAATATATGACGAGATAGCTGTGGCCCCAATTGCCTATGAAATGATATATGTGAAACAAATATTGAAATGAGATGATTGATGGAGAAAGGGAAACGCCTTGGTAAGGCGGCCTAGCCGATCGGCCGAAATCAGACGCCATGCCGCACCCATAGTGGTATTTTATTTGTGATTGAAGTGTATGTCTCAAATGAGGCAACCTAGCCGATCGGGTCAATATCGGACTCCACTCAAGATGGCAGTGGTATCGTGGACAATGATGAACAGTATGAGATGCCCCAAAACTAAAAGCTATGGGAAAATGATGTGAAAATTGCATGATTCTTTTATTTGATAATGTTGTGATCATTTAAAGTTTTTGAGCTGTACTTGTAATTTCCTTATTCTTGTATGAAAGTTCTTTCTAACTAGATGGTGTTTAGTTATACATACTAGTAATATTCCATGGTACTAATGTCTCTTTTGTCGGGAGCGCTACATTTTTAAATGAATGTAGGTGGCTCCGTAGCGGACAGTGTCGATCGCACGTAGCGGAGTGTCCTCCTCTCAAAGTCTTGGTGAGCCCCTTCCTCCTTCAAGGGGTTATGTTGTATATATTTTGTTGTAGGCTTCCACTTTTGAAGTATAGCCGGGGCCTTGTTGCCGGCTGTTGTTATAATTTGTCTTTTGTATCCATAGAGGCTCCGTAGATGTTTGTGTGGGTTATGTACGGGTGTTGGATGGGTCTATGAACTATGTTGTAATCTTAAAATCTTGTTTCTTTAAATTATTACTGTCTGGAATCTTGGGAACTTAACTACGGTTTAAGGTTATGATGTAAAATAAATTAACAATGCTGAATGTACAATCTTTCCTATTGGTTAAATAAATGAAAGCATGGTTTCCTTAATCATATTGAGTCGGGTAGAAAGTGTTCGATAAGGCTTGCTCAGTTAGGTTCACTTGATTGAGCGCCGGTCACGCCTCCCGAGGTTGGGGCATGACAAACTTGGTATTAGAGCCTAATGTTTTAAAGTGTTCTAGGATGTCTCGGAGCCGTGTCTAGTAGAGTCCTTGTTATCGGTGTGTAGTCGACCACATCTTTAAGTTGGAGGCTACTTGGGCATTTAGGAATAACACCCTTCTTTGATATTATGGATCGTGCGGCAAAAACTTGTTATTAAACTATTCCCTCTCTAATTAGTGCATTGTTCTATCTTTCAGTAAATGGCACCTAGGAAGAAAACGAGAATTGGCCAAGAAGCCCATGCTACCTCAGGAGTGGCTGGTGATTCATTTCTTGATAATGCGGGTAAGGGTAGTCGCCCTGCTATCACCTTGCATGGTTCTTCTATTCTAGAGCAGACTACCCCAGTTCCTACACCTGCGGAGGGTACCACTATCCCTCCCATTGATACTCCTGTGCCGCCTCCTGCCCCAGCTTCCGGTTCTAGTATTTTTGATGGGGATCTTAGGGGAGCCATTCAGATGTTGACCCAGCTAGTGACCTCTCAGGCCCAGAGGTCCAATATTGCGCGTAGTTCATCCAGCCAACAAGGGGATTCCACCAGTTCTAGGGTGAATAGATTTCTTCAGTTAGACCCTTCAGTGTTTATGGGTGCCAATCCAGAAGAAGACCCCCAGGATTTTATTGATGAGATGCATAAGACCCTAAGGGTTATGCGTGCAACTAAGACAGAGGGAGTAGAGTTGGCTACCTATCGTCTCAAGGGGTGGCCTATTCGTGGTTTGAGTTGTGGGAAGATTCCCGTGAGGAGGGGAGCCCTTCGTCAAGGTGGAACGAGTCTGCCGATGCCTTTATAGATCATTTCCTGCCTACTGAGACAAGGGCAACCCGTGCAGCAGAGTTTGAAAATTTGAAGCAAGGTAGCAGAAGTGTGTGGGAGTACCACATGGAGTTTGCTCGCATGTCCAAGTATGCCATTCATATGTTGCCCACAATGGAGGCCAGGGTGCTCCGGTTTGTTCAGGGCCTTAATCCTTTGACTATTAATGAGGCTTCTATGGCTACATTGAAATCTGACATGAATTGTGGGAAGATGGTAGCATTTGCTCAGGACACAGAGAACCGTAAACTGAAGAACAAAATGGAGAGATAGGGTAACAGCAAGGCCCGGTCTACGGGAAACATGAAGAGTCACTAGGTGGGGGAAGATCAACTATTAGGGGAGGATTGTTAGGGCCGTCCCAGTCTGTTGCACAGTCTTCAGCCAGTGCACCGTCATCAGGGCCCAGCCAGCAGCACCAATGAATTCATTTCAGGCCCGGTCAGGGCAATAGGGGATCCCACCGACGGGGTTGGTCAGGAAAGAGGTCCCAGCAACAGTAGAGGTCCCCATGCCCCAGGTGCGGGAAGTTGCTCTCAGGGGTTTTCTATTTGGAGTTACCCGCATGTTATGGATATGGAATGAGGGGTCATATTCAGAGGCATTGTCGTGTGTCCTTCCAGGGAGAGGGTAGGAGCACAACACAGTCATCCAGTCCAGTAGCTGCTACATCTTTAGCCCCTTCTCTAGCTCGAGGTGCTCCAGCACCTGCAGGGCATGGTGCAGCTAAGGGTAGTACGCAGAGTTCAGGAGGACCCAGCCGGTTCTATGTTATGAGTGGTCGTCAGACCGAAGAGGCTTCTCCAGATGTTGTTATAGGTATTCTGACTGTCCAGACTCATGATGTGTATGCAATTATTGACCCTGGATCCACCTTGTCCTATGTTACCCCTTTTGTTGCTATGAAATTTGCGATAAAACCGGATCAGCTTCCTGAGCCGCTTTTAGTATCTACTCCGGTCGGTGAGTCAATTACGACAGCTCGAGTTTATAGAGTTTGTGTTATCATGGTGCGTGGTAGGGATACTGTCATGACCCAAACCGAAGGACCGCGACGGGCACCCGGTGCCTTACTCAACTGAGTACCAACATAACATATCTTTCTTATCAAGTTATCGTGAGTAAATGATCCAGAAAACCCATCATGAGATAACAAGAATAAAACATAAGGGAATACTCAACATATGAAGACCCAACATGATATACAAACTAATATATGTGACATACGGGCCTATAAGGACGACATGACCATTAGTAAACTCGAAACATAGGCCGACAAGGCCATACAATTATCCATATACCTGACATCTGTCTACAAGCCTCTAAGAGTACATAAAATCATAAAGGTCGGGACAGGGCCCCGCCATACCAATCAATACATATCCAAAGCATACTGACCAAATAGGCAACTCCGGAGCAAGTGGAGTGCACCAACACCTTCGCTGAGCTGATAGCCTACTAGGAGGACTGTCAACCTATCAATCGGGACCTGCGGGAATGAAACGCAGCGTCCCCAGGCAAAAGGGACGTCAGTACGAATAAAGTACCGAGTATGTTAGGCAGGAAAGCATAAACAAGAACAGTAATGTAAAGAGAGAGATAGAGGAGATACAACCTGTAACATCTGAGTGCCTCTAGGGGCTATGATATGAAATGCATAATACATATATATACATAAACCTTTTAAAACATTCGCCTCTGTGGGCATCATCATCATCATATCGTACCCGGCCTCAAAGAAGACTCGGTAAAAGCGTACCCGACCATCATAAGGTTCGGTAGAATCGTACCCGGTCACGTGAAGCTCGGTAAACCCAATTGATCAGTGGTTGCACAATAGGTGCCGTACCCGGCCGACTATAGAGCGGCTCGGTAGAGTAAAATAGATACTATATATAATGCATGCTAGACTCATGGAATCACCTTCTAAACCTTTTGGAGTGACTTAAGAACACTATGGACATCCATACCCTCAATATGAACCTTAGTAGGATTCAAGGATCATACACACTTGCTTAGAATAATTTTATAAGGAAAGAACAACATGGACAACCTTAGTTGCTAGGAGTAGATCCGTTATGAAGTAGCGTATTCATTTCACTTTAGATCATGCCAAAAGAAAGAAGAAAGTGCCTTAACATACCTTAAACCCGTTGAGTCCTTAATCACTTCCAAGCAACTCTTCAAACAAGTCAACTCAATCTATCATAGTATAAGGAGATTCAAAATCAGTGCTGAGCAAAGGCTAAGTCTATAACTTAAGCTAGTAGCTCGTTTACGTAAATTTTGGCAGCATCTCCCTTGTAACAAGGGCCTCCTCCAATACCATATACAAACAACAATGACCAGAGCAATCCATCAATACATAATTATCAATATCAAGACACCATATAACAACAACAAGTCACAACTACATTACGACGAGCGGCAAGCTCCGATTGGAATCCGTATACCCCTTATCAATCCTTATAGACTTCTTACTTCAACATAAAAGTATCATTAACATGATAATGAAGTCATTAATCAATGATTCCAGCCTTAAACCATATATTTATAACAACGAAAATAATCCACAACTTCAACTATCCTCAATTAGCAACTTTATTCACTAGTTCATGTCTAGCCCATCCATTTAACTTAATCAACATCAAGATAACCTTAGGCACAAGTAAGAACACAATATAAATGCCTCCTATAGTAACTTCAAGTCAAAATCCAAGTTATATTCAGTTTACAACAACCCTCAATAGCAATACAACACCATAGAAGTGACTTAAGCTAACCCAAGTATTATCTTGTAGTTTATCATCCTAACAACTTAACCAACATACAAGCAAGATTAAGCACAATTAGTAGGCTGTTATACTCACCTTAGACAGCAGCAACAACTTGGAATTTCATCCAAATACAGCCCACAACAATCCTCAATGACAACACAACCTCAAAGAGGTGTTGTTCTTCACTAGAACTAAGTTTTGATGTTGAAATATGGTGTAATCACTTTGGAATCACTTCAAACCCTTGTGGTATATGTTTAGGAGGGTTAGGAGAAGTTTGGAGACGAATTTTAGTTGAAAAATGAGCAAAAATAGGCGTCCAAATCGTTTATAAATTGAAGTAGGTCAACCTCCGCCTAAGTGGGTCCCATTGGGAGCTGCTTGCGCGGTCTCGCGAAAACACGAATATCTCTGTACTCCGATGTGGTATTGACAAACGGTTTAATGAGTTAGAAACTAGACTCGTAGATATTCAATTTGGTAGGTATAACACCCCATGATTCCAAGTATATTTGGAGACATTCTCAGATATATTTGACCTAAATTTCAGCAAATTTATGAATGTAACTTGTGATGACCTTTGCCAACTCTTGTTCCACAACTTGCTTGCCTTCAAAATGTAGAAAATGATTATCATACGACTAAAATAACTCATAGAATAACCTCCTTATCATGTTAAGAACCCTAGTCTCACCCCAAAGTACATGTTATAACATTCCAAACTTGTCGACTTTTGACGAAACTTATTTTCTTCAATTGGTTTAGCTTCTAAGATTTCCAACCCTCTTGGTACTCGTTATTCATGATCTTAAATATTTGTAACCTCCAAGGTAACATGATTAACTTACTTTATTTTCTTCCAAATATAATCTCATTTCCGAGCTTACATCAATGACTTACGACGTACTCTCACGTATGAAAACTTGGGGTGTAACATCATTCCCCCCTTTGGAACATTCGTCCTCGAATGTTGACTGATGCGCTTATCAGTTTCATAAACTATAGCTCTTACGAATACTTTAATGCTAATCTTTCCATCTAAGCCACTATTTTGTGAATAAATCTAAACGCTTGGGCATTCCCCCCTTTTAGGCCTCTTTGTCATGCCATGACATGTGGTCGGAATTCTTCCAACATCGTAACATTTGCTACCTTATGTCCTGCAGTATGTATGATTGTGTCCTTGTATGAGCACCTAGCGACTCGTATTCTCTTTTTCCTCCATCTTTTAACCAATCTCTAAGCCTCACTTTATGAACATATACAGAATTATGACAAGCTGTCCCTCTAGGCATCTATAGGTGTACTGATGTCTTTCGCTTGGTACTTTATCGAACTTAAGACTATTTCTATCTCTTGTTTCATAGCCTTGTATATCTATCCTTATGGATTTACTACATCTAGGTAGGTTATACTATACCATAAAACTTACTTCGGTTTATTATTACCGAGGTTTGCTACCCAACTCCAGGTTACTCTCTCGCTGCTTATCCTATATGTATAAATCTAAGTCCTTTAGTGCTTCCTCATTATTATTCATCTAAGAATAACAAACAAATCTCATCTCGAACTTTGGAACTTGTACCCATCTATTGTTTATTCACCTTAATGTTGATCTATAATCTATCACTGATAACTTGCAACCTCTTACGTAATACACTGTCACTAGGGCTCACATCTTATCGGGGAACATATGAAGTGATTTTCCTGATCCACCTAGGGATAATACTATACTTCAATAACCGTATTTCATTGCATCCCAACGTGATTCATCTTATGGGGGTATTCTAATCCCGTGCAATTAATGAAATCCCTGTCTTGTTAAATCATTACTCAATCAAAGGCCTAAGCATCATCCTCTTATCTATCACAATTACACCCGTATTCTACTGCCAGGGTAGCATTCCATCTCTTCTAAATGCACCTAGTCTCAGACTCCTCTGTGTTCATTCAGGCTGTACCGAGATTTTTATTACATATGGAAGTTATCCGCTCCCTTGTTCTAATGGGTTTAATCCCGAGGACATACATATTCTCGTCACCTTCTCACTCACCTTTTCATATCCTTACTCATATCTACCTAAAACCTTGTTGCTCTACAATACTTTACCTTAGGACCTACACCGATCTATTTATACTACTCGCAACCTTCCTTTAACTTGCTAGCACCATAAATTTCCTTTCGTGCCTTCTCAGTTGTCCTTAAATGTAAGCAATTACTTTTGCTGGTCGTTCTATCACTTGTTGCATGAATACTTGGCTTGTCTTTTTGCCCACGAATACTATAATTTCCTGTACCTCATATGATCTCAAACATCACCTTTGATGGCTTTTTTTTACCATTCATTAGCCATGATAGGTGCCACTTTCTTATGGAGTGTATACAATATTGTAGTGAGACTGTTGTTACAGGATCATTTACTCTTTAGCTCACTATGCTTAGGTGGAAACCTTCTTCCTTATTTCCTCAGCTAGTCTTTCATTATAGTACTTAGGGAGACCTTCTGGCTCTTGTAAAGTTGCGAGCTTGATATATCGTACACCCGAAGGTAATTTTCGTTATTCTTACTCGCCTATAATAATCCTTAGTTACATAAATTTATGCCTTTGTGCTCGTAGGGTTACTTCTAAGCTCAAATTTTTATTGTCTCCTTAGTGACACTCTCTCTTATTTTCATAAACCTTAAAAATGGTACCTTTAACTGCCTCAACTCCTATCTGAATTTTGTTTTCAAATGATTGTGATCTCGTATCTGCGAGACTGAATTCACTATGCTGCGATTCACTACATTTATCTTGCATGATCTATTGATTTATCTGTGTCCTCTTGTCTAGCCATAATTGGGCTCTTCTTGAATCAACTACTAATTACTCGTTGGTCCATTCTCATATATATATATATATATATATATATATATATATATATATTCTGCATAATCCCTCTTGGGATATATCCTTTGTCTTAACTTATCTCTCGCCACTAGCTCCTAATGTATCAAGTGTCCATTCACACTTATTTATCAATAACATCCTGGCCAAAAACTTTTACTGCCCCTCTCCGGTGTCGTGCTTGTATAATGTTATGGAATCGCAACATATCTGCAGGAACTGAATAAATGCAACATCATCCCTTTCTCCTTTTTACCACATTCTTTCTTTACCATTCCATAGTTAACTGAACCGCTTAACTCCGACTTAATATCATATCACACCATATTCCCCTCTTTAGGGGAGTACTAAGATTTAGTACTACGATGATCTACCTATAGTTGTTTTACCTTTTCATATTTGGCGTCTTTTCATATTATCAATGAACCTTAATCACCTTATGGTAACCTTCTGAACCAGGGATAACTAAATTTCTTACGCACGAAGGTGACACCTACGGTAACTTGCACACTTAGTCCCTTAAGATTAACTCTACTCAGAGTGCTTGCTTTAAGTAAGCGACTTCCTAAATGGCCTTTAAAGGTTATTCGTCTGTTGTCTATTCTATTATTGTTCGAGCACGATCTTTGAAATTCTCACGATATCGACCATTATCAAATCCTCCGGTCCCTAATTCATGTTCGGTTTTATCTTGTTCACCAGCCCATACTGATTTTTATTACCCTGGGGTCTAACCTTTCTTCCTGATTATCACATTGAAGTCACCATCTCATTTCTCAAAATAAGAATATGACTTTTTGGCTTATACTCTTTTATTGCCTTAAGGCTTGTCACCTCTTGTATTTTCCTTCACTTGGCTATAGACTCTGTCATCGTGTCATATTTTGATTTACTGTTATCACCCATATATCACATCTTACTCATGATGCTTCATTTATTTTCTTCTTATTCTTCGGATAATATTCTTTTTGTCTATCACTTTATTCTGAAAACTTCAACAAAAAGTTCTTTCCCTATAAGCTCCCCTAGCTTCATCTCACTGGCTATTGGGAATGCCTAACATTCTTTTTTTTACTCGGGGCTAGAGTCATACTAAGGTAAATATTTGTCCCTTCTAGGATCCCACTGCCTATCTTCTGAAATTTCTGAATATTCCAGTATTCGTATCTGATTGTACTACTCTAGAGTTCACCATCTGGGTGTCTTAGAAGGAGATCTATTACCACATTTGCACCATCTTTCGGAAACGTTAGTTAATGATAACAACCTATCCACAATTTTTGGGTTACTCTAACTCCAACTGGATCCTGATATCCCATCTTTCTCTTAAATAATATCTGTTAGCTCCCATAGAACATAACTGAGATGGGTGTGGCCAATTGTACTTACCTCTGTCATTGATGAAGGTACCAAAATGCTTATATTTCTCTGCCTGATTTGAAAATATTGATAATCTTCATTATCTGGGTGCCTCGTACCCCTCTTCACCTTACTTCTTTTACTTGTTAAAACTTGTATCTAGCTTCTGAATTCCTCATAGATTTTCACCATATTCGTGAATAGATATCCGTGCCTTAAGGCTCCTTATTAAGAAGCATACACATCTTAGTACACACATGATCTGTTGAAGACCTCATATTTACTCATCATAAGCATGATGTGAAATCGAGTTCCTCTGACTCAACTCTTCCACATCCACATGCAATCTCTTACCAACTGTCTTTGTGGATGTAGGTATCGTTGTATTACGACTAAAGTCGAATTTAGGAGTTTGAATTCTTACAACTGAGCTCTACTGCACGATCTAGAGTAAGAAGAAAGAGTGACAGACCTAAATGCCCTGTAGCCTCCTGCTTATAAGTGTGGTGCACAACACACCCATAAACAAGACTCTACTAGACACGGCTTGTAGACTCCCTAGGACAGAACTGCTCTGATACCACTTCTGTCACGACCCAAACCGAAGGGCCGCGACGGGCACCCGGTGCCTTACTCAACCGAGTACCAACGTAACATATCTTTCTTATCATGTTATCATTAGTAAATGAGCCAGAAAACCCGTTATGAGATAACAAGAATAAAACATAAGGGAATACTCAACATATGAAGACCCAACATGATATACAAACTAATATATGTGACATACGGGCCTATAAGGCTGACATGACCATTAGTAAACTCGAAACATAGGCCGACAAGGCCATACAATTATCCATACACCTGACATCTGTCTACAAGCCTCTAAGAGTACATAAAATCATAAAGGTCGGGACAGGGCCCCGCCATACCAATCAATACATATCCAAAGCATACTGACCAAATAGGCAACTCCGGAGCAAGTGGAGTGCACCAACACCTTCGCTGAGCTGATAGCCTACTAGGAGGACTGTCAACCTATCAATCGGGACCTGCGGGAATGAAACGCAGCGTCCCCAGGCAAAGGGACGTCAGTACGAATAAAGTACCGAGTATGTTAGGCAGGAAAGCATAAACAAGAACAGTAATGTAAAGAGAGAGATAGAGGAGATACAACCTGTAACATCAGAGTGCCTCTGGGGGTTACTGATATGAAATGCATAATACATATATATACATAAACTTTTTAAAACATTCGCCTCTGTGGGCATCATCATCATCATATCGTACCCGGCCTCAAAGAGGACTCGGTAAAAGCGTACCCGACCATCATAAGGTTCGGTAGAATCGTACCCGGCCACGTGGAGCTCGGTAAACCCAACTGATCAGTGGTTGCACAATAGGTGCCGTACCCGGCCGACTATAGAGCGGCTCGGTAGAGTAAAAATGATACTATATATAATGCATGCTAGACTCATGGAATCACATTCTAAACCTTTTGGAGTGACTTAAGAACACTATGGACATCCATACCCTCAATATGAACCTTAGTAGGATTCAAGGATCATACACACTTGCTTAGAATAATTTTATAAGGAAAGAACAACATGGACAACCTTAGTTGCTAGGAGTAGATCCGTTATGAAGTAGCGTATTCATTTCACTTTAGATCATGCCAAAAGAAAGAAGAAAGTGCCTTAACATACCTTAAACCCGTTGAGTCCTTAATCACTTCCAAGCAACTCTTCAAACAAGTCAACTCAATCTATCATAGTATAAGGAGATTCAAAATCAGTGCTGAGCAAAGGCTAAGTCTATAACTTAAGCTAGTAGCTCGTTTACGTAAATTTTGGCAGCATCTCCCTTGTAACAAGGGCCTCATCCAATACCATATACAAACAACAATGAACAGAGCAATCCATCAATACATAATTATCAATATCAAGACACCATATAACAACAACAAGTCACAACTACATTACGACGAGCGGCAAGCTCCGATTGGAATCCGTATACCCCTTATCAATCCTTATAGACTTCTTACTTCAACATAAAAGTATCATTAACATGATAATGAAGTCATTAATCAATGATTCCAGCCTTAAACCATATATTTATAACAACGAAAATAATCCACAACTTCAACTATCCTCAATTAGCAACTTTATTCACTAGTTCATGTCTAGCCCATCCATTTAACTTAATCAACATCAAGATAACCTTAGGAACAAGTAAGAACACAATATAAATACCTCCTATAGTAACTTCAAGTCAAAATCCAAGTTATATTCAGTTTACAACAACCCTCAATAGCAATACAACACCATAGAAATGACTTAAGCTAACCCAAGTATTATCTTGTAGTTTATCATCCTAACAACTTAACTAACATACACGCAAGATTAAGCACAATTAGTAGGATGTTATACTCACCTTAGACAGCAGCAACAACTTGGAATTTCATCCAAATACAGCCCACAACAATCCTCAATGACAACACAACCTCAAAGAGGTGTTGTTCTTCACTAGAACTAAGTTTTGATGTTGAAATATGGTGTAATCACTTTGGAATCACTTCAAACCCTTGTGGTATATGTTTAGGAGGGTTAGGAGAAGTTTGGAGACGAATTTTAGTTGAAAAATGAGCAAAAATAGGCGTCCAAATCGTTTATAAATTGAAGTAGGTCAACCACCGCCTAAGTGGGTCCCATTGGGAGCTGCTTGCGCGGTCTCGCGAAAACACGAATATCTCTCTACTCCAATGTGGTATTGACAAAAGGTTTACTGAGTTAGAAACTAGACTCGTAGATATTCAATTTGGTAGTTAGAACACCCCATGACTCCAAGTATATTTGGAGACATTCTCAGATGCATTTGACCTAAATTTCAGCAAATTTATGAATGTAACTTGTGATGACCTTTGCCAACTCTTGTTCCACAACTTGCTTGCCTTCAAAATGTAGAAAATGATTATCATACGACTAAAATAACTCATAGAATAACCTCCTTATCATGTTAAGAACCCTAGTCTCACCCCAAAGTACATGTTATAACATTCCAAACTTGTCGACTTTTGACGAAACTTATTTTCTTCAATTGGTTTAGCTTCTAAGATTTCCAACCCTCTTGGTACTCGTTATTCATGATCTTATAAATTTGTAACCTTGAAGGTAACATGATTAACTTACTTTATTTGCTTCCTAATATAATCTCATTTCCGAGTTACATCAATGACTTACGACGTACTCTCACGTATGAAAACTTGGGGTGTAACAGATACCATGGCCGATCTTGTTGAATTAGGGATGGTTGATTTTGATGTAATAATGGGAATGGATTGGCTTTATTCATGCTTTGCCAAACTTGATTGTCATACTAGAACCATGAGGCTTAAATTTCCTAATGAGCCCATTGTTGAATGGAAGGGAGATAATGTAGTGCCAAAAGGTCGGTTTATTTCTTACCTTAAGGCCACGAAGATGATCAAGAAGGGGTGTATCTATCATTTAGTTTGGGTTACAGACACCAACGCCGAGGCACCTAGTCTTGAGTCCGTGCCAGTTGTGAATGAATTTCCGGATGTCTTTCCAGATGAGCTCCTAGGATTCCACCAGACAGGGAGATAGATTTTGGGATCGATGTGATGCCAGGCATGCAGCCTATATCAATTCCACCCTTACAGAATGGCACCGACAAAATTGAAAGAGCTAAAGGACTAATTGAAGGATTTGCTAGAGAAGGGTTTCATCCGACCGAGTGTGTCACCATGGGGCGCACCGATCTTGTTTGTAAGGAAGAAAGATGGGTCGCTACGGATGTGTATTGACTATCAGCAACTCAATAAGGTCACAATAAAAAATAAATATCCTCTACCAAGAATAGATGATTTGTTTGATCAATTGCAAGGTGCTACATGTTTCTCAAAAATTGGTTTGCGGTCTGGGTATCGTCAGTTGAAGATAAGGGAGCAAGATATTCCAAAAACAGCTTTCAGGACTCGGTATGGACACTTTGAATTTTTGGTGATGTCTTTTGGGCTAACAAATGCCCCACCATATTTCATAGATCATATGAATAGAGTCTTCAAGACTTTTCTAGACTCTTTTGTGATAGTGTTTATTGAAGATATTCTTTTGTATTCCCGAAGTCGGGAGGACCATGTTGACCATCTCAGGGCAGTTCTGCAGACTCTCCAACAACATCAATTGTATGCAAAATTTTCAAAATGTGAATTTTGGCTTGAATCTGTCGCGTTCTTGGATCATGTCGTCTCCAGGGAAGGAATTATGGTTGATCCTCAAAAAATTGCAGCAGTGAAGAATTGGCATAGACCTACCACTCCAACAGAGATTCGTAGTTTCTTAGGTTTGGTTGGGTACTACAGGAGATTTGTGGAAGGTTTTCTACTCTTGCCTCTCCATTTACTAAATTGACGCAGAAAACAGTTAAATTCCAATAGTCCAATGCTTGTGAAAGGAATTTCCAAGAATTAAAATCAAGATTGACTACAACACCGGTATTAGCCCTGCCAGAGTGTATAGAGGGATTTGTGGTGTATTGCGATGCTTCAAGGATCGGGCTTGGGTGTGTGTTTATGCAACACGGCAAGGTTATAGCTTACGCTTCTATGCAACTCAAGAATCATGAAAAGAACTATCCAACCCATAACTTAGAGCTTGCAGCAGTGGTGTTTGCACTAATGATTTGGCGACATTATTTGTATAAGGTCCATGTGGATGTATTTATGGACCACAAGAGCTTTCAATATATTTTCAAGTAGAAGGAGTTGAATCTGAGACAAAGAAGATGGCTAGAGTTACTCAAGAGCTATGACATTGACATTTTCTATTACCCGGGAAAGGTTAATGTTGTGGCGGATGCTCTTAGTCAAAAATCTATGGGAAGTTTGGATCATTTAGAGACATATCAGAGGCCGTTGGCCAGGGAGGTTAAACAATTGGCAAGTTTGGGAGTTCGCCTTGCGGACTCTAGTGAAGGAGGAGTGATTGTGCAGAATAGGGATGAATCATCGCTTGTGGCGGAGGTGAAGGAGAAGCAATTCAATGATCCATTGTTAGCACAACTGAAAGAGAGGATTCATAGACACAAGGCCACAACTTTTTCCTTTGTAATAGATGATGGTACCCTATGGTACCAAGGCTACCTGTGTGTTCCGGATACTGACGGTCTTCGAGAGAGGATATGGCAGAAGTTCACACTTCCAGATATTCCGTGCACCCAGGTTCTATGAAAATGTATCATGATCTCAAGGAAGTTTATTGGTGGAACAACATGAAAAAGGATATGGCGGACTTTGTGGCAAAATGTCCAAACTGTCAGCAAGTGAAGGCCGAACATAAAAGGCCCGGTGGGTTGGCTCAAAGCATAGAAATTCCAATATGGAAATGGGAGATGATCAACGTGGATTTTGTGGTTACCGCACACTACACCCAAGTTTGACTCAACTTGGGTAATTGTGGATCGACTCAGGAAATCAGCGCACTTCTTGCCAGTTAAATCTACCGACACAACAGAACAATATGCCCAGTTGTATATCAGGGAAATAGTCAGGTTACATGGCACTCCAGTCTCAATCATTTCAGATCAAGGGACTTAGTTCACAACCAAATTTTGGATGAAATTTCAGCAAGGTTTGGGCACGTAGGTAAATCTTAGCACAACATTATACCCGCAAACCGACGGGCAAGCACAGCGGACTATTCAGATGCTTGAGGACATGTTACATGATTGTACTCTCGATTTCAAAGAGAGCTGGGATGATCATTTTCCACTCATAGAGTTTGCTTATAACAACAACTTCCATGCTAGTATCCAGATGGCACCGTTTGAAGCATTGTATGGTAGGAGATATAGATCTCCCATTGGGCGGTTCGAAGTTGGGGAAGCTGAATTGATAGGGCTGGACGTTGTGCATCAGGCTATGGAGAAAGTCAAGATAATCAAGGAAAGGTTGAAAACTGCTCAGAGTCGCCAAAAGTCTTATTCAGATGTTCGTTGCAGAGATTTGGAGTTCAAAGAAGATGATTGGGTATTTTTGAAGGTTTCCCCCATGAAGGGTATCATGCGGTTTGGAAAGAAAGGAAAATTGAGTCCGAGGTATTTCAGACCGTACAAAATCATTCAGAGGATTGGTCAGGTGGTGTACAAGCTCGAGCAGCCACCCGAGATGTCATTGGTACAGCCAGTCTTCCATGTGTCTATGTTGAAAAAGGTAGTGGGAGATCCGTCCACTATTGTGCCAGTTGAAACTATTGAGGTTAATGAAGAACTGTCTTATGAAGAAGTTCTAATTACCATTCTTGACAGGCAAGTCCAGAAATTGAGAAATAAGGAAATTGCCTCCGTGAAAGTGTTACAGCGGAACCAGCAGGTTGAAGAAGCCACTTGGGAAGCAGAGGAAGAAATGAGAAAGAAGTACCAACATTTGTTTGTATAGCCATGTAATATCTTTTTATGAATTTGGTCCCCTGAGATTTCTACTAAAAAAAACCCCCAAATCTCGTGGTGCCAAGTTAGTATTGATCTGTGCATTAAAAAGTTAAAGAATAGTGTTTTCTAGAAAAGTGCGTTTCTGCGGTCCATTATGCGATCGCATAGTCGATATGTCGGCCGCATAGTCATCGCATAATCCCCTTGGAAATTTTGTGAAGGGCAGTTTTGCGGTGCATTTTGTGACCGTAGAGTAGGTATGCGGACCGCATTTCTGCCGCATACCCTGACAATTTGTTCAAGTTTTGGGACCATTTTTGCGGTCCACTCTGCAGGCCGCATGTCAATTTTGCGATCGCAGATCTGAGTCGAGACTCCAAATTTCTAAATTTTAAACCCGACCCCCTGTCGTTATATCCTGTGCAATAGCTCATTTTGAGCCTATTTCCTGGTGCTTTTAGAGTGAGAGGGAGGGTCTAAGAGAGGGGAAGTGACTTTCATCAAAATTTCTCCACAAATCCTTGTTAAAACATAGAAGATAATCAAGTGGGGCACCTAAACCTTCATCCGAGGAGGTCAGATTTCGTCACCTTAGCTCTTAATTTATACATAGCTATGAGGGGTCATTAGTGAGGTAATTCATGGAGATAAGGGTGATTGCATTGCATTCATGTGTTCTTAGAAGATATGAGGAAATTATAAATAGAGAGGCATGGGGAATTGGTTAGTGTAATCTTGCATAGAAGGACTATACACCCTTAATGAACACTCAATGCTTGATAAAATGCTCAAGTGAGCTTAAATCATGATATTTTCCTGATTATGTGTTCAATTGTGCTACATTGCATAAATAGATTGAAGTGCAAACATTCCAAAACATGATAGGATTAAGGGAAAGCTCAATCGAGGTATGTATGGCTAAAACCACATCTTTTAGAAATTGAGCTCCGTTGGTGTTTGTGTAAATGCGGTAAGATTAATGTTGGATTGTTTATATTGATTGTTGTTTCACATGAATTGGAGTTGCAACCTTATAGGCTTGAAAGATGTGTTTCAATGTTGTCGAAGTGCTATTCTTAATAACTTGAATAGGTGAAATAAATACGAATCATGTATTGAAATACCTAGACCTTAAATTCAGATTAAAGCTTCATATGTTGTGCCATCTATATGAAGTCTTCTTCTATTCTTACAATTTTATTTGCTCTTGTGTACACATATTATCCTAAATTACAAATCTAACATTGAAATTGGGAATGATGTGAGATGTGGCCTAGTGCCAAATATATGACGTGATAGCTGTGGCCCCAAGTGCCTATGAAATGATATATGTGAAACAAAGATTGAAATGAGATGATTGATGGAGAAAGGGAAACACCTTGGTAAGGCGGCCTAGCCGATCGGGCCAAGATCGGACGCTATGCCGCACCCATGGTGGTATTGTATTTGTGATTGAAGTGTATGTCTCAAATGAGGCAACCTAGCCGATCGGGTCGAGATTGGACTCCGCTGAAGATAGCGATGGTATCATGGACAATGATGAACAGTGTGAGATAACCCAAAACTAAAAGCTATGGAGAATGATGTAAAATTGCATGATTCTTTTATTTGATAATGTTGTGATCATTTAAATTGTTTGAGTTGTACTTGTAATTTCCTTATTCTTGTATGAAAGTTCTTTCTAACTAGATGGTGTTTAGTTATACATACTAGTACTTTTCCATGGTACTAACTACCATTTTGCCGGGGGCGCTACATTTTTAAATGAATGTAGGTGGCTCCAAATCGGACGGTGTCGATCGCGCGTAGCAGAGTGTCCTCCTCTCAAAGTCTTGGTGAGCCCCTTCCTCCTTCAAGGGGTTATGTTGTATATCTTTTGTTGTAGGCTTCCACTTTTGAGGTGTAGCCAGGGCCTTATTGCCGAGTGTTGTTGTAATTTGTCTTTTGTATCCATAGAGGCTCTGTAGACGTTTGTGTGGGTTATGTACGGGTGTTGGATGAGTCTATGAACTATGTTGTAATCTTAAACTCTTGTTTCTCTAAATTGTTACTATATGGAATCTTGGGGACTTAACTACGGTTTAAGGTTGTGATGTAAAATGAACTAACAATGTTGAATGTACAATCTTTCCTATTGTTTAAATAATTGAAAGCATGGTTTCCTAATCATATTAAGTCAGGTAGAAAGTGTTCGATAAGGCTTGCTCAGTTGGGTTCACTCGATTGAGCGCCAGTCACGCCTCCCGAGGTTGGGGTGTGACACATATAGCCGTAGAAGACTCTGGTATAAGTTGAAAAACAAAATTGAGTCCAGGTCATAAACAAAGGATTGAGCTATTAGATGATGGTATCACGGATACTCCATAGCGTCCATGAAAGGCTAAAGTAATACCATGAGCCGTAGATTAGAAGATAGCTTAAGCCTACATAAAGGCTGATCAGAGGGAAGAGGAAACTAAAGAATTACATCAACTAAGTAAATCAGGAGTCTGAATATTGGACCCAGAAAATTGTAGAAATCGTGATTGAGAACATTGAAAGAATCACTCTTATTATCAGAGGTACAAGAGAGATAGTACAACAACCATATTCTATTATGGCTTTATGAGAAAGCTAGTTAGAAGAGTACCATCCTCATAAGAAGTCAGTATGAAGCTCCCACCAGATTGTGTGTGCACCAGAGGTGCAAGCATTATAATAGAGCTTAAAGTTGTGGATGTGAATTATACTTGTGTGGAAGGGAGGTCATGCAAGAGATAGAATATCTAATGAGAGATTTTAAGGTAAGTAAGGTAAAGGTGAACAACGTACGAGATACTCAATACATAAGATTATGAATAGTCCATACTTCGGATAGAAGGCTAAAAGCACTGGGATTCAGTATCCAGGAATGATAGCGGCATCGTTAGTGGCATATCTAATCTTCTAGCCTATGATTTCTAGGTACTGAGAGATCTAGCCAAGAGACTAAAGAAGAGTTAGAGACGATGTGATGTCTCGCTTGATGTTCCAGAATAACATAAGGAAATCTATGGTGCAAGCAAGTTGAAGGAATGTTGTGAGTAGTATAAATAGTTACGTATAGGTCGCAAGCTAAAGTATAGTAAAATGACAAAGTTTTAGGAAGACAGGAGTAGGAAAGAGAAAAAGACAAGTGAGAAGGTGACCAAAATGGATAAATACTCGGGATTAAGCTCATGAATAGAGAGCTGATGGTTTCTCTAAGTTATAGAAAGCTCAGTATAGCCTGAATGAACTTAAAGGAGTCTAAGACTCGTAGCATTTAAAAGAGATGGAATGTTGCCTTGGTATTACAATGAGGGTGTAATTGTGATAGATAAAGGATGACGTTTGGACCTTCAATTGTGTAATGATTTGAAGAGGATTTCATGAATCATACGAGATTAACAACCAATGTAAATGAATTACATTGGGATGCTATAAAATACGGTTACTGAAGTATAGTATCGCCGCTAAATGGATCAGGAAAATCACTTTAAATATTCCTCGATGCAACGTATGCCCTAGTGGCAATGTATTACATAAGAAGTTTCAAGTTATCTGTGGTAGATTATAGATCAACATTGAGGTGAATCAACAATGGATGGATAAAATTTACAACACTATAAGATAAGATCAGGCTGCCATTCTTAAGATGAACAGTAATGAGGAAGTATTAAACAACTTAGATTTATACATATATGATATGTAGCGAGAGAGTAACTGGAGTTTGGTAGCAGACCTCAGTAACGATAAATCGAAGTAAGAGTTATGGTATAGTATGACCTACCTTGATGCAGTAAAGTCATACAAATGGATAACCGGGTCTATGAAATAAGACATAACAATATTTGTAAGTCCAACAAAGTACCAAGCAAAGAACTTCAATATACATATAGATGCCCAGAGGGACATCTTATCAAGATCTGTATATGTTTACAAAGTGAGGCCTAGAGATTGGCTAAAAGTTGGAGGAAAAAGGAGATAAGAGTCGCATAGGCGCACATATAAGGAAAACGTTGTATAGGCTGCATGACAGAAGGTAGCAACAATTACGATATTGGAAGAATTCTGACCACAAGTCATGGTGAGAGAAATAGGCCTAAAAGGGGGGAATGCCCTAGCCTTTGGATTTGTTCACAAAATAGTTGCCTAGATGGCAAGGAGAGTACTAAAGTATTCGGAAGACATAGGTTATGAAAACTGATATGTGCATCAGTCAACATTCGAGGGCGAATGTTCCAAAGGGGGGAATGATGTTACATCCCATGTTTTCGTATGTGAAAATACACTACAAGTAAATAAATAAAAGCTCGGGAATCAGATGTTACATCCCGCATTTTTGTATGTTAAAGTTTCGTCGTAAGTTCGGGAATGAGATTACTTTGGGATTATAAGCATTATGTTATTTCAAAAAAGTGATAAGTAAATTCGTGAAGGTGAGAGGGTGATCTAGTGGAAGAAAATGAGTTTCATCGAAGTTTGATATTTTGAGGTAAAATACGGTCCAAGCTATAATACCCCGTATTTATAGACTAGTGCCATACAAGGTACCACATGACCATAATAGTAAGGTGTATAAAATGTGTTAAAAGTGAGTAGTATTTTAAGTAATTTGAGATAATTCTTAATTATGCGGATAATTTATTAAGTGGATAAGGATATTTTTGGGGCTTCCACATGACATTAAGCCAAGCCAAGTGGCACCAAGGTGCATGATGAGTCAAAAGACTTAAGTTGCCACGTAAGGGTCCTTTGGATAACTACCTTGGTTGGTGTCTTATTTGGTAATGTAATTTAGAGAAGATAGCTACTTTAATATGATTAATATTGTCACGTAAGGATGCATAATCTTCCAAGAAGTTTAAATAAATAGCTTAGAAAAGAAATGATTGAGAAAAAAATGCATACGATCTTATTTGCTTGTATGGTTTCTTATTTGATAACGTTGCTGGCAAAGACCAGCAACATTGGATACTCTGACGGATGGAATTCTCTTTCTTAAGGGGATTTCTATGAGCCCTTATAACCCTACAATGGCATAAAATACGATTCTAAGAGAGCACAGTACAATCTTTCTCAAGAATATCATACGGATTTCTCCCTACTTCAATCCGTCATTCCGTGTTTTCTTGCAATTGATATGTATTAGAGGGATTGTCAAGAGAATCAGCTCAGGTATGTTAAGGCTATCCCTTCTTTCTTCTTGGAATGATCCATACGATACAAATAAAACGAGCAAATAGATAACTTTCATAAATGACTCTATTCATCATAATACTAGAGATGCCTATGTTCTTGATTCTCCATGTGTCCTATTGTTCTATCATCTGTCCATGGGTCTCAGACAATCTGTAAGTTGATAAAGTTTACTTCATGATATTAATCAAAGGCATAATGGTCTTATGACACTTCGAGAGATTTTATTGACGTACTTCTCATGCATTGCATTCATTTATACATGTATATTGACCCATGACCAGAGAGCATTATATACGCGTATATATATATAGGAAAAGGTTACGGCATTATATACACACCACCACCTGATCAACTGGTATACGTTGATGATTTTGCCCACAGTGGCCGAGATGATATAATGGGATGCCCTCAGAGGCTTGATGATGTTATGAACGCATGCACCTATGCACGACATGATATTCATATGCATATAGCATGACACTATAAGTATTAATGATTCACAGAGTTGTTCAGACTTACATGTTGAGTCTTTTACTCCATGTTTCTCTCATGTATATTATTTACTAATTTTCATTCCTTACATACTCGGTACACTATTTGTACTGATGCCCCTTTTGCCTGGGGACGCTGTGTTTCCTGCCTGTAGGTCCCGATAGACAGGTCGAGAGTCCTCCAAGTAAGCTATCAGCTCAACAGAAGATGTTGGTGTGCGCCATTTGCTTCAGAGTTGCTTGTTTGGTCAGCATGATTTAGACGTGTATTGTTTGGTATGGCGGGTCCTGTCCCGACTTTATGATAAGTATGTACTCTTAGAGGCTTGTAGATAGATATCATGTATACAGATACTTGTATGGCCTTGTCGGCCTATATTTAAGTATATAATGGATCATGTTGGCCTTATAATCCTGTATGCCACAGGTATGAGTTTCTATATCAGGTTGGGTCATTCTATGTTGTAAAATTTACTTCTACAAGTACGTCCTTAAATCTTGGCTTAAACTTAACTCAAAAAGATCTGCTACGGTTTCGTGACATAATCATATGGTTTCCTGGTCAGCATAGTATAAGTACATCATTGTCTTTTGCAAAAGTGAATCACATTCTTGATAGGTCTCTGAGCTATACAAAACACTAGTAGACCTAAGGTCTGATCCTCAACAGATAATATGTTTGTTGATCATGAAAACTTAATTTCATAAACCACCCTCGGTGCAGCCCTCAACAGTCCCGCACAACCCCACTGCAACACTCTCTTGCCCTAGCCCAACCCCATCACCTCGGGCACTCACACCCACACTATCGCCCCGACCACCCGGCCTACTCCTCGAGCCTATCCTCCATAGGGAAACTACTTCCCACCATACTTCCCGCACCCCCGACCCTCATCCTTCGCCCCAGCCTACAAACTCTACCACCACTACCCAGCCTTTGAGCCCCCCTATAGCCATGACCTTAGATCCTAGAACCTTGACACTCGATCCCCAACCTCGACTACTAACCCTCGACACCCAACCTCTAACCCCGACCTCGATCCTAGAATGTTGACCCCGACCACCCCTAAACCCTAGTACCTAACACCCATATTGATCCTTGATTGTCGACCCTAACCCTTAAGCACTGAACTCAGACTCCCGACCTCAACCCCAAAACTTCGATCCCGACCTTTGAAGCCTCTTCCCCGACCCCTGAACCAGACCCCCAACTCTAAACCCTCAACCCTTGCACCTAGAAATTTGACCATCATCACTTAATCTCGACCAACATCTCAAACCTAAACCTCAATCCTTAAACCCAACCTCTACCCAATGGTCCTATGTCACGATCCAAAACTAACCATCGTAATGGCGATTATTGTGGAACTAGGCCAGCCAACTGCTCAACCATTTCAACACAGTAAAGGCTTTGAAAATATATACGGAAACAATTAATATTTAAGAAAAAAAGTTTTTTAAAATAGAAATAAATCCACAACGCAATAACAATCTCTCCCAAAATCTAGGGGTCACCGAGTACATGCGCATCTCTACCGGGATACAGTCTACTACAATATCTAAAGAATAAGAACTTAAATACAAATAAATATAATGAAGGAGAGTCAAAGCCTGCAAACGCCATACCGCTACCTCGATAGTCTCCCGAGATCCTGACTCCTCACTCAGTAGGTGCTATGACTAGAAGCACCTGGATGTGCACACAAGGTGCAGGGTGTAGCATGAGTACAACCAACTCAATAAGCAACAAATCCAACCTTTGGACTGAAAGTAGTGACGAACGCAACCGGCACAGTCCAATATATAAATAACAATGTAGAAAATTAGGCATGCTTTCAAGTTCAACAAATAACTCAAAACAGTAAAATAGATCAAATCTGGCTGATATGAAGAATATAACTCCTCTACTTCTACATGCCAATGCACATGCTGTATGTAATGCACCATGCTGACAGCTTCATGTGCTCACACTCTCAATTTTTCAATCACTCAGTACTGTATATGGCCCATACGTCCCACATAAGATCCATCCTAGAATATATACATCACTGACCATCAGTCACCCAGTACTGAGTAGGGCCAATCCAGCCCATGAAGAAGATCTATCTCCAGGTATATAATGCTCCGGACAAGGTCCATGTCTCGGGAAGATCCATCCCCAAAAAATAATCAACCGCGCTCACTGGGGGTGTGTGCAGAATCTAGAGGGGCTCCTTCAGCCCAAGCGCTATCATACATTAGTATAACCGCTGCCACATCCAACCCGATCCCATAAATGTCACTCATAATCAGGCTCTCGGCCTCACTCAGTCATCAAGCTCTCCAGTCTCTCTCATTGGCTCACAACCCGAATATGATGATATGATATATTAATAAATAACAACAGAGACTGAGATATGATATGAAATGAATGAATATGACTGAGTGAAATATCAATGAAATTAGTAAGTCAATAGCAAGAAACAACCACTATGGGTCCTAACAGTACAACCATATAGCCTAAATAATGATCTCTAGCATGATTGACAGCTGAATTACATTATCACATGATGAAAACACGGATATCAACAAGATAGAACCACCATACAATACCATGGGACCAGGTCACAATTCTCACGGTGCACGCCCGCATGCCCTTTACTTGGCATGTCGTCACCTCAATACCAATTATGTAACACATAATTTAGGGTTTTGAACCCTCAAAACCAAGTTTAGAAATGTTACTTACCTCAATCCAAGAAAAATGCTACTCCAACATGCCTCGGCCTCCAAATGACCCAAATCTAGCCATAAGCAATACAATACAATCATTACGGGATAAAGGAATCAATTCTACAAGAAATTACGAAGTTATAACTCACAATCCGAAATCGACTAAAACCTGGCCCCCGGTCCCACATCTCGAAATCCGAAAAAATTCACAAGATCTAAAAGGCCATTCAACAACGAGTCTAACCATACCAAATTTACTCAAATCCGATAAAAAAATCCGATTCAAAACCTAAAAAATCTAGCCCAAGAATTGTTCCTCATTATCCTCAATTTTCCACCCCAAATAACAAATTTACTGGTAGAATCAAAGGCATAATCATGGAAATTAACCGAAACTAGATAGTAATAACTTACCCCAAACACCGCGTGAAAATCCTTCCAAAAATCGCCTTCTACAGAGCTCCCAATTTAATTTTGTGATATGAACTCGAAACCCTCGTTTTGAATCTTTTTATTCTACCTAGTGATGCTTTCACCGCGAATGCGACCTTCCCCTTGCATTCGCGTAGAACACTCTGACTGCCCGTCAAATTAACCCTTTGCGAACGTGTCCTCAGCCTTAGGAATGAGAAGCTTTGCTGACCCCACTCTTCTCGAACGCGACCACAACTACGCGAACGCGTAGACTAATAGCATGGGGTCCCCAGTCGCCTCTTCCCTTCTTCGCGAACATGTCCTCTCCTTCACGAACGCGAAGAACAAAACTGCCTCAACTTCCAGATGCACTTCGTCAACGCGAGACCACTCTTGCAAACGCGCAAGAGAAAACCAGAAATATAAAAAACTAGCAATCTTCAGCTAACAAGCCAAGTCCAAAAATGGTCCACCAACCATCTGAAATTCACCTGAGGCCCCCGGGCCTCAACCAAACATACCATCAAGTCCGAAAACATCATAAGAACTTAGCCTAACCCTAAAATCACCTCAAACAACATCCGAAACACGAATTGAACATGGATGCAAGCCTAATGAACTTTGAAATTTCCAACATCTACAAACGACGCCGAAACCTATCAAATCACGTCGGATTGACCTCAAATTTTGCACACAAGTCCCAAATGCAACCACGTACCTACTCCAACTTTCGGTATTAGAATCCAACTCTGATATAAAACGTCCACTCTCAGTCAAATTTCCCAAAAAATCAACTTTTTCCATTTCAAGCCTATTTCAACTACAGACCTTCAAATCACAATCTGGATATGCTCCTAAGTCCAAAATCACCTAACGGAGCTAACAGAATCATCGAAACTCAAATTCGGGGTCATTTACACACAAGTCAACTTTTGGTCAACTTTTCCAACTCAAGCTTTCCATTATGAGACTAAGTTCTTAATTCAGTCTGAAATCTCTCCAGACTCGAACCAACTAATCCGGTAAGTCATATAGCAATTGTAAAACACAAAAGGAGCAGTAAATGGGGAAATGGGGCTACAAATCTCAAAACGACTGGCCGAGTCATTACAGCCTCCCCTTTTAAACAAATGTTCATCCTTGAAGGGGTCTAGAAATATACTTGGAGTCACAAATAGATGTGGATACCTGCTCCGCATCTCCCACTCAGTTTCCCAAGTATCCTCCTCAACGGGCTAACCTCTCCACTGCACCTTCACTGAAGATATATCCTTTGACCTCAAGTTTCAAACATGCTGATCCAAAATGGCTACTGACACCACATCATAGGTCAAATCACCATCTAACTGCACCGTGCTAAAATCCAAAGTATGAGACGGATCGCTGACATACTTCCGGAGCATAGAAACATGAAATATGGATCCAACCATATAGGCAACATCACAGACCTTCCTGTCAGCATAACTCTTTTGTCCATACAGCGCCGTGTGAAGCCACTCCTGAATTAGTTTTACCTTGTCCAAAGCATCCTGAACCAAGTCAGTACCCAATAGCCTAGCCTCACCCGGCTCAAACCAACCCACTAAAGCCTCATATAGAGCCATCTGAATGCTCGACTGATAATTGTTGTTATAGGTAAACTTCGCGAGCGACAAAAACTTGTCCCATGAACCCCCGAAACCAATGACACAATCACGTAGCATGTCCTCCAATATCTCAATAGTGCGCTTGGACTGTCCATCCATCTGAGGGTGAAATGTTGTACTAAACTCAACCTGGGTGCCCAACTCTCGCTGCACGGCTCTCTAAAACTACAATGTAAAATGTGTGCCTGTATCTTAAATAATGGAAACTGGCACACCGTGAAGGCGAAAAATCTCTCGGATGTAAATCTCAGCCAACCGCTCTGAAGAATAAGTAGTACCAACTGGAATAAACTGCGCAAACTTGGTCAGCCGATCCACAATCACCCAAATAACATCGAACTTTCTCGAAGTCTGCAAAAGCCCAACTACGAAATCCATGGTGAACCGCTCCCACTTCCACTCTAGAATCTCTATTCTCTGAAGCAATCCACTCAGTCTTTGATGCTCATACTTTACCTGCTGACAATTAAGACACCGAGCTACAAACCCCACTATATATTTCTTCATTCTCCTCCACCAATTGTGCTCCCTCAAGTCATGATACATATTTACAGTACCCGGATGGATGGAATACCGCAAGCTGTGGGCCTCCTCAAGAATCAACTCCCTTAGCCAATCTACATTGGGCACACATATTCGGCCCTACATCCTCAACACCCCATCATATCCAATAGTAACATCTCTGGCATCACCGTGCTGAACCTTGTCCTTGAGGACAAGCAAATGAGGATTATCACACTGACGCTCTCTGATGCGATCAAATAAGGAAGAACGAGAAACCAAATAAGCTAGAACCCGATTGTGCTCCAAAATATCTAATCGCACAAACTGGTTGGCCAAGTCTTGAACTTCAACTACAAGCGGTCTCTCACCAACAGGTATAAATGCAAGGATACTCATGCTCACCGCCTTCCTACTCAAGACATCAGCCACTATATTAGGCTTCCCTAGGTGATACATAATAGTAATATATAGTCCTTTAGCAGTTCCAACCATCTCTACTGCCTCAAATTTTGATCCTTCTGTTTGAACAAGTGTTGGAGGCTCCGATGATCTGTAAATGCCTCACAAGACTCAACATAGAGATATTGCCTCAAAATATTTAATGCATGAACAATGGCAGCCAACTCCAAATCATGAACATGGTAGTTCTTCTCATGAGGCTTCAACTAGCGCGAATCATAAACAATCACTCTACCCTCCTGCATAAAAATACACCCAATACCGATCCAAGAAGCATCACAATACACTGTATAAGAACCAGAATCTGAAGGTAGAATTAGAATTGGAGTTATGGTCAAGGAATTCTTGAGCTTCTGAAAGCTCTCCCCACACTCATCCGACCTGAAAGGAACGCCCTTTTGGGTCAATTTGGTCAAAGGCGATGCAATAGATGAGAAACCCTTCATAAAACGACAATAATAACTAGCCAACCCTAAAAAGCTCTGAATCTCCATAACTGAGGATGGTCTGGGCCAACTCTGAACTGCCTCTATCTTCTTTGGATCCAACTGAACACCCTCCCTAGACACCACATGCCCTAAGAACGCCACTAAAGTAAGCCAAAACTCACACTTGGAGAACTTGGAATAAAGCTTCTCCTCTCTCAACCGTTGCATCACAATCCTCAAACGCCGGGCATGCTCCACCTTGCTACGGGAGTACAAAAGGATATCATTAATGAACACAATAACAAACGAGTCAAGATAAGGCTGAAACACACTGTTCCTCATATGCATGAATGCTCTTGGGCATTTGTCAGCACAAAAGGCATATGACAAAGAACTCATAATAACCATAACGGGTCTTGAAAGCTATCTTTGGAATATCCAAGTCCCAGTCTTCAAATGGTGATACCTAGACCTCAAATCAATCTTGGAGAACACCCTTGCTCCCTGAAGCTGGTCAAATAAACCGTCAATACACGACAAAGGATACTTGTTCTTGATTGTGACTTTATTCAATTGCCTATAATCAATGCACATTCTTATAGTATCATCTTTCTTATTCACAAACAAAACTGGTGCACCCCAAGGTGATACACTAGGTCTAATAAACCCCTTATCAAGAGTTCCTGAATAGAAATGGGTTGAGTGCTTGACACCAAGTTAATACCAAAATCGATATCTCTGTCGGGTGGCATGCCCCGCAGGTCAATAGGAAACACATCCGAAAAATCTTGCACCACCGGAACAGAATCAATGGTAGGGGTATCAGCACCAACATCCCTCACAAAGGCCAAATAAGATAAACAACCCTTCCCAACCATCCGCTGGGCCATCAAATGTGAAATCACTCTACCAGGAACATAATCTAGAGAACCTCACCACTCAATCCATGGCAACCACGGCCACGCTTACGCCACAGCCTTAGCGTGATGATCCCGTATAGCATGACATGGAGACAACCAATCCATACCTAAGATCACGTCAAAATTGACCATACTAAGCAGTAAGAGATCAGCTCTAGTCTCTAATCCCCTAATAGTCACTATATACGACCGGTATACACGGTAATAGTATTTCCCACCAGCATAGATACATGAACAAATAAAACCAAGGACTCACGAGACATATCCAGATAATGGGAAAAATACGAGGATACATATGAATAAGTGGAATCAGGGTCAAATAATACTAAAACATCTCGGTGACATCCTGAGACAATACTTGTGATCAGTGTTCTGATGCAATATCATCTAGTATGGAAAGGAGTGCATAGAATCGGTCCTAGCCACCACCTGATTGGCCTCCCCTCTAGGGAGACCCTAGATAACTGAGCTCTACCCTGAGATGGCTGGGCATGTGGTGATGTAACGGGTGCTGAAGTCGCACGCTGACTCTTCTACCAAGCTGAACCTCCTGAAAAGCAGGAGATAATGCCTCTTGGTGTGACCCAAATCTCCACACTCAAAGAAACCTCTCCTTGTGAATGGCGGTGGGGATTAAAGGGAGCCCCGAACACCGGGATAACTACTAGAAAGACTCGACATAGATAAACCTTAAGTTGATGGTGCATGAGACAAACACTAAGCTGGAAGGGCACTAAGAGATGAGTGACCTGCTGAGAACTTTGTGAACCATGGCCAAATGATGCACCACAGTGAACTGGACAAGCCGTCTGAGCATGCCTATAAGGACGACCCATGCCGTGGTAGAAATGACCTCTAGAAGGAACACCACTAAAACAACCTGATCCACGAGTCCTTTTGGACTCCCTCTCAACCCGTTCCTGGCTACGGACCATCTCTATATGCCGAGCAATATCGACAACCTCATCGAAAGTAGCACCAGATACCCTCTCCCTAGTCATAAGCAATCCCAGCTGATATGGTAGGCCATCAATGAACCACCTAAAATGCATGAAGGGCCAACTAAAAAAATCTCATATCGTACTGCATCACAGATATGTCATCCTGACGCAACTACTCAAACTGTTTGCGCAGCTCCTCTATGCAAGACTGAGGCATGAACTTATCCAATAAGAGAATAGAGAACTCCTGCCAAGTAAGTGGTGCTGCACCAACCGGCCTATGTATCTCATAAGCCTCCCACCATCTGAAGGTAGCCCTAGAAAACTATAAAGTAGTGAACAAGACCCTATTGTTCTCTAGAATACCTATTGTATGGAGAATCCTCCTGCCATGACCCAAACCGATGGGCGCAACGGGCACCTGGTACCTTACTCAACCGAATACCAACGTAATGCATCTTTCTTATTACATCATCATATACATGTGACATACGGGCCTAATAGGCCAACATAATCATTTATAAACTCAAAACATAGGCCGACAAGGCCGTACAATCTTTCACATACACGACATATGTCTACAAGCCTATAAGAAACATAAATATCATAAAGGTCGAGACAGAGTCCCGCCATACCAAACAATATACGTCTAACTCATACTAACCAAACAAGCAACTCCGAAGTAAATGGAGCACAACAACATCCTCTGCTGAGCTGATAGCCTACATGGAGGGCTCTCGACCTGTCTATCGGGGCCTGAGGGCATGAAACGCAGCGTCCTAGGCAAAAGGGACGTCAGTATGAATAATGTACTGAGTATGTAAGGCACATAAATAAATACATAAGAGACATGGAAGACATATAGAGTACATGACTCAACCTGTAAGTCTGAATAACTTTGTAAATCATAAATTACCTTTAACGTCATGCATATGCGTATGAATGTCATGTCGTGCATAGGTACATGTTTCATAATATCATCAGCCTCTGAGGGCATCCCATCATATCATATCGGCCACTGTGGGCAAAATCATCATCGTATACCAGCTGATCAGGTGGTGGTGCGTATATAACGCCATAACCTTTCCCATATCCCATATACATATATACATACATATATATATATATATATATATATATATATATATATATATATACGCGTATATAACGCCATTTGAATTATATTTACATATATATGCATATATAACGCCGTTTGAATCATATTTCGGCCACTGTGGGAAACATCATCATCATATACCAGCTGATCAGGTGGTGGTGCGTATATAACGCCGTAACAGTTTCCCATATCCCATATACATATATTTACATATATATGCGTATATAACGCCATCTGGTCATGTGTCAATGTATATGAATGCAATGCATGAAAAGTACGTCAATAAAATCATTCGGAAGGCCATAAGACCACTTTGCCTCTTGAGCAATATCATAAAGTAACATCTTTTCAATTTTCGTATTTTTGTAAGACCGATGAACAAATGATAAAATATTATGAAACATGGGAATTAAAAGAATATAGATATTTCTATTACTTCTATGAGTAGAGTCACTTATGGAATTTGTGCATATGCATGTTTCGTTCATATCATAGATCATGCCAAAAGAAAGAAGGGATAGCCTTAACATACCTAGAGTAAAGAAAACTCTGTATAATACTCTTGGAGAAGATTGCACGTATCCCTTTAGAACCGTCAAATTTTACGTTGCTACGATTCTACCAAATTCTCGTTGGAACCGTGTTGCTGCTCGTTGGATTGAGCTTAAAATCACAGGAACTGAAACAGCTGTTGTTCTTGAATCAAGAAATGAAAATATTTCTATTGAAAATAGCTACTATTCTTGGTTCATTTGTTTGGTCTTGGTTTCCACGTTTCGTTGGTTTCAAAGTTCATTGGATTTAATGTTTAAATCAAAAGCAATGTTCTGTTGCAAGGTTAGTCTTTTAAAGTGAAGATGAATTGACATTTTTAAAAGAAACCAAACCTTTACATATACCTTTAGTGATTTAGTGTTTTACACGTAGATGCTAGGTGTCCCCTAACCTTGTATGACTTAATTAGTCATATGCTTGGTAAGCTTTCTTGCTGACACGTTGAAATTATTAATGCTTATCCCCTTATTAGTTAATTAGGTAATGTTCCGTTACTCGGTAATTAATCAATTACCCGAAAAATTGAGAATTATTCCCACTTACTTAAAATATTACTCACTTTTCACATACCTTATACACCTTTATATTATGGTCACGTAGTACCTTGTATGGCACTAGTCCATAAATATCGGGTATTTTAGCTCGGGTCGTTCCCCAACATGCCAAACTTTGACAAAATCTATTTTCTTCGATATTACTTACCCTCTTACCTTCACGAATTTACTCATCACTTATAATCCTTATAATCTCCAAATAATCTTTTCCTTGGACTGATGTCAATTATCTTACGACAAATTCAATGTACAACACTACAGGGTGCAACATCGTCATAATGTAGTACTGCGGGACGTGACATCTCACTTCCCGACTCTCATTAATTTATTTATGGCGTATTTTCATGTACGAAAATATGGGGTGTAACATCATTCCCCCTTTGGAACATTCGTCCTCGAATGTTGACTAATGTGCTTATCATTATCATATCCCATAGCTCTTGCGAATACTTTAGTAGTCCTTTTGCCATCTAGGCAACTGTTCTGTGAATAAGTTCAAAGGCCAGGGCATTCCCCCCTTTAGGCCTCTTTCCCACGCCATGACTTGTGTTTGAATTCCTTCCAATCTCGTAACTACTGCTACCTTCCATTATGCAGTTTCTACGACACTGACCTTGTAAGTGTGCCTATGCCACTCTCTTATCCTTTTTCCTCTAGCTTTTAGCCAATCCTGAAGTTCTTCGCTTGATATTTTGTTGAACTTACGAATACTGCTATATCTTATTTTATAGACCTGGTTATCCATTCGTATGACTTTACTGCATCTACATAGGTCATATTATACCATAACACTTACCTCGATTTCTTGTTATTGAGGTCTGCTACAAAATCTCAGGTTACTTTCATTGCTCATATCGTACGTATAAATATATGCCCTCTACTGCCTCCGCATTACTGTTCATCTTTAAGAATGACGACCTAATCTCCTCTCATACTTTGTAACTTTTATCCATCCATTGTTGATTCACTTCAATTTTGATCAATAATCCACCCCTGATAACTTAACTTTTTATGTAATATTGCAGCTAGGATTCACGTTTTATCGGGGAACATCTGAAATGATTAGATTGACCCACTTGGGGCGATACAGTGCTTTCATAACCGTATCTCACGACATCCCAATATGATACACCTTGCGTGGGTATTTTAATCATGTCCAATTCTATTACAACCCATATCCACATGTGTTAGTTCATGCCATATATTGGTTAACATAAATCCAAGAAGGAATTATCTTTGAGATGATAAGAAGTCAATCCTATTGGTCTTAAGTGATACAAAAGTGTATAAGGGTGATTAACAAGTATTAGAAGTTAAATGAATCAAAGATGTTGTAACTCGTATTTTCAGGTAAATCTAGCGGTGCTTAATACACTCAATAGGTCATGTATTAAGGTATTTTAATCATATAATATCCGTATCATAAGTCTTGAAGTCAAACGAGTTATGAAACAAAAGTTGACAAAAGTTGTCGCAACTTAGGTTCATAATTTTACTTAAACATTAGGTCAAATGTTTCTAATCTTTTCTCCTAATTCATAAGGAATTACGGGGTGATCTGCTAACCAAATTAAATATCTATGAGTCTAGTTTCCAACGCATTAAACCGTTCATCGATACGATCTCGGAGTAGAGAGATATTCGCGTTTTCGCGAGACTGCGCCAAGCACCTCTCTATGGGGCCCACTAAGGCGGTTTAAGATATTTGGACCTATATAGGATGCCTCCAACCCGTTTTAAGTCATTTATTCTCACTATTTTCAGACCTTAGAACCCTAGTAACATCCTCTCAAGGTTCTCTCAAGATTCAAGACCCAAAAAAAGGGCAAACAACACAAATCAAGTGTCGGGAATTCCGTGGCGCTAGTAAGTCTCTTGTTCTTCTTGTTGTTGCTCATTTTTGTGTCGTTCCAGCTTGTGTGGGAGGTTGTTTTAAAGGGTTTATGTTCTGTAAATACTCCCTCATGTTCTTAATATCAATCCTAGGTGATTTCAAGCCTTCTAAAGTGATTCTAGTGCCGAAAAACACTAATTGATCGCTAGTTTCGCTTTTTTGTTGTTGTGGCAGCATTGGAGGGATATTTCATGGAAATTTAAGGTCAAATTGGAGTTGTTCTTTCTGTATAAAGGTAAGGAACCTCTTACTCTATATGTATTTAAGATTATCCAAGTTGCGGCTAAGCCATTGAAGCTAGAACTTGTGAAATATATATCGAAAGGCTTGGTAGTAATGTTATTGTTTTGTGGACTGTTTTGCGTTGTTGTTGGGCTGCATATTTTACTACTGTTTTGTGGAGTTTTGGAGGAGGAAGGGTGTGGAGAAACACCATATATATGTAGGGTTGTGGTATGATAGTTATTCGTAACATTTTCGGGTCGTTTGACACGACTACGGTGGTCGTCGTATGTATGGAGTGATTAGGCTGTGCGTGGACTATTTTGGGAGGCTCAATATGTTTATTATTGATGTTGTTTGGGCTGTTTGGTGATTGTTTTGAATGGTGTGAAGTCATATATATAGGGGAGGTGCTGTCCGTTTCATCGTAAAATAGGTTGTGGTCGATACATAATAGTTATGACGCTTAAATGATAACGATAGTATCGTTTCTCTTATTGTAGACTAAGGAGTTTTGACAATTGCATAGCTTGAGATTGGGGCAGTATATACAAGGTATGTGAGGCTATCCCTTTCCTTCTTTTGCACGACTCCGATTGTACATAATGTAATGAACGAGCTTCCAAGATACTCTACTCTTAGAAGCTAGCAGTACTTACATTGTTTTCCCTCTTATGGAACGATTGATGTTAATGTTGCTTCTCTTATTCTTATGTTATCAATGTTGTTGGTACTTCCTGATTCTTATAAGGTTCATAGTGAAGAGTTAGTCCTAATAACGTGTACAGAGGATACCGACCTTACGTCACTCCGAAAGGTTTAGAATGTGATTCCATGAGTCGAGCATGCATTATATATATGTATCTATTTTACTCTACCGAGCCACGCTATAGTTGGCCGGGTACGACACCTATTGTGCAACCACTGATCAGTTGGATTTTACTGAGCTCCACGTGGCCGGGTACGATTCTACCGAGCCTTATGATGGCCGGGTACGTTTTTTACCGAGCCTATTATGGCCGGGTACGATATGATGATGATGATGCCCACAGAGGCAATGTTTTAAAGATTTATGTATTTATACATATGTATCATGCATTTCATGTCAGAGCCCTCAGAGGTACTAAGATGTTACAGGTTGTATATTTTCTATCCTTGCTTACATTACTGAACGTATTTATGGTTCCCTGCCTTACATACTCAGTACTTTATTCGTACTGACGTCCTTTTATTTGTGGACGCTGCATGTCGTGCTGCAGGTCCTGATAGACAGGCAGGTGTAGCTCCCCCACCACAGTAGACTGTCCAGTTCAGCGGTGATTGGCGAGATCCCTTCTCCGGACTTGCCTTGGTCTTGGTATGCATTTTTGTTATAGACATTATGGGTATGTCGGGGCCCTGTTCCGGCTATGTTGCAGCACTTATGTTCCTTTAGAGGCTCATAGACAGGTGTCGACTCATGTATAGTTTGGTATGCCTTGTCGGCTAGTTTTTGTTGTATAGTCTTTCATGGTAGCGTGGTAGCTCATACCTTATATATAGTTTCTTGATTGTCTGGTCATCCCATATTATATATGTTCATGCCATCAGTTTTTATTGTTGGTTGTCCATGATCCATGTCTATCATTTATATTGATCTCGTCAGCCGTAAAAGATAATAAAGAAGGTTATATAAAATGTATGTTGGTGCTCGGTAAGTATGGTCGGGTGCTAGTCATGGCCCTCCAGTTTGGGTCATGACAAACTTCGTATCAGAGCAAGGCTATCCTAGGGATTGTCTATGAGCCATGTCTAGTAGAGTCTTGATTATGGATGTGTAGCGTGCCACATTTATAATCAGGAGGCTACATGACATCTAGGGTTGTTACCTTCTTCCTGAATCTAGATCATGCGTAGAGTTGAGTCGTAAGTGTTTGTCTCTAATATTCACCTTATTTTCTTTCAGCGATGCCTTCGACTAGGAAGCAAACAATTAGTAGACGGCTTGATACAACAGCGGGAGAGGGTACCAATCAGGTGCCCCAAGCCAGAGCAGGACAAAGTGAGGCTCAGAGTGAGATGCCCTCTCATACCTCATCTCCTCCAGAGAATATTAGAAGGTACCCAGCGCCTCCAGTTCCTCCGTCTGGCACTATAGACCAGAATATGCGGAGTGCTTTACAGTTGTTGACTAGCTTGGTAGCTGCTCAGGCTCAGAGGCAGAATACAGGTGCTACTGAGAAACCAGTTAGTACGAGAGTTCATGATTTTATTAATTTAGATCCTCCAGTGTTTACCGGATCAGACCCCAAGGAGGACCCGCAGACTTTTATTGACCAGGTTCATCGTACACTTCGGGTTATGCATGTTAGTGATACAGAGGCAGTAGAGTTGGCTTCTTATCGGCTACGGGATTTAGTGGTTCTCTAGTATGATAGTTGGGAGAGATCCAGGGGTCCGAACGCTCCTCCAGCTGTGTCGAAGGAATTTTCTGAGGCCTTTCTTCGTCACTACTTGCCAGTTGAGATACGACGAGCTAGAGCTGATAAGTTCTTGAACCTTAGACAAGGTAATATGAGTGTGCGAGAGTACAGTATGCAGTTTGATTCTTTGGCAAGGTATGCTCCCCATATGGTGGCCGAGATGAGTGATAGGGTGCATATGTTCGTGAATGGGTTGGGACCACATCTGATAAATGAGTGTACGACAGCCTCCTTGGTGGAGGGCATGGATATTTCCCGTATTCAAGCTTATGCCCAGACCCTAGAGGATCGTAAGCGCCAGCAGAGGGCAGTTAGGGAGCAGGATAGGGGCCAGCATAAGAGGGCGAGATTTGCAGGGTATTCTGATGACTTCAGAGGCCGCATCAGGCCACAGTTTTCGAGGAGTTCGGCGCCACCTGTAGCTAGTGCTCCTCCACAGTTTCAGAGGCCTCGATATGATCGATCCTATTCTGGTCCAGGTCAGAGTTCGCGGGCATCTGGCTCGCAACATCACAGGGATACTAGTCAGATGAGACCCCCAACACCACATTGTGATCAGTGCGGCAAGGCCCACTTTGGACTGTGTCGTCGAGGTTCTGATGCATGCTATTCGTGCGGGCAGCCTGGCCATATGATGCGGGATTGTCCTAATAGAGGAGGTGATGGTATGGCTCAGCCGACTGGATCTGTGTCTGGTTCTTCCTCATCAGTTCGACCTCCAGCACGGGGTTTTCAGCAGTCGACAGGTCGTGGTAGGGGTAGAGGTGCAGTGCCGAGTTCGAGTGGTGCTCAAAATCGAACCTATGCTCTAGTAGGTCGACAGGATCTCGAGTCGTCTCCAGATGTTGTTACAGGTATTATATCTGTGTTTTCTTATGATGTATATGCGCTGATTGATCCGGGATCTACATTATCATATGTTACACCCTTTGTGGCTAATAAGTTTGGCATTGAACCTGAATTGATAAGTAAACCCCTTGCGGTATCTACTCCGATAGGAGATTCTGTGATTGCTAGAAGGGTATATAGAGGTTGCACTGTGATGATTTGTAGTCGTCAAACCTCGGCAAATTTATTTGAGTTAGAAATGGTTGATTTTGATGTGATAATGGGAATGGACTGGTTGGCCTCATGCTATGCAAATGTTGACTGTCGTACGAAGATGGTTAGGTTCCAATTTCCGGGTGAACCCGTCATTGAATGGAAAGGGAACATTGCTACACCGAAAGGTAGGTTTATTTCCTATCTTAAGGCAAGGAAAATGATCTCAAAAGGTTACATTTATCATCTCGTTCACGTTACGGATGCGGAGGCGAAGACGCCTATTCTACAATTAATCCCCGTGGTCAACAAATTCCCAGATGAACTCCCAGGCCTTCCTCCTGAAAGGGAGATTGAGTTTAGCATTGATGTGTTGCCTGACACTCAACCAATCTCTATCCCTCCATACAGAATGGCCCCGACAGAGTTGCGAGAGTTGAAGGTTGAATTGAAGGACTTGCTGGATAAGGGCTTCATTAGGCCTAGCACCTCACCTTGGGGTGCGCCAGTCCTATTCATGCGGAAGAAAGACGGGTCGTTACGGATGTATATCGACTATCGACAGTTGAATAAGTCTACTATAAAGAACAAGTATCCACTTCCAAGAATTGATGACCTGTTTGACCAACTCCAGGGTGCCAAGTATTTCTCCAAGATTGATTTACGTTCAGGGTATCATCAGGTGAGGGTTAGGGAGAAGGATATTCCAAAGACGGCCTTCCGGACAAGATATGGGCACTTTGAGTTCTTGGTGATGTCGTTCGGGCTAACAAATGCCCCAGCAGCTTTTATGGATCTCATGAATACTATATTCAGGCCCTATCTTGATGTGTTCGTGATTGTATTCATTGATGACATTCTAGTGTATTCTCGTTCGGAGGCGGAACATGCGGGCCACTTGCGGATAGTATTACAGACGCTTCAGGATCGTAAGTTATATGCTAAGCTCTCCAAATGTGAATTCTGGCTGAACTCAGTAGCATTCCTTGGCCATGTGATATCTGATGAGGGTATTAGTGTCGACACTCAGAAGATCGATGCAGTAAAGAATTGGCCGAGACCTACAACACCATCAGAAGTCCGCAGCTTCCTAGGGCTAGCAGGATATTATAGGCGGTTTGTAGAAGGATTTTCCTCTATATCATCACCATTGACTAAGTTAACACAAAAAGCTACCAAATTCCAGTGGTCTGACACTTGTGAACGTAGTTTTCAGGAGCTGAAGAATCGATTGACATCTGCACCAGTGCTCACTCTTCCTGAAGGAACAGAAGGTTATGTGGTATATTGTGATGCCTCAGGTATAGGTTTGGGGTGCGTATTGATGCAGCGTGGGAATGTGATTGCTTATGCATCAAGACAATTGAAGAAGCATGAAAAGAATTATCCAACCCATGATTTGGAATTGGCTGCAGTAATATATGCTTTGAAGATATGGCGGCACTACTTATACGGCGTCCATGTTGACATCTACACAGATCACAAGAGTTTACAATACATCTTCAAGCAGAAAGAGTTGAATTTGAGGCAGCGTAGGTGGCTTGAATTATTGAAAGACTACGACGTCGAGATATTGTATCATCCCGGTAAAGCCAATGTTGTGGCAGACGCTCTCAGCCGTAAATCAATGGGAAGCTTAGTACATATTGAGGCAGGTAGATGGGGGTTGATTAAAGAGCTTCATCAGCTAGCCAATATGAGAATCAGATTGTTAGACTCTGATGACGGAGGTGTTACTGTACAGAATACATCAGAATCATCTTTGGTAGCCGAGGTAAAAACACGGCAATATAAAGATCCTATCTTAGTACGATTAAGAGAAAGCATTCAATAGAGTAAAAGTATGGCTTTTGAGATCGGAAAAGATGGGGCACTGAGATACCAGAGCCGATTGTGTGTACCTAATGTGGCAGGGTTGCGAGAGAAGATTATGAATGAGATTCATCAATCCCGATATTCCATCCATCCTGGCTCGACAAAGATGTATCATGATGTCAAGGAGCAATATTGGTGGGATAATATGAAGAAGTCTATTGCAGAATTTGTAGCCCAGTGTCCCAATTGTCAACAAGTAAAGATAGAACATCAGAAACCCGGTGGATTGCTTCAAAATATAGAGATTCCGACCTGGAAGTGGGAGGTGATTAATATGGACTTCATTATTGGATTACCTCGCTCTTATCATAAGTTTGACTCCATCTGGGTGATAATTGATCGACTTACAAAATGTGCCCATTTTCTGCCAGTGAAGACAACTTACACGGCTGAAGATTATGCGAAGTTGTATATCAAGGAGATTGTTAGGCTTCATGGTGTGCCCGTATCTATTATATCAGACCGAGGAGCTCAATTTACGGCTAACTTTTGGAGGTCTTTCCAGAAGGGTTTAGGCACACAAGTAAATCTCAGCACTGCATTTCATCCGCAGACTGACGGACAGGCTGAACGTACCATTCAGACACTGGAAGATATGCTACGAGCATGTGTTCTAGATTTTAAGGGGAATTGGGATGATCATCTTCCACTCATAGAATTCGCCTATAACAATAGCTACCATTCCAGTATTAAAATGGCCCCATACGAGGCACTATACGGGAGGAGATGTAGATCACCAGTTGGATGGTTCGAAGTCGGTGAAACAGAATTATATGGGCCAGATTTGATTCACCAAGCTATTGAGAAGGTGAAAGTGATACAGGAGCGATTGAGGACGGCACAAAGCAGGCAAAAATCTTATTCTGATGTCCGACGTCGTGATCTAGAGTTTGAGGTTGGTGATTGGGTTTTCCTGAGGATCTCACCAATGAAGGGTATTATGCGTTTTGGGAAGAAAGGTAAGCTGAGTCCAAGGTATATCGGGCCGTATAAAATTCTTCGACGGATTGGACAGGTTGCTTATGAGTTAGAATTGCCATCCGAATTGGAATTTGTCCACCCGGTATTCCATGTATCTATGTTGAGGAAATGTATTGGAGACCCTTCTCGAGTCGTCCCTATCAAAGATGTACAAGTTACAGAGGACCTATCATATGAAGAAGTGCCAGTGGCGATATTAGATCGACAAGTCCGCAAGCTGAGAACAAAAGTTGTAGCTTCCGTCAAAGTATTGTGGAGGAACAAAAATATGGAAGAAATGACATGGGAAGCAGAAGAGGAGAGGAAGTCTAAATACCCTTACCTATTCCAGAATGAAGATAACAAGGATGCTAGTGGAAGACAGGATATATTGGAAGGTGAAACGACTCTATGAGGTAAGCAATAATTTGAGAATACTCCTCCTTAATACAAAATGGTGATATGTAGATAATGTAAATATGCATAATGCTTTGTGTAGCTTTGTGAAGCCATATGTTGGGCTTAATTGCTTGCAAGTTTTGCTAGTGACCATTTTATAGGGGAAAATTGATCGGAAATTTCCATTGGAATCCACTATGTTTTAAACTCCCCATGAACCCTTACATTCGAGGACGAATGTTCCTAAGGGGGGGGGAGGGTGTTACAACCCATATCCAGATGTGTTAGTTCATGCCATATATTAGTTAACATAAATCCAAGAAGGAATTATCTTTGAGATGATAAGAAGTCAATCCTATTGGTCTTAAGTAATACAAGAGTGTATAAGGGTGATTAACAAGTATTAGAAGTTAAATGAATCAAGGATGTTGTAACTCGTATTTTCAGGTAAATCTAGTTGTGCTTAATACACTCAAGAGGTCATGTATTAAGGTATTTTAATCATATAATATCCGTATCATAAGTCTTGAAGTCAAATGAGTTATGACACAAAAGTCGACAAAAGTTGTCGCAACTTAGGTTCATAATTTTACTTAAACATTAGGTCAAATGTTTCTAATCGTTTCTCCTAATTTATAAAGAATTACGGGATTATCTACCAACAAAATTAAATATATATAAGTCTAGTTTCCAACACATTAAACCGTTCATCGATACGATCTTGGAGTAGAGAGATATTCGCATTTTCGCGAGACTGCGCCAAGCACCTCTCTATGGGGCCCACTAAGGTGATTTAAGATATTTGGACCTATATAGGATGCCTCCAACCCATTTTAAGTCATTTCGTCTCACTATTTTCAGACCTTAGAACCCTAGGAACATCCTCTCAAGGTTCCCCCAAAGATTCAAGACCCAAAAAGGGCAAACAACACAAATCAAGTGTCGGGAATTCCGTGGCGCTAGTAAGTCTCTTGTTCTTCTTGTTGTTGCTCATTTTTGTGTCGTTACAGCTCGGGTGGGAGGTTGTTTTAAAGGGTTTATGTTCTGTAAATACTCCTTCATGTTCTTAATATCAATCCTAGGTGATTTCAAGCCTTCTAAAGTGATTCTAGTGCCGAAAAACACTAATTGATCGCTAGTTTCGCTTTTTTGTTGTTGTGGCAGCATTGGAGGAATATTTCATGGAAATTTAAGGTCAAATTGGAGTTGTTCTTTCTGTATAAAGGTAAGGAACCTCTTACTCTATATGTATTTAAGATTATCCAAGTTGCGGCTAAGTCATTGAAGCTAGAACTTGTGGAATATATATCGAAAGGCTTGGTAGTAATGTTATCGGTTGGTGGACTGTTTTGGGAGGTTCAATATGATTATTTTACTACTGTTTTGTGTAGTTTTGGAGGAGGAAGGGTGTGGAGAAACACCATATATATTTAGGGTTGTGGGATGATAGTTATTCGTAATATTTCCGGGTCGTTTGACACAACTACGGTGGTCGTCGTATGCATGAAGTGATTAGGCTGTGTGTGGATTATTTTGGGAGGCTCAATATGTTTATTATTGATGTTGTTTGGGCTGTTTGGTGACTGTTTTGAATGGTGTGAAGTCATATATATAGGGGAGGTGCTGTCCGTTTCATCGTAAAATAGGTTGTGGTCGATACATAATAGTTATGACGCTTAAATGATAACGATAGTATCGTTTCTCTTATTATAGACTAAGGAGTTTTGACAATTGCATAGCTTGAGATTGGGGCAGTATATACAAGGTATGTGAGGCTATCCCTTTCCTTCTTTTGCACGACTCCGATTGTACATAATGTAATGAACGAGCTTCCAAGATACTCTACTCTTAGAAGCTAGCAGTACTTACATTGTTTTCCCTCTTATGGAACGATTGATGTTAATGTTGCTTCTCTTATTCTTATGTTATCAATGTTGTTGGTACTTCCTGATTCTTATAAGGTTCATAGTGAAGAGTTAGTCCTAATAACGTGTACAGAGGATACCGACCTTACGTCACTCCGAAAGGTTTAGAATGTGATTCCATGAGTCGAGCATGCATTATATATATGTATCTATTTTACTCTACCGAGCCACGCTATAGTTGGCCGGGTACGACACCTATTGTGCAACCACTGATCAGTTGGGTTTTACCGAGCTCCACGTGGCCGGGTACGATTCTACCGAGCCTATTATGGCCGGGTACGATATGATGATGATGATGCCCACAGAGGCGAATGCTTTAAAGGTTTATGTATTTATACATATGTATCATGCATTTCATGTAAGTAGCCCTCAGAGGTACTAAGATGTTACAGGTTGTATATTCTCTATCCTTGCTTACATTACTGATCGTATTTATGGTTCCCTGCCTTACATACTCAGTACTTTATTCGTACTGACGTCCTTTTATTTGTGGACGCTGCATGTCGTGCTGTAGGTCCTGATAGACAAGCAGGTGCAGCTCCCTCACCACAGTAGGCTGTCCAGTTCAGCAGTGATTGGCGAGATCCCTTCTCCGGACTTGCCTTGGTCTTGGTATGCATTTTTGTTATAGACATTATGGGTATGTCGGGGCCCTGTTCCGGCTATGTTGCAGCACTTATGTTCCTTTAGAGGCTCATAGACAGGTGTCGACTCATGTATAGTTTGGTATGCCTTGTCGGCTAGTTTTTGTTGTATAGTCTTTCATGGTAGCGTGGTAGCTCATACCTTATATATAGTTTCTTGATTGTCTGGTCATCCCATATTATATATGTTCATGCCATCAGTTTTTATTGTTGGTTGTCCATGATCCATGTCTACCATTTATATTGATCTCGTCAGCCGTAAAAGATAATAAAGAAGGTTAGATAAAATGTACGTTGGTGCTCGACAAGTATGGTCGGGTGCTAGTCATGGCCCTCCAGTTTGGGTCGCGACAAATTCATGAGATCCCTTTCTTTTATCCGTCAGATCATTACTTAATTGAAGGCCCAAACGTCATTTTTTTGTCTAAAATAATTACCCCTCATTCTATTAACAGGGTAGATTCCATTTTTTCTGAATGCTATAAATCTTAGATTCCTTTGAGTTCATTTAGGCTATACTGAATTTTCAATAACTTAGAGAAACCATTATCTCTCTTGTTTTCATGGACTTAATCTTGAGGACTTATCCATTCTTGTCTCCTTTTCAATTGTCTTTCCTCATTTTTACTCATGTTTTCTTAAAACTTTATCGCTCTACCATACTCTAGCTTGCGACCTATAAATATGCATTTATAATACTCGCAACTTTCCTTCAACATGCTTACACCATATATTTCCTTATATTATTCTGGAATGTCAAGCGATACATCACATCGTCTCCAACTCTCCTCTATTCTCTTAACTAGATATCTCAGTACTTAGAAACCATAGGTTGGAAGACATGCCGCTGACGATGCCTTTATCATTCCTGGTTACTGGATCCCTGTGCTGATAGCCTTCTATCTAATGTATGAACTATTCACGATCTTCTGCCTTTGAGTATCTCATACGTTGTTCACCTTTACCTTACTTACCTTAAAATCTCGCATCGTATCTTCTATCTCTTTCCTGACCTCCTTTCCACTTAGGTGTAATTCACGTTCATAACTTGAAGCTCTATTATAATACTCGCACCTCTGGTACATACACAATCCAGTGGGAGCTTCATATTGACTTCTTAGGAGGCTGATACTTCTTCTAACTGGCTTCCTTGTAAAGCCATTATAGATTATGGTTGTTGTGTTATTTCTTTTGAACGTCTGATATTAAGAGTGATTCTGTCATGTTTTTAAGCACAACTTCTATAATTTTTCTAGGTCCAATAATCAGACTCCTTATTTACTTAGGTGACGTAATTCTTTAGTTTCCTCTTCCTTCTGATCAGCCTTTACGTAGGCTTAAGCTATCTTCCAATCCGTGGCTCATGGTATCAGTTATTACCTTAGCCTTTTATGGGAATTATGGAATATCCATGATACAATCTTCTAATTCAATCCTTTGTATATGCTATAAGCTCAATTCTTCCTTTTAACTTATACTGGAGTCTTCTATGGTTGTATGATTGTCAACAAATATGTTGCCTGGACAATGCTCCAAAATCTTAAGTGTATCCATCACGTACTAACTTTATATAATTGATCAAATAATTCTTTCGTTCCATCTTAGCTTTCTCTCAACGCAAGCTATTACTTTTCCTTGTCCTTCTGCCCCTTTGTTGCGTCCATACTTAGCTCACCTTAGTGCCCACACTTGCCAAAGTTTTCATACAACTCATATGATCTCGAATATTACTTTTAATTCTTACTTCCCGTTCATTAGCCACGGTAGGTGCCACTTTCCTTTGGAATGCTTACAATGTTGTTGCGAGATTGTTGTTACATGACCATTTCCTCTTTAGGCAGTTGTGTTTAGGTTGAAGCCTTCTTTCTTATCTCCTCAAGTAGTCTTTCATTGTAGTACTTAGGGAGAACCCTTGACTCTCGTAAAGTTGTGGGCTTATTACGGACCTTTTTGATGTCCTTACTTGCCTATAATTATTCGTAGTTGCTTACTTCTATGCCCTTGTGCTTGTATGGTTACTTTTAAACTGATATTTTGACTGCCTTCCCAGTGGCACTTTTTTTTAATCCCCGTAACACTCATACGGTACCTTTAACTATCTCGACTTTTGTTTGAATATATCTCAAGTATTATAATGATATTCTTCGAAGCTGAATTCTCCATGTTAGGTTCTACTATGCTTATCATAAACGATCTGATGACTCGTTTGTAACCTCCTATTTTGCCATAAATGGGATCATACTAACCAATTACTAACTACGCGTGGGCCTATTCTCATACCAATATTCCTCGTAATCTTTCTTGGGTTAATCCCTTTGTCTTAACTTATGTCTTGCACTGGCTCTTTATTCATTAATAACAACTCGGGCATGAATTTTCACTTCCTTTTTTTTATGTCGGGCTTGCACAGTATTCTTGAATCGTAGCGTATCTGTAAGATTTGGATAAGTTCCATCTCATTCCTCTTTCATTTATCGCATTCTTCCTTTACCACTCCATAGTCACTAGAATCACTTAACTCTGACTAATGCCACATCACTCCATATTCCCCTCTTTAGGGGTGTACTAAAAGCTGAAGCCATGAGGATCTACCTATAGATGTTTTACCTCTTCATCTTTGATGTCGTTTCTCAACATCAATGATCCTTACTCGCCTTGCGGCAATCTTTCTATACTAAGGATCACAAATACCCTTACTCGCGAGGGTGACACTTAGTGTAACTGGCACATACAGTCTCTTAAGCTTAACTTTGCTCACATTGCTTGCTCTAGGGAAGCGTCTCCCTGAATGACCATTCTCGGAATTCATCATGAATCTTCTTCTATGGTCCATTCTATTACCGCCGGAACAAAATCTGAAATGACCATGATGTCGAGTACTTTTCAATCATTCAGTCCTTAATTTATATTTACATTGTTTACCAGTCCATACTGATTTCTGCTACTCTAGGGATTAACTCTCCCCTCTGGTAGTCGCGTTGGAGTTACAAACTTATTTCTCGAAATGAGGATATGACTTTATGGCCTATATTCTTTTATTGTCTCAAGGCCTGTAATCTTTTGTCTTTTCCTTCACTCTATTGTAAACTCTGTAATACTGTCATCTTTTTTTGACCTACCGTTGTCATCCGTGTATCACATCTTACTTATAATGCTTTATTAACTTTTTTCTCATCTCCCGCTAATTATCTATGTCCACTACTTTACTCTGAAAACTCGAACAAAATATTCGTTTGCTTTTGGCTCCACTTGCTCCATCCCTTGGCTCTTCCAGTTGCCTAACATTCTTTCTTTTCTGGGGGCGGAAGCCACACTAAGGTAATATTTATTCCTTTAAGGCTTCCAGTGCTCATATCTAGCTTTAATATTTTAGGGTGCACCATCTAGGTGTCTCACGAGGAGATGTATTAGCGCATTTGCAATATCCTTCAGAAATGTCAACTAAAGCAAACAATCCATTCACTATTTTGGGCCACTCTAACCCCATCCGGATCATGATATCCTGTCCTTTTCTTAATCTACACCTGTTAGCCCCCAATACGATATAACAAAGATGGGTGTGGCCCATTATACATACCCTCTCTTACTGTTGAATATAACTCAAAAAGCTTACGTTCCTCTACCTCAATCATAAACTTTGTTAACCTTCATTAACTGGGCACCTCGTACCCTTCTTCATCTTGCTTCTTTTGCTTGTTGAAACTTGTATTTATCCTTTTAATCTCTCATTGTCTTTCACCATAAAGGTGGATACGCATTCTTGCCTTAAGGCTCCTTATCAAGAGGCTTACACCTTTCAATACGCACATGATCTGTTGAAGACCTCATATTTACTTATCATAAGCATGATACAAATTCCAATTCCTCCGACTCAGTTTTTCCACAACAATCTCTCTTTCCAACCTTCTTTGGGGAAGTAGGGATCGTCTTATTATGAATAAAATAGAATTTCAGAACTTGGATTCATATAAGTGAGCTCTACCACACGATCTAGAGTAAGAAGAAAGAGTGACAATCCTAAATGCCTTGTAGCCTCTTGCTTATAAGTGTGGTGCACGACACACACATAAACAAGACTCTACTAGACACGGCTTGTAGACTTCCTAGGATAGAACTGCTCTGATACCACGTTTGTCACGACCCAAACCGATGGGCTGCAACGGGCACCCGGTACCTTACTCAACCGAATACCAACGTAATGCATCTTTCTTATTACATCATCATATACACATGACATACGGGCCTAATAGGCCAACATAATCATTTATAAACTCAAAACATAGGCCGACAAGGCCGTGCAATCTTTCACATACACGACATATGTCTACAAGCCTCTAAGAAACATATATATCATAAAGGTCGAGGCAGAGTCCCGTCATACCAAACAATATACGTCTAACTCATACTAACTAAACAAGCAACTCCGAAGCAAATGGAGCACAACAACATCCTCTACTGAGCTGATAGCCTACATGGAGGGCTCTCGACCTGTCTATCGGGACCTGAGGGCATGAAACGCAGCATCCCAGGCAAAAGGGACGTCAGTATGAATAATGTACTGAGTATGTAAGGCACATAAATAAATACATAAGAGACATGGAAGACATATAGAGTACATGACTCAACCTGTAAGTCTGAATAACTTTGTAAATCATAAATTACCTTTAACATCATGCATATGCGTATGAATGTCATGTCGTGCATAGGTACATGTTTCATAATATCATCAGCCTCTGAGGGCATCCCATCATATCATATCGGCCACTGTGGGCAAAATCATCACCGTATACGAGCTGATCAGGTGGTGGTGCGTATATAATGCCATAACCTTTTCTATATTCCATATACATATATACATATATATATATACGCGTATATAACGCCATTTGAATCATATTTACATATATATGCATATATAATACCATTTGAATCATATTTCGGCCACTGTGGGCAACATCATCATCATATACCAGCTGATCAGGTAGTGGTGCGTATATAACGCCGTAACCGTTTCCCATATCCCATATACTTATATTTACATATATATGCGTATATAATGCCATCTGGTCATGGGTCAATGTATATGAATGCAATGCATGAAAAGTACGTTAATAAAATCATTTAGAAGGTCATAAGACCACTTTGCGTCTTGAGCAATATCATAAAGTAACATCTTTTCAACTTTCGTATTTTTCTGAGACCCATGAACAGATGATAAAATATTTTGACACATGGGAATAAAAAAACATAGATATTTCTATTACTTCTATGAGTAGAGTCACTTATGGAATTTGTGCATTTTCATGTTTCGTTCATATCGTATGGATCATGCCAAAAGAAAGAAGGGATAGCCTTAACATACCTAGAGTAGAGAAAACTCTGTATAATACTCTTGGAGAAGATTGCACGTATTCCTTTATAACCGTCAGATTTTACGTTGCTACGATTCTACCAAATTCTCGTTGGAACCGTGTTGCTGCTCGTTGGATTGAGCTTAAAATCACAGGAACTGAAACAACTGCTATTCTTGAACCAAGAAATGAAAATATTTCTATTGAAAATAGCTACTATTCTTGGTTCATTTGTTTGGGCTTGGTTTCCACGTTTCCTTGATTTCAAAGTTCATTGGATTTAATGTTTAAATCAAAAGCAATGTTCTGTTGCAAGGTTAGTCTTTTAAAGTGAAGATGAATTGACATTTTTAAAATAAACCAAACCTTTACATACACCTTTAGTGATTTAGTGTTTTACACGTAGATACTAGGTGGCCCCTAACCTTGTATGACTTAATTAGTCATATGCTTGGTAAGCTTTCTTGCTGCCACGTTGAAATTATTAATGCTTATCCCCTTATTAGTTAATTAGGTAATGTTTCGTTACTCGGTAATTAATCAATTACCCGAAAAATTGAGAATTATTCCCACTTACTTAAAATATTACTCACTTTTCACATACCTTATACACCTTTATATTATGGTCACGTAGTACCTTGTATGGCACTAGTCCATAAATATCGGGTATTTTAGCTCGGGTCGTTCCCCAACATGCCAAACTTTGACAAAATCTGTTTTCTTCGATAATACTTACCCTCTTACCTTCACGAATTTACTCATCACTTATAATCCTTATAATCTCCAAATAATCTTTTTCTTGGACTGATGTCAATTACCTTACGACAAATTCAACGTACAACAGTACAGGGTGCAACATCGTCATAATGTAGTACTAAGGGACGTGACATCTCACTTCCCGACTCTCATTAATTTATTTATGGCGTATTTTCATGTACGAAAATATGGGGTGTAACACCTCTGACACTTGTCCAAGAAACCATGGGCATCTTCTGACTCCGTCCCACTGAAAGATGGAGGCTGGAGTCTCCCAAACCTCTCTAGTCGCCGCTGCTCATCATCAGTCATAACATGTACCACATGGGCATAAACAACTGCAACTGGCTAGGCTAGTTGTGCCCTTAGTGTCTGGATTCCCTGCATCACCTACTCTGGTGTAAGGGAAGCGGGAGTACGAGAACCTCCCTCGTCTTGAGAAGTGGCTGATGTGACTGGAATAGAGACCGCTTGAGCAAGACTGGTGCACACGGTCAAAATCTGAGCTAAGGCATCCTGATGGATTGGAATCACGATGGGCACAACTGGTGCCTAATCTGGCCCCACTGACTCGATTGTATCTGGTACATGTTCCTGAGTTGGAGCGACTAATGGGTCTGCTACCCTGGCGGTTGTACGAGCTGCACATCTACCCCTATCGTGTCCTCTATCGCGACCTCATCCTCTCGCGGCCCTAGTTGGTGGTACTGGTGGTTGTCCATCCTGCCCAGTAGTACGTGTCCTCTCCATCTATGAGAGAATAGAATAACATAAGTTTAGTTACCAGAATCAACAGATTCGCACGATAAGAATTCCCGAATGTGAAGTTTCCTAAGGGTTTGGCCAACTCTCGAAGATAAGTACAGACGTCTCCGAACCAATCTGCAAGACTCTACTAAACCTGGTCATGATTCGTGAGACATGTGTAACCTAGGCTCTAATACCAACTTATCACGACCCAAAACCAACCGTCGTGATTGCACCTATCATGGAACTAAGTCAGCCAAATACTCAACCATTTCAACACAGTAAAAGATTTGAAAATATATATGGAAGCAATTAATATTTAAGAAAAAACCCTTTTAAAATAGAAATAGATCTGCAATGCAATACAATCTCTCCCAAAAATCGAGATGTCACCGAGTACTTGAGCATCTATACCGAGAGAGTCAAGGCTTGTGAATGCCATGCAGCTAACTCGATAGTCTCCCGAGATCATGACTCCTCACTCAGTAGTCGGCATGATTGGAAGCACCTGGATCTGCACACAAGGTGTAGGGTGTAGCGTGGGTACAACCAACTCAATAAGTAACAAATCCAACCTTCGGATTGAAAGTAGTGACAAACTCAATCAACATAGTTCAATATAGATGTAACAATGCAGAAAAGTAGGCATGATTTCAAGTTCAACAGATAACTCAAAACAATAAAATAGATCAAATTTGAATGATATAAAGAATATAACTCCTCTACTTCTACATGCCAATGCACATGCTGTATATAATGCATCATGCTGACAACCTTATGTTCTCACACTCTCAAATGCTCAATCACTTAGTACTGTATATGGCCCATACGGCCCAAGAAACATCACTAACCATCAGTCACCCAGTACTGTGTAGGGCCAATCCAGCCCGTGGAGAAGATCCATCTCCAAGTATATAATGATCCGGACAAGATCCATATCCAGGGAAGATCCATACCTAATTATAATCAACCATGCTCACTGAAGGTGTGTGCCGACTCCAGAGGGGTTCCTTCAGCCCAAACGTTGTCATAAATAACTATAACTGCTGCTGCATACAGCCTCATCCCATAAATATCACTCCTAATCATGCTCTCGGCCTCACTTAGTCATCAATCTCTCTAGTCTCTCTCATGGGCTCACAATGTCATGAAACTAGCCCGAACATGATATGATGTAACAATATATAACAACAGAGACTGAGATATGATATGAATTGAATAAATATGACTAAGTACAAAATATCAATGAAATTAATAAGTCAAAAGCAAGAAACGAACAATATGGGTCCCAACAGTACCGACATATAGCCTAAATATGATCTCTAGCATGATTGATAGATCAATTACTTTATCACATCATGAAAACACGGATATCAACAAGATAGAACCACTATACAATGCCATGGAATCGACCAAATCACAACTCTCACGATGTACGCCCGGACGCCCATCACTTGGCATGTCTTCACCTCAATACCAATCACATAACACTTTGACACCAAGGTTATACAAGCAAAAGAGTCTGCACCTAATTTCCACAAAAATCCCCTCCTGGATCACATGGGCGAAGGGGTAAATATGATATAAACTGATGAAGAATGGGATCCGAAAGGATCACTTGGACTCATTCGTTAAGGGGATGAAACTACAATACCTCCAGTCACTCTCACACCCACCATAGTGAAATTTAGTCACCAATTGAGGTTGAAATAGCCATGTCAACTCTGTTTGAGGTTAAAACAACAACGCCCTCAGTCGCACCAGCTCTGTTTGAGGTAGAAGTGACCACACTTTGCACTATGATGGTAGCACCCACACCATCCTTTAATTCCAATGGTATACCATGGGACTATGCTGCAGAGGTGAGAAGAAAAGGAAAAGGGAAAATGGAAGAAACAGGTGCCGCACAAGGCATGACCAGGACTAGTAGGGTTTACACACCTGAGCATTTGGGAGGAACAAGTAAAGAAGCCAACCCCTGCTTAGAAAGGGAGTACTCCGTAAGGGACCATTTGAACAAAACCCCTGCTTAGATTTCCATTATGTCACTGCTATAGAATTTTGAAACGCATAGGAATGTGTTAATAACAGTATTGAACGAAGCTTACGTGACCAACAACATCACTAGTGGAGAGATGGCCAATATGGTAATGCAAGTATTGGAGAGCCACAAGATCACCTTTCACGAAGATGAACTACCACCTGAAGGATTGAGTCACAATAGGGCACTGCACATCACATTATAGTTTGAAGACAAATTCATTGCGAGAGTCCTAATAGATGGGGGTTCGAGACTCAACATTTGTCCATTGACTACTTTGAAAAGGTTAAGTAAAGATTTCCATGAGATACGAGCATGGAGTATGAATGTGAAAGCATTTGATAGGTCTCAAAGGGCCACAATTGGAGAAATCAACCTTTGTTTGAAGATGGGCCTCACTTGGTTTCATATAGCTACGTACAATCTTTTATTGGGGTGACCTTCTATTCATGCTGCTGGAGTCGGAGCTTCTACGCTACACCAGGCTGTGAAGCTTGAATGGAATCATCAGGAAGTGAACATTCATGGAGACGCAAGTAATCTTATTTAAACCAATCAAACTGTTTCGGTTATCGAGAATAGAAGGAAGCTGGGCGGAGATACGTATCATCGCACGAGCGTGCCAATGCAATAGAGAAAGACAAGTGGTGGAGTAATAAGATAGAAAGCATATTTTTATGCACATGGTATGAACCTAGTAAGGGCCTCGACAAGAATCTTGAGGGTATCACTAAGCCGATACAACTAAAATGTCACGGTACCACCTTTGGACTTGGATATCAGTACACCTGGCAGGAGTACGATGATTAGTCACTGCCATGGCGTGGTCCATATTACCCTTTTGAACAGCCCATACCGCATCTGCATTAGACTTTTCAACAGACTGACATGATATAGAGATCTAAAGAAGATGAGGCTTTAGCTGGCCTAAGGAATCTGTTTCTAGATGACAAATGCATGGACTGCAATGCAATAGTTGAGGAGGATCAGGAAGAAGACCTCACCATTTAGACCGTGGAGAAATGAGCCGTTCTCAAGAATTGGACTGCTACACCATCCCGGGCCCGTCGAGTTCCTGGCTAGCCTGGCAATTAGTATGATCTATTTTCAAGCAGATTAAGCATTTAAGATAGTTTTAGCATTTTGTTTAGACGCATTTTGTTTTGAAATAATTGCTCAAGCTATCGGGTTGTACTTGTTTTAATGTTCTCAAGATTTATTTAATGCATTGCTATTTTAGTATTTATTTTTATCTTTTACGTTTTCCTCTCTACAACATTATTATTACTTATCCTGATGAACCAATGATTGTGACATGTAATGAGACAACACAACATAAGGATATTGAGTCGGAAGATATAAATGAAGAGGATGTGATACCTGAGGAACTTGTCAGAGAAGACGAGAATTTTGAGAATAAGCCTAAGTCAAACCTGGATGAAACTAAAATAGTCAACTTGGGAGATTCCGAAACTGCCAAAGAAACCCACATAAGTATCCACTTGTCACCATCAGAAAAAGAAGAATACACCCATTTCTTGAAGGAGTATGAGGACATTTTCGCATGGTCTTATGATGATATGACTGGTTTGAGCACGACTATATTGGCTAATAAACTGCCTACCAATCCGATGTGTCCGCCTGTAAAATAGAACTCAGAAAGTTCAAGCGTGATATGAGTCTGAAAATTAAAGTGGAAGTCACCAAGCAGATCAAAGCTAAAGTTCTCAGAGTGGCTGAATATCCTACTTGGTTGGCCAATATCGTGCCAGTTCTGAAGAAGGATGGGAAGGTCACACCTCAACTTATCCAGTACAAGCTACTCGACTGACCTGTCACACAAATTCTACTTAGAGCCATATACCATGTAATATGTGCACCAACGAACAATAACTCAAATATACCCATTGATTTAAAGAGAATGTAAATGAAGAAATCATCCTGCCAGCTCAACAGATATCACCACAAAGTAGAATGCTATCAGTCCACCACACAAGGGGAAACATAACACACAATATAAGCACAAAGTATCATATCCTAGCATAACGTCGTTGCGATGCGTGACCCAATCTGACACCGGTCTACCTTGAATACGTTGAACCATGATACTCTCAACCAACAACCATAAGCATATCAACATCAAACACATGAAGCGCTGACCATAACTATGGAGATACGGATATCACTGTATACCAGAAACAGGAAGACCATAACCATGCGATAATTAGCCATTCAAAACCCCAAGAGCATTCTCGCTCGAATTTTGCTACAAATCCCAACCATAACCGCATCGATGTGCAGATAACCAACGGATCACAACCTATTGTAGCATAGGAGAGTAACACATGAGACATATCTCATGCCCCTTTTTTCCTCCCTTTTGTCGGGGAAGTCCAGATTTCGAAATTCACGGGGTGTAATGACTCATCTCCTTTTGGGAATTGAATATTTGAAGAGTCGCCATCTAATGATTATGGTGCATTAGGGCGCCTAGAGCAATTAACTCTTGGGTTGGTTTGCATTACCAGAGATTAGGGTAAGGGCTCGAAGTAACCTTGAGGGGAAGGTGTTAGGCACCGCTCTTGGTCCGCAACAGTGGTTCCCGGCCAAACTTATATTCACAAATTAGTCCATTACAAGTAAACAATTGAATCAAATAGGTTGCAAGTAAAGCACGTTAGATAACTCAAGTAATAAGATTTAGACAAATTGTAAAACAAAGGTTTAAATAAAAAGGAAATCTGGTAAAGAGGGGTCCTAGGTTGGTTATCCTATAGGATTACCCTATACAATGTCTGGTAAACACTCCTCAATGAGGGGCTACACGTGACATTAGCGCGTAGTCATCATATCCCATATCTACCCTTCCCATCCCGTTATTGGTCATGCAAAGCGAGTGTTTGGTATTTCTATTGCGTGCTGCTACACATCCCTTCTTAATGGTCCTAGAGAGAGTTAGGACCTCTACATATAGTTGGTTCTAGACGTACCCCTATGGTTTTAAAAGGCAAAAATTCTAAGGCAACAATCAAAAAAACATTTAGGACTTTCAACACATAAAGAGAGCAATTAGAGGCTTAGAGTTTCCTCCTCAAACAAACACATAAGTAGCACGACTCAAGCACAGTTAAGGTATTTTATTAGACAATGTCCTAAAGCAGGATATCTAGGTGAATACGCAGAAGACAAATAATCTCTTTTAGACTCAGAAGTTATAACCCTAGCAATTGCCTATGGATTTTTAAAGCCTGTTAGGAATCTGAAAACATTAAGCAATAGAAACAGTTTCAGAGATGCATTTTTGAAAATGCCCTAAGGGCTTGCCTATACGCGGAGTACTGATGTCTATATTAATACAGAAACAAAGCAGGTTTTGAAATAGACTCCTTTAATACCTATATGCATGATTTCTAATGAGATTGAGGCAGTTTGAAAGAACCTTTTTTCAGGAAATACTTAATACTTAATAAAACCAATTCAGAAATGAACCAGGCGTGATCAAGTTGACTTATTTAAACTAAATTAGATTGAAAGGTAGAATTTTGAATATGATTCCCTATAGGCATGATATCTAAGTGTAATACTGATTTTAACGATTTGCAGGCATGGAAACATACATAACACTCGTTGCACCATAATCCGAATTAAGTCCTATAGGCATGGAATCTATAAGTTAATCTGATTTTTTAAGATATTTATTACGAAATTATCCGAATCCTATAGGTATGGTTTCTAGACATGACAAGATGTAGAACCTTAGAGACATGATTTCTACTTAGTAGACAAACAAATTTAAAGTAAGATCCTAGGAGCATGATTTCTACCCGTATTACCCCATAAAGCATGTATCTACCCTCCCTTTTCACTAAATATCCCAATATATGTTTACAAGTTATTAAAGACCAATGAATGAATTACACAAGTAAATAAAAAATGGATAAGCTATTATATAGGGAACCTTCAATTAGGCCCAGATTCCTCAAAGCCTCCAATGACTCATATGCCTCAATTCCATAGTCTAGGTGCATCAAAGTTCCCTAAGGATCTCAAGGATCCCGGGCAGGGCTTACACCTAGACTTGGTAACCAAAATTGAACAAGTGCAGTGTGGAAAGGCCAGTCTCAGTATGCTAGAGTTCAGAGGGTTCTCAAGAGGATCCCAAGGTAGTACACATACTGGAGGGGGCAGAACTTATTGACTAAGAGAAGAGTGAAAGTGATTTACACAACTTGGAAGGTTTTAGTAAAAAACTGTATTAAACCAAAAGTCTTTTTGAAAGTAATTTAGTAAAGCAACAGACACTGTTTGACAAAAGATATTGGAGTAGTTAACAAAGTCCAAACACCTTAGGATAAGTTTATACACAGCCAGGAGTCACATCATCAAGGCAGGTTTGTAGTCACAAACCACGGTAAAGGGGGTTTGGGAATACATAGGACACAAAATTAAGCAAAAACCTGGGAATTAGTATAGTCATACCCAGAAGCAGCTAACTAGACATAGTCACAAAATCAGACATAAAGAACAGACTCACATGCAGGGGGATAGGGATTTGGGGAATTCATGGTGGTAAACATATAACAAGTAAGAGATGATTGGTGTAGACATGCTAAGAAACAAATATAAGGGTAAATATACTGATCTCAAGGGAGGGGAAGACATGATGACATGCTAGTAATGTAACCCTCAATTACAAGTTTCACAACAAAACCACAAACGGAAGCAAACTAGAAACAAGATGAACTGAAACAATAAGATAATCATATTGTTGTTGGAACTTTGAATTGAAACTAGGACATACAAGTAAAGACGATAGTGAGCAGAATGAAAGAACAAGAGAACACAAATGGTTAGCCTTGGCTTGTAGCCGACTAACTTAAAGCAGTAGCAAGTAGCACAAAAGAGAGAGCAGAAATTTTTAAGTATGGGAGATAGTTTTGAACCAAGAGTTCCTGTTTGTGTGTGTTAATGAGAGAGCATATATATAGTTTGTAACTAGGTAGAATAATAAGGTAAGAATCAAAATCAAGCAGTCATTATGGAACTAGGTATCAATTAGTATAAAATTAGTAGAATTACTCCCTTAATTAAGGGAGTTAATTTCAAACGGTAAGGACAAATAAGGAAAGAGATCACATAAGACTGGAATATAACACACAAGGAAATAGTTTTAGCATAGTGCAAGTATAGAACATGTATTTAAGGCTAAGTACATAATATCCTAATCAAGGAAATAACACAAGAGTCGGTTGACAACATACTCGACCATAAAATAAGGCAAAGAAAATAACTTAGAGGCTGAAAATCAGTAGAGAATATTACAAGAGATTAAAAGGATATCAATTACAGGGAATCAAGGATTCTGATGGACAATAGTACTGATTTAGGGGGGGTTACCATAAATTTCTATGAAAAAATAGAATAAACACACAATAGTCAAGAAGAGGCAAAAATCAGAAACCCTAATAGCACAGTAGGGTAAAAATCACAAAAAATCAGGGATTCGCATGGAACATAGTAGTGATTAGAGGAGTTTAACAGAATGAACATAGTAGAGGCGGAAGAAGCAAAAATTAGAAACCCTAATGAGCATAGTAGGGTAAAATCACAAAAAACTCAGGGATTCATGAGAAACACGCAAGCATATAGAATAAATGAACAAATCATCAAATACAGACATAGAACCCAGAGTTAAGACCAAGAACTAGGGTTTTCACATAGATGAGTTGAAAAAGGAGTAGAAACACAGAATCAGTCGAGATATGCAAAGGATATAGGTTTAAACATAAAGAAAAATCGATTTAAACAAGTGTAGAAGAAGATCCGAGAAACCCTAACTTTAAAGAAAGTAAAAACAGCTTGAAGTCGATGATTTTTCAAAAGAGGCTCGTGAACAGTGTAAAGCATAGAAGGAACAGACTCGAATCGTTTAAAAATAGCCCAGATCTAAGAGATACAAACAAAAATTAGGGTTTCAAAAGAAACCTAAATAGAGATGGAAGTACCTGCTTAAAACTTCAAAGATTTGCCCAAAATCACACCGGAGAAGCCATGAACAGCCAAAACAACAACCCTAGATACAAGTCAGCATGTCCCAGGGCCCTTGAAGGCCTCAAAGAGGATGAGCAAGGCAATAGAGGAGCCATTGGAAGCTTGAGGTTGAAGAGTGGTCGCCGGAGAAGACCGGAGAAGGGAGGCGGTTAAAAAAGATTTAGGGTTAGGTTGAGAGAAGAGAGGAGACGAGAGTATTCAAAGGTGGTGGGCTGTAAAGAATGACTAAGGTTAGGGGGCTATTAGGATTTAAAAAGGAAAGAATGGGTATGGACCGTTGATCTGGGAGATCAATCGCCAGGATTTGAACGGGTAGATGGGTTTCGGGTTTAGGTAAGCGTATATAGGGTCTGTTTCGGGTATTTCAATATGAAATTGGGTTGGGGTTGGGTCTAATGTGGGCTGCAATTGAAATGCCAAATCCGACTATAATTTAAATAGCGACTTTTCCCTATTGAATTTATAATAATTAATAAACAATTTTTGAAAAAATAATTTCTATGCCAAAATGATTTAAAATATGTAATTTTCATTTTAAAAATATAGGGACAAATTTTATGCATATAAAATGTAATTATACATTAAATGGGCTAACATTGCAATTATATGCAATTTAGCTTAAAAAATACCAAATGCAATTATAAAAATGCATAAAAATTATATTAACCATATTTTGGTATAAGTATAGAAATTAAATGTATAAATCATCATAACAATAATTTGGGGAATAATTATTGGGATTTTATGAATAAAAGGGGAGGAAATAAATTAATTTAAATCCTTAAAATTATGGAAAATTTATAAAAACCTTGTGCTTGCTTATATATGCATATATATACTATTTCAAAGGTATTTATGCTTATAAAAAATATATAGGGAAACATTAGTTATCAACAACTGCCCCTCTTTACCCAGAAAGGATGAAAGAGTTTTCGGGTGAAGAAATGATGGTCAATTTTCACCGGATGGGATATTTTGAAGGACAGAGGCCGAACTCCGATTTTCGAGTTGCCTACATATTCCTGGTTTACAGGAATCAGGCCATGTGTAGTTCTAGATTTACACGCGGAGTAGGCCGATAAAATTATTGCAAGAACGGACACGAGATGCGGAAGCGGCTATAGTGAACGGTTAAGGCTCGGACAGTTGGAGGGAACTGGAGCAAGATTGCTCCTACTAGGATAGCGGTTGCTTAGTGGTTACCTGCAGATAAAAGATGTTACAAACGTATTCGCAAAAATTTAAACATGATGCAAATTCCCTTCGGACCATAAAAGTTGTCTTCGGATGGTTAAAGATGACGTCCTTGGACCATGACGTCCTAGGCCATGAATTGTTTAGTGAGGGATTTGCAGGCCATGAAAATGGTTCCTCCGAACCATGACACCTTTGAATAATTATATGCAAGTTCGAGAGATCCTCAGGCCATGGCATGGTGTCTTCCAGCTATGAGAATGATGCCTTTAGACTATGATGCCCTCGGATAGATTGGCGATGTTTCTGCCCATGATATGAAATAATATGATGTTTTGACAAGAGTTAGTCTTGTGAAATGGAGGGCAGAGCTTAGCCCGATTGAAAAACAAATAGATAGTAGTAAAAATAGAGCAATATTTGTGCAAAGCGGGACAGTGCTTAGTCCCGTGTAAGTGGGGAGGCAAGGATTAGCCTTATGTAAATGGGGAGGCAAAGATTAGCCTCGTGCAAATATGGAGTCAAGAAATAGACTCATGTAAATATGGAGTCAAGGACTAGTCTCATGCAAATATGGAGGCAAGGATTAGCCTCATGCGAATATGGGGTAAGAGATTAGACTCATGCAAGTATGGAGTCAAGGATTAGACTCATGCAAACGTGGAGTCAGAGATTAGACTCCTGTAAATGGGAGGCAAGGGTTAGCCTTATACAAATACGGAGTCAGGGATTAGACTCATGCAAACATGGAGTAAAGGATTATACTCATGCAAACGTGGAGTCAGAGATTAGACTCATGCAAATGGGAGGCAAGGGTTAGCCTTATGCAAATATGGAGTCAGGGATTAGACTCATGCAGATATGGAGCCCAGGATTAGACTCATGCAAATATGGAGGCAAAGATTAGCCTCATGCAAATGTGGGGGACAAGGATTTGTCCCATGCAAATGTGGGGGATATGGATTAGTCCCAAGCAAAGAGCGAATAATAGATAAGGGTAGCGTATGTCGTAGCTGGAGATATATTAGTGTCTGATGGCCGGATGGATGGTGAATTTGCCTTATGTATACATGTTTTGCGAATGCTACCATTACGCCAAATGTGCCTGCGTTCAAAGAAAAATTGTAAGTTTTGTGAGGGGAGGTTGTTTCTTGCTTTGTCTGTCGGCCTTGCTCTGCTTCATTTTGAAAGCCTTTCAAGTTTCCCTAGGTGACACCTGACTATTATGGAAGTAGAGTTTTCGAAAATATTCAATATTTGAAAAATAGAGTTGTTTTAGAAACGTATTGATGTATCAAGTAATTTTGATGAACTAGTAACTGTGACACATCTCAGAGATGTTGCAGCTCTTTTATGGAATTTTAAGGGTCCTCCTCAAAATTCTCCCCCAGTTTGGTAGATGATCTTTGACTGTTTGTGGATGGCGGACCCTACTGAATCTTCTTTGAAATTTTGAGAATCCTTCTCAAAATTTTGCCCCAGTTCTTGACTGATTGCTAACTTCCTGACGTGCGTCAGCGATGGCTGGACTGGCTCCAGAATTTTGAGGACCCTCCTAAAAATTTTGCCTCAGTTTCTAATTTTGGGGGAAATGAAAATTTTATTATGATTTGACCGAACACATAAGGCTACCTACGTATCCCCTCATAAACGATAATCAAGTCAAGCGTAGTTCAATTACATCAAAAAACAAATATGAAATATTCTAGGCATAGTATCTCTTGACTACGTCTGGATTGATTGGTTTTGGCCAGATTTTCCCATCCATTTTTGCAAGTATGAGTGCTCCTCCTGTCAGGACCCTGTGAACTATGTACGGACCTTGCCAGTTGGGAGAGGATTTCCCTTTGGCTTCATCTTGATACGGGAAGATTTTCTTCAATACCAGCTGCCCTGGTGCGAAATATCTTGGTTTGACTCTTTTGTTGAAAGATCTAGGCATTCTGTTCTGGTAAAGTTGGTCGTGGCATACTGCGTTCATCCTCTTTCCATCGATAAGAGCCAATTGTTCATATCAACTCCTTATCCACTCTGTATCGCTGAGTTCAGCTTCTTGTATGATTCTCAAAGAAGGAATTTCCACCTCGGCTAGGATGATAACCTCGGTACCATAAATAGCATGTAGGGGGTTGCCCCGGTGGACGTGCAAACTGTGTGCGGTACCCTAACAGAGCAAAGGGTAACTTCTCATGCCACTGATTGTGAATCTCTACCATTTTCCTTAGTATCTTCTTAATATTGTTATTAGCGGCTTCTACGACTCCATTCATCAGTGGTTTGTAGGCGGTGGAATTCAGGTGCTTGATTTTGAAAGTTGCGCATATAGCTTTCATCATATCACTATTGAGGTTGGCGGTATTGTTAGTAATAATGGACTCAGGAACTCCGAATCGGCAAACAATACGATCCTTGACAAAATTTGTGACAACTTTCTTGGTTACAGCTTTGTAAGATGCAGCTTCTACCCATTTTGTGAACTAATCAATGGCTACCAGAATAAACCGGTATCCGTTCGAATCAGTGGGCTCAATCAGACCAATAACATCCATTCCCCATGCGACGAATGGCCAAGGTGAGCTTGTTGCATTGAGCTCGTACGACGACACTTTTATCATATCGGCATGCACTTAACATTGAAAGCATTTGCGGACATACTGAATGCAATTTGTATCCATGGTCATCCAGAAGTAATAGGCCCCGAGTATCTTTTTAGTCAAGACGAAGCCATTCATGTGTGGACCACAGGTCCCAGTATGTACCTCTTCAAGTAATTTAGAAGCCTCTTTTGCGTCGACACATCTCAATAAACCCAAGTCAGGAGTTCTTTTGTACAAGTTCCCTCTGCTGTGGAAGAATTGATTTGACAATCTCTGGACTGTGCGTTTCTGAGTGTGATTTGCATGCTCCGGGTATTTTCTTTTTGATAAGTACTCCTTGATGTCATGGAACCAAGGCTTTCCATCTGCTTCTTCCTCCAATGAGCATAATATGCCGGTTGATTATGGATCCTCGCTAGAATGGGATCAATATAGTTCTTATCTAGATGTTGTATCACTGATGACAAAGTGGCTAATGCGTCAACAAACTCATTCTTAATTATGGGCACATGTCGGAATTCTATCTTTGTAAATCTCTTCCTCAATTCCTATACGTGGTGCAAATATGGCCATATCTTAGAATTCTTGGTGGCCCACTCTACTTGTACCTGGTGCACAAGCAAATCTGAATCTCCGATCACCAACAACTCCTGAATGTTCATGTCAATTTCCATGTTGAGCCCTAGTATACAGGCTTCGTACTCTGCCATGTTGTTGGTGCAGGGAATTCTGAGTTTAGCAGATACAGGATAATGTTGATCCATTTTTGATACCAAAACGGCTCCAATGCCCACTCCTCTAAAATTTGTAGCTCCGTCAAAGAACATCCTCCAACTATCGTATGCCTCGGTAATGTCTTCTCCTACAAATGATACTTCTTTATTATGAAAATACGTTTTCAAGGGTTCGTATTCTCCTTCCACCGGATTTTCAGCGAGGTGATTTGCTAATGCTTGTCCCTTGACCTCCTCTTGAGTTACATAGACGATATCGAACTCACTTAGTAGTATCTGCCATTTGGACAAGTTCCCAATAGGCATGGGTTTCTGAAATATGTACTTCAGAGGATCCATCCTATATATGAGGTATGTAGTGTAGGCACAGACGTAATCCCTCAATTTCTGGGCTGTCCAGTTCAAAGCACATCAAGTGCATTCAAGTAGAGAATATCGTGCTTCATAGGGTGTGAACTTCTTGCTCTAATAATATATGGCCTGCTCGTTTATTCCTGTCTCGTCATGTTGTCCCAAAACACATCCGAAGGCTCCATCTAACACGGATAGATAAAGTAGCAAAGGTCGTCCTGGTTCTGGCGGGACCAGAACTGGTAGTGTGGACAGGTACTTCTTGATCTTGTCAAAAGCTTTCTGACAATCCTCGGTCTAACTTGTCTTGGTATCTTTCCTCAGCATCTTGAAGATGGGTTCACATATGACTGTGGACTGTGCTATGAATCGACGGATGTAGTTGAGTCGTCCTAGGAAGCTCATCACATCCTTTTTGCTTTTAGGTGGTGGTAACTCCTAAATAGCTTTGACTTTAGTCAGATCTTGCTCGATCCATCGACGACTGACAATGAATCCCAATAATTTTACTGTGGGAACCCCAAATGCACACTTTGCGGGGTTCAACTTCAAATTGTACCTCCTCATCCTATCGAAGAACTTCCTTAAGTCTGCTATGTTATCTGCGGCCCTTTTGGATTTGATAATAACATCGTCCACATACACCTCTATTTTTTTGTGTATCATATCATGGAAGATGGTTGTCATGGCTCTCATGTAGGTGGCCCCAGCGTTCTTCAAACCGAATGGCATCATCTTATAACAATATACACCCCATAGTGTAATGAAAGTTGTCTTCTCTACATCTCCTTTATCCATCCAGATCTGGTGATAACCCGCGAAGCAATCTACGAAGGATTGGAGTTCATGCTTGGTGTAGTTATCGATTAGGATATGTATATTTGGCAGTGAAAAATCATCCTTGGGACTTGCTCTATTTAAATCTCGATAATCAACACATACCCTGACCTTCCCTTCCTTCTTCAGAACTAGCATGATGTTAGCTAACCAAGTTGGATATTCGACTACCCTGAGAACTTTGGCTTTAATCTGCTTGGTGACTTCCTCCTTGATTTTCGGACTCATGTCTGGTTTGAATGTTCTATGTTTCTGCTTGACTGGCGGATACATGGGATTAGTAGGCAACTTGTGAGCCACTATAGATGTGCTCAAACTGGTTATATCGTCATACGACCATGCGAAGATGTCCTCATATTCCTTTAGAAAACGGATGTATTCTTCCTTATCTATTGGTGACAAATGAATACTGATGCGAGTTTCCTTGATGGTCTCGGTGTCTCCCAAGTTTACTGCTTCTGTTTCGTCCAAGTTGGACTTAGGCTTGTTCTCATAATTCTCGACTTCTCTGACAATTTCCTCGGGTATTTCATCTTCTTCCTTTGAGTCACAATTCTCATGTTGCATTACCTCATTACATGTCACAATTACTGGTTCATCAGGAAAAGTAATAATAGTGTTGTGGAAAGAAAAAGTGTAAAGACAGTAGTGAATAATAAAGAGCAAATGCATTTGATTAAACTTGAGAAATTGTTCAGGCAAATCAGGGCTCGATGAATCGAGTATTTATTTTTGAAATAAGTAAAGATTAAAATGAAATTGCAGAAATTTTAAATGCCTAAAACGGCTATAGAAGTAAATCCTGCCAAGCTAACCAAGGACTCGGCGGGCTCGGGATAGTGTGGCGATCCAGTTTCTGAGAACATCTCCCTTTGCCATAGTCTGAATGGTGAGGCCTTCTTCCTTCTCTTCCTCAATTATGGCACAACAATCCATGTGCTCATCTTCCAAGAACAAATCCTTCAGCCCAGCTAGTGCTTCTTCTTCTGCAGTTCCCCATATTGTGCCGGCCTGGTGGAAAGCTTGTTCCAAACGTGGTACCGATTGCTCAAGAGGGTAATATGTTCCACGGCATGGAGGAGACCACTCCCTGTACTCTTTCCATGTATACTGGTATCCGAGCCCAAAGGTGGTACCATGATTTTTCAGCCGTATCGTCTTGGTGATACCCAAGTGGTTCTTTCCCAACCCTTTGTCGGGTTCATATCCAGACCATGCTAGTATGCTTTTTATTTTGTTACTCCACCCTTATCCTTCTCGACAACATAGACCCGTTCAATGTGATGATAGGTTTCCCTTTCTAGCCTTCTTCTATGTCCAATGGCCGGGATGGTTTGACTAGGGTAGATGGGGCTACTCCCATCTCCATGAATGATTACCTCCTGATAGTTCCATTTGAATTTTACGACTTGATGTAGTGTGGAGGGCAAGACTCTAGCAGCATGGATCCATGGTCGTCCCAACAGAAAATTATATGAGGCTGGTATGTCAAGCACTTGGAATTCAACGTCGAACCAAGTTAGCCTCATCTGCAAGCAAAGATTGATTTCTCCGATCGTGGCCCTCTACGACCCATCAAAAGCCTTCACATTCATGTTGTCTGTCCGTATTTCATGGAAATCTTTGTCCAACCTTTTTAGGGTGTCCAGTGGACAAATATTTAGACTCTAACCTCCATCAACTAGGACCCTGGCTATGAACTTGTTTTCAAATTATACCGTAATATGCAATGCTCGATTGTGGTTCAGACCTTCGGGCGGTAGCTCATCTTCGTGGAAGATAATCTTATGGCTCTCCAGCACTTGACTGACCATGTTGGCCATTTCTCCACCAATGATATTATTGGGTACATAAGCCTCGCTCAGTACTTTCATCAAGGCGTTCGTGTGTGCCTCTGAATTCTGTAATAGTGACAGGATAGATATCTAAGCAGGGACTTTGTTCAGATGGTCAACAACAGAATACTCTTTTGCTTGTTCTTTCCTCCATAGTTCATCTGGCCCGGTCTCAATGATAGGCGACCTAGAAGTGGTATCCTTACTTGAACCTCCCAGGTGTTCAGGTGTATAGACTTTTTCAGTTCTAGTCGTTCCTTGTGCGCGTCAGATACCTCTATCTTAGTCTTCCCTTTTCGCCGGCCCTCGGATACATAATCCCAGGTTATTGCTTTTGAGTTGAATGGGGGTGTGGTTGACATCGACACAGTAAAAGGTGTGACCACTTCTACTTCAAATGGAGCGGAGGTGGCTGTGGGTGGAGCTACTTCTACCTCGAATGGAGCTGATGCAGTTACCTCAACATCAATAGGTGCCTAAGTTTGAACCACGATAGGAGTAAGTGTGATTGCAACCTTAAAATCATCGCCTTCTCGAATGAGCCTGATTCACCCCTCAGGGTCACATTCTTCATTTGTTTCTATAACATGTACACCGTCACCTCTATGATCAGGGAGGGGATTGTTGCGGACATTAGGTGCGGCTTTCTTTGCTTGTATGACCTTGTTTTCAATGAGTGTCTAGCTCTTATCCTTCAATGTTTGGCACTCAGTGGTGGTGTGCCCTTTCATACTGGAATGGTACACACAAGTTTTGTTTGAATTGACCCACTGGGATGGATTTTCTATTGCCACAACGGGAACAGGAGTGACGTAACCTATGGCCTTTAACCTTTCATACAATTTTTTGATGGGCTCAGCAATGGTAGTGTATTGTCTGGCCAGCTTGCGGTTGAAGTTGCCTCATGATCTTGGATAATTTTGCCGAGTTGGTGGTGATTTGAAGTGGGATGGTTGGGAATTATAGGTGTGATGGACAGTGGCTGTTTAGGAATATTTGGGAGATGAAGGTTGATATGTAGGTGGTGATGCTTGGTATGTGGGTGGAGGTGTTTGATAAGTGGGTGGAGGTGTTTGATATATTAGTGGAGTTGTTTTATAGGTGGGTGGAGGTGTTTGATATGTAAGTGGAGTTTTTGGGCCCTGGGCCACCTTTACTGCCCCAACATCTCTCTTCTTTGACATGCCACCTGATTGTAGTGCCTTATTTGTGACCTATAGTGCCTCGAAATTCGTTACCATCCCGCTCTTGATTCCTTCCTCGATCCTTTCCTCAAGCTTGATAATATCAGAGAATTTGTGATTTTCGATGACCATCAGTCTCTCATACTATTGTGGATCGTGCCCTGACGAAGAATTTATTCATATGTTCTTCATCCAAAGCGGGTCTGACCTTGGCGGCTTCCGACCTCCAACGAGTAGCATATTCGCGGAAAGTCTCAGTAGGTTTCTTCTTGAGATTCTGAATGTAGAAGACATCCAGTGCATTCTCTGTGTTGAACCTAAACCGGTCCATGAAATCCAATGCCATGCTTACCCAATTACACCATTGCTTGGGATTCTGGCTGATATACCAAGACAAAGCGTCCCCAATAAGGCTTCTCATAAAGAGCTTCATCCGAATCTTTTCATCTTTTCCAACCCCAACAAGCTTGTCATAGTAGGTCCTTAGGTGAACCTTGGGATCACCTGTACCATCAAACATTTCGAACTTGGGAGGTTTGTACCTCTCTGGCAATTCCACATCCGGTTGTATGCACAGATCTTCATAGTTCAAACCTTCTATTCCTCTATAGCCCTCAACACCTTGAACTCGGCTTGTTAACTTCTTGAGTTCTTCGGCCATGTTCTTAATGAGCAGGTCTTTCTCGGAGGGTTCCGGTGCACAGGAGATTTTTTGGGTAGAATGTGGTATAGTTTCCACGTATATGGGGTTACTCTGATGGGTCCCAAGGACTTGGGTATAATGATGGTCAATGGTGGAGTTTTGTGAATCAGGAATGAGTGGTTGTGTATCTTGGGGAGTATGGTAAGTAGTGGTTGGTGGGTACGAAATTGGTTGATTATGATGTTGTGGTGGAGTTGGTATTGGCAATGGATTGATATTTTGCGGTGGAGTTGCATATTGATTTGGCACTTTGCCTTATTATATTTTAGGAAAAGCAAGTAAAATCCGAACTCCATCATACAGATCTCCCAGCAAGTAATCTATTTGGTCCCAAAAAGACCTTCCTCAGATTCGATCATCCGAACTCCATCATACAGATCTCCCAGCTCGCAGTCCCAATAGCAAGTAGGTTCTGGCCAGATGTCCTCCCTCAGCTCCCTTAGCATTCTGGTAGTTTTCAATCCTCTTTATGAATTTGCCCTCCAGCTCAACTATTCCTCGCTCTAGATATTCCAATTTCATATTGGAAGTGATTACCATCTCTTTCCATTCCTCGATCAACCTCACATTCCTCTCATGTATTTCCCGATGCTCATTCTCAGAGTCGTGGACCCGCTTGCGTAGCCTGTTGTATTTGACTTGGGCTTCAGCTTCCTTATCTGTGATTCTGTTCCTTCAACCAGTCCCTAGTGTCACCATCCCTTTCAGATTGTCCTCCAACCATGCCGGATAGAGAGGCTCGCACCCCGCATGATATCTGTCTAGCTCAATAGTGCATTTTTCCACAATGATTTTGCAGTGCCACATGTGCTGAGCTTGGCACTTGTAAGGGACGTCGTTATCTTGGAAATCTGCCCTAAAATTACTCATCTTGATGACCCTTGGTACAACCTATTTTCTGCATGCTTGCCTCATAACTCATATAAGGACATATGGATATATCCCTCTCAACTCGATCAACACCAAGTGCTGAGCATCCCTGGACCTGATAATAAACTCGTCTATTGGGAACCATTCAACCATCCACTGCACCTGTCCCTCGGTCAGATTGTTGAAGAACTCTACCCATTCGCTGGCACTTTCTGGCTGAGCAAATTTGTCTGGAATGTAGGTCATCTTCTTAGGGTGATGGAAGGCAATGTGGTCGTTCCAAGCCCTTCGTAGAAATTCTTGACGATAGTGACCCTTTTGGAGATGCTCCAACAACCATAACTACCGCAATAAATTACAACCCTCGAAATGCTTGACCCCTCTTTGATAGCGCTCCAGGGCCCTGTAGATGTCAGCTATGATCATGGGGACTATGGTATATGTCCGCCCATTAATCCCTTCCATTAGAGTCTTGGCGACCATGGCCAACCTAGTGTGGATTCTTCCCTTTTTCATTAGGAACACTATCAGGCCTAGAAAGCACACAATGAACAAAAAAAGTGTGGGCGATCTCATCATGGTAAGTGCGGAAAGACTTGCTATGGCTATACCTCTCGTACAGATATTCAAAAGGTATGTAGGAATCCTCCAAGCACACTAGGTCTACATTCATTTTTAGCCCTATCATTTTCAAAAATCCCCTGCCCATACGGTTTTCTAGTACCAAAAGGTCGATACTGTCCCAAGTCAACCCCGCAAGTCCTCCTATTTCCTCTAGAGGCGGTGTCATCTCTATGTCACCAAAACGGAATACAGCTCTTTCACTATCCCAGAACAAGTTAGCAACCTCGATCAATTTGTTGTTTGGTTAAATATCTAGCAAGTAAGGCAAGTTACCCAGGTACTTTTTCACATGCTTCTTGTCACTTGAGGAAAGGCCCTCCCACAAATCTAGCAGTAATGGTGGGATGTTGCTAACCATACCGAATCTGGGGACCTCGTACCTCATTTTCTGCAAAATAAAAGGGTGAGACCTTACCCCCACCGGACTCGACTATTTTATACATTTATGATCAACATATCGACATTTAGTTCTCCAAATTAATGCACAAACCGTGGTTGCGTCCATTGGGATTATAGAAAACCTGATGGACTTTGGATAAGTCTTATCTTAAAGGATTATTATGTGAAAAACATAACTGATCCGACTAGGTTTGACCATGATGCATGCACAATTTAAACAGAGTAAGGTTTTTATGGGGTTTTAGACTGATATCCTTAAGTGGACAACTTGAGGGGGAAGGCACAGAACCATCGACCGCACCGCTGATCGACTGGTTTTACCGCAAATAAGCCTTTCCGAATTTAAGAGCACAACCACTCATTAAAGCGTTGCCATAGGATTTGAGACGCACAAGTGGAATATGATGCGGAGCATAATTTATGTAGCAATTCATAACATGTAGTCAAGTATTTTCACGTAGGAAAATAAATACAGTATTTAAATAATTGAAAGACAGTTACATGAAAAAGGAAATAAAGAGACAAGTCAGTTTCGGGGTAATAAAGAAATCATAGATGCTTGAAAAATAGACAATTAAATTCAAATAAGGGAGAAGGGTACGGGATAAACATGTTTGGACTAATTTGTAAAAGACAAATTCGTTATGGTAAGAGCCTAAATATATCCCCAGTAGAGTCGCCATGATGTCGTGCCCCCTTTTTTCCTCTCTTTTGATGGGGAAGTCCGGGTTTCGACATTCACGGGGTGTAATGACTCATCTCCTTTTGGGAATTGGGTATTCTATGAGTCACCACCTAACGGATTATGGTGCGTTAGGGAACCTAGAGCAATTAACTCTTGGGTTGGTTTGCATTACCAGAGATTAGAGTAAGGGCTCGAAGTAACCTCGAGGGGAAGGTGTTAGGCACCCCTCTTGGTCCGCAACTGTGGGTCCTGCCCGAACATATATTCACAAATTAGACCATTACAAGTAAACATTTGAATCAAATAGGTTTCAAGTAAAGCACGTTAGATAACTCAAGTAATAAGATTTAGACAAATTGTAAAACAAAGGTTTAAATAAAAAAGGAATCTGGTAAAGAGGGGTCCTAGGTTGGTTATCCTATAGGATCACCCTACACAATGTCCGGTAAACACTCCTCAATGAGGGGCTACATGTGACATTAGTGTGTAGTTATCATATCCTATATCTACCCTTCCTATGCCCTTATTGGTCATGCAAAGAGAGTTTGGTCAACTATTTATGTTGTGTGCTGCTACCCGTCCCTTCTTAATGGTCTTGGAGGGAGTTATGACATCTGCGTATAGTTGGTTCTAGACGTACCCCTAAGGTTTTAAAAGGCAAAAATTCTAAGGCGACAATAAAAAAACATTTAGGACTTTCAACACATAAAGGGAGCAATTAGAGGCTCAGAGTTTCCTCCTCAAACAAACACATAAGCAGCACGACTCAAGCATAGTTAAGGTCTTTTATTAGACAATGTCCTAAAGCAGGATATCTAGGTGAATATGCAGAAGACAAATAACCTCTTTTAGACTCAGAAGTTATAACCCTAGCAGTTTCCTATGAATTTTTAAAGCCTGTTAGGAATCAGAAAACATTAAGCAATAGAAACAATTTCAGAGATGCAATTTTGAAAATGCCCTAAGGGCTTGCCTATACGTGGAGTACTAATGTCTATATTAGTACAGAAACAAAGAAGGTTTTGAAATGGATTCCTTTAATATCTATAGGCAAGATATCTAATGAGATTGAGGCAGTTTGAAAGAACTTGTTTCAGTAAATACTTAATACTTAATAAAACCAATTCAGAAATAAACTAGGCGTGATCAAGTTGACTTATTTAGACTAAATTAGATTGAAAGGCAGAATTTCGATTATGATTCAGAGTATGCCAGAGTTCAAAGGGTTCTCAAGAGGATCCCAAGGTAGTACATATACTGGAAGGGGCAGAACTTATTGAGTAAGAGTAGAGAGAAAGTGATTTACACAAGTTGAAAAGTTTTAGTAAATAACTGTATTAAAACAAAAGTCTTTTTGAAAGTAATTTAGTAAAGCAACAGAGACTGTTTGAAAAAAATATAAGGAGTAGTTAACAAAGTCCAAACACCTTAGGACAAGTTCATACATAACCAGGAGTCACAACATCAAGGCAGGTTTGGTAATCACAAACAGGGGTAAATGGGGTTTGGGAATACATAGGACACATAATTAAGCAAAGACCTGAGAATTAGTATAGTCATGCCCAGAAGCAGCTAACTCGACATAGTCACAAAATCAGACATAAAGAACAGACTCACAAGCAGGGGGGTAGGGATTTGGGGAATTCATGATGGTAAACATATAACAAGTCAGAGATGATTGGTGTAGACATGCTCAGAAACAAATAGAAGTGGAAATATATTGATCTCAAGGGAGGGGAAGACATGATGACATGCTAGTAATGTAACCCTCAACTACAAGTTTCACAACAAAATCACAAATAGAAGCAAATTAGAAACAAGATGAATTGAAACAATAAGAGAATCATATTGTTGTTGGAACTTTGAATTGAAACTAGGACATACCAGTAAAGAGGACAGTGAGCAGAATGAAATAACAAGAGAACACAAATGGTTAGCCTTGGCTTGCAGCCAGCTATCTTAAAGCAGTAGCAAGTAGCACAGGAGAGAGAGCAGAAATTGTTAAGTATAAGAGATAGTTTTGAACAAAGAGTTCCTGTCGGTATGTGTTAATGAGAGAGCATATATATAGTTTGAAACTAGGTAGAATAGAAAGGTAAGAATCAAAATCAAGCAGCAATTATGGAACTAGGTATCAATTAGTATAAAATTAGTAGAAGTACTCCCTTAATTAAGGGAGTTAATTTCAAACGGTAAGGACAAATAAGGAAAGAGATCACATAAGACTGAAATATAACACATATGGAAATAGTTTCAGCATAGTGCAAGTATAGAACATGTAATTAAGGCTAAGTACATAATATCTAAATTAAGGAAATAACAAAAGAGTCGGTTGACAGCATAGTCAACCATAAAATAATGCAAGGAAAATAACTTAGAGGCGGAAAATCAGTAGTGAATATTACAAGAGATTAGAAGGATATTAATCACAGGGAATCAAGTATTCCGATGGACAATAGTACTGATTTAGGGGGGAATTACCATAAATTTCTATGAACAAATGGAATAAACACACAATAGGCTAGAAGAGGCAAAAATCAGAAACCTCAATAGCACAGTAGGGTAAAAATTACACAAAATCAGGGATTTGCATAGAACATAGTACTGATTAGAGGAGTTTAACAGAATGAACAGTAGTGACGGAAGAAGCAAAAATTAGAAACCCTAATGAGCATAGTAGGGTAAAATCATAGAAAACTCAGGGATTCGTGAGAAACAAGCAAGCATATTGATTAAACGAACAAATCATCAAATATAGACTCAGAACCCAGGGTTAAGACCAAGAACTAGGGTTTTCACATAGACGAGTTGAAAAAGGAGTAGAAATACAGAATCGGTCGAGATATGCAAAGGATAGAGGTTTAAACATAAAGAAAAATCGATTTAAACAAGTGTAGAAGAAGCTCCTAGAAACCCTAACTTTAAAGAAAGTAAAAACAGCCTGAAGTCGACGATTTTTCAAAATAGGTTCGAGAACAGTGTAAAACATAGAAGGAACAGACTCGAATCGTTTAAAATGGCCTAGATCTAAGAGATACAAACGAAAATTAGGGTTTCAAAAGAAACCTAAATAGAGATGGAAGTACCTGCTTAAAACTTCAAAGATTTGCCCAAAATCACACTGGAGAAGCCATGAACAGCCAAAACAACAACCCTAGATACAAGTCAGCATGTCTCAAGGCCCTTGAAGGCCTAAAAGAGGATGAGCAAGGCAATGGAGGAGCCATTGGAGGCTTAGGGTTGAAGAGTGGTCGCCGGAGAAGACCGAAGAAGGGAGGCAGTTGAAAAGGATTTAGGGTTAGGTTGAGAGAAGAGAGGAGACGAGAGGATTCATAGGCGGCGGGTCGTAAAGAATGGCTAGGGTTAGGGGGTATTAGGATTCAAAAAGGAAAAAATGGATGTGGACTGTTGATCTAGAAGATCAACGACCAGGATTTGATCGGGTAGATGGGTTCCGGGTTTGGGTAAGCGCATATAGGGTCTGGGTCAGGTATTTTAATAAGAAATTGGGTTGGGGTTGGGTCCAATTTGGGCTGCAATTAAAATGCCAAATCCGGCTATAATTTAAATAGCCACTTTTTCCTATTTAATTTATAATAAGTAATAAACGAATTCTGAAAAAAATAATTTTCTATACCAAAATGATTTAAAATATGTAATTATCATTTTAAAAATATAGGGACAAATTTTATGCATATAAAATGTAATTATACATTAAATGGGCTAACATTGCAATTATATGCAATCTAGCTTAAAAAAATACCAAATGCAATTATAAAAATGCATAAAAAATATATTAACCATATTTTGGAATAAATATAGAAATTAAATGAATAAATAATCATAAAAATATTTTGGGAAATAATTATTGGGATTTTATGAATAAAAGGGAAGGAAATAAATCAATTTAAATCCTTAAAATTATGGAAAAATTATAAAAAACCTTGTGCATGCTTATATATGCATATATATGCTATTTCAAAGGTATTTATGCATATAAAAAATATATAGGAAAAAATTGGATATCAACAACATATTAGAACACGAATGTGATCCACCCTATCTGATAACATACCCTTCCACAATAAATGTGTTTAGTAGATAAATCTTACCCGATTTAGAACGTGCATCCTTATTAGACCTACTAATAACCTCCAAATCAATTTTGGATCCTTCTGAAGTTCGTAGATATCCTTAAAAAAAACCACAATAACATATCTATATTACATACCATCAAGTGGCAACCTCTTAGCGTACCTTCACTTTTCAAAACAATGTAATAATATGCCTCAGGAACCCTCTTAGTCTTCAAATCCTTAGAATACTAGAATCTTCATATTCGATCACAACTACGCTACTCAAATAACTGACACATTCCTCACATATAGCCAGTCCATGAAAAGTACTTCTATAATTCTTTCATGCCACAAAGAAAAATATAGACATCAGTAGTCGATCAACCAGTACCGTAATACTAGTCAAACATCTGCAAGTCGAAACAGAGTGTGCCTTCTGGAGTGTACACCCTTCTTAGGTGGTGCCAGATAATACTATCATTCTTCGAAACATTTAAAATCGTCCATGATGTCTAGAACTCGTGAACCCATCCAGGGGAAAATCATAACACGCAACACGTTCCTTATGCTGGTAGTAGACATCTAGCTCGAGTTGTGGTTGACACTATCAAGAACTCTTCAATGCCAGGTTGCACATCACCATGCCATCAGAAGTGAACTTCCCCAACTCAACCAAGTCACGTAGGTTGTCAAACCAAGAGTATTGTCATAGAACGCTGGTGAAGCATTACCACACTAGAAGAACTAGTTACCTTTGTTGCTATGCTGACTCAACACCAACGAGCTGACCTATTTCTTCGAATCCTCCTCGACTTGTCCTCAGGTAAACACTTTCCCTTGTTGGTACACAATGATCCTAAGTCAAAGCTCGCTGCGGAAGACCCTAGCATGAACCACATCGTCCGAAAGCCCATTAATCATTATATTTCCCTTTGAGCATCCATCAATGTTTCAACCGAGATATCCATCTAAAGAGACCTTCTATGAATTTGAAGATGTATCGTTAACCTCTTGATACTAGAATGTAAAATTAGCAATAATATAGATGTACCACAAGTTCCAGCACTATCCCATCAAAATCTCAGATCTTAGTCATGCACAATTTCGGGGAAACCCTTAACACTGCATATATACATCAGACCCAAGACTGATATGACACTTGCCCATGCAATCAGATTATCGATAGTAGACTCCCCCACTTGGCGCGGAGTCATAGAGCATAACTTTTGATGATCCATATTACCAACCTTCATAAGCTCGTACAACACCAATCAGATACACGAACCAGTTGCATTCCACACTTGAACAACTAAAGATCTACCAATACGTCTACATCCTTAGTCTGGACAATACCTCGAGACAATGATCGAGCATCTATGGCTTCAAGGGATATAAGATATATGAGTGGATGTAAAGGGATATAAGATATATGATTCAAGTTGAATTAATGTTGCACGATAAGGAATGAAAAGAGTGGTTCCTAATAGTTTCATAGCCTCTCAGTGATAAGTACAGATGTCTTTGTACCAATCCGCAAGACTCTATTAAACTTGGTTATGCCTCGTAGCACCTATGAACATAGAGCTCAAATACCAACTTGTCACGACCCCAACTTCCCACCTTAGGATGTCGTGATGATAACTAGTCTCTAAGACTAGGTAAGCCTAATACATCCTGATTCAATCATTTATCATAAACCATTAAATGACATACATAGCCGCAAACGGACAATAGTTATACATTTCCCAAAACCAATAGCACAGGGTCATAAGTACTACTAAAACACACTACAATTTCTAAAAATAAATACTGTGTTGAATTACAATTTATCAGTAGCATAACGAAGTAATATGGTGACTCCAAGGCCTACGAACGTCAAGCAGGTAGACCTCGAAGTATCCCACCACGCAGACACAACTCTCAACAACATAATCAGAATACCTAGATCTGCACAACAATGTGCAGAAGTGTAGCATGAGCACAACACAATGGTAACTAGTAAGTTTAAAGTCTAACCTTGGTAAAGTAGTGACAAGGCCAGGTCAAGACACCTACTAGACACAAAGAAATCTTTTAAAGATATACATAAGCTAACAATGGATAGGACATCAATGCAAGACCAACAACGGAAAAATTATTGATTTACAACCAACATAAAAATAATAAAAGCATAAATGACAACAAGTAGTAAACGAGTAAAAAAGAAATAACATGATCAAAACACCGATGAGATATAAATGAACTTAAATAAGGAAAAACTAATGACAACTCAAATAGTCAAATCGCTCCCAACGCATGGACTTACAACAAGAATTATCCCGAGGAACCACACCTCGTAAACCACGAGTCATGGACCATAATTTTCAAATCATACACATGTGGCATCTCGTGCCCACAATAACAATCTCCCTCGCACAACAAAGCTCATGTGCTACCGTGTACTTTGCAACCATGATAAATATAAATTTAGATGTCCGGAAGATATATTTAAACACCATAAAATATAATAACAATCTTGAATAAAGTAAGGTGTCAAATAAAATAGTGAGTTTATTTTAGTAATCAAGTAAAGCAATATAACATACAATTTGCACGAAATAGAGTGTAAGATGGGTTTAGTTTAGTAATCATAAAATTGAGTAAAAGCATCATTTTTAAACGAAGCAAACCATATGTTATATTAACAAATTAAATATAGAATTTGGTAAGGAACAACATGATAACAACTTTAAGTAAGGTAGACATCTACCAGGTTGATGGGTTTAATTTGAGAACCCAATTATTGAAAGTGCGATAACCATTTAGAATAATAAGGCACCGAGTGAGATAATGAGTTCTATCTTGAGAGGCACATAGACTAAACATGTTAATAATTCTTTTATTTAAACCATTATGTTACCAACAACTCAACAATTTATGATATAGTCACTCCACACAATTAAATTCATTTTCATAGTCAATTCACCAAGTTATAATGGAGACACATATCTTCATGTTAAAACAACACAACAAATCACGTAGAATACATGACTTACTCAAGAAAACACAATCGTTCCAACACCAAGATAACAACGAATAACCAAACATAGTCAAAATTCAGATGAATGATTGAAGGAAGAACAATGACTGTTCAACAACTTGTTCCAACATGGAATGTACAATGAAAATCACAACTGAGGTACCGCCTCGTACTAACATTTCATAATTTTAATTACAATATTTATATCACCGTGTGAGCCTTACATTTAGTTTTCAAAATCATTTTTCCCATAATAGCTACACGCGTTTTAGACCACCTTAACTCACCGCGTGGCTTCAAGTAGTTCCCCAACTAGAAACATGCATATCAATCCCACCTTATCTCACCGCATGCGTATTAACCCCTAGCCTTATACTCTCACATGCATATCAATATCACAAAACAACCACAATTTGCACTACAAATGCCCATATACCACAACTTGTAAAAAGTCAACAACACCACTATTTCCACAACAAATAGCACATGGCTCAACCAAAAGGTGTACATGAATTTCAACAATAACAAAAATGAATGAGAATGCTCAACAAGGAAAGGTATCTTAACAATTAACAACTTCGCGACAATGTGATAACGGCTATTACAATTTCAACACCAATAACTCAACAAGATGATATTCCACGAAATAACAACTTCAACTAAAAGTGATTCAACAATTTAGAGGTAACAAGACAATAAGAAAGGCAATAACTACAACTAAAGCATATAAGAGCAAAATAACAAGAAAGAGGTAGAACAAGTGCTAACAACATCAAATAAAGCATGTAAGAGTAGAATCACTGTCACGACCCAAATCTCACATGTCGTAATGCGCTTATTGTAATACTAAACAACCCGACATTCAAAATAAACCACACATTTTTAAATTTGAAAACATAATAAATTAAGCTTAAGAGTAAAATCTTTTAAAATAGCGGATACGAAAAATACCGTGACTCATTAGACAACTCCCCAAAATTTGGATGTCACTCAGTACAATATAAAAATATAGACATGCTTTCAAGTTCAACAGTTTAATCTTAAACAGAAAAAATATGCCAAGTGTGGATGTAATTAGAAACAATACATCTCTATCTCTACATGTCAGGTATACATGCTAACTATAATGCAACACATTGATAAAAATCATATGCATACTCTCGGAGCATCAATGCACTCAGTTCACCCAGTCACTCAATCCTCACAGTCACTCAATCCTCCTAATCGCTCGACACTCACTTTCGGCACACGTGCTCGGCACTCTCACTCGCACTCACACTAAGTAGGTACCTACACTCACTGCTGATAAGTCATACTCTGGAGGGGCAGATCCCGCCCAAGCGCGATAATAAACCAATCATGGCATGAATCAATAAAGGCTGCTACGACGTGTAGCCCAATCCCATAAATATCCTCACCATCAGGCCCTCGGCCTCACTAAATCATCAATCTCTCCAGTCTCTCGGGCTCATAATGTAATGAAAATCAGCCCAAATAATGATGATATGAAGTATTAATAAATGGAAACAAAGATTGGGATATGATATGTGAATAATAGATGTGACTAATTACATAATTGCAAATTAAGAAAGTAATTTAACAGCAATACGGCCTCTATGGGTCCTAAGAAAACTAGTATATAGCCTAAACATGATTTCTAACATGAATCGCAACTTAATCTCTTTAACACATGGATATATAGCTACACAGTTCCACAGAATCGACCGAGTCACAATTTCTACTATGCACACCTACACGCCCGTTACTTAGCATGTGTGTCACCTCAACATAGACCACATAACACGTAATTCAGGGATTCGTACCGTCAGAACCAAGTTTAGAAGTGTTACATACTTTAGACCGTGCAAATCTCTACTCTAACAAGCCATTGCCTCGCGAATTGGCCCCCAAATGCCTCGAATCTAGCCACAAACAATTCGATACAATCAAACTAGCTATATAAATCAATTCCATATGAAAATATTAAGTTCTTATTCAAAGGACAAAAAGTCAACTCAAAAAGTCAACCCTGGGCCCACGCCTCAGAATCCGTCAAAATTGACAAAAATCCAAACACTCATTCAACCACGAGTCCAACCATACAACAATTACTCAAATCCGATCATAACACGACCTTCAAATACTCAAATTAAAAACTATGAGGTTTTTACAATTTTTCCCCAATTTTTTCAACCCAATGTTTTCCCAAAACCGAGTTAGAATCACTTACTCCAATGACTCTCTTGGAAATCTCTCCAAGAATTGCCTTAATCCGAGCTCCCAAAACTAAATTATGCAACATGGCTCAAACCCTTGTTTTTGATATTATATAATCTGCCTAGAAGTCCTCAATCGCGATCGCAAAGCACAAAAATAAGCTTCCAAGAATTCCTCTTACGTGAACACGGAATCTCCAACGCGAACGCGACTCACAACATCCCAGAACTATGCAATCGTGAATGACTTCATGCATTCACGATGAACAATTATACGTGAACCCCCAGCCTTCTCTTTTCCTCTACGCAAACGCGACTTAACCCACACATTCGCGATTCACTGCCTCACTAACGTACGTGATCGCAGGCGAATGCGAGACCTCTCTCCCGAACGCGTACAAAGAAGCCAGCACCAGCAAAAATAACACTCCTCCAAGTTCCAAAATGTGCCGAACATGATCTGAATCATACTCGAGGCCCCCGGGACCTCAACCGGACATACCAACAAGTTATAAAATATCATAGGAACTTAGTCGAGGCCTCAAATCACATCAAACAACATAAAAAATATGAATCGCACCCCAATTCAAGCCTAATGAACTTATGAACTTCTAACCTCTACATTAGATGCCGAAACCTATCAAACCAAGTCCGATTGACCTAAAATTTTGCACACAAGTCATAAATGACACAAATGACCTATTTAAACTTTTAGAACCAAAATCCAAGCACGGTAACCACAAAGTCAACTCTCGGTTAAACCTGTCAACTCTCCAAACTTTCATTTTTCCAGCTTCCGCCAATTCAAGCAAAAATCACCCATGGACCTCCAAGTAGCTATACGGACAAACTACTAAGTCCAAAATCACCATACAGAGCTATCATAACCATCAAAACTCCATTCCAGAGTCATTTACACATAAGTCAACATCTGGTCAACTCTTTCAACTTAAGCTTCCAACCTTGAAACCAAGTGTCCCGATTCACTCTGAAACATCCCCGGAACCCAATCAACTACCCCGACAAGTCACATATCAACAATTGAGCATAGAATATGCAGTAAATGGGGGAACGAGGCTATAACACTCAAAACTACCGGTTGGGTCACTATATCCTCCCCCTCTTAAACAGACGTTCGTCCTCGAACAGGTCTAGAGACATACCTGGGGTCTCAAATAGGCGTGGACATCCACTTTGCATCTCTCGCTCGGTCTCCCAAGTAGCCTCCTCAATTGGCTGACCTTTCCACTGCACCTTCACTGATGCTATGTTCTTTGACCTTAATTTTTGAAACTGTCGATCCAAAATGGTCACCGACTCCACAGGATAAGTCAAATCACCATCCAACTAAACCGTGATAATGTCCTAAACATTAGACGGATCGCCGACAACTAAACCGTGCTAGTCCTCTCAAGCACCTCAAAAGGCCCAATATACCGAGGGCTCAACTTGCCCTTCTTCTCGAGCCTCATAATACCCTTCATGGGTAAAACTCTAAGTAGTACCTTCTCTCCCCACCATGTAAGCAACATCACAAACCTTCCGATCGGCGTAACTCTTCCTGTCAAGACTGCATCGTGCAATGTTGATCCTGAATCAACTGAACCTGTCCAAAGCATCCCAAACCAAGTCAGTACCTAATAGACTAGCCTTACTCGGCTCAAATCAACCCACCGGAGACCGAAATTGTCCCCCACACAAAGCCTCATACGGAGCCATCTGAATGCATGGTAGCAATTGTTGTAGGCAAACTCTGCAAGCGGACGAAACTGATCCAAAGAACCCTCTGAAGTCAATGACACAAGCGTGTAGCATATCCTCCAATATTTGAATAGTGCACTAAGATTGTCCGTCCATCTAAGGGTGGAATGATGTGCTCAAATCAACATGTGTGCCTAACTCTCGATGCACTACTCCCAAAAACTACAATGTAAACTGCATGCCTTGATCTGAAATGATGGACACCGGCGCAGCGTGAAGGCGAACAATCTTGTGGATGTATATCTCAGCCAACCGCTCCAAAGAACAAGTAGTCCTAACTAGAATGAAATGCACAGAATTGGTCAACCGATCCATAACCACCCAAATAGCATCAAACTTCCTTGAAGTCCGTGGGAGCCCAACTACAAAATCCATGGTGATATGCTCCCATTTCCACTCCAGAATCTCAAGACTCTGAAGCAATCCACCCGGTCTCTAATGCTCGTACTTCAAGTGCTGACAATTTAGTGTCACGACCCAAACCGATGGGCTGTGACAGACACCCGGTACCCCTACTCAACTGAGTACCAACGTAATGTATCTTTCTCATTACATCAACATGTGTAAATGGGCCATAAGGGCCATATGAGGTAACAAGAATAAAACATGAGAGAACACTCAACATAAAATGACCCAACCTGATATATTGACTTATACATATGACGTATGGGGCAATAAGGCCGGCATGATCCTTTATATACTCAAAACATAGGCCGAAAAGGCCATACAAGAATCTGTATACATAACATCTATCACAAGCCTCTAAAAATACATAATATCATTAAGGTCGGGATAGGGCCCTGCCTTACCAATGAATACATGCACTAATCATACTTACCAAAGTAGCAACTCCGAAGCATATGGAGCACACCAACCCCTTCTGCTGAGCTGGTAGTCTATTTGGAAGACTCTCAACCTGTCTATTAGGACCTGCAGGCATGAAACGCAGTGTCCCCAGGAAAAAGGGACGTCAGTACAAATAATGTACAGAGTATGTAAGGAATGAAAATTAGTAAATAATAGACATGAGAGAAACATGGAGTAAAAGACTCAACATGTAAGTCTGGATAACTCTGTAAATTATGGAATACTTATAGTGTCATGCATATGTGTATGAATGTCATGTCGTGCATAGGTACATGTGTTCATAACATCATCAAGCCTTTGAGGGCATCCAATCATATCATCTCGGCCACTGTGGGTAGAATCATCAACCTATACCAGCTGATCAGATGGTGGTGCATATATATCGCTATAACCTTTTTACCATATCCCATATATATATATATATATATATATATATATATATATATATATATATATATACGCATATATAACACCATCTAGTCATGTGTTAATGTACATGTATAAATGAATGCAATGCATGAGAAGTACGTTAATAAAATCTCTCAAAACATCATAAGGCCATTATGCCTGTGATTAATATCATGAAGTAAACTTTATCAACTTACGTATTTTCTGAGACCCATGAACATATGATAGAATAATAGGATACATGGGGAATCAAGAACATAGGCATCTCTAGCATTTCTATGAATAGAGTCATTTAGGAAACTTGTGCATTTGCTCGTTTTGTTTGTATCGTATGGATCATGCCAAAAGGAAAGAAGGGATATCTTTAACATACCTGAGTCGATTCTCTTGGCAATCCTTCTAACACACGTCTTTTGCAAAAAACATGTAACGGTGGATCGAAGTAGGAAAAATTCGTATGATATTCTTGAGAAAGATTGTACCATACTACCTTAGAATTGCACGTCACGTTGCTATTACATAATTCAAAATTGTATTAATGAGATATGAATAAAGCTTACCTTAGACACCCAAATCTCTTAAAATTCCATCTAGCAATGTGACTAAAGAGTCACTTAAATCAATATTCTTGGGCTTCCACGTTTGGGAGGGTTTAATAAGCCTTATCCAAAATTTTAATTATTCATTAATTTATTATTTAACTAATTAATCTCCCGTTAACCAATAATCATCCAATTACACACATAATTAAGAATTATCTCAAATTACTTAAAATAATACTCACTTTTAACATACCTTATATACCTTACTATCATGGCCATGTGGTATCTTATATGGTACTAGTCCATAAATACCAGATATTTTAGCAGGGGCCGTATTTTATCTCAAAATGTCAAACTTCGACGAATTTTTTTTTTCCGATTTTCTTACCCTCTCACCTTTATGAATTTACTCATCACTTGTTTGAAATAGCATAATGCTTATAATCTCATTCATGAACTTACGTCGATTAACTTACGACAAAACTTAAACGTACAAAAAAATACGGGATGTAGTAACTCATTTTCAAGCATTCGTCAATTTTCTTATGACATACTTTTACGTACAAAAACATCGGGTGTTAAATCATTTCCCCCTTTGGAATATTCATCCTTTTTTTAACTAATGTATTTATTGTCCTCATAACCCGTAGCTCTTACGAATGCTTTAATACTCTTCTTTCCATTAAGACAATTGTTCTTTGAATAAATTCAAAGGCCAGGCATTCCCCCCTTTAGGCCTCTTTCTCACACCACGATCTATGGTCAGAATTCTTCTAACCTCTTAACTCTTGCTACTTTTTGTCATGTAGCCTGTACAACTTTTTCCTTATATCTGCGCCTATGCGACTCTTCTCCCCTTTTTCCTCCAGTTTTTGGCCAATCTCTAGGCATCACTTTGTAAGCATATACAGAGCTTGAAAAGCTATCTCTTTGGGCATTTATAGGTGTACTGAAGTTCTTTGCTCGATACTTTGTTGAACTTATGAATATTGCTATACCTTATTTCATAGACCTGGTTATCTATTCGTGTGACCTTAGTGCATCTAGGCAGGTCATGCTATACCATTACTCTTACTTCGATTAATCGTTACTGAGGTCTACTACCAAACTCCAGGTTACTTTCGTTGCTTATCCCATACTTTGTCACTCCATCCATTGTTATTCACATCAATATTGATCTACAATGTACCACTGATAACTTAAAACATTTTATGTAATACCTTGCCACTAGGGCTTATATTGCATCGATGAATGTTTGAAGTGATTTTCCCGACCCACTTTGCGGTGATATTGTACTTCAATAACCGTATTTTATAGCATCCCAATGCGATTCACTTACATAGGTATTTTAATCTCGTACAATTCATGAAATCCTCTTCAAATCATTATTCAATTGAAGGCCCAAACGTCATCTGTTATCTATCACATTTACACCATCATTATACTATCAGGGCAGCATTCCATCTCTTCTAAATGCCATTAGACTTAGACTCATTTGAGTTCATTCAGGCTATACTGAGCTTTGTATAACTTAGAGAAACCATCAGCTCTTTTGTTTTCATGGTCTTAATCCTAAGGACTTTATCCATTCTCATCACCTTCTCACTCACCCTTTCTTATCCTTACTCCTCTCTTCCTAAAACCTTGTCGCTTTACCATACTTTAGCTTGCGACCTACACATATTCATTTATACTACTCGCAACCTTCCTTCAACTTGCTTGCGCCATCGATTTCCTTATGTGATTTTGGAAAATCAAGCAAGACATCACATCGTCTCTATCTCTTCTTTACTCTCTTGGCCAGATCTCTCGGTATGTAGAAACCATAGGCCGGAAGATATGCTATTGATGATGCCACTATCATTCTTGGATACTGAATCCCCACGCTTCTAGCCTTTTATCCGAAGTATGGACTATTCATAACCTTCTGCATTTTGAGTATCTCGTATGTTGTTCACCTTTACATTACTTACCTTAATGTCTTGCATCACACCTTCTATATCTTCCACGACCTCCCTTCTACATAGGTATAATTCATATCCACAACTTGAACTTTTATTATAATACTTGCACCTCTTTACATGATTCGGTGAGTGGTTCACACTGACTTCTTATAAGGCTGGTACTCTTCTAACTGGTTTATCGTAGAGCTATTATAAAATATGGCTACTGTACTATCTCTCTTGCACCTCTGATATTAAGAGTGATTATGCAATGTTCTCAATCACGATGTACATAATTTTCTAGGTCCAATAATCAATTCTTGATTTACTTACTTGATGTAACCCTTTAGTTTCCTCTTTCCTCTGATCAACCTTTATGTAGGCTTAAGCTATCTTCCGATCTGCGGCTCATGGTATTAGTTATTACTTTTGCCCTTCATTGTCGCTATGGAATATCCATGATTCAATCTTTTAACAGTTCAATCCTTTGTCTATGCCCTAGGCTCAATTCTTTCTTTTAACTTATACCGGAGTCTTCTACGTCTGTATGAATGTCAGCATATATGCTGCATATATAAAACTCCAAACTCTTAAGTGCGTTCATAACGTACTATGGGTCATTAATCGAATAATTCTTTTTGTTCCTTCTTAGCTTTCTTTAAATGTAAGCAATTACTTTTCCTGGTCTTTTTGCCCCCTTATTGCGCGCATATTTAGCTTATCTTAGTTCCCGCACATGCTAGAGTTTTTGTGAAACTTCATATGATCTCGAATATTACTTTTGATTCTTCTTCTCGTTCAGTAGCTGAGCTTAGCTTGAAGCCTGTTATTGTACAATGTTGTTGTGAGACTATTATTATAAGAATATTCCCTATTTGGGTCACTGAGCTTAGGTTGAAGCCTTCTTCCTTACTTTCTCAGCTTGTCTTTCACTACACTACGGTTGCTTCTAAACTGAAGTTTTGACTGTCTTCCTAGTGGAACTCTCCTTTATTTCTGTAACACTCATACGGTATCTTTAACTTTCCCAACTCTTATTTTAATATACCTCAAGTATTACAATGTCATATCTGCCAGACTGAATTCCCCACGTTGGGGTTCCCTATGTTTACCTTGCACGATCTGTTGATTTGTCTGTATCCTCTTGTCTAGCCATAACTAGGCTCTTCCTGAATCAACTACTAACTACTCGTTTACCCATTCTCATATCAATATTCCGCATCTTTCTTGGGTTATTTCCTTTGTCTTAACTTATGTCTCATACTAGCTCCTTATTTATCATTAATATGTTGGGTAGGAACCCTTACTTCCTCTTCTTGATGTCGTGTTTGCATAATGTTCTGGAATCGTAACATATTTGTAGGCTTTGAATAGGTGATATTTCATCCTTTTCTTATTTTTATCGCATTTCGTCTTTACCACTCCATAGTTACTAGAATCACTTAATTCTGACTTAATTCCACATCACTCCATATTCCCCCCATTTAAGGAATAACTAACATTTAATACTATGATGATCTACATATAGATGTTTACCTCTTCATCTTTGGCATATTTTTACGTCATCGATGACCCTTACTTGCCTTGCGGTAATCGTTCTATACCAAGGATAACAAATTTCCTTACTCACGAGGGAGACACCTAGTGTAACTGGCACCTACAGTCCCTTAAGCTTAACTTTTCTCACATTGCTTGGTTTAGGGAAGCGTCTTCCTAAATGACCATTCTCTGAATTCCTCATGAATCTTCTTTTGTTGTCCATTCTATTATCACTGGAACACAATATGAAATTCTTATGATGCTGACTATTATCAAATCACTTAGCCCCTAATTCATGTTTAGTTTATCTTGTTCAACAGCCCATACTAATTTCTATTACTCTGGGGATTATCTCTCCTTTCTGGTAGTCGCGTTGGAGTCATGAACTTATTTCTCAAAATGAGGATATAAAATTATGGTCTATAATCCCTTGTTGTCTCAAGGCCTGTCACGTCTCGTCATTTCCTTCACTTAAATATAGACTCTATAATATTGTTATTTTTTATCTACCATTGTCATCCATGTATCACGTCTTACTCATAATGCTCCATTAACTCACTTTTTATTTCTTGCTAACACTTCTGTCAATCACTTTATTTCAAAAACTTCGACAAGGCATTCTTTTGGTTTTAGCTCCCCCTTCCTCCATCCACGGGCTCTTCAGGTTGCCTAACATTCTCTCCCTACTAGCCATACTAAGGTAATATTTATCCCTTGTAGGCTTCTAGTGCCTATGTTTATAGTACTCACATCTAGGTGTACTATTTTAGAGTGCACCATCTAGGTATCTCACAAGGAGATTTATTAGCACATTTACAATATTCATCGGATATGTCAACTAACGCAAACAATCCACCCATCATTTTGGGTCACTCTAACCCCAGTCGGATCTTGATATTTCTTTTTCTTATACTACTTCTGTTAGCTTCCATAGGGCATTAATGAGATGGGTGTGGCCAATTGTACATAAATCTATTAGAATTGAAGGTAACTCAAAATTCTTATATTTCTCTGCTTGAATTGTAAATAATGATAACCTTCACTAACTGGGTATCTCGTATCCTTCTTCTTCTTGCTTCTTTTACTTGTTGAAATTTGTATCTATCTTTTAAATCTCTCGTTGCCTTTCACCATAGGGTTAGATAGATATTCTTGCCTTAAGGCTCCTTATAAAGAGGCTTACATGTCTTAGTACGCACATGATTTACTGAAGACCTTACATTTACTCATTATAAACATCATGAAAAATCAATTTCCTCTAATTCAACTCTTCCATAACCATATTCAATCTTGTTTACCGTGAAATGGTAACAACAATTAAATTTGTAAATGGGATTCTAAAAATACGTGATCTATTATGCTAGTTGTTAGAGTAGATGTTGCTAAGAATATGAAGTTTAATGACAAAATACAAGCTAAAACGAGGCAGTAATCAAACTGAGGGGCTTGCTATCCTGGTTTCGGATCGGTCGATGGATGACCTCGAGGTTGGTATCCTGGCTCGATCTCAATCTATCAGGGTTAGTCGGGAGTGGGAAAATCAAGTAGAATATGATCAAGCAAGGCTCTTTATGTCCAATACCAAACACTAAATGAAGAACAAGTATGAAAACTATAGACGCTAAGAATGGTCTCGAGCCAATAAGAACGAGGAAGTTAAAGAGAAAAGAGAGAGAGAGATATTATTGATTTTGTGGAGAAATAGTTGGAGCAATATCAGACCCCTACAAAGTAGTGTGGGTTCCCTTTATATAGTAGGGGAACCCGGTTATAGTACAACATGCATCAGTTGTAAAGTATGGAGATGGGACGGCTAGACGCGACGCTTCGGCATAGGCTCTGGATAGGACGGCTCTATCAGACTTAGCCGTGTGCCTTGGGAACTTCCCCTTCCGTTCTAGCCTCGACCTTTGTCTTGTTCGAGTCAGGCCTCGATGAGCCTCGAGGGAGGGGACTCAGTCACAACTCCATGTCCTCGGGGTCTTGAGACATTCTTCCGAAATGGCCAAATAGCAAGGAATTAAATCCTTTGATTTCACCGCGTACAGACAGTCTCCACGTTTCTTAGAACGGAGTGATGGGAAATGATCCTGATGCCTGACTCCTCGAGCTTCTTATGGTGACGTAATACCAATGAGCAACCTGTGGCGCCAGATTGTGGCAACCGGGGTGCCCCATGGACTTGTGCATTTTGACATCATTCAATGCATTGCCAATTCACGTTCTCCAAGGTGAATGTACCACCGTCGATTCGGTTCCTCAAGAACGCAGTAATTGCATCTGCCGGAAAATATTCCAAAACCTCGATGGTCGTGTCGTTAACCCTTTTAATGGGGGTGCCTTGGCCTTTTTTTTCCTATCCCAGTGCCTTCGTTGGCTCATTTGCCTATTTCTTCCTATCATCTTCTTCTATCCTTGAACACTATGGTTGGGGCTCATGGCGTCAAGGTCGTTAGGCAGAGCTTCCGTAGGCTGTGTTGTGGACTGTTGCCGGAGCTTCCCTTTGTCGAACATGACCATGTTGTCCTATTGTTGCTGTGGTCATTGTTATGTTTGTCGTTGGCCCAAGACGATGATGGACGGGGAGTCAGTTTTCCCCTTGCTCGCAAAAAGAAAATTTGGATTACATACTTCTGCTCAAAAGGGGGCTCGGATTATACACTGCTGCTCACCTTCATACCCCGGCACGACGTGGTGCCTTGCCTTGAGCTGGTGGCTTTCACGACTAGATGTTCCAAGAAGTGGACTCTAAGTAGCCATGTAAGGGGGACCAAGGCTCGCTCGGTCCGCTGTCTCTCTGAGGTTCTCTTGGCCAGCGAGGTTCCTTGAGCTTCGGAGGGCTATGGTGTTTTTTCATCCCTCCTTGCTTTTCGCCCTATCCTTTGTGGATATCATTGTGGAAGGCCGGGATGAGGCAACAGAGGATGTGTGTTCAGATGCGACCGCTGTGTGATTAAGACCTTCGAAGGTAGAACCTCTAGGCTTTTACCTCGCGTGTGCATCCTTCTGTTTCTTTCTTTATGCGTAAGATCCTCTATAGGCTTTTGTAATTGTATGTAAGGACCACTCGAGGGCTGTTGTACATAGATATTTATGAATATCAAGATACTTTCTTGATTTCTGTTTTCGATTCTTGCCCCATTATTGTACGCTTTTGTGCCCTTCGAGGCCTTTGAATGTTCCTCTTTGTCGGCTGCCGACATTTAACTTGGATACGAGCATTCTTTTCGATCTTCTGCTGATTGACATGGCTCTTTTTTGAGCCCATTGTCGCACCTCGGGCCGGGCTTGAATTGATCTGATAGGCTCGGGCTATCGAGCCCTCCATGTTGCATGGAGATAGTATGCTATGTTTTGGAGCTTTCGAGAGTGGCATCCTGAGCGAAGGTCAGCTTTGGGTACCTGGGGGTCTTCTTTGTACTTGATGTAGATAGCCTTTTAAAGCGTAGTGGATAGACTTCCGTTAAGCGGTTGCCTATGCTTAGACAACGCCTCGATCCCTCCTAGAGCCTTCATGATCGGAGCATCGCGCGTTTAGTTTTCTTTTGAGAAAGGGAAACCATGAGATCGAGCACCGCCTCGAGTTAAATGATGGCATTTAAGGCTTCTCGAAGCTTGACTTCTCTTTTGGCGGAATCCTCGAGGTCGGGCATTACCTCGAGATTGGAGACAATATAGTTGACTCGTTGAGACCTAACTTCTTGTTGATGGATGCCTCTGGGGTCAGGTACCGCTCTAGGATCTGTATCGAGGCCGTTAGCCTCCTAGGGCTTACTCTGGACAGGCGAATCGTCGCTGTTTCCTGCATATACGTGGGGTGGATTTTGTTTCTTTGGGAGATCTCATTGTTTTGGATTGATATCCCTCTGCCTTGGCATCGGGTCCTTCATCTCTTCAGGCGCAAAAAAGTATTGGAGCACATCTTTTCCTTAGTTTATCAATTCTATCATAGCCATGGTAGCTACTTCGGGGCCGGCCCGGCAGGGAGGGGAGAGTTCCACTCTCAATGTTCAGGATCCGCAGGAGTTCACTCTGAAGACTGTGTCTTTGATAAGAGAGGAACACCTGGAGATAGTGAGGAGATACTGCGGATGGAGCGAGGGGATAGAGGTGTAGGTGCTTTCCCCAGATGAGAGTATCACGGACTCTGCTGATGGATATTTGAAAGTATACCTATATGCCTTTGCATTTGGCCCTCTTGACAGGGTCGTGCTTGGTTTCTGCTTGAAGTATCGGGTTACTTTGGCGCAAATACATCCATCATTTTGGCAAGTGGTGCTGATGATGAGGTTCTTTGCGGAGAAGGCTAGGCTTGAATTCACGCTCAGCCACCTCGTCAGACTGTACCGGCCTTCATCATCGAGGCCTGTTAACCTTGCGGTGCTGTTCTTCTACAACCTTTGTTGTCGATGACGGAGAAGATAGGGACAAAGAATGGGTCAGTCGATTCGTTTGGGTCCGGACGACTTACATTATCCCCGTGGAGCTCTTGCCATTTCCCGAGGGATAGAAATATGCGCGCGAGTGGGGTGTCTTGCGCTCCTTTTGATTTGCTTATAGTAAAAGCCAGTTGGATAATCGTGCCTCTTCCTATTTTGCAGCAACTTCATGGACGTCGGGTGAAGTTCTTGATTTGCCCGGCTAGGTCCGGAGGTTGGCGACCCATTCGACTTGCGATGAGAGTAGGTGGCGAGCTATGTCTTGTGATAGATGGGAAGCGAAATACTAGGGTATGCGCGTACGCTACTCCTACCCTCGCCTTCATATATTTGAGATTATATTTTCCTTTTTTTGTATTGGATTTGTCGTTGTAGGTGTCAGGTAGTTCCTTGGGGCGAGGCAGTGCTCTTTCGGAGAGGGGAAGGAGTCGTCGGCCTCCGAGGCGAGGGACGATGGCAATAAATATGATTTGCACCCACAGTGTGGTGGAGCTTTTGATGGGGCTCAATGGGCCCGTGTCTTCGAGGAGAGGACGTCGCCCGAGCCTGCTGTTCCCGGAGTGTTTGATTCCAGAACAGTGGTTCCTCCAAGTGAATATGCTTTGCCCGAGGTTGGTTCTTCTGGGGCCGAAGGGGTAGGATCAACAGTAGTGTGCTCCGCCTTCGAGGAAGTCCGCCGACTTCACTTCATGGTGAGTTTCGGTGCAGTCCTTCTGTATTTCGCCCTTTCTTTATTGAGTTTTTCTTTGTAGGCCTTTGATAGGATCAGGTCTGAGCTGCTCCATCACAGGGCCAGGCTTCAGCAAGCAATGGACAAGGGTGAGTCCTTTAGGCTCCTTAGCGATGAGAATGAGGTTGAGTTGATGTACTGGCGATATGAGGCGTATTGAGGCACGAATTATGACAGCTATTTGCTGGAGCAGGTAACCTTTCATAGTACACTCTTCGCTCTTTTTGACCCTTAAGGTTAACCCTCTTGCCTTCTTAGCTGCAGAAAAAGACGGAGGCCTTGGAATACCTTAAGGGCAAAGCCAACCGCGTCAGGACTGCTTGTGCCGAACTGAGGGCTTAGTGCAGGCTCAAGCTTTAGAGGAGAGGGGCGCCTTGGCCAAGGTTACCGCCTTCGAGTCCCAACTCCGCTTGGTGTGTGACAACGCTACAGTTCAAGTGGATATGATCGGGAAGCTCGAGTCCGATCTCTTAAAGATCAGGGCTGAGATAATCGATGCCCGGGTTGAAGCAGCATTAATTCAAACCAAGTCTGATTAGGAGATGGCGATTTGTATGAAGGACGCTACTGATGTCCCAGCCGAGTTGAAGTGGGCCCTCAACTGTGAGAATAGGATCGAGGAATATGTTTGTTGCAAATCCCGAAGAGAGGTACTCGAGGAGATCAGCGCTAGGGGCTTCTTCTCTCGGAGCAATTGGCTCGAGCCAGGGCAGACGAGCGCGGCGCTTGGTCCCTTGTTGCTGGCATTATTGAGAGTGAATTTGGGGCTGGCAGGCTGTAGCCTTTTGCAACGGAGTGTAGATTTCGTCAGTTTTCCATTTTGTACTTTGATATTTGCAGAACTTGTTTGTAGATGGAGATCGCGCCTTTTGCGTATGTAAATAAGAGAATACATGAAGCTTTATCTCTTTTGTATCTTGTTATTTCATTGCTTGCGACCAGGCAGTCTAGTTCTCGGTGTCTAGCGGGAACCCTATGGATCCGGAGCTTACTAGATAGGCCCGGAGGCTATTAAGTGCTATTTGTGACATGAGTAGGCGTCAGGGTCTTTGTGCTTTGCCCAGCTGTTTAGGCATAGTCTCCGAGTTGGGTCTTGATTCGAGCTTACCTGACCTCCGATCTCCCACGCCTGCATGAGCGGATGATGATTGTCCTTATTCCTTGCCCTTGGGTATTTGTATTTCAACTATTTCGGGTCCCGTCTCCAAGTTACGTTGCAACTCGAGCTTTAATTAACCCTTAAGTTCTTTCGTGCATGCATGGGCGAATGACGATGGCTCTTACGCCTTGGATCTAAGAGACCTTTTGAGTGTGTGGCCTGGAGGCTTGTTTGGCCGGTGAGAATCGATCTTATGCTTTTGCCCGTGGGTATTTTGTAGTTAACTATTTTGGATCTGGTCTCCGAATCGGGTAACAACTCGAGCTCATTTTAATCCTCAAGTTTTCAATTTTCAAGCTGGCAACAGTGGCTCTTACACTATTTGGTCGTTGACACCTTCTAGTATGCGGCCCGAAAGCTCGTTTGGCTGGAGACAATGGCTCTTATGATTTTGCCCGTAGGTATTTTGTAGGCTTTGTTTTCCTCTCGTTAAGGTCTTTTTTGAAATGATTTTTCCTTACCCATTGTCGGTTCTGGAAGAACCTCGATCTCAAGTCGTTAGCGGCGATGTTCGAGCACCTCGAAAGGTTCTTAGCTCGTAGGCTGAGTAGTTTGAAGCCTTGTGTTTTTTGGAGCTGACATGGTCGAAGCTCGTTTGCCTGTTGAGGGAAGTCTGTTTTAACCGGTTCTTTTTGAAGTATATTCGAAGTAATGGCATGCGATTTTGTCAGCAACAGTCGGGCATCCCCGAGTCGCATTAATTTGACTAGAGCAGCTATTTTGACCATAGTCATATGTGTTTTGCTGGAGCCGTTTTTGATCTCGAGTTATAGTTTAGGCGTCTACACCGAGGGTATGCCCTTTCGGGATTCTTACAAATGCGACATATAGCTTAAACTTTGGGATTGAGTTTTACGCATGTAGTAAGGTCTTACAAAGTTTTCATACCTGTTGAGGTCTTACAATTTTTGTTGCTATGCAGAATAGACCTGGTTATACCGAGTTTTCCCGCTCGGGGTCTTACGGCCTTGGGTTTTCCAGGGTGCGGCGATTGGCGACAGTCTCCGAGTCATGGAGTTTGCTTAGGCTCGAAGGTGAGTATTCATGAGCTCGAAGTTACCTTGTTGGGGCTTTATGAGCCTAGAGTTCCAACCCTGGGCTCGTGTGGACGCCAAGCTGTTGACGCTAAGTCTCCAAGTACTTCGGGACACATTTGATGGAGGGATCCCCATCGAAAGTATGTTGAAATTCCCTTTTATGGAGTGTGAGGTGCTTTTGGTGATAGATACCCTTCGATCTATTAATGTAGTTGTGTTGTTGCGTTAAATAAATCTTTGTTGGACCGAGTTTGCTCACTTGGGGTCTTATGGCCTCAAATTTTCAAGCGCGTGGCGATTGGCGACAATCCTTGGAGATTGAAGGTACCCCTGATATTGGTGACGCTGGGAGATTTCCGAGTTGCCTTACCCGAAAACTTTGAGATTTTGGAGTTTCGACCCGGAGGCCATCTGAGCGGTGAATTGCTAGCGTCAGTCTCAAGTGTTTGGGGCGTTTTTGGCGAGAGAATTGTAACCTTACTTTTTCAAAGGTGTTTTTTGACAAAATATATTCTTTGATTTCTTGGTACAATAGTACACATGTTCGCCGAAGGGGGACTAACTATACGGACACGGTTTTTCCAACCGTTTGGTCTGGTATATTGCTTCCGTTTTCCAGCGGGTATGTTTCTGGGGAAACACCCTTTATTGTTCAAAGGGTTGCTTGCAAGAGGAGTCTTGAGTATTTGCAGAGTTTTCCTTAGGCATCTCGCAGTCGTCGCATCGTTAAAAACATTGCCGGTAAAATATTCTTTTGGGAAAAAAACTCGGTCAAAGGAAAATAGTGCAACGGGTATGTTTTTAGAGCCTTTGAGGTCTTCGGGCAGTGCCAATGCTATGACAGCTTTAGTCGGGTGCCTACACAAGGGTTAGTTCTGAATTCAAAACAAAAAAAAGGAGAAGGTCGTACCTTGAAGTGAGATGCGCTGGCGATGCCTCGGGGTTGATTTGTTGTAACTGCCTGAGGCGAAGACGCAGTACGGACTTCCGCTTCGTTTTGTCAAGTTCGATCGAGGGTGAGACCCGATTCGCCATTTGGCTTATTCGGGGGCAGAGGCATGAGCGTTGGTATCACGTCGTGTATTGCGAACATTTCCCTTGCCGCATGTTGTTCCCCATAGACAATTTTGATCCCGTCTTTTGTTGAGAATTTTATCATCTGGTGAAGGGTAGATGGAACTGCTCTCATGCAGTGTATCCATGGCCACCCGAATAGGGCATTATACCTCATGTTTCCGTCGATGACATAGAATTTGGTGTCTTGAGTCGTGCTCGCCACGATGACCGTGAGGATGATTTCTCCTTTCGTTGTTTTGCTTGCCATGTTGAATCCATTGAGGACCTGAGTGGCGGGCACGATTTGGTTGAGCAATTCGAGTTGTTCTACTACCCTCGACCTAACAATATTGGTCGAGCTACCTTGATCCACGAGTACACGTTTTATTTGAAAAGAATTTACAAAGAAGGAAATTACCAGGGCGTCATTGTGGGGTTGAGACAGGGTCTCGGTGTCTTCTTCGCTGAATGTGAGGGCGTCTTCGGGGATATATCCTTGAGTCCGCTTTTCTCTAGTGATGGATATTTTTGTTCTACTCATTATGATTTCCTACGGGGAATCGGCGCCCCCTATGATCATGTGGATGACGTGTTGCGGATCGTTTGCCTCATTCTTTTTGGTTTCTCCCTTTCTCAGAAGTTATTTTTGGCTCGATCGCTAAGAAATTCTCGGATATATCCTTTGTTAAGCAGCCGAGCTAACTCCTCTCGTAGTTGATGACAATCCTCAGTCTTATGGCCATGCATGTTGTGAAACTCGCATACTAAATTGTAATTCCTTTGCGATGGATCTGACTGTATCGGTTTGGGCCGTTTGGCGTCTCTAATACATCGACGTTGAAGTTGTATTCTAACAGGTGGCGTGAACCTATTGGTACTACATTTCGATCGATCTTGGCTCAGTTGATGAGCCCTCGACGGTCTTTTCCTCAATCCACCCTCCGATCATTTCGGGGTAGGTTGCGCCTCGGCTCTGATCTTCGAGTGGTACTAGTTGTGGACATCCGACCAGGTCATGGCCGGGTACTCGATCAGGTTCTGTTTCAGCTATATTAAAGTGACCGAGCTTCGTTTGTTCAGGCCTTGGGTGAAGGGCCGTACTACCCAGTCGTCGGAGACTAGCGGTAGCTCCATCCGTTCCATCTGAAAGCAGGACACGAATTCCTGCAAAATCTCGTTCTCTCTTTGCTTGATTTTGAAGATGCCAGACTTCCTTGTTGCTACCTTGATGGCCCCGGCATGCGCCTTTGCGAAGGAATCTGCTAGCATGGCAAATGAATCTATGGAATTAGGAGCCAAGTTGTGATACCACATCATGGCTCCCTTCGAGAGTGTTTCCCCGAATGTTTTCAGCAATACTCACTCTATCTCATCATTCTTCATATCGTTGCCTTTTACTGCGCAGGTGTAGGCAGTAACGTGTTCATTAATGTCAGTGGTACCGTTGTACTTAGGGCATTCCAACATTCTAAACTTCTTTGGAATAGGCTTTGGGGCCGCTTCCTCGGGGAACGGCCTTTGTATGATCTTCTTCGAACCCACGCCCTTGAGGACCGGGGGTGCACTCGGGATCTGATCGACCCTAGAGTTGTAGGTCTCGACCTTTTTATCGTTGGTTGCTATCATTTTCTCACCTGATTCGATCCTTTTGGTAAGGTCCTCAAGCATCTTTATTATGGCAGAGTCGGCTACCGATCTGTTATTGCTCGATCTTTCGGGTACTTGTTCGGCGGGGGGAGCCGTTTCCAGCGCTGCTGTGTTGGGAGTCTTCGGATGACTTTGTAACTGAGCGATGGCCAACTGTTGTGTCTGCAACATTTCAAAAATAACATGAAGGCTAACTTCCTGTTCTTCATGGGATAGGGTTTTTTGGGCCTCCGTTCGGTCGCTGTGTCGTATGCTTCTGTCAGTGTGCGGAGTTTCGTCGACCTGTTGTGCGTCCTGTGAGTCCGCATCTACTAGAATCGGCCCGGGCGCATTATCGGGGTGCTGTGGTTGCGTTTCGGCAGCCGAGACAGCCACGCCATTTTCCCCGTATTTTTCAAGGTTGTCGTTCTCGATTCTGTTCACCGAGCCAGACATTGTGACCTGAAATCAAGAGTTCTTGGACAAGAAAAGTGTGAAAGATCACTTGCGTTTTTGTAATGTAACTAGCAAGAAAATAATCACTATTATTTTTAACCCCACTGTGTGCGCCAAACTATTTACCGTGAAAATGTTAACAACAATTAAATTTGTAAATGGGATTTTAAAATTACGTGATCTATTTTTATGCTAGTTGTTAGAGAAGATGGTGCTAAGAATATGAAATTTAATGACAAAATACAAGCTAAAACGAGGCAGTAATCAAACCGAGGGGCTTGCAGTCCTGGTTTCGGATTGGTAGATGGATGACCTCGAGGTCGGTATCCTGGCTCGATCTCAAGCTATATCAGAGCAAGCAAGGCTCTTTATGGACAATACCAAACACTAAATGAAGAACAAGTATGAAAACTACAGACGCTAAGAGTGGTCTCGAGCCAATAAGAACGAGGAAGTTAGAGAGAAAAGAGAGAGAGAGATATTATTGATTTTGTGGAGAAATAGTTGGAGCAATATCAGACCCTTACAAAGTAGTGTGGGTTCCCTTTATATAGTAGGGGAACCCGATTATACTACAACATGCATCAGTTGTAAAGTATGGAGATGGGACGGCTAGACGCGACGCTTCGGCATAGGCTCTGGATAGGACGGCTCTATCAGACTTAGCCGTGTGCCTTGGGAACTTCCCCTTCCGTTCTAGCCTCGACCTTTGTCTTCTTCGAGTTGGGCCTCGATGAGTCCCGAGGGAGGGGACTCGGTCGCAGCTCCACATCCTCGGGATCTTGAGGCATTCTTCCGAAATGGCCAAATAGCGAGGAATTAAATCCTTTTATTTTGCCGCATACTAATCTCTTACCAACTGTCTTTCTGGGTGTAGGTATCGTCTTATTACAAATATAAGTTAGGAGTTTGAATCTTATAAGTGAGATCTACCACACGATCTAGAGTAAGAAGAAAGAGTGACAGTCTTAAATGCACTGTAGCCTCCTGCTTATAAGTGTGGTGCACAACACACCCATAAACAACACTCTAATAGACACGGCTTGTAGACTCCCTAGGACAAAACTGCTATGATACCATTTTTGTCACGACACAAATCGATAGGCTGCGACGGGTACCCGGTACCCTTACTCAAGCGAGTACCAACGTAATGTATCCTTCTCATTACCTCAACATGGGTAAATGGGACATAAGGGGCATATGAGGTAACAAGAATAAAACATGAGAGAACACTCGACATAGAACGACCCAACCTTATATACTGACTTATACATATGACATACAGGCTAATAAAGACGGCATGATCCTTTATATACTCAAAACGTAGGCCGACAAGGCCATACAAGAATCCGTATACATGACATCTGTCTACAAGCCTCTAATAATACAAAATATCATAAAGGTCGAGATAGGGCCCCGCCATACCAATCAATACATACACTAATCATACTGACCAAAGTAGCAACTCCATAGCAAATGGAGCGCACCAACCCCTTCCGCTGAGCTGATAGCCTACTCAGAGGAATCTCAACCCGTCTATTAGGACCTGCGGGCATGAAATACAGTGTCCCCATGCAAAAGGGACATTAGTACAAATTATGTACCGAGTATGTAAGGAATGAAAATTAGTAAATAATAGACATGATAGAAACATGGAGTAAAAGACTCAACATATAAGTCTAGATAACACTGTAAATCATGGAATACTTATAGTGTCATGCATATGCGTATGAATGTCATGTCGTGCATAAGTACATGTGTTCATAACATCATCAAGCCTTTGAGGGCATCCCATCATATCATCTCAGCCACTGTGCACAAAATCATCAATGTATACCAGCTGATCAGGTGGTTGTGCGTATATAACATTGTAACCTTTTACCATATCCCATGTACATACATATATACATATATACGCTTATATAACGCCATCTGCTCATGGGTCGATGTACATGTATAAATGAGTGCAATGCATGAGTACGCCAGTAAAATCTCTCGAAACATCATAAGACCATTATGCCTCTGATTAATATCATGAAGTAAACTTTATCAACTTACGTATTTTATGAGACCCATGAACAGATGATAGAATAATAGGATACATGGGGAATTAAGAACATAGGCATCTCTAGCATTTCTATAAATAGAGTCATTTATAAAAGTTGTGCATTTGCTCGTTTCATTTGTGCCATATGCATCATGCCAAAAGGAAAGAAGGTATAGCCTTAACATACCTGAGTCGATTCTCTTGACAATCCCTCTAACACATGTCTTTTGCAAAAAACACATAACGACGGATCCATGTAGGGAAAAATCAGTATGATATTCTTGAGAAAGATTGTACCGTACTCCCTTAGAATTGCACGTCACGTTGCTATTACAAAATTCAAAATGGTATTGCTCTACATGGACATAACGTTACACAAATCCACTACGAATTTATAAGCTTTCTTTGTTGCTCCTCCACCATTGTTTCTAATACATATATCCCAAATTAATGAGATATAAATGTCTTTTATCCTAGTGGTGTGGTCCCTACTTAATAATGCTTACCTTAGCCACCCAAATCTCTTAAAATGCCATCTAGCAATGTGACTAAAGAGTCACTTAAATCAATATTCTTGGGCTGCCACGTTGGGGAGGGTTTATTAAGCCTTATCAAAAATTTTAATTATTCACTTATTTATTATTTAACTAATTAATCTCCCATTAATCAATAATCACACAATTACCCACATAATTATGAATTATCTCAAATTAATTAAAATACTACTCACTTTTAACATACCTTATACACTTTACTATCATTTCCATGTGGTACCTTGTATGGTACTAGTCCATAAATACCGGGTATTTTAGCTCGGGCCGTATTTTATCCAAAAAAGTCAAATATCGACGAAATTTATTTTCTTCGATTTTCTTACCCTCTCACCTTCATGAATTTACTCATCACTTGTTTGAAATAGCATAATGCTTATAATCTCAAAATAATCTCATTCCCGAACTTACGTCGATTAACTTACGTCGAAACTTAAATGTACAAAAAAATGCGGGAAGTAATATCTCATTTCCGAGCTTTCATCAATTTGCTAATGACGTACTTTTACGTACGAAAATATGGAGTGTAACATTTAGGCACCGAGATACAAACCCCACTCCATCTTCCTCCATCCTCCTCTACCAATAGTAGTGCCTCAAGTCCTGATATATCTTTGCGGCACTCGGATAAATGGAATAACGCAAATTATGGGCCTCCCCAAGAATCAACTCACATAGCCCATTAACATTGGGCACACAAATATGACCCTGCATCCGCACCACCCCAGTATCTCCAATAGTGACCTCCTTGGCATCACCATGCTGAACCGTGTCCTTAACGACAAGCAAATGCGGATCATCATACTGACGCTCTTTGATGCAATCATATAAGGAAGACTGAGAAACCACACAAGCTAGAACTCGGCTATGCTTAGAAACATATAATCTCACAAACTGGTTGGCCAAGGCCTAAACATCTAATGCAAGTTGTCTCTCACATGCGAGAATAAATGCAAGGTTGCCCATAGTCACCTCCTTTCTAATCAAGGCATCGGCCACCACATTGGCCTTCCTCGAATGATACAGGATGGTAATATCATAGTCCTTTAGTATTTCCAACCATCTTTGCTGACTCAAATTTAGATCCTTTGGTTTGAACAAGTGATGGAGACTACGATGATCCGCAAAGACCTCAGAAGACACAACATAGAGATAATGCCTCCAAATCTTCAGTTCATGAACGATAAATGCTAACTCCAGGTCATGAGCATGTTTATTCTTCTCATAAGGTTTCAACTGGCACAAAGCATAAGAATCACTCTACCGTCCTACACCAAGAGACACCCAATACCAATCCGAGAAGCATCACAATACACTATTTAAGAGCCTGACACTGAAGGCAAAACTAGAATTGGAGTTGTGGTCAAGGTAGTCTTGAGCTTCTGAAAGCTCTCCTCACACTCATCCAACCACCTTAATGGCGCACCTTTCTAGGTCAATTTGGTCAAAGGCGCTGCAATAGACGAGAAACCCTCTCCAAAGAAACGATAATATCCGGCTAAGCCGAGAAAACTCTGAATCTCCGTAGCTGAAGATGGTCTGGACAAACTTTGAACTGCCTCTATCTTCTTTAGATCTACCTTAATCCCCTCACTAGACACCACGTGCACCAAGAGCGCCACCGAACTAAGCAAAAACTTGCACTTGGAGAACTTGGCATACAGTTTCTCTTCCCTCAGCCTCTGAAGTATAATTCTTAAATATTGTGCATGCTCCTCTTGACTACGTGCGTATACAAGGATGTCATCAATGAATACTATGACAAAAGAATAAACATACTGTCACACCTCCTTTTTGACTTACACCCCGTAAAGGGTATAAATACAAGGGAGTTTTTCCAATTAAAGGACAATCGAAACGGGGTTAATTATTGAAATTCAGAGTCGCCACTTGGGAGATTTATGGTGTCCCAAGTCACCGATTTAGAATCCCGAATCGAGGAAAGATTTAACAGTCCGCGAACCAGAAATCCGGGTAAGGAATTCTGTTAACCTAGGAGAAGGTGTTAGGCACTCCCGAGTTCCGTGGTTCTAGCACGGTCGCTTTGATCATACTTGGCTTATTAAATTATCTAATTACTCATTTTAGAACCTTTGTGCATTTAATTTTCACCGCTTTTTAATTAAGAAGATTATATTGAAACGAGTCACGCGCACGTGTACCCATTTATTTGGTGCGTCAGAAATCATGTCATGCGAACGTGTCCACAATTAGTAACGTTTTATTATTATTAAGAAAAATTAGTCGATGTTGCGCGAAGGCATACCCCAATTTATTTTTCAAAAATCATAATTATGTCACGCGAACGTGTAAACAGTCGCAATAGATAGATTAAGTGCGTGCCTAAAAGAAACATTTCTAAGGATGTTCATTTTCACAAATTCCACACTAACTTGCCAACTTAATTAATCTAACAATTAATATACTCATTCAAGAACGTAGATAGCTATACAAATTCAGAGACATAATTTTATACAATTAAGTTAATCGTTGAATCAATTATACAATTAGGTCCAACTTAAGTGAGTCTACATTTTGAAAGAAACGTATAAAGTTTGGCTTCTAAACTAATACGTATTACAAAAGCTACCGTAACAAGAGCATAAAAACATGAAATTGTCCTTACTTCAAGGATAAGAAGATGAAGGATGAAATCTACTGTAACAAGAAAATAAAATCAATAAGAAAAGACAATAAAATAAAGAAAAAAAACAACCCAAACATCTCCAAGCTGATGTAACAAGATGGAAGAACAATGAAAATTAAGAAAACAGATCTTTTACATATGAGAATACGAAGATGGAAACGGACCTTTTTTATATGGAAAAGCTTCTTCAATACAAAGGTCAAAGCGAATAGAGAACTCGCCGGAAACTCGACCTCGTCCGCAACCTCGAACTCGACTTAAAGCTTGTGTTTCGAGGATTGTTCAGCTGGAATTTTGGTAATATTTTGGTACTGTGTCGTGATGGAATTAGCAGCGATTTAGCTATTGCTCCAGGGTCGTTTCTGGGTCTGTTTCGCAGCAAGTTTGTTGTGTTACAACTCTAAGTTCACGGCAGCCTTATCTCTAGAGGAAGCACTGAAGAAGCGTTTTTGGTCTTCTTGGTTGTAGCCTCTAATTTTTAGGTCTTAGAATCTATATTTGGTCTCATGTGTATCTTGTGTATTTCAACTCATTTTTTAGGCGTCTGCTGAAGAAGACGATGGACTTTAAAGGGAGGGTTCATTTTTTGTTATGGGAAACGGCGGATTAGTTTTTTAGGGTCCTCGTTCTCTTTCGCCTCTTTTCAAACTTTTTTTTTCTTCTTCAAATCTTTCCACCCCCCCCCCCTTTTAAAAAATGAAGACCCTTCCTTTTTTAAAATAAAAAATAAAAAAAATCCCACCATCCGTGAATCCCTCCCCCTTTTCAAAAGATGTCCGAGTATTCCGCCTCCTTTTTCAAAAGATGTCCCCCATTATCTTGGAGTTGGTGTAAGGTGTGGTGGGTTTGGATTGTTATGGGTTAGGTCCGAAAATTAGGCCTAAAAACGGGTAGTTTGAACCCAAATATTATTCTTTCGTCCGGACCCGAGAATAAGAACACGACGTTGTTAAATTAATCCTATGTAAGTAAAATAACTATCAAAATAAGACTAATATTTAAGACAAAACTATATCTTTTTTTTAATATTTTTTTTTCAAGATTAAAATAGCTACAATATATTAATAAAACTATTTTTTTGTAATTTTCATTTTTTATATAAAGATAAAATATAAAGTAATATATTTGTATTTTTTCAAAATTAAAATGACTACAAAACATTAATAGAACTATATTTTTTGGTAATTTTCGAAATTATATAAAGTACAAAAGTAAGGTACATTTTTTGTATTTTTCAAGTTTATGAGAAATACATAAACTAAAATTTATATATATTTTTTTTGTAATTTTTCTTTTGCGATGAAAATAAAGTAAAAATGGTTAAAAATAACTAATTAGACCCAATTTCAAATATTCACGCTAAAATGTAAAAATTCTCGGGGAGGGTCAAAAATCACGTGTCTACAGCTGCCCCTCTTTGACTGGAAACACGAAAAGTTTTCCGACAAAGAACGACTAGACATGTTTTTGACCCGACCATTATTTGGAGGGACTACACTAAGGAAAGGAAGGGAATGTGACCGAGCCCTGGTATCTGAGCTGCCTACATATCCTTGGTTATACAGGAATCAGGCCACGTGTAGTTCGGAAATGAGAGAGATGGTAGAGTGTACCGAGGTGAAGAGCCGATCGAGGTGCCGTTCCGTTGAGGTTCCGGTCCGCGGTCCTGTCATTACATCAAAGATGAAAACTGAAAAAGACTAACTAAGCCTATTAGCTACTAGTTACAAGGATTCCTATCTTTAAGTCTTCTGAAACTTGGTCTTGAGTTTTGAATGGTGCTTCATACAGACTTTGGATTTGAACCTTGACACTTGCTAGTTGTAGGTGCTAGTTCTTGAGCAGACCACATCTGTTCTCCACTTCCGTACTTTGGATTCATTTTTTCTTCTTTTTTTTTCTTGTTTTTTTTTCTTGTTTTTTTTATTGTGACCCGCTTTTGTTGACCATCTCAGACTGTTGACTTGCATTCTTGAGGCGAGCTTCTGCTATTTATAACTTGGTTGAATGCTGGGGATTTTTGTTGTAGCCTTCTGCTTCCCGGTGCTAGGGATTTTTATTGTTTCCTGCTGGGGATTCCTGTTGTAACCTTCTACCTTCTGGTGGGGTTACTGATTTCCAAAATCTGCAGTATAAGACTAAAAAGTATTCCTCTTGTTATACAGGTGGGCGCCTGAAACATGAAATGTAAAGATTGAAATGTATTCCTCTCGTTATACAGGTGGGCGCCTATTTCAACACTTGTAATGAAAAGACTGAAATGTATGCCTCTGTTCTATGGGCGGGCTCCCAACTTCAACACTTGAAATGAAAAGACTGAAATGTATGCCTCTCGTTATACAGGTGGGCGCCTGGCTTTAGGAAAACTAAACATCGATAATTTTAAGAAAACTAAAAATGACTCTTTTTTTTTTCAAACGTTGTTTTTTTTTTCAAAATGTTTTTTTTGGTATCTTAGGAGAAAGATTCATCAGACTAAGATTTTGATCCTAGGAGAAGGTTCATCAGACTAGGTCTCTATCTTAGGAGAAAAATTCGTCAGACTAAGATTTTGATCCTAGGAGAAGGTTCATCAGACTAGGTCTCTATCTTAGGAGAAAAATTCGTCAGACTAAGATTTTGATCCTAGGAGAAGGTTCATCAGACTAGGTCTTTTTTTTTGGGTATCTTAGGAGAAAGATTCATCAGACTAAGATTTGGATCCTAGGAGAAGGTCCATCAGACTAGGTCTCTATCTTAGGAGAAAAATTCTTCAGACTAAGATTTTGATCCTAGGAGAAGGTTCATCAGACTAGGTCTTTTTTTTGGTATCTTAGGAGAAAGATTCATCAGACTAAGATTTGGATCCTAGGAGAAGGTTCATCAGACTAGGTCTCTATCTTAGGAGAAAAATTCGTCAGACTAACATTTTGATCCTAGGAGAAGGTTCATCTGACTAGGTCTCTATCTTAGGAGAAAAATTCGTCAGACTAAGATTTTGATACTAGGAGAAGGTTCATCAGACTAGGTCTCTATCTTAGGAGAAAAATTCGCCAGACTAAGATTTTGATCCTAGGAGAAGGTTCATCAGACTAGGTCTCTTTTTTTGGGTATCTTAGGGGAAAGATTCATCAAACTAAGATTTGGATCCTAGGAGAAGGACCATCAGACTAGGTCTCTATCTTAGGAGAACAATTCGTCAGACTAAGATTTTGATCCTAGGAGAAGGTTCATCAGACTAGGTCTTTTTTTGGTATCTTAGGAGAAAGATTCATCAGACTAAGATTTGGATCCTAGGAGAAGGTTCATCAGACTAGGTCTCTATCTTAGGAGAAAAATTCGTCAGACTAAGATTTTGATCCTAGGAGAAGGTTCATCAGACTAGGTCTCTATCTTAGGAGAAAAATTCGTCAGACTAAGATTTTGATCCTAGGAGAAGGTTCATCAGACTAGGTCTCTATTTTAGGAGAAAAATTCGTCAGACTAAGATTTTGATCCTAGGAGAAGGTTCATCAAAATAGGTCTTTTTTTGGTATCTTAGGAGAAAGATTCATCAGACTAAGATTTGGATCCTAGGAGAAGGTTCATCAGACTAGGTCTCTATCTTAGGAGAAAAAGTCGTCAGACTAAGATTTTGATCCTAGGAGAATGTTCATCAGACTAGGTCTCTATCTTAGGAGAAAAATTCGTAAGACTAAGATTTTGATCCTAGGAGAAGGTTCATCAGACTAGGTCTCTTTTTTTTGGGTATCTTAGGACAAAGATTCATCAGACTAAGATTTGGATCCTAGGAGAAGGTCCATCAGACTAGGTCTCTATCTTAGGAGAAAAATTCGTCAGACTAAGATTTTGATCCTAGGAGAAGGTTCATCAGACTAGGTCTTTTTTTTGGTATCTTAGGAGAAAGATTCATCAGACTAAGATTTGGATCCTAGGAGAAGGTTCATCAGACTAGGTCTCTATCTTAGGAGAAAAATTCGTCAGACTAAGATTTTGATCCTAGGAGAAGGTTCATCAGACTAGGATTTTGATTGGGAGGAAAATCTATCAGACTAGGACTTTTTATCCTAGGAGGTAATATGTGAAGATCAATGGCAAGATTTTATGCACAATAGCAAGACAAATAAAGGCAAAGATTTGAGAAACTTCCCTTTGTCGGCTCTTCTCGTCTTTTCTCCTTCTTCTTTTTTTTGTTGTTTTTTTTTCTCTTCATTTTTTTTGAATCACTTTCCCTGCACCACTTTGTTCCGGTTTCATACAAAGAAATTTGTCAGTTTTAAAAATGGTGGTCGGTTTGTGGCCTTGAGTCTTGTGCAGCTTGGCTTCTGCTCAATCAGCTTGAGTCGGCTTCAAGAGACTTTTGCTCTGAATCAACCCTAATTGTTTCACACCCGGTACCATTGTATTTCTGGCTCAATCAGCATTATCCCAACTGGAGATCTTTTCTTAGATGACCTTTTCTTATATCTTGAATGACTTCCTACTTTTGAGAAATTTGTCTCTCAGAGAGAATCACAAGTTATCTTTGTTTGCGCCAAGCAAGCTAACAAGAGTCTTTTGGGGGAGCCTTTGTATGAATCCTCAAGGCATGTTGACATTAACAACTGAGTTTGCTAGCCAAATTTACTTTGTACAACTGAAAAGCTGGTAGCAGATTTTGAAATCCTTTCTTTCTTGTTTTGAGAAGGACTAACTCAGGGTGAAGGACACAATGACGCAAAGAAACAAATATTAACAAAAAATGCTCCTGTCAGAAGGACAGAAGGAAGATTTTTTTTTTTTCAATAACTAGCCTTAATGATCATGACATGCATTTTGGACTCAACGGCCTGATCTATCAAACTAATACAATCCTCTCTTTTACCATTCTTATGATCTTTGAAGTCGGGCGTATCCGTGCCAATTCTTTGCATCAACTTCGCGACTCACTTTCGACTAGTGGTGCCCCGAGGGGTTTTCACCAACAAGTCTCTCTCATTTATTCATCTCTGTTTACCGTCGTCTTACAGTGCCTGTGAGGGTTTTCACTAATAAGACTCTCTCATTTTTCTTTTCTTTTTCTTTCCCTTTTTGTGAGAAACTCGACGGTGTTCTACGTCATGCAACAACCGTTGCTCATTGCATGCTTCTCTTGGCATTCTTGAAGGCATATCGGGAGGTCTTTATTTGGAAGGATTTTGGATAGGGTTGGGAAAAAAAAGGACGTCATGAAGGCTCAAAATAAACTCAAAGAAAAAGGGGTTGTGGACTTACAACTCTTGGAATCGACTCTTTCAAACGTGAAATAAAATCTCTGCCCCAGTTTTAGATGCTGGGGATTTTTTTTTGGATTTTTCTATATATTTTTTTTTCTTCCTAAATTCTTAATTGGTTGGACCGAACCGTGAGGCTGCCTACGTATCCCTTTTTAAGGAATCAGGTCGAACGTAGTTCAAACATCTGACCTAAACTATTTTCATCATTCTTTCTCTTTTTTTCTTTTTTTTTCTTTTCTTTTTTTTCTTCTTTTTTTCTTCCTTTTTTTTTTGTTTGCCCCAGCTTCTATTTTTTGAGGGCATGGACCTTTGACAAAACTCTTTTTTTTTTTTTTGAACTTTCTAAGAATTGTCCCATTTTGTACTCTTGGGACATGGATTTTTTTTTTCTGACAAAACTCTTTGTTTCCTTTTTTTTTCTTTTTTTTTTCTAATCTTGATTTCAAAAGAGGGTAGTCAAAGAAAAATAACACAGGCTCAAAAGGGGTAGCAAATGGTATAAAGTGTTTGGGTAGCAGAAAAAGGGCCTCTTAGCCTCGAGAATGCCAGTCATGTTATCTTCTTGGTGTGTCGTGGTCACAAGACACTTTCCATCCCTTAATGTCAAACCTTACAACAAACTTCAATTGATCCTTCTTCAAGCCCGATCTTCACAATGATTGGAAGGTGAATTTTACCCGAAGTACTTCGACTATTTATTCATCCTAAAAAGAGTTTTTTTTTTTATTTTTTTTGTTATCCAATTCAATATTAATCAGTTTCTAAGATCTGGTGAAAATTTCCGCATGCATGTCATGTCATTAGATCTAGAATGACACAATAGGACAAACTGTATTTTGTTGAATAAGGATGGAAGGGTTTGACAACTAAACAAGCAACCTAAAATCCGAGTAAAATCCTAAAATAACCCGGCTAATGGAAAATAGCCACAAGACAGATAGACAAGACTCATACAAACAGAATGGAGGGATAGAAGGGTTTGACTCAATAAAACAAATAAAATCTGGATCACAGAACAAGCTTAGGCCTGACATTTAGACACAAATTCGTTCATCAAAATCAGTACAGCCTTCTCCAATTTCGGCATCATTATCTCCAGTTAGCAAGCTCCCGAGAGGATTCTCAAACTCTATGTCACCAGGCGTCTTCCCCACAAAGTGTGCATCGTGATGTGCAGGTAAAGGATTTTGCGCGATATTCTGGGTGTCACTATCTTGGATCACAATCAGATTTTCCTGGATCATCCTTTCTATTTCTCTTTTCAAATCCCGACAACTTTCAACATTGTGCCCCTGGGCATTGGAATGGTATTCACACCTTTTAGACGGGTCAAAGCTTCTTGCACGTGGGTCCACATGATTTGGAGGAATTGGCGCAATCATGTCATGATACTTTAACTTCTCAGATAAGCTTTCATAGGACTCTCCTATTGGTGTAAAATTATCTTTCAATTTTTGTTCCCCTTTATACCTCTGGCTTGGATGTGGGTTATAGGGCACCTGAAAATTTTGTGGAGACTTCTGAAGATTTTGTGATGCTCGTGCTCGCCTCCTGGGGCGTTTTGGTGGCTGGAAAACATACTGAGGTGGAGCGATAAAGTATTGAGGGTTCTGAGGTGGATAATACTGCTCAGGGGAGCCATGGAAAATCTGAGGAGGCTGCTCATACCTTCGAGATGTACTCCTGGGACCTCTTCTAGACCCTGATGTCATCATGATTTCTTCAATCTCCTCATTTGTGTCGCTAAGATTATCAGACTCAACCCGGACAGCCTGAGTTGCGGCTTTTAAAGCTGCTTGACTTATAATTTTTTCTGTCTTAAGACCATTCTCTACCATTTCTCCCATTTTGATTGCTTCCGAGAAGGATTTGCCAATTGCGGACACCATGTTTTGAAAGTAATCTGACTCTTGCGCTTGAAGGAAGACAGTTATTAGCTCGGGGTCATCCATGGGTGGCGTAACTCGAGTTGCTTGTTCTCTCTATTTAATGGCATATTCCCTGAAACTTTCACTTGGTTCCTTCTTCAGGTTTGAAAGGGAAATGCGGTCTGGAGCAATGTCGATGCTGTATTGGAACTGCTTGACAAAGGCCTGTGCCATGTCATCCCAGACATACCAGCGAGACGTGTCTTGATCCATAAACCATTCGGAGGCTACTCCCGTAAGGCTTTCCACAAAATAAGCCATCAACAATTTTTCATTTCTTCCCGCACCTCTCAGTTGATTGCAATACCTTTTCAGGTGGGCTATGGGATCTCCATGTCCATCGTACTTTTCAAATTTGGGTGTCTTGAAACCAGGAGGCAAGTGGACATCGGGGAACATACATAGATCTTTGAAGGCAACACTCTTTTGACCTGCCAACCCTTGCATGTTTTTCAACCATTGTTCTAAGCTTTTCACTCTTTGGGCCATTTCTTCCTGTACCATCTTTCGGGCAGGCTTCTCAATCTTTGCAGGAAGATCAAACGAGTACGAGTGGTACTCAGGAGCGTAGTACCGCTCTTGTTGTGTCGCAAATTGTGACTCATGACGAGGTTGTCCTTGACCACCGGCCCATGCTTGACACATTTCGGTCATTTGCTGTTTCAATATTCTATTTTCCTCAACCATAGTAGACTTGTGTTGAACCCTCCGACCCTGAGTCTCTGGAGTACTTGTAACAGCTTCGACGTCAGTTGTCATTTTTCCTTGGACCTTGTGTTGGCCGCTTACCACAAACCGACCACCTCAACTTTCTTCACAATTCAAAACAGAACATGTTAGAATGGACTCAGTCGGTCCTTATAAATCAATATATGTTTTCATCATTTTTTTGATTTTTCATATTATTTTTTCATCATTTTTTTTTCATTTCATTTTTCTTTTTTATATATATTTTTTTTGTTATGGTCGAATCTTATGGAGATTGCCTACGTATCATGACCCCGCATGAATCAGACCTTGCGTAGTTCGGAACAATAAGAGATAAACAATACTCAACATTTTTTTTTAATTTTCATATTAAAACAAACTGGGTTTCAAAGGTTTGAAGATGACCTACAAACTCGAAAATCAAACAAACCACATATTTTAATCAAAAGATTTACAAAATCCAAAAACAAACGGCCAGCTTCCTTTCTCCGTTTGACAAATGCAACCGAACGGTTATTTTTGCAAACGTGGCCCCTTCCAAATTTTGAGGCCGGAGAGGATTATTTTATGACACTTTACACACTTGTCCGTTCTTTTACGAAAATAGCCTTTCGACAACTGAAAGATACTCTAAGGCTATTTTGGCAAGAACGGTTTAAGACGCGGTCGAAGCTGGCTCAACTTATTTTGACTAAAAAACCAAACGGTGTTCACCTGACCGTTGACTCTCTTTTTTTCAAATTGCGATGAAAACGTGGTGTCGCAAACACGACCCTTCAGCGCCCCGGGGACGAAGATTTTTAAGGCTGTGGGGGTCCACTAGACCAAATCTTAAACATGACCCGAAAAGTGGTTATTTATGCAAAGTCAGCCCTCCGGCGTCCCTTTCGGGAACATTCGGCTATTTTTGACAAAACAGCATCACCCGACTTATTTATGACTCTTTTTATCATTTTTCAAAAATAGAAAACTCAACATTGCAAACGCGGCCTTTCAACGCCTTGGGGACAAAGATTTTTAAGACTGTGGGGGTCCACTAGACCAAATCTTAAACATGACCCGAAAAGTGGCTGTTTATGCAAAGTCAGCCCTCCGGCGTCCCTTTCGGGAACATTCGGCTATTTTTGACAAAACAGCATCACCCGACTTATTCATGACAAAATTAAAATTTTGACATATTTTTTTTAATTATGTTTTTGGCTATTTTAGCAAAAGGAGGGGTTGGACCCGATGAGGGTTGCCTACGTATCTCACATCCGGTGAGAATCAAACCCGCGTAGTTCGGGCAAACTAACCGAACTATTTTAAAACAGGATTTTTTTTCTTTTTCAACAGCAAATAACAAAACCACTTTCCAAGTACGACTCTTTCATTTTCCTTTTGGCATTTTCAGAAACAAATAAATAAAAAAACTATTTTAAAAATAAGACTTTTTTCATTGTCATTTTTTCAGGGGAAGACAAACTATTTTCCATTTTTTTTTTTAAATAAGACAGAACAACAATTTTTTTTTCTATCTATTTTTTTCTTTGCTTTTACTAATAAGACATTTTTTTATTTTCTCAAATTTTCTGCAAGAGTTTTGACAGTATTCGGGAATTGGTTTTTTTTTCAAAATAAACAATCAATTCCCTAACCGCTTATTTGTTTTTCAATTTTAAAATATTATTCTTGATATTTAAAAGTCGGTCAACGCACAAGTCCGAATCAAATAAATGTGCAAGTAAGAGCAAGTAAGATGCATCAGGATGGTCATTTTCATTTTTGGTACACCTGTCCTAGACAGACCCAACCCCTGTGTTGAGCCTCCAAAGTCAAATGCACGTGATGCAAACAAACGTTCCTACTAGGGATCCGGCATGAAGCTGAGTTATTCTAAGTGAAAAAAAACCTGAGGCATATTGTTCTAGCCCTGGCTTACCCAAGTGGACAGCTTGAGCCGAAATGGGGGCAACGTACCGGGAGCACGAAAGTCTGCCCGGCCTAGTTACTTGTCCCAACTTCGTCTTATTTGGTATGACTTCTAACAGAAAGGTGGGCCACGCGCACGTGTACACCATAAATTCAGAAGACTCAGAAAGAAGAAGGGTTTCGTAGCAGTTTTATATACACAATTCAGATAATATTAAAGCGGTAAAAGCATCATTTAGCACATTAGGCATATATCATGTAAAAATCAGATAATAAATAAAGCCAACTATAACAGTTATTTTAAGCTCGAATTCTTGAACCCTGAACCAGTGGTGCTGGTTCTTTCGTCCCCAGCAGAGTCGCCAGAGCTGTCACACCTCCTTTTTGACTTACACTCCGTAAAGGGTATAAATACAAGGGAGTTTTTCCAATTAAAGGACAATCGAAACGGGGTTAATTATTGAAATTCAGAGTCTCCACTTGGGAGATTTATGGTGTCCCAAGTCACCAGTTTAGAATCCCGAATCGAGGAAAGATTGACTCTGTTTAACAGTCCGTGAACCAGAAATCCGGGTAAGGAATTTTGTTAACCTAGGAGAAGGTGTTAGGTACTCCCAAGTTCCGTGGTTCTAGCACGGTCGCTTTGATCATACTTGGCTTATTAAATTGTCTAATTACTCATTTTAGAACCTTTGTGCATTTACTTTTCACCGCTTTTTAATTAAGAAGATTATATTGAAACGAGTCACGCGCACGTGTACCCATTTATTTGGTGCGTCAGAAATCATGCCATGCGAACGTGTCCACAATTAGTAACGTTTTATTATTATTAAGAAAAATTAGTCGAAGTTGCGCGAACGCATACCCCAATTTATTTTTCAAAAATCGTAATTATGTCACGCGAACGTGTAAACAGTCGCAATAGATAGATTAAGTGCGTGCCTAAAGAAACATTTCTAAGGATGTTCATTTTCACAAATTCCACACTAACTTGCCAACTTAATTAATCCAACAATTAATATACTCATTCAAGAACGTAGATAGCTATACAAATTCAGAGACATAATTTTATACAATTAAGTTAATCGTTGAATCAATTATACAATTAGGTCCAACTTAAGTGAGTCTACATTTTGAAAGAAACGTATAAAAGTTTGGCTTCTAAACTAATACGTATTACAAAAGCTACCGTAACAAGAGCATAAAATAAAGAAAAACATGAAATTGTTCTTACTTCAAGGATAAGAAGATGAAGGATGAAATCTACTGTAACAAGAAAATAAAATCAATAAGAAAAGACAATAAAATAAAGAAAAAAAAAACAACCCAAACATCTCCAAGCTGCTGTAACAAGATGGAAGAACAATGAAAATTAAGAAAACAGATCTTTTACATATGAGAATACGAAGATGGAAACGGACCTTTTTTATATGGAAAAGCTTCTTCAATACAAAGGTCAAAGCGAATAGAGAACTCGCCGGAAACTCGACCTCGTCCGCAACCTCGAACTCGACTTAAAGCTTGTGTTTCGAGGATTGTTCAGCTGGAATTTTTGTAATATTTTGGTACTGTGTCGTGATGGAATTAGCAGCGATTTAGCTACTGCTCCAGGGTCGTTTCTGGGTCTGTTTCGCAGAAAGTTTGTTGCGTTACAACTCTAAGTTCACGGCAGCCTTATCTCTAGAGGAAGCACTGAAGAAGCGTTTTTGGTCTTCTTGGCTGTAGCCTCTAATTTTTAGATCTTAGAATCTATATTTGGTCTCATGTGTATCTTGTGTATTTCAACTCATTTTTTAGGCGTCTGCTGAAGAAGACGATGGACTTTAAAGGGAGGGTTCATTTTTTGTTATGGGAAACGGTGGATTAGTTTTTTAGGGTCCTCGTTCTCTTCCGCCTCTTTTCAAACTTTTTTTTTCTTCTTAAAATCTTTCCACCCCCCCCCCCCCTTTTAAAAAATGAAGACCCTTCCTTTTTTAAAATAAAAAATAAAAAAAATCCCACCATCCGTGAATTCCTCCCCCTTTTCAAAAGATGTCCGTGTATTCCGCCTCCTTTTTCAAAAGATGTCCCCCATTATCTTGGAGTTGGTGTAAGGTGTGGTGGGTTTGGATTGTTATGGGTTAGGTCCGAAAATTAGGCCTAAAAACGGGTAGTTTGAACCCCAAATATTATTCTTTTGTCCGGACCCGAGAATAAGAACACGACGTTGTTCAATTAATCCTATGTAAGTAAAATAACTATCAAAATAAGACTAATATTTAAGACAAAACTATATCTTTTTTTTAATATTTTTTTTTTCAAGATTAAAATAGCTACAATATATTAATAAAACTATTTTTTTGTAATTTTCGTTTTTTATATAAAGATAAAATATAAAGTAATATTTTTTTATTTTTTTCAAAATTAAAATGACTACAAAACATAAATAGAACTATATTTTTTGGTAATTTTCGAAATTATATAAAGTACAAAAGTAAGGTACAATTTTTGTATTTTTCAAGTTTATGAGAAATACATAAACTAAAATTTATATATATATTTTTTGTAATTTTTCTTTTGCGATGAAAATAAAGTAAAAATAGTTAAAAATAACTAATTATATCCAATTTTACATATTCACGCTAAAATGTAAAAATTCTCGGGGAGGGTCAAAAATCACGCGTCTACACATACGGCTGAAATACACTATTCATCCGATGTATGAATGATGTTGGGGTGTTGGTCAGCCGAAAAGACATCACAAGGAAATCATAGTGGTTGTAGCATGTCCTGAATGTCATCTTTAAAATATCCGAGTCCCGAATTTCAACTAGTGATAGACAAACCTCGAATCAATCTTAGAGAACACTCTAGCTCCTTGGAGATGGTAACAAATCATCAATGTTAAACCGGTGCACCCCAAGGTGACACACTAGGACTAATAAACACCTTATCAAGAAGTTCGTGAAGTTGCTCATTCAATTCCTTCAACTATGGTGGTGTCATACGATACGGAGGAATAGAATTGGGCTAAGTGCCCCGCACCAAGTCAATACCGAAATCAATATCCTTGTCAGTTGGCATACCCGACAGGTCTATAGGAAATATATTCAGAAAGTCTGGTACTACTGAAACAAAATTAGTACCAAGAGTGTCAGCATCAACGTCTCTCACGAAGGCCAGATATGACAAACACCCCTTCCCAACTATCCATTGGGCCTTCAAATATGAGATCACTGTACTGGGAACATAATCTAAAGAAACTCTCCACTCGATACTTGGAAACCCCGACATCGCCAACATCACGGTCGTAGCGTGACAATCCAAAAAAGCATGACGCGGAGACAACCAGTCCATACCCAAAATTATATCAAAATCAACCATACTAAGTAATAAGAGATCAATTCTAGTCTCAAATCCTCCAATGGTCACCACATACGACCAATATACACAGTCCACCATAATATTATCCACCGGCGTAGATACATGAACAGATGAAACTAAGGACTCACGATGCATATCTAAATAATAAGTAAAATATGATGATACATAGGAATAAGTAGAATCAGGGCAAAATAATGTTGAAGAATCTCTTTGGCACACTGAAATAATACATATGATAATTGTATCTAAAGTAACCGCCTATGGCCTCGGAGGAATAGCATAGAATCGATCCTGACCGCCACCTAATTGGCCTCCCCCTCTAGGGCAACCTCTATTTTGCTGAGCCACATCCCGAGCTGGCTGGGCAGGTGGTGAAGTAACTGGTGTAGAAGTTATAGGCTGACCCCTCTATTGAACTGGACCTCCCGAGCAATGGGGACATTGTCTCCAGACATGCCCAAACTCCCTGCAGTCGAAGCAACTCCCCGATAATGGTGGTGGGAACTAAATTGGGCCCCGAGTACCAGAATAACTACTAGAAGGACTTGGCATAGATGAACCCTAAACTGATGGAGCACGGGATAAACTATCTGTTAGGAGAGCATTGAGAGATGACTGACCTAGACAAGCACTGTATGAACCATGGCTATCTGATGCAACACGATGAACTAGAAGGGCCATCTGAGCGGGCCTATAAGGACTACCCCTACTGTGGTAGGACTGCCCCCAGAATGAACACTGATGAAACCACATGAACCACGAGGTCTTTTGGCCTCCCTCTCCTCACGCTCATGACTACGGACAAACTCTTGTCGTCGAGCAATATCAACCACCTTGTCAAACCTAGCACCCGATGTATTCTCCCGAGTCATAACAAACTGCAACTAATAGTTAAGGCCATCAATGAACCTCCTAATCCTCTCCCTATCAACGGAACCCAACCAGATTACATGACAAGCAAACTCTGAAAGTCTCATCTAATACTGGGTAACATATATACCCTCCTGCCAGAGCTACTCGTACTGACTACGCAACTCCTCTCCGCAGGTCGGTGGCACAAACTTCTCTAAGAAGAGAACAGAGAACTTGTGCCATAAAAGTAGTGCAGCATCGGCCGGCCTGCTCCACTCATAGGCCTCCCACCATATAAAGGCCTCCCCTGTTAGCTAAAAAGTAGTAAGTTAGACCCCACTAGTCTCCAAAATACCCGTCGTGCAAAGAATCCGATGGCACCTATCCAGGAAAGCCTGAGCATCCTCTAACTCAGCCCCACTGAATGATGGAGGCTTAAGCCTCCCAAACCTCTCTAGTCTCTTCTGCCCTCATCACTTATAATGGGACACACTTGGGCCTGAACAACGAGAACTGGCTAGGATTGTAGTACCCCCGGTATCTGAAGTCCCTACACCACCTGCTTTGGAGTATGGGCAGCGAGAGTCTAAGTACCTCCCCCGGTATGAGAAGTGGCTGGCGCGGTCTGAACAAAAACCATCTGAGCAAGCTAGTGCAAATAGTTAATATTTGGGCTAAAGCCTCCTGAAGGCCTGAAATCACAATAGGCACAGCTGGTGTCAGAGCTGGTCCTTCTGGCTTAACCACTTTGGAACCTGCTCCTGAGCTGGAGCAACTGGTAGGTCTGCTGGTGCTACTCTAGCTACTGTACGAGCTGTACCTTAGCCTCTAGGGTAGCCTTGGCCTCTCATGGCCCTATCTTGTAGTACTGGTGGCCGTCCGCCCGATCGAGTAGCACGTGTCCTCACCATCTGTGAGAGAATAGAATAACAAAATTTAAGTTCCAGATTCAATAAATTCGCACGAGAAGAATAAAAGAAAGTGAAGCTTTCCTAAAGGTTTAGCAACCTCTCAAAGATAAGTATAGATGTCTCTATACCGATCCGCAAGACTTTATTAAACCTACTCATGACTCGTGAGACCTAAGTAACCTAGGCTCTGATATCAACTTGCCATGACCCAAATCTCACATGTTATGATGGAACCAAATGCAATACTAACCAAGCCAACATTCACAATGAACCACACATTTTTAAATCTGAAAACATAATAAATTAAGTGTAAGAGTAAAATCTTTTAAAATAGCTAATATGAAAAATATGGTAATTCATGACACAACTCCCCAAAATCTGGATGTCACTGAGTACATGAGCATCTATGCAATAGCTTAGTCTGAGAAACTGTATAGGAAGATAGAACAGTATAATGAAAACAACAAGATAAAGGAGGAGAGTCAAGGTCTGCTGACACCAAGCCAGCTACCTCGAGGATCTTCGAACTGATAGAAAACCTTCAAAGTTAGCAACCACCATACCCAGAATTACCTGAATCTGCACACGAACTATAGAGTGTAGCATGAGTACAACTGACCAATGCACCCAATAAGTTACTATATGCGGTAAAATCGGAGGGTCTAATTTTCGGTCATCACGACGATTCATAAGCACGTTTCTATAGGCTCGAGATTATAGTTGAGATTAACACCCGAGGGGTTATCGACAACCAGCCTCAAGGCAGTGTAGACGCGATTAGTTATGCAATTAGTTATGGAAAAGTCATCAGGTATGTCGGCATCAACTAGGGAGTAGGAACCTATGTTGGAAAAGTCATCGGGTTATGCCGGTATCACATAGAGAGTGGGACCCCATGTTGGAAAAGTGATCGGGTTATGCCGACATCAACTAGGGAGTGAGACCCTATATTGGAAAATACATAGGGTTATGCCGACATTAACTAGGGAGTGGGATCCTATGTTGGAAAAGTGATTGGGTTATGCCGGCATCAACTAGGGAGTGGGAACTTATGTCGGAAAAGTCATCGGCTTAGGCCGGCATCAACTAGGGAGTGGGACCCTATGTTGGAAAAGTCATGAGATTATGCCGGCATCAACTAGGGAGTGGGACCCTATGTTGGAAAAGTCATCGGTTTATGCCGGCATCAACTAGGGAGTGGGTCCCTATGTTGGAAAAGTTATCGGGTTTTGCCGGCATCAACTAAGGAGTGGGACCCTATATTGGAAAATTCATCATGTTATGCCGGCATTAACTAGGGAGTGGGACCCTATGTTGGAAAAGTCATCGGGTTATGCCGGCATCAACTAGGGAGTGGGACCTTATATCGGAAAAGTCATCGGGCTATGTCGGCATCATCAAGGGAGTAGGACCCTATGTTGGAAAAGTCATTGGGTTATGCCGACATCAACTAGGGAGTGGGACCCTATGTTGAAAAAGTCATCGGGTTATGCCGGCATCAACGAGGGAGTGGGTCCCTATATTGGAAAAGTCATCGAGTTATGCCGGCATCAACTAGGGAGTGGGACCCTATGGTGGAAAAGTCATCGGGTTATGTAGGGATCAACTAGGGAGTGGGACCCTGTGGTTGCAAAGCCATCGGGTTATGTTGGCATCTACTAGAGAGTGGTACCCTATGTTGGAAAAGTCATCGGGTTATGCCGGCATCAACTAGGGAGTGGGACCCTATGTTGAAAAAGTCATCGGGTTTTACCGGCGTCAACAAGGGAGTGGGACCCTATGTTGGAAAAGTCATCGGGTATGTCGGCATCAACTAGGGAGTGGGAACCTATGTTGGAAAAGTCATCGGGTTATGCCGGTATCACATAGAGAGTGGGACACCATGTTGGAAAAGTGATCGGGTTATACCGGCATCAACTAGAGATTGGGACCCTATGTTGGAAAAGTCATCGGGTTATGCCAGCATCAACTAGGGAGTGGGACTCTATGTTTGAAAAGTCATCGGGTTATGTCGGCATCAACTAAGGAGTAGGACCCTATAATGGAAAAGTCATCGGGTTATGTCGGTATCATCTTGGGAGTGGGACCCTATATTAGAAAAGTCATCGGGTTATACTGGCATCAACTAGGGAGTGGGTCCCTATGTTGGAAAAGATATCAGATTATGCCGGCATCAACTAGGGAGTGGGACCCTATGTTGGAAAAGTCATCGGTTTATGCCGGCATCAACTAGGGAGTGGGTCCCTATGTTGGAAAAGTTATCGGATTTTGCCGGCATCAACTAGGGAGTGGGACCCTATATTGGAAAATTCATCATGTTATGCCGGCATTAACTAGGGAGTGGGACCCTATGTTGGAAAAGTCATCGGGTTATGCCGGCATCAACTAGGGAGTGGGACCTTATATCGGAAAAGTCATCGGGCTATGCCGGCATCATCAAGGGAGTAGGACCCTATGTTGGAAAAGTCATTGGGTTATGCCGACATCAACTAGGGAGTGGGACCCTATGTTGAAAAAGTCATCGGGTTATGCCAGCATCAACGAGGGAGTGGGTCCCTATGTTGGAAAAGTCATCGGGTTATGCCGGCATCAACTAGGGAGTGGGATCCTATATTGAAAAATTCATCAGGTTATGCCTGCATTAACTAGGGAGTGAGACCCTATGGTGGAAAAGTCATCGGGTTATGTAGGGATCAACTAGGGAGTGGGACCCTTTGGTTGCAAAGCCATCGGGTTATGTTGGCATCTACTAGAGAGTGGGACCCTATGTTGGAAAAGTCATCGGGTTATGCCGGCATCAACTAGGGAGTGGGACCCTATGTTGAAAAAGTCAACGGGTTTTACCGGCGTCAACAAGGGAGTGGGACCCTATGTTGGAAAAGTCATCGGGTATGTCGGCATCAACTAGGGAGTGGGAACCTATGTTGGAAAAGTCATCGGGTTATGCCGGTATCACATAGAGAGTGGGACACCATGTTGGAAAAGTGATCGGGTTATACCGGCATCAACTAGAGAGTGGGACCCTATGTTGGAAAAGTCATCGGGTTATGCCGGCATCAACTAGGGAGTGGGACTCTATGTTTGAAAAGTCATCGGGTTATGTCGGCATCAACTAAGGAGTAGGACCCTATAATGGAAAAGTCATCGGGTTATGTCGGTATCATCTTGGGAGTGGGATCCTATATTAGAAAAGTCATCGGGTTATACTGGCATCAACTAGGGAGTGGGTCCCTATGTTGGAAAAGATATCAGGTTATGCCGGCATCAACTAGGGAGTGGTAACCTATGTTGAAATATTCATCGGGTTATGCCGGCATTAACTAGGGAGTGGGACCCAATATTGGAAAAGTCATCTGGTTATGCCGGCATCAACTAGGGAATGAGACCATATGTTGGAGAAGTCATCGGGTTATGCCGGCATTAACTAGAGAGTGGGACCTTATGTTGGAAAAGTCATCGGGTTATGTCAGCATCTACTGGGGAGTGGGACCCTATGTTGGCAAAGCCATCGGGTTATGCCGGCATCAACGAGTGAGTGCAACCCTAATTTGGAAAAGTCATCGGGTAATGCCCGCATGAACTATGGAGTGGGACCCTATGTTGGAAAAGTCATCGGGTTATGCCAGCATCAGCTAAGGAGTGGGACCCTATATTGGAAAAGTAATCGGGTTATGCCGGCATCAACTAGGGAATGAGACCCTATTTTGGAAAAGTCATCGGGTTATGCCGGCATCAACTAGGGAGTGGGACTCTATGTTTGAAAAGTCATCGGGTTATGTCGGCATCAACTAAGGAGTAGGACCCTATAATGGAAAAGTCATCGGGTTATGTCGGTATCATCTTGGGAGTGGGACCCTATATTAGAAAAGTAATCGGGTTATACTGGCATCAACTAGGGAGTGGGTCCCTATGTTGGAAAAGATATCAGGTCATGCCGGCATCAACTAGGGAGTGGTAACCTATGTTGGAATATTCATCGGGTTATGCCGGCATTAACTAGGGAGTGGGACCCTATATTGGAAAAGTCATCTGGTTATGCCGGCATCAACTAGGGAATGGGACCATATGTCGGAGAAGTCATCGGGTTATGCCGGCATTAACTAGAGAGTGGGACCTTATGTTGGAAAAGTCATCGGGTTATGCCAGCATCTACTGGGGAGTGGGACCCTATGTTGGCAAAGCCATCGGGTTATGCCGGCATCAACGAGTGAGTGCAACCCTAATTTGGAAAAGTCATCGGGTAATGCCCGCATGAACTATGGAGTGGGACCCTATGTTGGAAAAGTCATCGGGTTATGCCAGCATCAGCTAAGGAGTGGGACCCTATATTGAAAAGTAATCGGGTTATGCCGGCATCAACTAGGGAATGAGACCCTATTTTGGAAAAGTCATCGGGTTATGCCGGTATCAACTATGGAGTGAGACCCTATGTTGGAAAAGGCATCGGGTTATGTCGTCCTCAATTAAGGAGTAGAACCCTATGTTGGAAAAGTCATCGGGTTATGCCGGCATCAACTAGGGAGTGGGTCCATATGTCGGAGAAGTCATCGGGTTATGCCGGCATCGACTAGGGAGTGAGACCTTATGTTGGAAAAGTCATCAAGTTATGCCAGCATCTACTGGGGAGTAGGACCCTATGTCGGCAAAGCCATCGGGTTATGCCGGCATCAACGAGTGAGTGCAACCCTAATTTGGAAAAGTCATCGGGTTATGCCCGCATGAACTATGGAGTGGGACCCTATGTTGGAAAAGTCATCGGGTTATGCCGGCATCAACTAAGGAGTGGGACCCTATGTTGGATAATTCATCGGTTTATGCCTGCATTAACTAGGGAGTGGGACCGTATGTTGGAAAAGTCATCGGGTTATGCCGGGATAACCTAGGGAGTGGGACCCTGTGGTTGCAATACCATCGAGTTATGTTGGCATCAACTAGAGAGTGAGACCTTATGTCGGAGAAGTCAACGGCTTATGCCGGCATCATTTAGGGAGTGGGATCCAATGTTGGAAAAGTCATCAAATTATGCCGGCATCAACTAGGGAGTGGGACCCTATGTTGGAAAATTCATTGGGTTATGCCGGCATCAACTAGGGAGTGGGTCCCTATGTTGGAAAAGTTATCGGGTTATACCAGAATCAACTTGGGAGTGGGACCCTATATTGGAAAATTCATCGGGTCATGCCGGCATTAACAAGGAAGTGGGACCCTATGCTAGAAAAGTCATCGGGTTATGCCGGCATCAACTAGGGAGTGGGACCTTATGTCGGAAAAGTCATCGGGTTATGCTGGTATCAACAAGGGAGTAGGACCTTATGTCGGAAAAGTCATCGGGTTATGCCGGCATCAACTAGGGAGTGGGTCCCTATGTTGGAAAAGTCATCGGGTTATGCCGGCATCAACTAGGGAGTGGGTCCCTATGTTGGAAAAGTCATCGGGTTATGCCGACATCAACTAAGGAGTGGGACCCTATGTTGGATAATTCATCGGTTTATGCCTGCATTAACTAGGGAGTGGGACCCTATGTTGGAAAAGTCATCGGGTTATGCCGGGATAACCTAGGGAGTGGGACCCTATGGTTGCAAAGCCATCGAGTTATGTTGGCATCAACTAGAGAGTGGGACCTAATTTGGAAAAATCATCGGGTTATGCTGACATGAACTAGGGAATGGGACCATATGTTGGAAAAGTGATTGAGTTATGTCGACGTCATCTAAAGAGTGGGACCCTATGTTGGAGAAGTCAACGGGCATGCCGGCATCAACTAGGGAGTGGGAACCTATGTTGGAAAAGTTATCGGGTTATGCTGGTATCACATAGAGAGTGGGACCCTATGTTGGAAAAGTGGTCGGGTTATGCCGGCATCAACTAGGGAGTGGGAATCTCTGTTGGAAAAGTCATCGGGTTATGTCAGCATCAACTAAGGAGTAGGACCCTATTTTGGAAAAGTCATTGGGTTATGCCGGTATCATCTTGGGAGTGGGACTCTATATTATAAAAGTCATCGGGTTATACCGGTATCAACTAGGGAGTGGGTCCCTATGTCGGAAAAGTTATCGGGTTATGCCGGCATCAACTAGGGAGTGTTAACCTATGTTAGAAAATTCATCGAGTTATGCCAACATTAACTAGGGAGTGGGACCCCATATTGGAAAATTCATCGGGTTATGTCGGCATCAACTAGGGAGTGGGACCCTATGTCGGAGAAGTCATCAGGTTATGCCGGCTTCAACTAGGGAGTGGGACCAAATGTTGGAAAAGTCATGGGGTTATGCCGGCATCTACTGCGGAGTGGGACCCTATGTTGGCAAGCCATCGAGTTATGTCGGCATCATTGAGGGAGTGCGACCCAAATTTGGAAAAGTCATCGGGTTATGCCCGCATGAACTATGGAGTGGGACCCTATGTTGGAAAAGTCATCGGGTTATTTTGGCATCAACTAAGGAGTGGGACCCTATGTTGGAAAAGTAATCGGGTTATGCCGGCATCAACTAGGGAATGGGACACTATTATGGAAAAGTTATCGGTTATGCCGGTATTAACTACGGAGTGGGACCCTATGTTGGAATAGTCATCGGGTTATGCCGATATCAACTAGGGAGTGGGTCCCTATGTTGGAAAAGTTATCGGGTTATGCCGACATCAACTAGAGAGTGGGACCCTATATTGGAAAATTCATAGGGTTATGCCGACATTAACTAGGGAGTGGGATCCTATGTTGGAAAAGTCATTAGGTTATGCCGGCATCAACTAGGGAGTGGGAACTTATGTCGGAAAAGCCATCGGCTTATGCCGGCATCAACTAGGGAGTGAGACCCTATGTTGGAAAAGTCATCAGATTATGCCGACATCAACTAGGGAGTGGGTCCCTATGTTGGAAAAGTTATCGGGTTTTGCCGGCATCAATTAGAGAGTGGGACCCTATATTGGAAAATTCATCATGTTATGCCGGCATTAACTAGGGAGTGGGACCCTATGTTGGAAAAGTCATCGGGTTATGCCGGCATCAGCTAGGGAGTAGGACCTTACGTCGGAAAAGTCATCGGGCTATGCCGGCATCATCAAGGGAGTAGGACCCTATGTTGGAAAAGTCATTGGGTTATGCCGACATCAACTAGGGAGTGGGACCCTATGTTGGAAAAGTCATCGGGTTATGCCGGCATCAACTAGGGAGTGGGTCCCTATGTTGGAAATGTCATCGGGTTTTGCCGGCATCAATTAGAGAGTGGGACCCTATATTGGAAAATTCATCATGTTATGTCGGCATTAACTAGGGAGTGGGACCCTATGTTGGAAAAGTCATCGGGTTATGCCGGCATCAGCTAGGGAGTAGGACCTTACGTCGAAAAAGTCATCGGGCTATGCCGGCATCATCAAGGGAGTAGGACCCTATGTTGGAAAAGTCATTGGGTTATGCCGACATCAACTAGAGAGTGGGACCCTATGTTGGAAAAGTCATTGGGTTATGCCGACATCAACTAGGGAGTGGGACCCTATGTTGGAAAAGTCATCGGGTTAAGCCGGCATCAACTAGGGAGTGGGTCCCTATGTTGGAAATGTCATCGGGTTATGCCGGCATCAACTAGGGAGTGGGATCCTATATTGGAAAATTCATCGGGTTATGCCTGCATTAACTAGGGAGTGGGACCCTATGTTGGAAAAGTCATCGGGTTATGACGGGATCAACTAGGGAATGGGACCCTGCGGTTGCAAAGCCATCGAGTTATCTTGGCATCAACTAGAGAGTGGGACCCTATGTTGGAAAAGTCATCGGGTTATGCCGGCATCAACTAGGGAGTGGGACCCTATGTTGAAAAAGTCATCGGGTTTTACCGGCATCAACTAGGGAGTAGGAACCTATGTTGGAAAAGTCATCGGGTTATGCCAGTATCACATACAGAGTGGGACCCCATGTTGGAAAAGTGATCGGTTTATGCCGACATCAACTAGGGAGTGGGACCCTATATTGGAAAATTCATAGGGTTATGCCAGCATTAACTAGGGAGTGAGCCCTATGTTGGAAAAGTCATCGGGTTATGCCGGCATCAACTAGGGAGTGGGACCTTATGTTGGAAAGTCATCGGGCTATGCCGGCATCATCAAGGGAGTAGGACCCTATGTTGGAAAAGTCATCGGGTTATGCCGGCATCAACTAGGGAGTGGGACCCAATGTTAGAAAAGTCATCAGTTTATACCGGCATCAACTAGGGAGTGGGTCCTATGTTGGAAAAGTTATCGGGTTTTGCCGGCATCAACTAGGGAGTGGGACCCTATATTGGAAAATTCACTATGTTATGCCGGCATTAACTAGGGAGTGGGACCCTATGTTGTAAAAGTCATCGGGTTATGCCGGCATCAACTAGGGAGTGGGACCTTATGTCGGAAAGTCATCGGGCTATGCCGGCATCATCAAGGGAGTAGGACCCTATGTTGGAAAAGTCATCGGGTTATGCCGACATCAACTAGGGAGTGGGACCCTATGTTGGAAAAGTCATTGGGTTATGCCGGCATCAACGAGGGAGTGGGTCCCTATGTTGGAAAAGTCATCGGGTTATGCCAGCATCAACTAGGGAGTGGGATCCTATATTGGAAAATTCATCGGGTTATGCCTGCATTAACTAGGGAGTGGGACCTTATGTTGGAAAAGTCATTGGGTTATGTCGGTATCATCTTGGGAGTGGGACCCTATATTAGAAAAGTCATCGGGTTATACCGGCATCAACTAGGGAGTGGGTCCCTATGTTGGAAAAGTTATCGGGTTATGCCGGCATCAACTAGGGAGTGGTAACCTATGTTGGAACATTCATCGGGTTATGCCAGCATTAACTAGGGAGTGGTACCCTATATTGGAAAAGTCATCGGGTTATGCCGGCATCAACTAGGGAGCGGGACCATATGTCGGAGAAGTCAGCAGGTTATGCCGGCATCTACTAAGGAGTGGGACCTTATGTTGAAAAAGTCATCGGGTTATGCCAGCATCTACTGGGGAGTAGGACCCTATGTCGGCAAAGCCATCGGGTTATGTCGGCATTAACGAGTGAGTGCAACCCTAATTTGGATAAGTCATCGGGTTATGCCCGCATGAACTATGGAGTGGGACCCTATGTTGGAAAAGTCATCGGGTTATGTCGGCATCAACTAAGGAGTGGGACCCTATGTCGGAAAAGTAATCGGGTTATGCCGGCATCAACTAGGGAATGAGACCCTATTTTGGAAAAGTCATCGGGTTATGCCGGTATCAACTAGGGATTGAGACCATATGTTGGAAAAGGCATCGGGTTATGTCGTCCTCAACTAAGGAGTAGGACCCTATGTTGGAAAAGTCATCGGGTTATGCCGGCATCAACTAGGGAGTGGGACCCTACGTTGAAAAAATCATCGGATTATGCTGGGATCGACTAGGGAGTGGGACCCTATGTTGGAAAAGTCATCGGGTTATGCCGGCATCAACTAGGGAGTGGGTCCCTATGTTGGAAATGTCATCGGGTTATGCTGGCATCAACTAGGGAGTGGGATCCTAAATTGGAAAATTCATCGGGTTATGCCTGCATTAACTAGGGAGTGGGACCCTATGTTGGAAAAGTCATCGGGTTGACGGGATCAACTAGGGAATGGGACCCTGTGGTTGCAAAGTCATCGGGTTATCTTGGCATCAACTAGAGAGTGGGACCCTATGTTGGAAAAGTCATCGGGTTATGCCGGCATCAACTAGGGAGTGGGACCCTATGTTGAAAAAGTCATCGGGTTTTACCGGCATCAACAAGGGAGTGGGACCCTATGTTGGAAAAGTCATCGGGTATGTCGGCATCAACTAGGGAGTAGGAACCTATGTTGGAAAAGTCATCGGGTTATGCCAGTATCACATAGAGAGTGGGACCCCATGTTGGAAAAGTGATCGGGTTATGCCGACATCAACTAGGGAGTGGGACCCTATATTGGAAAATTCATAGGGTTATGCCGACATTAACTAGGGAGTGGGACCCTATGTTGGAAAAGTCATCAATTTATACCGGCATCAACTAGGGAGTGGGACCTTATGTCGGAAAGTCATCGGGCTATGCCGGCATCATCAAGGGAGTAGGACCCTATGTTGGAAAAGTCATCGGGTTATGCCGGCATCAACTAGGGAGTAGGACCCAATGTTAGAAAAGTCATCAATTTATACCGGCATCACCTAGGGAGTAGGTCCTATGTTGGAAAAGTTATCGGGTTTTGCCGGCATCAACTAGGGAGTGGGACCCTATATTGGAAAATTCACAATGTTATGCCGGCATTAACTAGGGAGTGGGACCCTATGTTGTAAAAGTCATCGGGTTATGCCGGCATCAACTAGGGAGTGAGAACTTATGTCGGAAAGTCATCGGGCTATGCCGGCATCATCAAGGGAGTAGGACCCTATGTTGGAAAAGTCATAGGGTTATGCCGACATCAACTAGGGAGTGGGACCCTATGTTGGAAAAGTCATTGGGTTATGCCGGCATCAACGAGGGAGTGGGTCCCTATGTTGGAAAAGTCATCGGGTTATGCCAGCATCAACTAGGGAGTGGGATCCTATATTGGAAAATTCATCGGGTTATGCCTGCATTAACTAGGGAGTGGGACCTTATGTTGGAAAAGTCATTGGGTTATGTCGGTATCATCTTGGGAGTGGGACCCTATATTAGAAAAGTCATCGGGTTATACCGGCATCAACTAGGGAGTGGGTCCCTATGTTGGAAAAGTTATCGGGTTATGCCGGCATCAACTAGGGAGTGGTAACCTATGTTGGAACATTCGTCGAGTTATGCCAGCATTAACTAAGGAGTGGGACCCTATATTGGAAAAGTCATCGGGTTATGCCGGCATCAACTAGGGAGCGGGACCATATGTCGGAGAAGTCAGCAGGTTATGCCGGCATCTACTAAGGAGTGGGACCTTATGTTGAAAAAGTCATCGGGTTATGCCAGCATCTACTGGGGAGTGGGACCCTATGTCGGCAAAGCCATCGGGTTATGTCGGCATTAACGAGTGAGTGCAACCCTAATTTGGATAAGTCATCGGGTTATGCCCGCATGAACTATGGAGTGGGACCCTATGTTGGAAAAGTCATCGGGTTATGCCGGCATCAACTAAGGAGTGGGACCCTATGTTGGAAAAGTAATCGGGTTATGCCGGCATCAACTAGGGAATGGGACCCTATTTTGGAAAAGTCATCGGGTTATGCCGGTATCAACTAGGGAGTGAGACCCTATGTTGGAAAAGGCATCGGGTTATGTCGTCCTCAACTAAGGAGTAGGACCCTATGTTGGAAAAGTCATCGGGTTATGCCGGCATCAACTAGGGAGTGGGACCCTACATTGAAAAAGTCATCGGGTTATGCTGGGATCGACTAGGGAGTGGGACCCTATGTTGGAAAAGTCATCGAGTTATGCCTACATCAACTAGGAAGTGGGACCCTATGTTGGAAAAGTCATTGGGTTATGTCGGCATCATCTAGGGAGTGGGACTGTATGTTGGAAAAGTCATCAGGTTATGTCGGCATTAATTAGGGAGTGGTACCATATGTTGGAAAAGTCATTGAATTATATCGGCATCAACTAGGGAATGGAACCCTATGTTAGAAAAGTCATCTGGTTATGCCGACATCGACTTGGGAGTTGGACCCTATGTTTGAAAACTCATAGGGTTATGCTGGCATTAACTAGGGAGTGGGACCCTGTGTTGGAAAAGTCATAGGGTTATGCTGGCATCAACTTGGAAGTGGGACCCTATGTTGAAAAAAACGCAGCTAGGGATTGGAGACCTTATACTACCATGATTTTGAATTTTTCTTCTTTTCGTTCTTTTCATTTCATTTCATCGTCATTTTTTTCATTTCTTTTTTTATTTCAGAGAATGAGTAAATGCAGGAAAGAATTTTGGAGGAGACTAGCATTTTTGGGTTGTTTCTGCAAAGTTGTTTCTAGCCCTTGCACAGTTTCTTTTTAGTCGCACATGCTTCTTGCAAGGTTGCTTTTGGATTGCACCTGTTTCCTTTTTTTTCAAACAAAGATCAATTTGTCAGTTTGAAACGGTGGTATGTTTTGTGGCCTTGATTATTTTAATCACTTGTTCTCGGCCCTTTCAACTACAACTGGTTGCTTCCTGAATATTGATTGTATTTCTGACCCTGGAGAAACTCTGGCTTTTCCAGACTTTGCCATGATGAATGGTCGGTGGGACTCACCCTTTTCGACTATATTTTTTTTTAACCTCTGTAGGCCTTTCCCTTCTGACTTGTTGTTTTTCTTCTTCTTTTTTTATATTTTTTTTTAAACTTCGGAGCATTGGGGAACTTTTGGCTCCTTAAACTTTGCTGCAATGGCTAGTCGCGTGGGACTTAACCTTTCCCAACTTTGTTTCGCCTTCATAGGCCTTCATTTTTGGCTTCTTTCTTCCAATTTTAATTTCAGAGCATTTGGGTTATCATTACTTTTCAAACCTTTGCCGAGACAATTAGTCACGTGGGACTTAACCTTTTCGACTTTATTTTCCTTTATAGGCACTTCAATTTGATTTTCTCCTTCCAAGAGTTTTCAATTTCAAAATATCAGTCACCATGGCCGGTCGAAGTCGACTTGATGCCCTTGCCGAGGTTGGGTGCCTTCATGTGTATTAGCTTGTATCAAAGGAGAGCCCTGTAAATTAGTCTTACCATCCTTTCTTTGTCTTAGTTTCGGAATAGAGTTAGACCAAAAGGGATTCAAAGAAAAACAAACAATGTAAAGGACAATGAATTTAAATAAAAGGTATCCCTTTTAGGGAAAGGACAGAAGGACTTATCTGGAGTACATGCGGACTTCAATGAACATGACATGCCATCTGGACTGGATTCCTGATCTGTGCAAACTGTCCGACGCTCAGAAATTCATCATGACTTGTGCCTCAAAATCGAGAAACCTTGCATAGGACTGTGTAAATATTGAAGATCCTCTTTTCGATCAGCGGTGCCCTTTGCGGGTTTTCACTAGCAGACCACCCTTATTTCTCTTCTCAACATCACCTTGTAGTGCTCTTTGCGAGTTTTCACTAACAAGACTCTCTCATTTTAATTTTCTACTTAACATCGCCTTACGGTGCCCGTGGGGGTTTTCACCGATAAGACTCTCTCATCTTATCTCTCTCATTTGGTTGTATCAAATCCAAGTAACTGTATCCTCCAATCTTGGACATCTTTACCGATTGATCAGAAGGACTTAAACAGGATTTGGGGTAAAAAGAATTTGGATTAAATTACAACTTTGGAACCTTCCAGGCTAAACCATCACCGAACCATTATAACTTCTGCCCCAGTTTCAACTTGTGGGGGAATTGGGATTTTTATTTTTGTGTGACTTAACCCCAGAGAGAAGTTGCCTACGTATCCTTTCGGAATCAAGTAGAATGCAGTTCATGGAACTTTGTTGGAAATTTTCTTTTGTTTTTCTTCTGTTTTGTTTTCTTTTCTCTTTTTTTTTCTCATTTTTCATTTCATTTTCTTTTTGCCCTTTTCTTCCCTTTTTGTATTTTTCTTTTTCGTCTCTTTTCATTTTTTTCATTTTCATTCATCATATTTTCAATAATAACTTCCAGGTTCCAAAGAGGGTAATCAAAGAATGGGAGCTGGCTCAAAGGGTTTGCAAAGGGTTGAATATTTGGATAGTGATAAAGAAAGCCTTCTTCATCCCAATCGGAGAACGTTATTGCTATATAGAGGATCCAAAATAGTACCTTTTGACTGCATTTGCATTGACAATCGTTTGAGGGACATTTCCTTCGATGTGTTCCAAGTACAACGCAATATTTTGGCAGCGCTCTTGTTGCAATGTATGAACCTTTCCAATATGGAACCAATTTTCCTTCAGCTTTCCAACTCTTTGTTTTATTTCCTTAAACGTATCTTCGTTGTGATCTAATTCTTGATTCATTATTTCGAAGTCTGGCAGCATTTCAGGATTTGGGCATGAAGTTCGCAAGCATGTCATGTTATTGAAATTTGCATTTAACATAACTGAAAAGAGAATAAGAAAAGTGACAAGATTAACAAAAGAGACATTCATGGACAGTGAAATATTAATTTCATTTGATTTTTTTTTTATTTTGATGATTTTTTTTCATTTTAAAAGATAGAAGGGTTAACATCGGAAAGTAAGAAAATAAAGTAAAACATCCTAATCACACCTTGAGATAATATGGATGTAGAAAGGATAACAAGACCGGCTATCGAGACTTCCCTCTAATAGGGAACATCCAGGCTAGGCGACTGGTTTTGGCTTTTCTTCTATCTCGTCGATGGTTGCGATGGCCTTCAGTGCCAGATCAAATTCCTCATTTCACAAATCAGTCTGACTATTGGCCCAGTGTTTGAGCCGGCAACGGATCGTTTGTCAAATCAGGAACCTCTTCGTCCCGAATAACGATTCTTTCAGCTTCGATCAAATCCTCGACTACCTTTTTGAGGGTCCAACAGTCCTCTGTACTATGTACCACTGCTCCAGATTGGTATTCACATCTTGCATCAGCTTGGTGCGAGGGGGACTCAGGGTTTGGTTGATTTGGGGCCACTGGCTGCAGCAGACCTCGCCTGACTAGCTTTTAGAACAAGCCCGAGTTGATTCGCCAATAGGGGTGAACAGATTCCTTTTTAAAGGCTCTCTTGGGCGAGGATTGTACTGGGGAACATTTGATTTGGGATTATATAGAGCTTGGTAAGGATGGGCATTTCTGGGAGGTGGAGCTTGGTTTTGTGTATATTATTGTGGCCACGTGCAAGGTTGCGCGTTCATCACCGCATACCAACAAAACCAACCACATGAATAGAACCTGGATTTGCTCATACCACAACCTTGTTAGTTTTGAGACATTTAACATATAGAAAATCGCACGTTGGGATGCAATGCACCTAACAATCAAACGCTTCTACCATGTGTTTGAACGGTTGCATGTTTCATCCCGGCCTTAACTAACCCTTTCATGATGTACCTCTTTTTTTTTATTTCTACCTCTCTTTAATCACTCTTGATTTTTTTTTTGTTTCTGTCGCTCTTTTATTTTTTGGAACTCTTTTTTCTTTTTTTGTTTTTTTTTCACTCTTTTATTTGTTGTCACCCTCTTTTTTTCTTTTTTCTTTATCTTTTTTTTTCCACTCAATTTTTCTTTCTCTTTTTTTTCAGTTTATTTTTCACTCAAATAATTTTTTGGCTATGGTCGAATCCGATAGGGATTGCCTACGTATCAAGACGTCGCATGAATTAGATCATTACATAGTTCAGGAAGATTGAGAATGGAGTAAATAAGTAAACTCTTTTTATTTATTTTTTTGTTTTTCTTGTTTATTTTTTATAAAACTCAGACCATGAGAGCTTTTAGAAAAAGAAACATGCAATTTTTTTTAATTTCATTTTTTTGTTTTTTCTTTTTTGTTTTTGGAATTTTCGAAAGAAAGGCTTTAGAAGAAGAAAGAAAATATTTTTGAATTTTTTATTATTACTTTTTTTAAAAAAATTTGGAAAAAAACTTCTAGAAAATGTAGAAAATATTTTTTTTTGGAATTGGAATGTTGCCTCTTAATTTTCAAAAGAGGGACTTTTAAGAAAGTATTTTTGATTTCTGAGTTGTTTTTGAATTTACAAAAGTACTTCTAAAGAAAAGCAAAAATATTTTTGGACTTCAATATTTCAATTTTGTATGACATTTACAAAAGAAAAACTTCTAAAGAAAAAAAGAATATTTTTTTGTATTTTTGTTTCTGATTTTTTTTTTTGAATTTTTGGGAAACATACTTCAAAATGAAGGAAACACGTATTTTGGATTTTGATTATGGATTGATTTTCTTTTCCTTATGAAAGAATTCAAAAACAAAAAAACTATTTTTGAGGTGATTTGGGACTTAAGAGCACGATCGGAATGTATTTTGGAGGTTCAGAGTAGATTTAGGCTTGAATTGGCGAAATTGGAATTTCGGCGTTTTCCGGTTGATAGGTTAGATTTTGATATAGGGGTCGGAATGGGATTCCGGAAGTTGGAGTAGGTCCGTTGTGTCATTTTTGACGTATGTGCAAAATTTCAGGTCATTCGGACGAGGTTTGATAGACTTTTTGATCAAAAGCGGAATTTGGAAGTTTTTGAAATTCTTAGGCTTGAATCCGATGTAAATTTGGTGTTTAGATGTTGTTTTGAGCGTTCCGAAGGTTGGAACAAGTTTGAATGAGGTTATGGGATATTTTGGCATATTTGGTTGAGGTCCTGAGGGCCTCGGGTGAGTTTCGGGTGGTTGAACAGATTAATTCATGTTGGAGAAAGTTGTAGAAAATCTGTTGTTGGCGTTGTAGACGTTTGGCCCTATGCGTTCGCGAGTGGGCTCTCACGTTCGCGAAGGGTTAGGATGAGAGGAAGGAGGGTTAGCCTTCACGTTCGCGATGGGGGTCCCTCGTTCGTGAAGGGTTGGGGTTAGTGTGCTTCGTGTTCGCGATGGGTTGAGAAGCTAAGGCTTCGCGTTCAGGGTGTCACGTTCACGGTGAAGGTTTAAGTGGTCAACGGGACTTTTTGCTTCACGAACGCGAGGCGTTGACTGCGTTCGCGAAGAAGGAATGTGAATAGCTTGGCAGAATGTTTAAAAGACCATTTTCGCGATTTTGGGTCTAAGTTTCACCATTGTTGAGCGATTTTGGAGCTTTTTGAGGAGGATTGAAGAGTGAATCAAGGGGAAACACTTGGAGGTAAGATTTATGGACTTAATAATTGATCCTAATGTGATTTATACCTAATTAAACATGAAATTTGTGAAATCTAAAGCCTAAAATTGGAAGTTAGGGCTTGGAAATTGGAGACCTAAATATAGGGATTTGAGGGGTCATTTGTGGTTGGATTTTGGTATTCATGATATGTACGAACTCGGAAGAGTGTAAGGATTCTTGTTTTATAATTTTTATCAGAATTCGAGACATGGGCCCGAGGGTCGAGTTTGGCCAATTTTGAGATTTTTGATGTAAATTGGTTATTTTCGAGTGGACTTTGTTCCCTTAGCATATTTTGATCGTATAAATTTGTTTTTGGATAGATTTGGAGCATCCGGAGGCCGATTCGAGAGGTAAAGGCATCGCGGGCTAGAGTTTGGACCGGATAGAGGTAAGTAATGATAAATGTTGTCCTGGGGGTATGAAACCCCGGATTTCACATCGTTCTGCTGCTTTGAGGTGACGCACATGCTAGATTACGAGCGTGGGATCGTGCACTGTTGGTGATTGTGACTTAGTCCGTCCCGTATGACTGTTAAATTATATATTTGATTGAAAATTGTTTGCTATCACCGTGTTTTGGAAAGTATAATCACGTTTTGGGCTAAATACTATATTTGGGCCTCGTGCCAACTGTTTTGGACCCTTAGGGGATTTTTACTACTATTCCTCACTGCTTTGACTTCATATTTGTACTCAGTCATGTTGTATTCTATTATTTTCATAACTCATCCATATTTACTCCGTTTTTGACATTTTAAATGACATTTTGGCCTGAGTATCATGTTTTACTATTGCCCGAGTGGCTTGAGAGATTTCTGACTGAGTGAGGCCGAGGTCCTATGTTGTGAGGATATTATGGGATCGGGTTGCGCACTGCAGCGGTGTATACTGATTCATGATTATGAGGCTGAGGGCCAGTTTGATTATGCCACGATATGGCTTGATATAGCCCTTGGGCTGTAGGAGCCCCTCCGAAGTCTGCACACCCCAGTGAGCGCGGGTACCCAGTGTGAGATGTGATATTGTCCGAGCGACTCTTGTTGTTTAATGTTATTGCCCGAGGGGCTGATACGAATGATTGTGAGATAGCCCGAGGGGCTGGTTCTGTTGGTATTTTGCCCAAGGGGCTGATTTATGTTTCTATCCTTTTCCCCTTATTTTCATCACTCGTTTGAATTACTCAATTATGTTTTAAAGAGGTTTTTACTGAACTAAGGTGTTTCTACGAGTTTTTACTGTTTTATTGCATAGTTCTGGTTTTATACTATTTTGTTGTAGTATTATTCTGTGTTTTACGTGTTTTCTTATCGCTCAACTGCCTTTACTTTTATTACTTACTAAGTTAGCATACTCACATTACTCCCTGCACCCTGTGTGCAGATCCGGGAGTCTCGAATCATGCTAGCGAGTGTTGATTTTCTTTCCAGCAGGCTTGTTCGGAGTTGACTAGGTAGCTGCTCGCCGTTCGTAGCCTAGTGTTTCTCCTTCCTATCTTTATTTCACTTTGTACTAGCCTTGTATTAGACTATATTGTCTTATCATACTCTTAGACGGATTTTAGATGCTCATGACTGGTGACAACCCGATGTCGGGTTGTGTTTGTTTCCGAACTGTTCTATTGTAATCTATATTTTGGGATTTATAGATTATTAATGACTTAAAATGAATTATTATAACTGTTTAGTTGGTTTGGGGGGTGTCGGCTGGCCTTGTTTCACGATAGACGTCATCACGACCAGGTCTAGTTAGGGTCTTGACAAGTTGGTATCAGAGCCTAGGTTACATAGGTCTCACGAGTCATGAGCATGTTTAGTAGAGTCTCGTGGATCGGTATGGAGACGTCTGTATTTATCCTCGGGAGGCTGCAGAACCTTTAGGAAAACTTCATATTCTTGAAATCTTGTCGTGCGAATCTGTTTTTCCGAGTACTAAACTTTTGTTATTCTATTCTCTCACAGATGGTGAGGACACGTGCTACCGGTCAGGATGGATGACCACCAGTACCACTAGTTGGGGCCAAGACGAGGACGCGGTCGAGGCCGTGGTAGGGGCAGGGGTGTAGCCCGCACAGCAACTAGAGAAGCACATGCAGATACACCAGCCACCCCAGTTCATGATCAGGTCCCAGATGTGGACGCTCCAGCAGCACCAGCTCAGGCAACAGCTATGCCTATTGTGATTCTAGGTTTTTAGGTGGCCCTAGCCCAGATTCTATCAGTATGCACTAGCCTAGCTTAGGCGGTCTCAGTTACTACAGTCGCAGCTACTTCTTAGGCCGGGGGAGGCACTTAGACTCCCGCCGCTCGCACACCTAAGCAGTTCGTGCAGGGACTTCAGACATCGGGGCCACCTCCAGCCTAGCCAGTTACAGTTGTTTAGGACTATGTAGCTCCTGTTATGTTAGAGGACGAGCAGCGCAGGTTAGAGAGGTTTGGTAGAATTCAACCTCCGACCTTCAGTGGTATATAGGGCGAGGATGCCTAGGGTTTCTTGGACAAGTGTCAGAGGATTCTTCGTACAGCGGGTATTCTAGAGTCCAACTGGGTCGCATTTATTTTTTAGTTTTTTGGAGCTGCCTTCACTTGGTGGGAGGCTTATGAGAGGCGTAGGCCTGTTGGTGCAGCACCCCTTAGCTAGCAACAGTTCTCCGTTCTCTTTTTGAGAAGTATGTGCCATAATCTCGTAGAGAGGATCTACGCAGGCAACTCGAGCAGTTGCGGCAAGGAGATATTACTCTGACATAATATGAGATGAGGTTCTCAGAGTTAGTTTGTCATGCTGTTTGGTTGGTTCCTACAAATAGGGAGAGGATCAAGAGGTTCGTTGATGGCCTCACATATCAGCTTCGGATTTGCATGACTAGGGAGAGGGTGTCTAGTGCTACTTTTGAGGATGTTGTTGACATTGCTTACGAGATTGAGTTAGTTCGTTGCTAGAAGCGAGATGAGAGGGAGGCCAAGAGGCCTCGGGGATCTGGTAGTTATGGTGGTGCCCCTTCAAGAGGTCAGTTTCAGCATGGTAGACGCCGTCCATTCGTCATGCTCAATCAGCTCGCCCAGGTTATCATTGGGAATCATCGGGTCATGGTTCTCACAGTTCTCATCAGGGTCATTCATCACTTAGTGCCCTTCCAGCCCAGAGTTCATCTTGTGCTCTATCAGGTCAAGGCTCTTCTTTGCTAGGTGCATCTGCTAGTCATTCCGATGCTAGGGGTTCCCTTTAGTCCCCGTCTCCAGCACCAGGGAGTTGTTATGAGTATGGATAGTTGGGTCACATGTGGAGGCAGCGTCCTCATCGTCTTAGGGGTTCGTCTCAGTAGAGGAGTTAGTCATCGACTTCAGCGCCAGTTACTTCACCACCACCCACCCACCCAGCTAGGGGTGGAGGTCAGTCAGCTAGGGGTTGCCCTAGAGGGGAAGGTCGATCAGGTAGTGGTCAGGCTCGTTTCTATGCACTCCCAGCTAGACCTGATGCTATTGCTTCAGATGTTGTAATTACAGGTATTGTCTCAGTCTGCCATAGAGATGCCTTTGTGTTATTTGATTCCGGTTCTATTTTTTCATATGTGTCATCATATTTTGCGCGTTATTTGGATACACCCCATGAGTCTCTTGTTTCATTTGTTTGTGTATCTACTTCGGTGGGCGATATTATTATTGTAGACCATATGTACTGGTCGTGTATGGTGACTATTAGGGGTTTGGAGACCCGAGTGGACCTGTTATTGCTTTGTATAGTGGACTTTGATATGATATCGGGCATGGGTTGGCTATCTCCATGTCATGCTATTTTGGACTGTCATTCTAATACAGTGACATTAGCTATGCCGGGTGTGCCACAGATTGAGTGGCGAGGTTTGACTGATTTTGTCCCCAGTAGGGTGATTTCGTTCTTGAAGGCCCGGCGGATGGTTGGGAAGGGTTGTCTTTCATACTTAGCCTTTGTGAGGGATGTCGGTGCAGAGACTCCTAGTATTGATTCTATTCCTGTTGTGAGGGATTTTACTGACGTGTTTCTTGTAGACCCGCCGGGCATGCCACCGAATAGGGATATTGATTTTGGTAGTGATCTGGCACCGGGTATTTATCCCATTTCTATTCCACCATATCATATGGCACCAGTAAAGTTGAAGGAGTTGATGGAGCAGCTTCAGGAACTCCTTGATAAGGGGTCCATTCGGCCTAGTATGTCACCTTAGGGTGCGCCTGTTCTATTTTTGAAGAAGAAGGATAGCACGATGAGGATGTGCATTGATTGCAGGCAGTTGAATAAAGCAACAATCAAGAACAAGTATCCTTTGTCTCGTATCGATGATTTGTTTGACCAGCTTCAGGGAGCGAGAGTGTTCTCCAAGATTGATCTTCGTTCAGCTTATCACCAGTTGGAGATCAGGGACTTGGATATTATTAAGACAACTTTCAGGACCCGATATGGTCATTATGAGTTCCTGGTAATGTCTTTTGGGCTGACCAATGCCCTAGCAGCGTTCATCAATTTGATGAACAGCATAGCCTTATCTCGACTCGTTTTTCATAGTTTTCATTGTTGATATTTTGTTGTACTCGCATAGTCAGGAGGAGCACACGGAGCATTTGAGAGTTGTGTTACAGAGATTGAGGGAGGAGAAGCTTTATGCAAAGTTCTCCAAGTGTGAGTTTTAGCTTAGTTTATTGGCTTTCTTGGGGCATGTGGTGTCTAGTGAGGGTATTTAGGTTGATCCGAAGAAGATAGAGGCGGTTCAGAGTTGTCCCAGACCGTCCTAAGCCATAGAGATTCGCAATTTTCTTTGTTTAGAGAGTTATTACCATCGGTTTGTTCAGGGATTTTAATCTATAGCATCACCCTTGACCAAGTTGACTCAAAAAGGTGCTCCATTTAGGTGGTCAGATGAGTGTGAGGAGAGCTTTCAGAAGCTCAAGACTGCCTTGACCACAGCTCCAGTGTTAGTTTTGACATCAGCTTCAGGTTCATATACCGTGTATTGTGATGCTTCGAGAGTTAGTATTGGGTGCGTGTTGATGCAGGTGGGTAGAGTTATTGCTTATGTTTCTCATCAATTGAAGCCCCATGAGAAGAACTACCCTGTTCATGATTTGGAGTTGGCTGCCACTGTTCATGCATTGAAGATTTGGAGGCATTATTTGTATAGTGTGGCTTGTGAGGTGTTTACTGATCATCATAGCCTCCAGCACTTGTTCAAGCAGAAGGATCTCAATTTGAGGCAGGGTAGATGATTGGAGCTGCTAAAGGACTATGATATCACTATTTTGTACCATCCAGGAAGGCTAATGTGGCGGCCAATGCTTTGAGTATGACGGCGATGACTATAGGGAGTTTGGCATATATTCCAGTTGGGTATAGACCTCTTGCAGTTGATGTTCAGGCCTTGGCCAATTGGTTTGTGAGGTTAGATATTTCGGAGCTCAGTCGGGTATTGGCTTGTGTGATTTCTAAGTCTTCTTTATTTGGTCGCATCAAGGAGTGACAGTATGATGATCCTCATTTTCTTGTCCTTAAGGACAAAGTTCATCACGACGATGCCAGAGATGTGACTATTGGTGATGATAGGGTATTGAGGATGCAGGGCTAGATATGCGTGCCCAATGTAGATGGGCTTCAGAGTTGATTCTGGAGGAGGCCCAAAGCTCGCGGTATTCCATTCATCCGAGTACCGCGAAGATGTATCAGGATCTTAGATAGCATTATTGGTGGAGGAAAATGAAGAAGGACATTGTGGGGCTTGTAGCTTAGTGTCTCAATTGTCAGCAAGTGAAGTATGAGCATCAAAGACCGGGTGGCTTGCTTCAGTAGATGGATATTCCAGAGTAGAAGTGGGAGCAGATCACCATGGACTTTGTAGTTGGGCTCCCATGGACTTTGAAGAAGTTCGATGCTATTTGGGTGATTGTGGATCGGCTAACCAATTCTGCGTACTTCATTCCTATGTGTACTACCTATTCTTCAAAGCGGTTGGCAGAGATATATATCCAGGAGATTGTTCATTTGCATGGTGTCCCAGTTTTCATCATTTCAGATAGAGGTACTCAGTTTACTTCACAGTTTTGGAGGTCTGTGCAGCGAGAGTTGGGTACTCACGTTGAATTAAGACAACTTTTCACCCTCAAACGGACGGGCAGTCTGAGCACACTATTCAGATATTGGAGGACATCTCGTGCGCTTATGTCATTGATTTTGGAGGGTCATGGGATCAATTTCTACTGCTCACAGAGTTTTCTTATTATAATAGTTATCAGTCGAGTATTCAAATGGCTCCATATGAAGCTTTGTTTGGGAGGTGGTGTAGATCTCCGGTCGGTTGGTTTGAGATGGGTGAGGTTAGACTATTGGGTATAGACTTAGTGCAGGATGCTTTAGACAACTTGAAGGTGATTAAGGAGAGACTTCGTACAGCGCAGTCCAGACAAAAGAGTTATGCTAATAGGAAGGTTCGGGATGTGTCCTATATGGTTGGTGAGAAGGTTCTATTGAAGGTTTCGCCCATGAAGGGTGTTATGAGATTTAGGAAGAAGGGTATATTTAGCCCTCGTTTCATTGGGCTTTTTAAGGTGCTTCGGAGGATTGGGGAGGTGTATTATGAGCTTGCTTTGCCACCCAGCTTATCGAGTGTGCATCCGTTATTTTATGTTTCTATGATCCGAAAGTATATTGGTGATCTGTATCATGTTTACGATTTCAACACGGTTCAGTTAGATGATGATTTGACTTATGATGTGGAGCCAGTAGCTATTTTGGAGCGTCAAGTTCGAAAGTTGAGTTCAAAGGATAAAGCTTCAATGAAAGTGTAGTGGAGAGGTCGGCCCATGGAGGAGGCTACCTGGGAGACCGAGCGGGAGATGAAGAGTAGATATCCTCACCTATTTGAGGCTTCAGGTATGTTTCTTGACTCGTTCGAGGACGAACATTTGTTTAAGAGGGGGAGAATGTAATGACTTGGCCGATCATTTCATGAGTTACCGCTCCGTTTCCCCCATTTCTGCTTCTTATTGTCTCGTTTAGTTGTATTATGTGTTATCGGGTTTGTTGGTTTGGGTTCGGAGAGGTTTTGGTAAGGTTTGAGACACTTAGTCTCTCTTGAATAAGCTTGAGTTGGAAAAATCAATCGGATGTTGACTTGTGTGGAAAAAAGGCTCAGATGTGAATTCTGATGGTTCGAATAGCTTTGGGAGGTTATTTGGGACTTAGGAGCGTGATCGGAATGTGTTTTGGAGGTTCGGAGTAGATTTAGGCTTGAATTGGCGAAATTGGAATTTTGGCGTTTTCTGGTTGATTGGTGAGATTTTGATATATGGGTCGGAATGAGATTCCGGAAGTTTGAGTTGGTCCATGTGTCATTTTTGACATGGGTGCCAAGTTTCAGGTCATTCGGACGAGGTTTGATAGACTTTTTGATTGAAATCGGAATTTGGAAGTTTTTGGAATTCTTAGGCTTGAATCTAATGTCAATTTGTTGTTTTGATGTTGTTTTGAGCATTCTGAAGGTTGGAACAAGTTTAAATGAGGTTATGGGATATGTTGGCATGTTTGGTTGAGGTCCCGAGGGCCTCGGGTGAGTTTCGGGTGGTTGAACGGATCAATTCATGTTGGAGAAAGTTGTAGAAAATCTGTTGTTGGTATTGCAGACGTTTGGCCTTCGCTTTCGCGAGTGGGCTCTCGCATTCGGGAAGGGTTAGGATGAGAGGCAGGAATTTTGGCCTTCGTGTTTGCGATGGGTGTCCCGCGTTCACGAAGGTTTGGGGTCGGTGTGCTCCGCATTCGCGAGCTGGTAGTCGCGTTCGCGATAGGTTGAGAAGCTATGGCTTCGCGTTCACGTTCAGGATGACGCATTCATGAGAAAGGATTAAGTAGTAAACGGGACTTTATGCTTCGTGAACGCGAGGTATTGACCGCGTTCACGAAGAAGGAATGTGAATAGCTGGGCAGAATGTTTAAAACACCATTTCCGCGATTTTGGGTCTAAGTTTCACCATTGTTGAACGATTTTGGAGCTTTTTGAGGAGGATTGAAGAGGAAATCAAGGGGAAACACTTGGAGGTAAGATTTATGGACTTAATACTCGATCCTAATGTGATTTCTACCTAATTAAACATGAATTTTGCGGAATCTAAAACCTAAAATTTGAAGTTAGGGCTTGGAAATTGGAGACCTAAATATAGGGATTTGAGGGGTCATTTGTGGTCGGATTTGGGTATTCTTGATATGTATGAACTCGGGAGATTGTAATGACTCTTGTTTTGTGATTTTTATTGGAATCCGAGATGTGGGTCCGAGGGTCGGGTTTGGCCAATTTTGGGATTTTTGATGTAAATTGGTTATTTTCGAGTGGGCTTTGTTCCCTTAGAATATTTTGATTGTATAAATCTATTTTTGGATAGATTTGGAGCATTTGGAGGCCGATTCGAGATGCAAAGGCATTGTGGGCTAGAGTTTGGATCGAATAGAGGTCAGTAACGATTGTAAATGATGTCCTGAGGGTATGAAACCTCGAATTCCACATCATTGTGCTACTTTGAGGTGATGCACACGCTAGATGACAAGCGCGAGGTTGTGCACTGTTGGGGATTGTGACTTAGTCCGTCCCACGTGACTGTTAAACCGTGTATTTGGTTGAAATTTGTTTGCTATCACCGTGTTTTGGAAAGTATAATCATATTTTGGGCTAAATACTATATTTGGGCCTCGTGCCAACTATTTTGGACCCTTAAGGGATTTTTACTACTATTCCTCACTGCTTTGACTTCATATTTGTACTCAGTCATGCTGTATTCTACTATTTTCATAACTCAGCCATATTTACTCCGTTTTTGACATTTTAAATGACATTTTGGGCTGAGTATCATGTTTTAATTTTGCCCGAGTGGCTTGAGAGATTTCTGACTGACTGAGGCCGAGGTCCTATGTTGTGAGGATATTATGGGATCGGGTTGCGCACTGCAGCAGTGTGTACTGATTCATGATTATGAGGCTGAGGGCCAGTTCGATTATGCCACGATATGGCTTGATATAGCCCTTGGGCTGTAGGAGCCCCTCCGAAGTCTGCACACCCCTGTGAGCGCGGGTACCCAGTGTGAGATGTGATATTGTCCGAGCGACTCTTGTTGTTTCATGTTATTGCCCGAGGGGCTGATACGAATGATTGTGAGATAGCCCGAGGGGCTGGTTCTGTTGGTATTTTGCCCAAGGGGCTGATTTATGTTTCTATCCTTTTCCCCTTATTTTCATCACTCGTTTGAATTACTCAATTATGTTTTAAAGAGGTTTTTACTGAACTAAGGTGTTTCTACGAGTTTTTACTGTTTTATTGCATAGTTCTGGTTTTATACTATTTTGTTGTAGTATTATTCTGTGTTTTACGTGTTTTCTTATCGCTCAACTGCCTTTACTTTTATTACTTACTAAGTTAGCATACTCACATTACTCCCTGCACCCTGTGTGCAGATCCGGGAGTCTCGAATCATGCTAGCGAGTGTTGATTTTCTTTCCAGCAGGCTTGTTCGGAGTTGACTAGGTAGCTGCTCGGCATTCGCAGCCCAGTTGTCACGACCCCCAGTTCGCCCTACATGAACCATCATGACAGCACCTAGTCTCTACGACTAGGTAAGCCTAAAATGCGGAAGAAAATAATTTAAAACAAAAATAGAGTAATAAAACAGCATTTAAAAGTATCGCTCTACATACACAATATTTACTCTTAAAACCAATACATTTTCCCAAAACCCGGAAACCCATGAATCATAAGCTAAGAGATACATAAGAAGCTCTAACTCCAGAAATGTCTAACAAGAAAGAAAATATAGAAGGGCAATGTTTAACTGCTAGAATAGAAAGGGACTTCTTGGTCTGCGGACGCGGCAGATGTACCTCGAAGTCTCTAAAGTAGTCGCCTCCTCAAGGATGGTAGGCCTAAGTAGCGGTACCTGGATCTGCACATGAAAACATGCGCAGAAGGGGCATGAGTACACCACAGCAGTACTCAGTAAGTGCCAAGCCTAACCTCGGTTGGGTAGTGACGAGTAAGGTCAGGTCCCTACTAGATTAAATAAATATAAAAATGACAGGATAAGATAAGCAGTACAATTGAGAATCTACAGTAAGAATCTATACATGATAATAAGAGTACAATAACGGAAACAGAGATGAAGGCGCAAGGAAGTATCACTCATAACAAGGATGATAACCAGGGATCTCTTGGTATCCCGAGGATCTCTTGGTATCCTCAATATATTCTAGAGATCTCTCGGTATCCCGAGGATCTCTTGGTATCCTCAATATACGTGCCAAGGATCTCTTGGTATCCCTCACCTCATTTCAGATCATAAATACGTACATGGGATCTCCCGGGATGTCGTCCCGTAGTCCCAAAATAGAATCACATAGCAGCAACACAAGAATACTCAATTAAGCTAAATTTCGTACCAAGTAAACAGTTAATTCTAGCCTAACATGCTTCACGTAATGTAATTAAGGTAGTTTAAGCAAATAGGAAATTAAGTCAACTAAACATGCTTTTCTAAACTAGCAACAGGCTAAATTCGCAAGTAGAATAAAACAGGAAAAAGAACTCAATTGAAATATTTAGGAAAAACCGGATTTTCAACAATTAGCTCAAGTAGCACACCTCACCTCACGTACAAGGAATTTCAATTATCAAATATATCATATCCTAAGGGGAAGGTCCCCCACACAAGATTAGACAAGCCACTTACCTCGAACCAGCTCAAATCACCCCGAAAACATGCTTTTGCCACGAGTACTCGACTCCAAATGGCCCAAATCTATTCAATTCAATTGTATAATGTAAATAACACTTCAAGTAACTGATTCTACAATTAAATTCTAAGTTAATACGCGAAATTAGGTAAAATGACCAAAACGCCCCTCGGGCCCACATCTCAGAATCGGGTAAAATTTGTAGTTTCAAAATCCTCAAACTCTCACGAGTATAACCATACCAAAATAATCCAAATCCGACGTCAAATTCCCAATCAAAACTCATTTTTTTGGTCTAAGAACTTTTCCCCAATTTTCATACGAATTTCGAAATTAAATGATGAATTCATGTTTAGATTAATGAGTTACAAGCAAAAAGGAGTCTAGAATCGTTACCCAATCAATATCTCAGAAAATCCCTCAAAATCTCGCTCAAATCCGAGCTCCCAAGCTTAAGTTTTGATAAAAATGGTTAAACTCTAGATTTTGAAATCTTATATCTTCCCAGGTAATTCGTTCTTCGCGAACGCGGTCAAACCCTCGCGTTCGTGAAGCACAAAATGACTTCGACCATTTTTCCTCTTACGCGATCACGGCCAATACCTCACGAACGCGATGCTTTGCACAGGTAGGCCTTCGCGATCGCGTTCCACCAATCACGAACGCAATACATTAAATCTACTGAAACTCAGCCGCTTATTTTCTTCTATGCGAACGCGACACCACCCACGCGAACGCGATGTACAACACTTAGCCCTTTGCGAATGCGGTGCCTTCCTCGCAAACGCGAAGGCTTAATTTTTACCTTCCTCAATTGACTCTTCACGAACGCGAGGGCCCACTCGCGAATGCGAAGAGTAAAATTCCTCTGCAACAGCTGAACAAAATCTGCAACTTTTTTACAACTTAAAATGATCCGTTGAGCATCCGAAACACACCCGAGGCCCCCGGCACCTCAACCAAACATACAAACATATCCTATAACCTCATTAGAACTTGTTCCAACCCTCGGAATGTACAAAACAATATCAAAACACCTATTTCTCATCGGATTAAAGTTTAAGAATTCCAAAAACTCTAAAAATACGCTTTCGATCAAAAAGTCTATTAAACCTCGTCCGAATGACCTGAAATTTTGCACACACAACACATTCAATTCTACGGAGCTACTCCAACTTTTGAAATTCCATTTCGACCCTCGGATCAAAATCTCGCTATCGAACCAAAAACTTCAAAAATTCAACTTTCGACATTTCAAGCCTAAATTAGCTACGGACCTCCAAAATACAATCTGAACACGCTCCTAACCCCGAAATCACTCAACGGAGCTAACAGAACCATCGGATTTCCATTCTGAGGTTGTCATCATACTGTTCCGACTATGGACAACTCTTCGAAACTCAAAATCGAACATCCTGGCAAATCAAAATAACATAAATAAACTTGGGGAAAGCAGTTAATAGGGGATCGGGGCGTAAATTCTTAAGACGACCGGCCGGGTCGTCACATCCTCCTACACATAAACATTCGTTCGTCATCGAACGATCATAAAGACATACCTGAAGTAGTAAAAAGATAATGGTAACAGTTGTGCATATCCTGCTCGGTCTCCCAGGTCACCTCCTCGACCGGCTGGCCCTGCCACTGAACTTTCACGAATGCAGTGTTCTTTGACCTTAGCTTTCTAACATGCCTATCCAATATTGCCACCGGATCCTTAACATAAGATAGATCCTTGTCCAACTGGACTGAACTGAAATCCAACACGTGCGATGGATCACCGTGATACCTCCGGAGCATCAAAACATGGAATACCGGATGAACTCCGGCCAAGTTGGGAGGTAAGGCAAGCTCATAAGCAACCTCCCCAACACGCCTCAATATCTCAAAAGGGCCAATAAATCTCGAAATCAACTTTCCTTTCTTCCTGAATCTCATAACGCCCTTCATAAGCGAAACCCGGAGCAGAACCCACTCTCCATCCATATAGGAAACATCATGAACCTTCCGGTCCGCGTAACTTTTCTGTCTGGATTGGGCTGTACGGAGTCTATCCTGAATCACCTTAACCTTCTCCAAAACATCCTAAACCAGGTTTATGCCCAACAATCTAGCCTCACCCGGCTCAAACCAACCCACTGGGGATCTACACCGTCTCCCATATAAAGCCTCATACAGTGTCATCTGAATGCTGGACTGATAGTTGTTGTTGTAAGCAAACTCTGCCAATGGCAAGAACTGATCCCAAGACCTCCAAACTCAATCACACACACACATGGAGCATATCCTCAAGAATCTGAATAGTACGCTCAGACTGCCCGTCCGTCTGAGGGTGAAGTGTTGTACTCAACTCCACCCGAGTACCCAACTCATGTTGAACGTCCCTCTAGAACCGTGATGTGAACTGAGTGCCTCTATCTTAAATGATGGACACTGAAATACCATGCAGACGAACAATCTCCCGGATATAAATCTCCACCAACCGCTCCGAGGAATAAGTATTACACACAAGAATGAAATGAGCGGACTTGGTCAGCCGATCCACAATCACCCAAATAGCATCGAACTTTCTCAAAGTCCGTGGGAGCCCAACTACAAAGTCCATGGTGATCCGCATCCACTTCCACTCCGGAATCTCTATCTGCTGAAGCAACCCACCCGGTCTCTGTTGCTCATACTTCACATGCTGACAGTTGAGGCACCGAGCTACAAATCCAAATATATATCCGCCTCCACTAGTAGTGCTGTCTCAAATCCTGATACATCTTTGCGGCACCCGAATGGATGGAATACCGCGAACTATGGGCCTCCTCTTAAATCAACTCTCGAAGCCCATCAACATTGGGTACACAAATCCGACCATGCATCCTCAATACCCCATTATCACCAATAGTCACATCTCTGGCATCACCGTGCTAAACCTTGTCCTTGAGGACAAGCAAATGAGGGTCATCATAATGTCGCTCCCTGATACGATAAAATAAGGAAGACCGAGAAACCACGCAAGCTAGAACCTGACTGGGCTCCGAAAGATCCAATCTCATAAATTGGCTGGCTAAGGCCTGAACATCCATCGCCATAGGTCTCTCCGATGCTGGTAAATAAGCCAAACTCCCCAAACTCTCTGCCCGGTGACTCAAAGCGTCGGCTAACACATTGGCCTTGCCCGGATGATACAAAATAGTGATCATAGTCCTTTAGCAACTCTAACTACCTCCTCTGGCGCAAATTTAGATCATTTTGCTTGAACAGGTGCTGCAAGCTCCGATGGTCGGTGTAAATCTCACAAGGCACACCGTATAAGTAATGGCACCAAATCTTCAAGGTGTGAACAATGGTAGCTAACTCAAGGTCGTGAACAGGGTAGTTCTTCTCATGTATCTTCAAATGTCTGGACGCGTAGGCAATCACCCTACCGTCTTGCATCAACACCGCTCCGAGGCCAACCCTCGAGGCATCACAATAGACCATATAAGACCCCGAACCTGTAGGCAGTAACAAAATTAGGGTTGTGGTCAAAGCTGTCTTGAGCTTCTGAAAGCTCGCCTCACACTCTCCCGTCCATTGGAATAGAGCACCCCTCTGGGTCAACCTGGTCATAGGGGCTGCAATCGATGAAAACCCCTCCACAAAACGATGGTAGTAACCCGCCAAACCAAGGAAACTATGGATCTCTGTAGCTGAGGATGGTCTGGGCCAACTATACCCGGCCTCTATTTTCTTCGGATCCACCTAAATGCCCTCACTCGATACCACATGGCCTAAGAATGCCACTGAATCCAACCAAAACTCACATTTCGAGAACTTCGCATATAACTTCTTCTCTCTCAGAGTCTGAAGCATAGTCCTCAGGTGCTGCTCATGATCTTCCCGACTCCGGGAATACACCAGAATATCATCAATAAAGACAATGACGAACGAGTCAAGATACGGCCGGAACACACTGTGCATCAAATGCATAAAGGTTGCTGGGGTATTGGTCAGCCCAAATGACATAACAAGGAACTCATAATGACCATACCGAGTCCTGAAAGCAGTCTTCGGATATCTGGCTCCCGAATCTTCAACTGATGGTAACCTGAGCGCAAATCAATCTTAGAAAATGCCTGTGCGCCCTAATGCTGGTCAAACAGATCATCAATACGAGGCAAAGGATAACGGTTCTTCTCTGTAACCTTGTTTAACTAGCGATAATCAATACACATACGCATAGAACCATCCTTTTTCTTCACAAACAAGATAGGAGCACCCCCAAGGCGATACACTAGGCCGACTATAACCCTTATCAAGCAATTTCTATAACTAATCATTCAACTCCTTCAATTTAGGAGGAGCCATACAATACGGAAGAATAGAAATGGGCTGAGTTCCCGGCAATAGATTAATGCCAAAATCAATATCTCTATCAGGCGGCATGCCCGGAAGGTCAACTGGAAACACATAGGGAAAATCTCGTACTACTGGGACTGAATCAACTGAAGGGGTATCAATATTGACATCTTTCACATAATCTAAATACGTGTTACACCCCTTCTCAACCATACGCTGAGTTTTAAGAAAAGAAATGACTCTACTAGGAGTGTGATCTAAAGTACCCCTCCACTCAACACGCAGTATATCTAGCATAGGCAGCGTCACGGTTTTAGCGTGATAGTCAAGAATAGCATGATGGGGCGACAACCAGTCCATGCCCAAGATAATATCAAAATCAACCATGCTGAGTAACAATAGATCAGCTCTGGTCTCAAAATCACTAAGAGCAACCAAACATGACCGAATCCACAATAAGAGAATCTCCCACAAGAGTAGAAACATAAACAGAGGAACTCAAAGAATCCCAAGGTACACCCAAATACGAAGTAAAATAAGAAGACACATAAGAGCAAGTAGAGCCTGGATCGAATAGAACTGATGCATCTCTGTAGCAAACCAATATAATACCTGTGATGACAGAATCGGATGCAACAGCCTCGGTACGGGCAGGAAGGGCATAGTATCTGGCCTGGCCTCCCCCTCTAGGGCGAACTCTACCTCCCCAGCCTCCACCTCTAGTTAGTGAGCAGGTGGGGTAGCAACTGGAGCTGTAATCATAGCCTGAGAACTCTGCGGGACACGCTGTGGCTGAGATGTCTATGGAGGTGCACTTCTCCCAAGTCTAGGGCAATCCCTCACCAGGTGGAGTGTGTCACCACACTCAAAACAAACTCTGGGAGGACGTGGTGGCTGTGACTGGCTCGAGCCAGGTCTACTGGACTGACCTCTGAAAGCACCCCGCGCAGGAGGCGCGCTAGAAACCGAAGGTGCATAATAAGGCTCATGTGGCCTAGGAGGAGTTGGAACACTACTGGCTGCTGGAAGAGCTAAATGAATAGGACGACTCATATAACCCCTACCATGACGACCTGCAGCTGGGGTACGGGCACCAGAGAAATGGCCCAACTCTCGAGACCTCTTAGCCTCCCTCTCCTCTCTCTCCCTAGCATGCATACCATCAATCCTCCTAGCAATGCTCACCACCTGCTGATAAGAAATATCCATCTCCCACTCACGAGCCATGCTAGACCTGATGCTGGGAATAAGGCCCTCAATAAACCGGCAAACTCTCTCGCGAACAGTAGAAACCAAGGCTGGTGCATGCCTAGCCAAACTAGTGTAACGGACAGCATACTCTGAGACAGTCATAGCACCCTGGCGCAAATGCTCAAACTCTGCACGCCAAGCGTCCCTGAGTCTCTGAGGAACATACTCTCTCAGGAACAGATCTGAAAACTGAGTCCTAGTCAGTGAAGCAGCCTCATCCAGATTGTCCAACTCATAGGTGCGCCACCACTCATATGCAGCTCCTCGAAGCTGGAAGGTAGTGAAGGAAACCCCACTCGATCCTGATATACCCATGGTACGGAGAATGCGGTAGCTCTCATCTAGAAATCCCAGAGCATCCTCCGATGCTAGACCACTAAATACAGGAGGCTTGTACTTCTTGAACCTCTCATGCCTCAGCTGCTCCTCCTCGGAAGCCGCTGCCCTGTCCTCGGGCTGAACTGGCACTGCAAGTGGTACAAGAATAATCTCAGGGACCTGCTCAACATGAACTCGCTGCTCAAGAGTGCGGGCGGTGGGAGTCTATGCTCTTCTCCGGCCTAAGATGTAGCTGCAGCAAGGGGAAGCAACCCTGCTTGAGCCAGAGTGGTGTACATGCTCATGAACTGTGCCAAAGTCTCCTGAAGGGCTGGAGTAGTGGTAGCAGTAGGCGTGTCAGGCGCCTGGACTTCGGCTGGAACTATTGGAGGTACTTCGGCAGTAGCTCGCGCAGGTGCTCTAGCTGCACCATGTGCGCATCCTCGGCCTCAACCCCGGCCCTGACTTCTGACGACTGTAGTAGGAGGCACGGGTGCCTGATCATCTCGGGTAGCATGTGTCCTCACCATCTGTGAGAGAAAAGAAGACAGAAGTTTAGAATTGTGATGTCAAAATATCGCATGACAAGGAAATCAAATGAAGTGGAATTTTCCTAACAGTTACATAGCCTCTCGTAGATAAGTACAGACATCTCCGTAACGATCAGCAAGACTCTAATAAACTGGCTTGTGATCCATGACTCCTATAAACCTAGAGCTCTGATACAAACTTGTCACGACCCCTGGTTTGTCCTCCGTGAACTATCATGACGGCACCTAGTCTTTACGACTAGGTAAGCCTAAAATGCGGAAGATAAACAAAATTTGCGAAAGAAAACAATTTAAAACAGAAATAGAGTAATAAAACAGCATTTAAAAGTGTCGCTCGACATACACAATATTTACTCTTAAAACCAATACATTTTCCCAAAACCCGGAAACCCATGAATCACAAGCTAAGAGATACATAAGAAGCTCTAACTCCAGAAATGTCTAACAAGAAAGAAAATATAGAAGGACAATGTTTAACAGCTAGAATAAAAAGGGACTTCTCGGTCTGCGGACATGGCAGATATGCCTTGAAGTCTCTAGAGCAGTCGCCTCCTCAAGGATGGTAGGCCTGAGTAGCGGTACCTGGATCTGCACATGAAAAACATGCGCAGAAGGGGCCTGAGTACACCACAGAGGTACTCAGTAAGTGCCAAGTCTAACCTCAGTTGGGTAGTGACGAGGGAGGTCAGGGCCCTACTAAGATTAAATAAATATAAAGATGACAGGATAAGATAAGCAGTACAATTGAGAATCTACATTAAGAATTTATACATGATAATAAGAGTACAATAACGGAACCAGAGATGAAGGCAAACCACAAGGAAGTACCACTCATAACAAGTATGATAACCGGGGATCTCTTGGTATCCCGAGGATCTCTTGGTATCCTCAATATATGCTAGGGATATCTTGGTATCCCGGGGATCTCTTGGCATCCTCAATATATGCTAGGGATATCTCCATATCCCGGGGATCTCTTGGCATCCTCAATATATGCTAGGGATATCTCCATATCCCGAGGATCACTTGGTATCCCGTTCCTCAGTTCATATCATAAATACGTACAGGGGATCTCACGGGATGTCGTCCCGTAGTCCCAAAGTAAAAACCCACAGCAACAACACAAGAATACCCAATTAAGCTAAATTTCGTACCAAGTAAACAGTTAATTCTAGCCTAACATGCTTCACGTAATGTAATTAAGGCAGTCTAAGCAAATAGGAAATTAAGTCAACTAAACATGCTTTTCTAAACTAGCAACAGTCTAAATTCACAAGTAGTGAAATACTTAAGGAAAAACCGGATTTTCAACGATTAGCTCAAGTACGCGCTCATCACCTCACGTACAAGGCATTTCAATTATCAAATATATCATATCCTAAGGGGAAGGTCCCCCACACAAGATTAGACAAGCCACTTACCTCGAACCAGCTCAAATCAACCCGAAACCACGCTTTTGCCACGAGTACTCGACTCCAAATGGCCCAAATCTATTCAATTCAATTGTATAATGTAAATAACACTTCAAGTAACTGATTCTACAATTAAATTCTAAGCTAATACGCAAAATTAGGTAAAATGACCAAAATACCCCTTGGGCCCACATCTCGGAATCGAGTAAAATTTATAGTTTCAGAATCCTCAAACTCTCACGAATCTAACCATAACAAAATTATCCAAATCCGATGTCAAATCCCCAATCAAAACACAATTTCTTGGTCTAAGAAATTTTCCCTAATTTTCATACAAATTTCGAAATTAAAGGATGAATTCATATTTAGATTAATGGGTTACAAGCAAAAAGGAGTCTAGAATCATTACCCAATCGATATCTCTGAAAAACCCTCAAAATCTCGCTCAAATCCGAGCTCCCAAGCTTAAGTTTTTATAAAAATGGCTAAACCCTCGATTTTGAAATCTTATATCTGCCCAGGTAATTCCTTCTTCATGAACGTGATCGAACCCTCGCTTCGCGAAGCACAAAATGACTTTGACCATTTTTTCTCTTACGCGATCGCGGCCAATACCTCGCAAACGCGATGCTTTGCATAGGCAGGCCTTCGCGATCGCATTCCACCTATCGCGAATGCGATGCATTAAATCTACTGAAACTCAGCCGCTCATTTTCTTCTATGCGAACGCGACACCACCCACGCGAATGCGATGTACAAATACTTAGCCCTTCGCGAACGAGGTGCCTTCCTCGCGAACGTGAAGGCTTAATTTTCACCTTCCTCAAATGACTCTTCACGAACGCGAGGGCCCACTTGCGAATGCGAAGAGTAAAATTCCTCTGCCACTTTTTTACAACTTAAAATGATCCGTTGAGCATCCGAAACACACCCAAGGCCCCCGGGACCTCAACCAAACATACCAACATATCCTATAACCTCATTCGAACTTGTTCCAACCTTCGGAACGCACAAAACAACATCAAAACACCTATTTCTCATCGGATTCAAGTCTAAGAATTCCAAAACCTCTAAAAATACGCTTTCGATCAAAAAGTCTATCAAACCTCGTCCGAATGACCTGAAATTTTGCACACACGCCACATTCAACACTACGGAGCTACTCCAACTTCCGAAATTCCATTTCAACCCTCGGATAAAAATCTCGCTATCGAACCGGAAACTTCAAAAATTTATCTTTCGGCATTTCAAGCCTAAATTAGCTACGGACCTCCAAAACACAATCCGAACACACTCCTAACCCCGAAATCACTCTTCGGAGCTGACGGAACCATCGAATTTTCATTCCGAGGCCGTCTTCACACTGTTTCGACTACGACCAACTTTCCAACACTTAAGCTCTCATTTAGGGACTAAGTGTCCCTAAACTCTCCGAACCGAACATCCTGGCAAATCAAAATAGCAGAAATAAACTTGGGGAAAGCTGTTAATAGGGGATCGGGGCGTAAATTCTTAAGTCGACCGGCTGGGTCGTCACACCAGTGCTTCTCCTTCCTATCTCTATTTACACTTGTATTAGACTACTCTTAGATGGATTTTAGATGCTCATGACTAGTGACACCCCGATGTCGGACTGTGTTTGTTTCCGCACTATTCTATTCTACTCTATATTTTGGGATTTATAGCTTAGTAATTACTTAAAATGAATTATAATAACTGTTTAGTTGGTTTGGGGGTTTGTGTCGGCTGGCCTTGTTTCACGATAGGCGCCATCATGACTTGGTCCGGTTAGGGTCGTGACAAATTGTGTTAACCCGGAAGAAGGTGTTAGGCACTTCCGAGTTCCGTGGTTTTAGCATGGTCGCTCAACTATTAATATTTAGCCTAATTATCTGATTTATTACATGTTTAATACCTATTGTGCTTTCTTAAAACTTTATAACCGCTTTTATTTATTTATGGAGTTGTTCTAGAACATGTCACGATTGTCGTACACTTATCGTTTTGGTACATATTGCAAACTGCGTCACGGGAACCGTACTCACGATCTACAATATATTTATTTTTATTAGAAGTTATGGTCGGGTCAAATAAAATACATACCCGAATTGGAAAATTACGTATCATAACTATGCTACGGGAACCGTACCTATAATCACGATGATTTATTAAACATAAATAAAAAAATAAAATTCACTAAGTAGAGCTTAAATTTTTAATACGTAGTGTGAAGGAAAGTTAGAAATATTTTAAGGTGAGGAGGCAGTGCAACTACTTTTGCATCACAGGTTTAAGAATTCCAAATTTGAGCACATATAAAATATCTAGCTCCAACGGAAGAAAATCAAATAACAATTCTTCCTCATTTAAGAACAAAAGTTCTAGTGATATGTAGTTTTATCAATGTATTCAATGAAATCACGTTTCTGCATTAAAACGTTCAACTTCTCCCATTGATTTGGCATTAGGAACAAGAGAAACCAAGGGGAAAAGAGGAGCAGCAGCAGTATTATCTACATAAGCCTCATCATCGTCAAGTTCAGATTTAAATTATTTTAAGCTAGCTTAACACGATTCCTAACTCAAACTTCAAAAACAATTTTAGATATTATATCCAGGCAATGATTTTCAAAATCAGAATTGACTTTAAATTGACCAAATTCAGTTGCTTAGCATTCATAAATCTATCACTTATAACATTCAAACATGCTAACATATAGATTCTCACGAATAGGAATTTGAACTAAATTTTATTTCATTCATACACAAGTAAAAACACAAAAGAAACTCAGGGGTATATGTGTACCTAGTTTAGAAGCAGGAACAAGAGCTCGGATAGCAGCAAAATAAAGGGAGATCTGCAAATTATAGCTTAGCAAAACAAAATCAATGAAACACAGCATCAGCTTCTGAGATCACAATCAAAACTCGAACACCCAGGAATTGGAGAGATAAAGCATCGGTAATCAGCATAGGCTTTGAAACTCCCTGTTTTTCTTCTAATTTTGAAACCTTTTGTGTGTTTTCAACCTTCAAAATCTTTCAGAACTCTCAATTTTCTTCTTGCTTTTCATCTTGCTTTTCATTTGTCGCTGAATGCGTTTGTATGTGTGTGCTCTGTTCTATTGAGAGAGAGATGGGGAAGAATATAGAGGGGAAAACGACGCTAATGAGTGAGAGGGGGAAGGGTTCTAGGGTTTCTAATTTTGGGAAGGGTTCCTCTGATTGTTATGATGATATTAGGATTTTTTCACAAAGTATCATCTTTTAGTCCTAATTAGCCATTAATAGAAACATTTTGCTATATTACGTCCTATAGATATCTTTTATGCAATTCTATAATGTATTTAAGGTAGTGTATTTAATAATACAACAAAAATTAGCGGCGTACAAAAAGGAAATCCAGCTAATCCTGATATGTATTTACTTGTATTCAAACGTATGTAGCGCTAAATACGTAACGTACCTGCGCAATATCTGGGTCGACGAAGATGTTAAAAATGGAAGGAAATCAAATCAATTCTGATTTCCCTAATTTTACTCAACAAACTTAAAAGTTATCCCATCAATCTGTATTCTTCTCAAAGTCAGAAATACATAAACGTGAAAGAAGCAAAGAAACAGAGCAACTTGCTTCTATTTGTGCGATTTTCTTCTCCTCCTTATCGATTGATACAATTATATACAAAAGAAGGTATAACTCTACTATATATATGGAAAGCTTGACAGTTTTGTTGCGTCATTCTGGAAAGTGGAACGATGAGGGCAATTATATCGACTTTTCCATTGAGGGAATACTGATTAAGGAGTATGCTTCCTTTAATGATCTAGTTGGTTCAATTTCTAATCAACTGGGTATAGATTTGAGCACAAATACCATTAAAATACAATACAATGTTGAAGGCAATCGCACGCCAATGGAAATACACAATGATATGGGTTACAGAGTGTATGTAAAATTGAAAAAAGAGAACAGAGGATTTGGGATGTATCCTTTGTGCATTACAACTATGGAAAAAGAGCTTATCTCCGGAGATGGTTTAAATCAAGGCGACATTGTGCAGATAGACGAAGCAGTTCAAATGTACGATTCCGATACAGATGATACACTAGCTATAGAACTTGCCAATTCAGGAGAAGCGATTGGAGTGTTCGAACTCCACAAGGATTTGATAATTTCAAAAAATAATCAAAAGGAGGTTATGGCTGGACAAGTTTATAAGGATAAGGCTACATTGAAAGAGGTGATGAAGAATTATGCTATAGCTCAAAGGTTTCAATTCCGTGTTGATCGGTCTAATGCTGTCAGGTTTGATGTTTGTTTAACTTTGTTGTATTTAATTGTAGTTGTGTGTTTCCTCCAGATGATGAACACCTTTGAAAATTTATATTTGTTTAGTATTCTTAATAATATCTATTCAGGTGTATTTTACTATTGAAAAAATACAACAGTGGCTATGATTATTTTCATATTATGTCTATAATGTTACTAAGTGTTTGATTATTCATACGAATGTATTTAGTTGTATTTATTGTATTTAATCACATCTAACAATATTGGAATTCGTTAGTATACAAAATTACATATACACAGATATCAATTTGGTACTTTATGAATAGGAAGTATATATGTCAGATTCATTAAGTTGTCTGATGTATGAACTTTTCTTTCCAGCTATGCATTAATATATATTTCAGAAGATTGTGATTGGAGGTTTAAGGCTTCAAGCATTAACAAATCAGAATTATTCAAGGTGAGAGAATTCAATGACAACCATAAATGTCCGCTGAAGGATAAAGTGTATGAGCAGCGGCAGGCTAGTAGCAGCCTTATAAGTGATATTATAAGGACAAAGCTTACAAACCATAAGAGGAAATACACTCTGAGGGACATTATTGATAACGTGAAATCAGATCTAGGTGTTGATGTTAGCTACATGTTGGCGTGGAGGGCTAAAAAAAGGCAATGAATTTTCTTAGAGGTGAACCGGCTGATTCATACAAAAAATTACCAGGATACTTATATACAATGGATAAGACATATCCAGGTTCTCACATAAGAATGGAAAAATCATCAAAGAATGAATTCATGTACGTGTATATATCATTGTATGTATTTATAAGGGGGTTTGATCATTGTAGACCAATTGTTGTAGTGGACGGAAGTCATCTAAAATCCTACTACACCGGGACATTCGTTTCTGCAAGCACGTTGGATGGTGCAGGTGAGTACCTCAATAATAATACAATTTGTTAATATTTAAAGCATTGGAAAACATGTATTTAAAAACAATTATATTCAATTGTATTAAACAGGTCATATATTGCCACTTGCATACGATGTTATTGATTCAGAGAACGATGCTGCTTGGACGTGGTTCTTTGAGCAATTCAAGATAGCATACGGTGTAAGGGAAAACATGTGCATTGTTTCGGATAGAAATGAGAGCATCATTAAATCTGTATCGAGAGTGTATCCGGATTTACCGCATTGTGCTTGCATATGGCATCTATGGAATAACGTATACAAGAAATTCAAAAAGAGCCATGCCAAGTTGAGTGAGATATACTTCTCGATGGCAAAAGCATACACACAAACTGAATTTGATAGTCTGATGGAGAAGGTTGAGAAGGTAGATATTAGGGTGAAAGAATACTTAGAGTTAGCTGGTTACGAAAAGTGGGCTAGGTTGTATGCACCTGTTAACAGGGGATGGACAATGACGTCAAATATCGCTAAGTCAATCAATGCAACACTAGTTTCAACAAGGGAATTGCCAATATATGACTTCCTCGAAGAAGTTAGGAAGATGTTTGGTCGTTGGAATTGTAGTAACCGTAAAGAAGCTACTTCAGACATACAAGACGCTTGGGAAAAAATACCAGGAAATGCTGGAGTTGAATGAGACCATGTGTACCCGTATGACTGTAAGTTAATTTTTTATGGCATTGTTGTATACAACTGAATACAATTTTTTTTAGGCAGAACTACCCGTTAATTTTTATGAATATTTGCTTGAACTAGTAAATAATATAGATGAATACAGTTAAATACATGTTATTATTAAGACTGTATGCACGTGATAATGATTACAATGGAATTCAGGTGATTGATATAGTTTAAATTGATTGGAAATACCTGAATACAGTTGCTCAAAAAAGGTTGAATACAAATGCATACAAATGCAGACTGTAGCGTAATACAGTTGAATACAGTTGCATACAGTTGCTGGAATCAGCTGAATTTAACTGAAATTGGATGAAGTTGCAATTTTCGAAGTTGATAGTAACCATTTAACTCAGTAGTATATATTTGTTAATTCATGTAAATGTGTTCAAAACTTACATTTCTGTTTTTAAATGTAGGTGGTACCCTCAACTGAATACTTACATATTGTTAACGATGGTGGGAGGAATTACACAGTCTGCCTGCTCGAGAGAAAATGTGTTTGTGGGAGATTCCAAATTGATGAATTGCCATGCCCACATGCCTGGGCTGTATTGAAGAGCAAGTTTTTAATGCCTGAAGAATATTGCTCTAGCTATTACAAGTCAAGTGCAATTGTAATGACATACGATGTGCCAGTGTACCCGCTACCGGACAAAAATGACTGGAATATACCAGAGCATGTTGCAGAGATGTTGTACTACCACCCAAATGGAAAAGACCTCCTGGAAGGCCAAAGAAGAAGCACGACAAAAATTTAAGTGAATTGTTGTTGCCGAAAAATCAACATTCATGTAGCATATGTGGGCAGGGAGAACATAACAAGCGAACTTGTAGGAATGCTCCACGTAATAAATAGTTGTATTCTGACATGTATTGGTGACTCGACAATTTCTCAACACTTATTATGACATTATCAGCTATAATAAATTCTTTTTTCGAAGTAATATATTGTGGAATGACTTTCGTTAATATTTTCTGAATTTATTTAGTTGAATCATTTTTATATATATAAATATATATGAAGTGGTTGTGAGAGTATCTTAGTATAGTTGAATACAACTATATCAATTCCTTAATACAGGTGAATACAACATGTTGAACATAGTTGAATATAGGTTAATAATATAGTTTAATTCAATTGACTTTGGAGGAATACACTGTAATACAGTTGAATACAGATCTGGACAGCTGGTTGAAACAGTTGAATTTAACTGACATTGGATGAATATAGGTAATTCAATTGTTCAATACATTTAAATACAACATGTTCAATAATGTTGACTATAGGTTAATAATACAGTTCAATTAAATTGACTATAGCTGAATACATATGAAATCAGAGAAAAATACAGCTGAATACAACTGAATAATACAACTAAATACAAGTTAATAAATATAACTTGTATTGTTTTAGTCAATTCAAAGTTACATCTGAATGGATGCAGCTGAATATACTTGCATACCAACTGTAGACAACTGATAAATACACTTTAATACAACTGAATTGAATTGAATAATATAGATTAATACAATCAGCTAAACAGAATAATACAACTGCTTAATACTGAAAGATAAAGCTGATCTTATGCAACTGAATACAATTCAAAAATTGGCATTAACAAAAATCATTCAGCATACATAAAGTTTCAGAAATTGTAACTAACATGTGTGTTAACTAAAACCTGTTCAAGCAAACTTAACCAAATTTCAGCATGTAAGTAAATAGCATCTACGACCAAAACCACTACAATCAGTATCATTGTTCAAGCTAAACTCAAAAAAAAACTAAAGCTATTCTAAAACTATCTGCATCTTTGCCTCCGACTCAAAGATTTGCCTTTCAATCTTTGAAGTGCTTCACTCTCGCTTATTGCATCAGCATCTATCTTGCGCATAGCATAGTCCCATAACAGAGCACCATATCTTTGACGGGGAAGAGTTGCATCAAATGGTGTTTTTTGTGTAATCTCTCCAATAGTGCTCAGAAACTCCGCGAAGGCTGCAACATGCACTCCACAATCCCTAAAAAATAATTGATTGAAACAGAATATAAAATATTAATACAATTAGATTTGTATAAAACATATAAGAAAGATGATTTGATACTTACATGCTGCCCGCTTTCTGTTGAGGCAGATTTGGAACGAAGATAACTTCAAAAGGTTCGTTATGATCCTTGTTTGTGTATGCGGGATAAGCATACCAGTCAATGCCTTGACTATCTCTATAAAAGCCACTAATTGACAGATACAAAGGTAGTAGCTTAGCTAGCTTTACAATCTCAGAGACTACGTATGCATCATTACCGGAAGACGTGTACGAGTCGTACACTTTGATACATCTATCTTTGAAAGTCACAACAACCAACACCCAATGAAGTTTTTCCTTCAAGTTCACTGGTATCAAGACATTATCCACTGTATGTCAGGGTACATTAGCATGCAATTTGTAGCCCCTAATATACTCACATACAACGTCTTCTTGTTTGGCTACATTAGCATTACTATCTGTATCTTCATACCTGTCATATATTTCAGCTATTCTTGTCTTGAATATACAATCAACAGTAGTAAACGTGAAGTCCCTATGCTAATTGTTCTTGCCCATCTTTCACAAATAGTAGAATATGACATCCATATGCTATAAACAAAAGAGGTTGGTAGATAGTATGAGTTTATTTGCTTGAACTAAGAAATAATATATATGAATACCTCAATACAGATGCTAAAAAAAAGTTGAATACAAATGAATACAGAAAATAGAGGAATACACTATAATACAGGTGAATACAACTGTATTCAGATTATGGACTACAGTTGAATTCAACTGACATTGAATGAATACAACTAATTCAATTCCTTAATATAGGTGAATACAACATGTAGAATAGAGTTGAATATAGGTTAATAATACAGTTCAATTCAACTGACTTTGGTGGAATACACTGTAATACAATTGAATACAGATCTGGACAACTAGTTGAAACAGTTGAATTTAACTGCCATTGGATGAATACAGGTAATTCAATTGTTCAATACAGTTGAATACAACAGTTTTAATAAAGTTAACTATAGGTTAATAATACAGTTCAATTCAATTGACTATAGCTGAATACATAGGAAATCAAAGAAAAATACAGCTGAATACAACTGAATAATACAACTAAATACAAGTTAATAAAACAACATGTTATTATTTAAAGATAAGATTATCATTTTTGGGAAAGACTCACATTGTCATCCCATAACTTCCCGTTAATGGATAGAAGGTAAAACCAGTTTTTGGAATCAACATGATCAACTCCAAAATCCAATGGAATGTGAAGTATAGACTTGTTTTTCTTGTAATGGCCGTCGAGATTACCTTTACAAGTATGATATAAAACTCATTATGTACATACCTTAAAAAAATGAAAACATAATACAATGAACGGGGGAAAACTCACTTCTGATCATGTCTTGCTAGAAGACCTTCACGAACCCACTTGTCATATTCTTGAATGAGTAACATAGGATGTGGCCCCATTGTTGGATCTTCCTCAAACGGGTGTCTTTTCTCAAAGATGGGTGTCAACTTTACAGAGGAACATGCTGTAAATTGAATTTGTGTTTATGGACTACTATAAATGATTCAATCAAGATGAATGCTGAATATTACGTTTGTAAAATCACTTACCTCCTAAGTCGAAGTTAGACTGATAAGGCGAAGAGTTCCATCTACTTGGTCACCTATTTCGTTGAGGTTGCACTGGTGTGGCTTCATCTTTTTTTGCACTGGCGTGAACAACTATTCTAGTTTCTGGAATTTGACTGGGTAGAAACTTGTCGTCCAGTTTAAATTGAGAAACATAGAATTCTTTAGATACATCCTCTTGGTTTGTGGTAGATGGTATGATGGACGGTACCTCTGAAATAGTTTTCTGGTAGTTGTATGTATCATTGTTAGCATGGTAACTTAATGTTAGAAAAAGGATTAAATACATATAAGTAGCTAGTATACATTACAGAAAATGCAGATTAACCAAGCAGAATACATGTAAATACAGTTGAAATAAAAATAAATATGGCAGTTTAAAGTTATATTACAGATTAAGTTAACACAGTTATGAATACATCTAAAAAAATATGCTCAATATGTTAAGATTTAAAAGTCAGAATACATATATATAGAGCTGAATAACAGTTAAATACAACAGTAAAATGGCTAGATTAAAACATATATGAATACAGCTAAATACGTATGTTCAATATGATAACTGCTTTTATACCTCATTATTATCTCTGACATCTGTGTCAATGCCACCATCATGTCTCACTATGGGTTCAGTTTGCTGATTTTGTTGAAGATGGTCTGAAAGCATCTTGAAGTTATCATTGATCAATGTCCTTAGAGACTTGAACTCTCCAACAACCTTAACAGTACAAAAATAGTTAGAAAAATACTAAAACACATAGCTATCAAACTTTATTGATTAATCGGTGGGTAAATACTCACGTATTCTTTGAATGATTTTAGGTCTTTCCTCAAAGAAGATACTTCCTCATTTTGGCCTTCTGGGAGCTGATGGTCATGCACAAGTTTATGTCCAATGTCAGAAACACAAACAGGAGGGACTTTGGGCTGATATTCTGGTTCTTTTGTAGGAATCTTGGGTTGTTCCTTGACCTTCTTATGTGGCGGTGATGAAGATGGACCAACACTTTCAATATGTTTCTTCTTGATTGAAGATTGGGTGTAGGAGAAAAGTCATCCGTATCCTGTCCCGATTAGTCTGAATGCGCAGGAGTAGGTATTTTCTCAATATCGGCGCACACTTGAGAAACCTGAATAACATCAAGCTCTATATCTAGAGGAGTGATGTCCTTGAACACAATCTGTGAACAAAAATAAGTTATGACTTACAAAAAACATATTAATGCAGAACTGTATAATGCTATATTCAGGTGTATTTAACTCTATTGTATTTAGAATGTATTAAAATGTATTAATATGTATGCAAGTATTCATGTATATAAGCTTATGAATCCAATGTATATTACAGTAGGCTTTCCCTCTAACTGAATGCAAATGTATGCAAATTATAGATGTATTTGTGTTCAATTATCTTCAGAATATTGATAACATTTGTATATTACCGTGTTTCCGGTGTCTTTGAACATGTCGTTCGTCAGATAAGAAAATATTGGCTGATTTCCGGTGGTTCTCCAATTGAGTATTCTGGGGACCACGTCGCAGACTTGGACTGCAATTTTGGAATCAACAGAAGAACAGCACTCATAAAACCACACCTGCATAGCTAGGGGCATCCCAGCTATCCTGTAATACTTCTTCAAAGCATCCATCTTCTTGCTAATCAAGTTTATCAACAGCTCAAATGCTTTAATACCCCAATGATATTCAGAATAGCGCCCACTCTCTACTAAGTAAAAATCTAGCCTCGGTATAGTTGCACTATTCTTCTCAGATGAAAATATAAAGGTGTGGATGAAATACAACAAAGATATCTTCAAAGCATCCTCATCATTGTCGGGGCCCCATGCCTTGTCATTGAAGCATTGTCTCAAGTGTTTCTTCTTTACAATATTAGCACTTCCAAAATAAGTCGCAATAAGCCGGTTAGGAGGAGTTTCACTAAACTCAAAATCTTCATCTTTACCTACACATTTGAGGCCAGTCACAAGCGCAAACTCCCTTAATGTGAAATGTAATTCAGTACCATTGACGTATACTGCAAATACATTGTTTGGAGTGCTGTTTAACTGTCGAGCCATGAAGCATCTGAAGAGTTGATGTTGAACATCAAATCGCTTCATTTGAAGAAATGAGCCAAAGCATGTATTGTCGAATTGTTGGAACTGATCGGGAGTAAGCTTATCTTTTAGCTGGGATACTATATCAGTGTTAGTGTAACTACTAATATGGGGTGCTAATTTTGGCTGGTGTTTCACAAACAAATCAATTCCCTGCAATGAACATTGAAATATACATGTTAATACAGATGAATACATTGCAAAAATACATATTAGGTTTTTTTGGAATACATGTAAGACATGATACAGTGACAAGGCCAAATGCATGTCAGACAACTACAAACACTTACAGAAGACTAGATACAGTGACTAGGCTAAATATATGCTAACATACTTTGTAACATACAAATATAATACAAAATATTTAAGATGAATACACCTGAATACATATGAATGCATATGAATACATTTGAGGTCAAACTGGACAATTGAATTATCGCAAATATACATTAGCAAACGCTAAATACACATGAATACATATGAATACAGGTAAGATTACATTAAAAATGAACTTTTGGAAACAATCAAATACACATGAATACATAAACATACTATAGAAAAAATAGAATACACTATACAAAAAGGTACAAAAATACAAGAAGATACATATGAATACAACAGAATACATGTAACAAATACCAATTACCTTTTGGTTTCTTGAATCTTTCATAGGTTTTTTCCTCTTTGAGCCAACTTGATTTTTGGTTTCTTTTGAAGCTTCATCAACTTGGACTTCTTTCAACTTGTCATTGTGTAATTTACTTCTTCTTTCATCAACTTTGGATACTGATAAACCTGCAAAATCTTTCTCCGCTTGAGTCAGTTGCAACGAGAAAGAGGGCCCATCAAAATAGAGAATTTTGGTGGGTATACCTCTGGGTAGTCTGTTGAGTGGCGTTGCATCCGACATTAGAGAGAAAACTCAAAGAATCCTGGTGATTAACAATACAAATGGAAGATATATCAGAAAATTGTGTAAATTCGCTAAAAAATCTTATTGAAACAAACTAATGAAAAAGCAATTTCGAAGTAATTGAATTACCTACGGGGAGAAGATTTCCAAAATACAACTGTGAAGCTCTAAAAAACACTTGAGAACCAACTTGCCCGTCAAAATACACTTGAGAACAGTTGCGAAGAAGAATGGCGTGTGGGGTGATAATGGCGGAGAAGTATACGCGATAATGGCGAAGGAGGGTTTTTGAAGTGTATGGAACGTGTGTTTGTGGGAGAAGAGAGAAAATTGTATTGAAGAAGAGAGAGAAAAGCTGATGAGAGGAGATATACGCTAATTAGGTGAGAGAAAATAAAAAAAATGAGATAGAAAAATATTTTGTAGCATATATTAAGCCTTAATTTTAGGATGGAACTAAATTTAAATTTTTTGCTATAAACTAAAAAGGGTATTTATAGAATGTAATATTTTAAAAGGGTATTTATAGAATATAAATAGGGTACTAAGCTATTCTATAGGTGGTAAAATTTCCTTATTTTAATGGGTAGATAAAGGGAAAATGGGTTAGGCGGGTCGGAAGATTGGGGTTTTGGGCCGCTGGAATTCTGGGCCTCAATAAGCAAACCTATTTTCCTTTGCAAGATTAACCCAATTCAAAAATCAATTAAATCCTCTTCTTTTAAAATTAACTTCTTAGTTTAATACTCCAATTTTGCATCACTAAGGCACTAAAATTGTGAATCAATTTAAACTAATTAATTTGAACATACAAACAAAATGACCAATGTAGTATTATTTTTTGTGATTTTGATTGATAATGCAATTAACTCAATGTAATTAATTCCTAAATGTAAATTAAACCTAAGATGACATGAAATTAAAATGTGATAATTTTTATGGTTTTTTTTCTATGATTTGAATATATTAAAATGCATAAAATTCAACTAAATAATGAAAAACTCATAAAATCCATTAAAATTATTTTTGGTCTATTTTTAGGAGTTATTTCCATGCGGGAAAAAAATTAGGTTCCCACACACAGTCATTGGGCAAGTGATTTTTATCCTATTTTAGTTATATTACATGATTATTTATGAGATTTAACATCTAATTCATGAAATCTAAGAAATTTTGGGGGGATTTTGTTTATGTTTTAAAAAAATAAAAATTTTAGATTTGAGAGTCGAATTGGACTCGGATTTGAAAATAAAATACATATATAGGATTGTGGCTTATGGTTAGTCGAGATCTACTTTTGGACTCAGATTTTTACTAGTCGAGCCCCGGTTGACTTTTTTTAACTTTTACGGAACTATGTAAAGATCTTAACTTTATTTATTGGAATTGGTTTCCCTTGAATTATTTGATATTATTAAGTCAATTTTAGTTATATTTAAGAAGAGCAAAGGTGAATATTAGAGGAAAAACATTTTTAGAGTATTGATTGAGGACTTTTGAGGTAAGTATCTTATCTAACTTTGTGTGGGGAAAACTACCAAGTAGGATTTGGTTAATTGCACTATTTGAATTATATGGAAGACGTATACACAAGGTAACGAGTGTGTGCATGATCTTATATGTGAAAATTGACCGTTTTAGACTCTTAGATTTCTTATATGCCTTCAATTAAAGTTGTTATTACATGTTCTATATTTCATTGCTGTGTTTACTCTTATATGCTTTAATTGAAGTTTTTATTACATATTCTATATTTCATTGTTAAGTTTACTCCTATATGCATTTAATTGAGGTTGTTATTACATGTCATATGTTTTATTGTTGAGTTTATCCATATGCATTTAATTGGAGTTGTAGTTATTGGGAGCTATTAACATGTTTCAATTGAAGTTATCTTTTATGAAAATATCTTTTATTGTTGAGTTAATTATGTTTCATTGTGTTGTTATTGATACTCTTGCATGTATTGTCATTAAGTTGTGGGCTATGCGTTGTTGTAATTTTGGTATTGTTGTTTTAGCAATGATGTGGCATATGGGCACCTGTAGTGCGAATTGATATGTTATATTGATTGTGACTTTGACACATGTGGAATTATTGAGAGGATTGTTGGGGTGTTTGCACGAGGTTTTTGTCGTGCTATTGTTATTATTTATATTTGCATATGCAGCGAGACAAGGCGGGCTATATGTATATATATCGGGTTTGAGCATGTGGCAAGACAAGGTGAGATAATTATTGATGTGCGTGTGACGAGACAAGGCGGGCATTTACTTTATTATTGCACGCGCGGTAAGACAAGTGGGCTACATTAGGGATAATATGTTATGGCCTGGGGGCTTGTTATTGGTGATATTCGTGTGGTGCTGTGACTTCTTTGTGTTTGTAATGCATATTACGTAATTTGTTGTGTTGTTTTCAATGTGCTACTTGGTGTCTCTAATTTTTCTTGTTAACTTAAGGTGTGATAGTACACTTGCACATGCATATACTATATCTTGTCATTTATACCAGTTTATGAGTATGAAACTTAATGATCATTAATCATGCACAAGTATTATTGTATATCTGCTTTCTTTGCGATATGGTTGGACTGTTAGCCCAGGACCACATTGGAAGAATTGGGATATTGAGCATGTGATCACGCCGAGTGGATTGTGATAGTGAGCTTGTGACCATGCGAGGTGGATTGTAATATTGGCACATAAGTTGTCAGTGCGGCACGCGAGTTATCTGTGTGGTTATTATTGATAATGTTGGCACAAGGTGCCATGTGCGGGTTGTGATATTGGCATGTGTATAATGACCCGATCGGTTATTTTGAGAGTTGTAGCTCGTTCCCTTATTTAATGCTCATTCCCTGCTTAATTATTTTTATGTGACTTGCCGAAGTAGTTGGTTCGGGTCCGGAGAGGTTTTAGAATGAGTTGAGACATTTAGTCTCAAGGTTGGAAGCTTAAGTTGAAATGGTTGATCGGATGTTGACTTGTATGTAAACGACTCTGGAATGGAGTTTTGATGGTTCCGTTAGCTTCATTGGGTGATTTGGACATAGGATATGTCTTGATTGTGATTTGGAGGTCCGTAGTGGAACTAGGCTTGAAATGGTGAAAGTTGAAAATTTAAGAGTTTTACCGAGAGTGGACGTTGTGGTTATCGGGATCAATTCAGGTTCCAGGAGTTTGAGTCGGTCCGTTTTGTCATTTGTGAATTGTGTGCAAATTTTGAGGTCAATCAGACGTGATTTGATAGGTTTCGACATCGAATATAGAAGTTAGAAGTTCAAAAGTTCATTAGGCTTGAATAGATATGTGATTTGTGGTTTTAGTGTTGTTTGATGTGATTTGAAGTCGCGACTAAGTTCGTATTGTATTTTAGGACTTGTCGGTATATTTAGTTGAGGTCCCAGGGGCCTCGGGAGTGATTCGGATTAAACTCGAATTAGATTTTGGAGTTTTGAAGGAAGTGGTGTGATCAGGTCTCGTGCAACCGCACCTGCGAGGGATAGGCCGCATGTGTGGAACCGTAGAAAAGGTCATGGGGTCGCAAATGCGATTCTGGGTAAGTGTAGGTGGTTTCATAGGTGCGAGGAAAAATATCGCACATGTGATCTCGCAGATGCGGAGGATAGTCGTAGAAGCTGAGAGGGAGTTGGAGTCACTGGTCCGCAAAAACGGATAGGCTTGCACAGGTGCGCACCCGTAGGAGCGGGATATAGGACCGTAGAAGCGGATTTATGGACAGTAGAAGCAGAACCACTGGCAGTGCATATTAGTTCAAGGGTTCACGATTTTTTTTTATCATTTTTGAACATTTCAAGCTCGGGATTAGGCAATTTTTGAGAGGGATTTTGAAGAGATTCTTGAGGTAACTAACTTGTGGTTAAATTTATTCAATAATTATGTTTTTCCATTAAATTTCCCACCTAGATTGTGTCATTTTGAGGTATAATTTGGGAGTTTGAACCTAGGGATTTGGGTGACAATTTGGCATTGAATTTTGGTAAAATTAGTATGGTTGGACTCGTGGTTGAATGAGCTTCCGGATTTTGTGACTTTTATTGGATTTAGAGACATGGGTCCGGGGGTTAATTTTTTAGTTGACTTTTTAATTTTGATTCAGAACTTAGTATTTTCTTATGGAATTGATTCATTTAGCACGTGTTGATTGTATCGAACTGTTTCTGGATGGATTCAAGGCATTCAGAGGCCGTTTTGTGAGATAAGGGCGTGTTGGAGTAGAGATTTGCACGGTTTGAGGTAAGTAACACTTCTAAACTTGGTTCTGAAGGTATGAAACCCCAGATTTCGTGTTATGTAATTGGTGTTGAGGTGACATATGTTCTAGGTGACAGACACGTAGGTGTGCACCAAAAGAATTGTGACTTTGTTGATTCCATGTAACTGAATAGTTGATTAATCTTGTTGTTACCCGTATTCTCAGCATGTGTTAGAGCTATTGAGCTAGCAGTCATGCTAGAAATCCTGTTTATGCTACGTATTGGTACTGTTGGTATCCACAGAGGTCGTTTCACATGTTGAATTATTTGCTTAATTTGTCAAATTGTATTCAGTCATACTTATTAATTGCATAATATGTCTCAGTCTCTATTATCCTTATTTGATACATCATATCACTATTATTTAGGTTGATTTATCATGATTCTGGTGAGCCTGAGAGACTGGAGAGCTTATTGAATAAGTGAGGCTAAGGGTCTATTGTGAGTGATATTCATGGAATCGGGTTGTACGCTGCAGTAGAATTTATTGATTCATACCAGGATTTGGCTTATTATAGCGCTTGGGCTGAATCGGCTCTTTCGGAGTATGCACACCCTAGTGGGCGCAATGCTAGCAGTTATTTACATTTAGGTTGGATCTGTCGTGGTTTATTTGCATTAAGGCTGGATCTGGCCTGGTTTACTTGTATTCGGGCTGGATCTGCCCTTGGTTGGATCTGCCATGTTTTGTGTTAAGTTTTGTTGTGAATCTGAATGCATGCTAAATTCTTGTACCTTTACTTGTAGACTATGAATTTTTGAGATATCACTGTCATATTTTTATAACTTTCCGTACTGTTAAATGTTGAAAGTGGGCTATAACATTTGAATTCGTCACTACCTTCGGTCCAAAGATTAGATTTGTTACTTATTAAGTTAGTTGTACTCACGCTACACCCTGCACCTCGTGTGCAGATGCAGGTGCTTCCGGTCACGGCGATTGCTGATTTGTATAGTCCAGACCATTGGAGATTATCGAGGTAGTTGCTTGGTGTCCGCGGACCTTGACTTTCTTCCCTTATCTTTTAGTTTATTTATTCATTTTTACTTTCTAGATCATGTACAGACTATATAATTTTTAGATGCTCATGTACTCAATGACACCCCGATTTTGGGAAGAATTTATGTATTGAGTTATATGGTTTCCTATCCTGCTTTAAGAGATTTTTTTTTAATTAAACTATTTTAGTAAGTTTCAAAGATTAAAAGTGTTGGAAATGTCTAAGCAATCGGCTTGCCTAGTACTATGATAGGAGCCATCACGACGTGTTGTTTTTGGGTAGAGCTGCTTGATCGTCGCAGTTCGTTGAAGTCATTTCCTTTACATTTATACTGTCTAATTCCTATCCGGACAGTATTTTATTTTGAGATATTTGTATGTATTCAATTAGGATTCGTGATTCCTTACAATCTACTCTTGGAGATTGCAGTGATTATTGCCGTGTTGGCATGTATCACCTTTAAATTTCTCATTTATTTAAAGTTGTACTTCATAATATCATATTTAATTGGATTAATTGTTGTAAGTAATCGACTTACCTAATTTTAAAGATTAGCTGGCATCACAATTCGATTTTGGGTCTTTGACGAAAGAGAAGGCCGAGAGGAAGTTCGTTTGAATATGTAAAGTTTAGAATGTGACTGATGAATCAAGAATAAGGGGTCTCCACACACATGCCATTCATGATCACTTTCATTTGAGAATAAGAAAAGGGCATTGAAGAAATGTCATTTCCATACTTTCCCACGGTGGACCAATTTCCTTTACCTGTGGCTTTCGTCCTTCTTAAAAATCAAACGTCCCTATCTTTCCAACTATTACAGATCAAAGCATAAAAAGAGAGCCAGAGAGCTTCCCTTTAGAAAGTATTTGATTTGATGTCTTTTGTTTTTACCCTCTTTGTTCACTTTTGCAACCTTTTCATCTACTCTTTTTCATGGGTACCCGACAACAATGCTTTCTCTTATACAACTTTACAAATGCCACAAAAATATCCTCTTTTTTTTCAAATTTTCTTTTTTTTAAAAAAAAAGCAAGATCTTTCCCACTCTATTGGAAGATAAGACGCTTTGGGAACTGTTGACTCCTTGTTCTTGTCAAATTTGTTGACCAGAGAAAAATGCAGAAATAAATTAGAGTTACGCTAGTAACAGATCTTATTTGGTTTGAGGAACAAAGAAAATTTTATCTCAGTATAGAAACTCTATTACTTATGCAATGTTGGTTTGTGGTGTAAAATCATGCATTACTGATATAATCTCCACATAACAGAATGTGGCATTTAACATAGAAAATCAAATATTGTGTTAGTTACATATGCAGAGAATATATTAGCAATTCTGAATTTTATACCAAACTAAATGCATAATTTAATATCGCATAACAAACACATATTGTTAATACTGGTATAACATAAGTGATTTGAAATTGACCCTAGTCTGGCAGGCTTATAAAGATGCAAAAAGTTGCAATAATCCTCAAGCGTGTGAATTCTAGGGCCTATTTTAGGAGGCATGACAAGCTTTGTTACTCACATATAAATACATGTGCGTCTTGCCAAATAAACTTCTTTCTTTTCGAAAGAGAGTTTGGTAGTGAAAAGCAACCTCTTGATTGGGAATATGAATTGATGTTGGTACGTTCTTCCTCAATCAACGGATCTCCTTGATCACAATACTACCAATGTAAACATTGTCATCACAAAAGAAAAAGTGGTACTAATTCCCACATAGAAGATCATGACAGATAAGTTTTAAGTCGTCCAAGTAAGATCTAATCGAACACAAAATTTAGTACAAATTATTAAAGAGAGGAGGACAGGGATACGGAGTAGAAATGAAATTATTATGCAATGAAGCATCTTTCAGGAAGCTGAAAGTGCTTATTTAAATCAAAATTCAATTTATATCCATAGAAATTGTTAAATTTGTAATTACGTCCCTTTCACTTTCTCATGTTACATTTTACCCCATTATCATTGAGTGCTATAGCCCGTTTGGACATGATTTTAGAAAGCTAAAAATGTTTATATTTTGGAGAAGGTGTTTGGTAAAAACTTTCGGGGTGAAAATCAAGTTATTTTGAATAGTAGCATAAGTTGTTTTCTTCTTTATGGAATCAGTTAAAAAATTAGTTTTTCTCAGAAATAAAATCAAAAATTATTTTTAATTTTTGTTCAGGATAAAAGTACCCTTAGAAAAAATTCATATTTTTGAGAATACATAAAGACCACCTAAACTGGTCCCTAATTTCGAAAAAGGCACTTAAAGTTTGTGGGACCCATATCTATTCCTATACTATAAGTGGGAATAACCAGGCAGCTCATGGTCAACATGTCTGCCTGGCATAATGATATTTCTGGAATTTCACAGTTACTTTGGCAACGCCGGTTTTTTGAAGAATTCTTATGCCCCTGAATAATCTCTTTATTGCTTCAGTTGCCACTGGTATTTGAGTAAATATAACAAACTTTGAGAACAATTTGACTTTTCAAAAAGCGCATGGTTCTGATTCACGTTGAAGTACACGTACAACAACATTTTCCGTTCCTTCTTTTTGTGTTCTTTTTTTTTTGGGCTAAAAAACATGAATGTTTTACTTGCACTTTTCTTCAGTCAATTTTGCTTGTCCAAGGTTGTTTGACCCTTTGACAGTGTAACTATATAGTAATTCTTCCAAAAGTGAAATTCTATTTCCCGGTAAAATAGAAGTAACAACAGACTTTCCTAAAGCTAAAATTTATTTAATTTAAATATTAAATATGTATTCTACGATTATTAAGCATGTTAATTTTTATTTAATTTAATTATTCAGTGTCAGCCTTTTTATGTTCTAATTATGAAAACAGTGTAACCCATCTTTCCTCTCTGAATTAATTGTACCGGATCCTTACTAGACCTTTACACATTATTTTACTCATTTATTTTATTTTATAGAGCTTTTCATTAATTTTATAGATCTCTAAAGCATTAGTAAAAGTATCTTTGCCGAGGGTCTATCAAAAACACTATCTTTGTCCGTTCAGAATATGGGTAAAGTTGCGTATATCTTATCATTCCCAGACTCCACTTGTGAAATTACAGTGGGGGGCTGTTATTGTTGTTGTCTAGAGTATTAGTAAATTGACATTGATATACCTGAAAATAAAAAATTCATTCAAAATATGTTTTAACAGTAATAGTAGCGCTTATAATTGGAGCAGTAAATTGGTTAACTAAAATTAAATTGATCCATTGTAACCGCATATATCTTCTTTCACAATTCCTATGACTTTGTATTGTTTGTTATTTTCTCCCACTAAAAAATTGTAGATAGTTTATCCAAAAAGTGGTACTGCTTCTGGTAAAAAACAATAATGACATCAGATGCTTAAGAGATAAATTTTATATAGATCTTAACTATGCCGAATTGAAATTTTTTAAAATTATTTTACCTTTTTAAATAATATCTAAATATATAATTTTTGGAAAAAATAAATTAATTTACGCCTGACTTATCAATTATGGCATTGCCTAGATGGTATATTTTTGGGATAGAAAAACATTATTGTACTATTTTATATTTTTAATTTGGGTTCGACGAATGGGTATAGAATGACACCGATCTTACTTGGTAGGCGCTACCATATCATGTTATACAAAAAAATTAATTGTTTTGTGAGAGAGATTGCAATTTCATTTCCAAATCGCTATTTTTTTTTTAGAATAACCAATGAGTTACTTTCAATTGTTTTTTGGATTATTTTGTCTGACCGTTTTTCCTTTTTAGCTTATTGTAGTTGCTAAGCCATTCTTTCTCTTTTTGGTTTAATTATAATCATATTTTAAATGTACTGCATAATTTAGATTGTAAAGGACTTTGTTGATTTCTAATGGATAGGGATAAAATTTTCTGAAATCTTGGCCAACCATATATTGTTACTATAATATTAAGAAAATATTTTTTAATTAAAGCCTAACACAAACTTCTACTCTATAAAGTACTTTTTCAAATAATACTGTTCAAAAATCTTAATATATTTTTAAAATTTATAATGATACCTAATTCAAAACTATTTTACAAACTAAAAATTAACAATGTGATCTCATTGTTATCCATTCATTTCATATCAAACTTGCTTTCTTACAAATTAACCTGTTCAAACTTATAAAATTATGCGATAAATGAATTCAAATAGACACCATGGCCCATTCTATTATTAATAATGCAGGAACGCGGAACAGAAACATAGAATTTAATCATTTTTTTTTAATTTTATAAATTGAGTAAAGTGAATACCCAAGTTGGATAATTTTGTGACAAAAGGGAATCTAAAAACGTTCTTTAATTACGAAAATACAACCCCATGGTTTGTTATTATGCCACCAATAAAAGATAAAACCACTCTAAAAGAAATACAAGAGTCCAAAACACTTAACAACTAGAATGAGTAGGAACAATTGTATTTTTGAAGTTATATCATACAACTTAGATCACCAAAAATTTGAATGAATAACAAAAAAAAAAAAAAAAAAATCAAATCTGCAATATAGTGAGAGCATGGGCCATTCTTTACTAGTATGATAGAAACCATGATGCCTCACCAACACGTGGCGCAACAGTGAAGGAGTCACTCCTAATATTCTATGGCGAGATTGTATGCAAATAAACTCCAAAAGAAATTAGTTGAATTGTAAATGAAGATCAAGAAGTATTTTCTTCTTGAAAAGAAGCTAAAAGGCTTAAAACTTAAAAGTACCTAATAAATAATTTCATGTGCACCAAAACTAAGAGCACATGATCGTCAGCTAGTGACATAACCCACACCGAGCGAACCACAATTATATATATACACTGATCATAACATGTGAACCATTAGCTTTTTAAATCATTTTTAAAAGGCAAAATACATAAGTACCCACCTAACCTATGACTCAAATCCCCCTTACACACTTTCTGTGGATGATAATAATATTACACATGCAACCTTTCTAAAGTGTAGCTAGTACACACCACTTTTTTCTTGACCAACTTTTCAAAATATGTGTGAGGTCACGCGCCAATAAGGCCGTGACACGTGTCCTAACTCAAGAAAAAAAAAGAAAATACTAAATTTACACCACTTGATAATATTTAAAAGAAAACAAATAAAAAAGAAACAAAGCCCCCCCTCCCCCACCCATCAGCTATGTGAAGTTCTCTACTATCAACGCAACATCATCCCTAACCTCACATTAAAATTATTTTTCCTTCACTTTAAAAGAATCCCATAATAATAATCTGGATTAACTTCTTTAAGTAAGAAGGCCTGCACATTTACTGTCGAACTTATTATCTTTCTACTAAAATCTTTAAATTCTATTTTATTCTTCATAAAAATCAAGGATGGAAAGAACCACCATAGAGGGCAGAGGAGGACTGGCGCTGGCGGCCAAGGCGGTGGCTGAACTAAAAAAGAGTTGGAGAGAGCAGTGAAGGCTCTAATTGATGACAACATCGACCATAGATTCACCTTCTCATCAACCAATCTCTATTAATTTGGAGAAACCCAAAAGATCTCTCTTCCAAAAGACACTATCTCTCTCTACCTTTAAAATTCCATAGGCCATCAAGCTTCATTATTGGACTCTTCACAAGAAAACAAACAAAGGCCGGTCTGGGGATATGGGGGATTGTGGAAGACAAATATGGGGAGAACTTTTTGTTTCGTTGAAGAATGAACAAAACAAACTAAAAGAAAAAGGAATAAAAGAAAGAAAAGAAAAAGAAAAATCAATTTGAACCGTTAGATAAATTTCGTTAGATCTGAATCGTTCAAATAAAATATCAGATCTATATTTTTGTTTCTTCACACGCCTTATTTTGTTGGTAAAATACGCGCTGACCACGTAGGTAAAATAGTGTGTATTAGGCACATTTTGGAAAGGTTGAGTGCGTAAGGTAATTTTTGTCTGCAAAAAGTGTGTAACATGGATTTCGTCCATAATTCAGGGGGTAACTTATGTATTTTGCCTTTTTCAAATGAACATAATAAACATTTGCATTGTTTGACTCAAAAGATATTAAAACCTTTTTGAACAAATCAATCAAATATGAAGGGGTAAATCCTATTTAAAAATAATTAACTCTAGATCCGAGATGAATAATATGAATAGAAAAACATAGCCGAGTATAAATATTGGCCGTGATTATGGCTAGATTTAATAGCATAAAGAAAGAAGCATTAAGTAACATTAAATGGTAATAAAATATAAATAAAGGAAAAGATTCACCAAATCTTGAGTGGAGCGGATCTGGACGGGCGAATAGGTCGAATGTGAATTCGGGCAAGGTCGAAGATTGATTCGGACGAGGCCGAATGTTGATTCGGACGAGGCTGAATGCTGATTCTGTCGAGGCCGAAGGTTGATTCGGTCGAGGCCGAATTCTTCTTTTTGGCGATGGCCCTTGGCCGTAGGTGTACTATTTCGAGCTTGTTGAAATGTTAACCCGTCGTGGTTCGAACGAGGTCGACCTCTTTTTTGGCGATGGCTCTTGGTCGTACGGGGTCGACCTCCTCTTTTTGGTGATGGTCCTTGGCTGTACAGGGTCGACCTCCTCTTTTTGGCGATGGTCCTTGGCTGTACGGGGTCGACTTCCTCTTTTGGCAATGGCTCTTAGCCGTACGGGGTCGACCTCCTCTTTTTGGCGATGGCTCTTGGCCGAAGGGGTCGACGTCCTCTTTTTGGCGATGGCTCTTGGCTGTACGGGGTCGACCTCCTCTTTTTGGCGATGGCTCTTGGCCGTAGGGGTCGACCTCTTCTTTTTTGGCGATGGCTCTTGGCCGTAGGGTGTCGACCTCCTCTTTTGGGCGATGGCTCTTGGCTATACGGGGTCGACCTCCTCTTTTTGGCGATAGCTCTTGGCCATACGGGGTCCACCTCCTCTTTTTGGCGATGGCTCTTGGCCGTGCGGGGTCGTCCTCCTCTTTTTGGCGATGGCTCTTGGCCGTACGGGGTCGACCTCCTCTTTTTGGCAATGGCTCTTAGCCGAAGGGGTCGACGTCCTCTTTTTTGCGATGGCTCTTGGCCGTACGGGGTCGACCTCCTCTTTTTGGCGATGGCTCTTGGCCGTAGGGGTCGACCTCTTCTTTTTGGCGATGGCTCTTAGCCGTAGGGGGTCGACCTCCTCTTTTGGGCGATGGCTCTTGGTTATACGGGGTCGACCTCCTCTTTTTGGCGATAGCTCTTGGCCGTACGGGGTCGACCTCCTCTTTTTGGCGATGGCTCTTGGCCGTGCGGGGTCGTCCTCCTCTTTTTGGCGATGGCTCTTGGCCGTAGGGGTCGACCTCTACTTTTTTGGATATGGCTCTTGGTTGTACTTGGTCAACCTCCTCTTTTTGGTGATGGCTCTTGGCCGTAGGGGTCGACCTCCTCTTTTTGCCGATGGCTCTTGGCCGTACGGGGTCGACCTCCTCTTTTTGGCGATGGCTCTTGGCCGTAGGGGTCGACCTCTTCTTTTTTGGCGATGGCTCTTGGCCGTACGGGGTCGACCTCCTCTTTTTGGCGATGACTCTTGGCTGTACGGGGTCGACCTCCTCTTTTTGGCGATGGCTCTTGGCCGTTGGGATCTATCTCTTCTTTTTTGGCGATGGCCCTTGGTCTTAAAGGGTGTTATTTCGAACTTATCGAAATGTTAACCCGTTATTTTACAGTCAGATTTTGGAGAACCGCAGGTCGCCGTACTGTTCGTGCATATGTCGGGGTGAATCCCGGCGTACTGAATTTTGTTTTTACTGGAGAATATTTGGCTTACTTGCCCCTGTGACTTGTTTTCTTCCTAGAACTGTAAAGCATAAGCCAACAATAATAGTTAAAAGAATATCTCCTTAACTATGTTTTATATATTACTGGCTGAATATCCTCTTCTAGAATCTGTACCAATAACAATCAAGTACGTCCATATAAATTTGTTAAGCCATAAAAGCAAGTCATACCCTGAGCACGACTATGAAAGATGGTAAATCGAATCAGCAGCAAAAGTGAGTATATAGTCATGCACGTTCGCTAGCTGGACAAGATATTATTAGCAATCAACATGCGTTTTCCATGTAAGTTACTTCCCTGAATAGGAAATGCAACCATAAGGAAGCTAAGATTCATAATCATAAGCCTCTAACACAGACAATGTTTAAAACCTGTAACAACGGAAGCAAGAATTGAAGACCAAGAAAACTATGGCATAAAATATCATAACTAGAACCCAAAAAGAAGGGAGTCCCATTTTTGCTTAGCTTCTGCGTTTCTTGGGTGAGTCCCAATTTGCTTAATTTTTTTTCTTGCGCATGGGGAATACGATGCGTTCCCTGTGTGAGTTCCAGTTTGCTTAATTTTATTTTCATTGGAGAATACGATGCGTTTCCCGGGTGATTGCTCCTGCTTTTATTTTACTTGGAGAAATAGTTAGTTAAAACAAAATGAAAGCGTTCGTTACCTCGATTTGATCGGTCAACGAGTGGAGAGGAGTGACCATGTTCCCTTCTCCGGTTATGCTTTCAGTAGCTGCTACCAATTTGGCGTGGTTGTCCGCTTTAGTAAAATTTTATGTCTACAATTGGGTTTGTTGTTGTAGAGGCTATGAAGATTTTATCTTCCATGTACTTCTTCGTCTTCCTTTTCTCTTTGTGTTGCTGCTACCGTATCTTGGCGAGACGGTACGATATGGCTTCTTATAGCAAACTGGTGCCTGCAGCCATGGCGGCATCGCCTTATCTTTTGCTTAGTTCAAACACGCCAAATCCAAGCCCTCAATACCCAATTCATGTTCTTCCAGGGTAAGTCTTTATTCTCTTTTTAAGAGAGATTTTAACCCAAAGACTCTTGTAGGTCTCATTTTAAGACCGTAAACCGAGACTTTTTAACCGAAAGGACCATGTAATTCTTGATTTAAGAAACTATCTTGTACCTCTCTTTTTTTTTAATCTTGTTTTTATAGTTAAGTTGAGTATATTTTTCATTTTAATTCCTGAAAAAGCACTGGCGTTCCCATCTTACTAGCTATACTAAAAAAGTAAAAGCTGCTATTTCATCACCATCTTCTTCAATTCTTTTTCTTTTCCTAATCAGCACATTGTTTTCCTTCTTTTTTTTTCTTTTGTAGGTAATCATAGCGTTCAACCAAAAGTAAAGATGGGAGCAATCAGTAAAATTACTTTACCTTCCCAAAATAACATTTACGTCAATAAATAAATGTATTGGCGAGGTGATGATAGAAATGTAGCAAATCGGTGGGGCGATTATTCGATTTGAATGGTATTGATGAGATATTTATCAACGAAAGTGGAGCTAGAATCGAATTTAGATCTAGAGGAAACTAAAATTTTAACTAGAAAATCCTCACAGACGGTGCCAAATTGTTTGACTCAAAAGATATTAAAACCTTTTTGAACAAATCAATCAAAGATGAAGGGGCAAATCCTAGTTAAAGATAATTAACTCTAGATCCGAGATGAATAATATGAATAGAAAAACATAGCCGAGTATAAATATTGGACGTGATTATGGCCAGATTTAATAGTATAAAGAAAGATGCATTAAGTAACATTAAATGTCAATAAAATGTAAATAAGGAAAAGATTCACCAAATCTTGAGTGGAGCGGATCCTCTTTCATTTGATAAAGACGAATGATAATACATACAAGAACCTTAAGACCCTTTTTGGATCTCATAAAGGTCTGGGATCACAGATCCTCTAATCTCTTTAAAGAGGTATGTTTACATATTCTCTAGAGAGAGGGAGAGGGAGGGAGAGAGAGAGAGCCAACCCCCCCTCCCTCCCTTTTTTGGAAGTCCTCTCTTCCTATTTATAAGGGCATCCATAGAAAATCCTAAAAAAGTACAATTAGACCCTTTGAGGATTCCAAAGAAAACTAGCTATTTCATCACTGTCCGACCTTAGCCTTATTGATGACGGTCCGACCTCGGCTTTATTGGTTACGGTCCGACCTCGACTATTGGTGACTGTCCGACCTCGGCTATTGATGAATGTCCGACCTCGACCTGTCCGACCTCGACCTGTCCGACCTCGACCTTATATCTCCGCGTACCGAATATCTTTGATCTAATATTGACCCATACATGCATCAACATAAAATGTATTCAAAATATACATGTAAAGGTTCCTTCATAAATCCATACAAGTGCCCATGCAAAATAAAATCCAACTACATCTGCTTCTATGGTGAAATGAATGAAATAATGCACGAGAACATGGTCTCCAGCCTCCAGGGTACCAAAAGAATGATAAAATGTCTAGCTTTAACCGAAGAGAGGTTGATGCATAGCTCCAAGAATTTTCTCGGTTGCCCTAATGTCTCCCAAAATCATTACTACAAAATATCTCATATTTATCCCAAAGGATCATTTGTCGCCTGTGTCAATGTTAGTTATTATATTGGGAAAAATTGTATTTAAATATAAAGGTGACGTGTCTCGATACGTAGACTGGTCAAATAGTCAAAAAATTACAATTAGTTAAGAGACACGAGTTGCAACAGATACGAGAAAATGACAGAGGAAGAGGCACGGGTAGTTATTCAAATAACTCAGCGCCCATACCTATCTAAGTCATTTATGTCCGAGAATCAAAAGGAATAAATCCGACAATAGAAAAGAGTGCAAATACAGCATTTAATAGGCATTAAATATGAAATACGTTAGAGAATTTGTATTGAATGTAATGATTATGTAACGTAGCATTCAATGTCTTTAATTACTCATAATAGCCTCATTATGATTTGGGCAAAACGTATATCTCCAAGATATCTATAAAAGGGAGATATCTGATCAATTGTAAGGATACGAAACACTATTGGAATAAATTTTGGTTTACTTGTTTTTCTCTTGATTACTCTCTTGCTACCTAAATTACTTCCTTTTATACATTCATTTGATTATCAGTAACCCGTGTTCTTCTAAATTCTAGCTTTGACTAAAATTTTATTTTTTGGTTAAACAAATTGGTTCCGTTACCGGGAAACTGATAATCTATTTTCTTTTCACGTAACTTTCCTTGTTGCATCAATTATGTAGAACAACAATGACAACATTCAAGAAAACCAAGCGAACCAACAAAATCAGGGAGATCCACAGAATACTACTCCACGAGACTCTCCACGGCAATCTCGTGAGGGTACTCCTGATGGGTCTCAAATAAACGAGTATGCTCAATTTGAAAATGCTGAAGCTGTTGATGAAGCTTTGCAGAAATTAATTGTTGTTCAGGTCAACAAAGTTGTTAAGGCACTTGTTAACCAGTTACCTGTTGCAACACCCACACCTACTCCAAATAATAACACTTTGGAAAACCCTCGTTCCGGGCTTGTTAACTCAGGCAGCGGTGGAACTCCCAGTGAATCACAAGAGAGAGAACCAAGTAATGTAATTAATTCTGATTTACAAAAGTTAGTACTAACCTTGCAGAAACAGCTCAAGGAGCAAAGTGAGCGCATAGAGCAGATACCCGGGGTGCCGCCCATAATCAAAGGGGTAGATATGAATAGATATTCGCAACAACTCTGGAAGCCAAGTGCTGCTCCATTCCCAATTCCAAAAAAGTTCAAAATGCATGATATTCCAAAATATGATGGAACAACAGACCCACGAGATCATGTGACTGCATTCACAACGGGCGTAAAAGGCAACGATTTGACTAAGCATGAGATTGAATCAGTATTAGTCAAAAAATTTGGTGAAACGCTCACCAAAGAAGCGCTAACATGGTATTCTCTTTTACCCAAAAATTCTATAAATTCTTTTGCTGAGCTTGTTGATTCTTTCATCAAAGCACACTCGGGAGCTCAAAAAGTAGAGAAAAGAATGGAGGATATTTTCAAAATCAAGCAAGGGACTCAGAACTGCTTAGAGAATTCGTGGACAGATTTCAACGTGAAAGAATGACATTGCCACATGTACCTGACAACTGGGCAGCTATAGCTTTCACAAGTAATTTGAATGAAAAAAGCTCGGAAGCTACGATGAGACTCAAGGAAAGCCTTTGAGAATTCCCAGCTACAACGTGGAATGATGTTTATAACAGGTATAGAACGAAGATGAGGATTGAGGAAGATACTGTTCCACGAGTTCAAAAAGAAGAAAAGGTAAGTTCGAGACGTGTGGAGACGGAAAAAAGATCCGGTAAAAATAGGTACGAGACTTACATGGGACCTGCGGGAAAGGACTCACGGTCAAAGCAGGATAATCAGAGGTACGATCACAGATCAAGAAACAGAGAATCAGGTTCTTCATCAAGATTCTGGAATGAGCAAAATAATTATGAGTCACGAGATGATGATAGAAATTTAAAAGCGAGATTCAGTGGTTACAATTTCAATGTCAGCACCTCCGAGCTCGTAGCTATTTTGAGAAGCATGGGAGATAAGGTTCGATGGCCAAAGGAAATGAGATCGAATCCAAACATGCGCAACCCTGACCATTGGTGCGAGTTTCATAATGACCACGATCATAAAACAACAGATTGCAGATTTTTACAAAGTGAAGTTGATCATTTATTTAAACAAGAATATCTTACTGAGTTGTTCAGTGAGAAAGGCAAGCAAGCTTACATGAAGAACAGGCAGAAGCCTCCAAAACCACCTTCTCCCAAAAGAACTGTCAACGTTATAAGTGGGGGTGAAGACGTCAATGGAATATCATATACTGCAGCTAACAAAATTTCCAAAGTAACAATTACCTAAGGAAAATGGGTGCGGCATGTTTTAGAGGAAGACAACATTACATTCAATGACGCAGATGCAGATGGCGTATTAACCCCTCATAACGATGCACTGGTAATATCTTTAATTGTACATAATACTAATGTGAAACGAGTTTTGATTGATCCAGGTAGTTCTGTGAACATTATTTTGCTAAGAGTATTAGGTGAGATGCAAGCTGAAGATAAAATGATACCAAAGGCACATACTCTATCTGGATTTGATAATTCTAGTGTCCTCACGAAAGGAGAGTTAACACTCACCACATTCGCTGAAGGAATCGTCAAAGATACAAAGTTCCAGGTGGTAGATATGGAGATGACTTACAACATGATTCTTGGGAGACCATGGATCAACAAAATGGATGTTGTTCCTTCAACCTTGCATCAAGTTATTAAATTTCCATCGCCATGGGGAATCTGTCAAATTCGTGGAGATCAACATATAGCCAGTGCTATCAACTCTGTTGCAGATACAAGCACGAGAAATGAAGGTAAATAGCAATCACAGAAGGCAGTTGAGGACACCACAACACAAACCTCAACTGAACAAGGGCAAACAGATGTAGATTCAAGGCCTGATACCATTCAAGAACCAGAAGAGAATGAAAATATCAAAACAACAATAGAGGAGTTAGAGCCTATCGTGTTATTTGCTCAATGGCCTGATAAAAAAGTCTATATTGGAGCCAATCTTAGCCAAGGTATGAGAGGTAAGTTAATTGAATTTTTGAAAACTAACGTGGACTGATTTGCTTGGTCCCACTCTGACATGATAGGAATACCACCAGAGGTGATGACTCATAAACTAACTGAAGATCCATCAACCCTCCTATCAAGCAAAAGAAAAGAAAGCATCAAGAATCAGGTGATTCAAGAAGAAGTCTAAAAATTGCTAAAAATTGGTTCCATTCGTGAGGTAAAGTATCCTAACTGGTTAGCTAACACTGTTGTAGTTCCAAAGAAGAATGGTAAATGGCAGGTTTGTGTAGATTACACAGATCTTAATAAAGCCTACCCTAAAGATTCTTTTCCACTACCACACATAAATCAATTGATTGATGCAACTGCAGGTCACAAACTATTAAGTTTCTTAGATGCATATTCAGGTTATAATCAGATTAAAATGGATCCGGGAGATGAAGAAAAAACTTCATTCATAATAGACAGGGGAACTTACTATTATAAAGTAATGCCCTATGGTCTTAAGAATGCAGGTGCAACATATCAGAGGTTAGTTACCAAAATGTTTCAAGAGCATTTAGGAAAGACTATGGAGGTATATATAGATGATATGCTTGTTAAAACTCAGTATTCAAAAGATCATATATCACACTTATCTGGCACATTTTCAATTTTGCGCAAATTTAATATGAAGTTAAATCCTGAAAAATGTGCATTTGGCATTGCATCAGGTATGTTTTTAGGTTTTCTTGTTTCTAACCGTGGTATTGAAGTGAATCCTGCACAGATTAAGGCCATTGAAGAAACCCTTGATATACTTTCAAACAAGAAAGAAGTTCAAAGATTAACAGGGAGAATTGCAGCCTTGGTAAGATTCATTTCTAAATCATCAGAGAAGTGTTTTAAATTCTTCTCAGCCCTTAAGAAGTAGGATCTTTTTGAATGGAATGAGGAATGTCAACAGGCACTCAGGAATTTGAAAACGTACTTATCAAATCCACCTTTGCTGACAAAACCAAAGGCTGGGGAAAGACTACTCATTTACCTTGCTGTTTCAGAAGTTGCGGTAAGCGCTATTTTGGTCCGAGAAGAACAAGGTAAACAATCCCCTATCTATTATGTTAGTAAATCTTTGTTAGATGTGGAGACGCAGTATCCTCAGTTAGAAAAACTTGCACTTGCATTAATCATGGCATCTAGAAAGTTAAGACCTTACTTTCAGTGTCATCATATCGCTGTAGTAACTACTAACCTAGAACTGCTATAAAATCATAAGTGTTAGCTGATTTCGTGGCTGATTTTATGTCACGACCCAATTCTCGGACCCGGTCATGATGGCGCCTCTCGTGAAGACAAGGCCAGCCAGACCAAAATGGAACACCTCTTTTAAACAGTTAATTATCATAAACAGTAATAACATATAATATAATGCTCATAAATTGCGGAATTTAATGATAATAACAGCAGGAACCATCCCGACACAGCCCAAACCGGGGAGTCACAAGTCATGAGCTACTACAAAATCCGCTATAGGTCTACAAAGTACGGAATCCGATACAACAGTCTGAAGAAAACATAAATGATAGAGGATAAGAGAGACAAGGGGGTTGCGGACGTCAACAGCTACCTCGTAACTCCAAATCACAGCCTAGCCTGGAAGGAATCAACGCTCAAGTGCGGACTCTGCTATACCTGAATCTGCACACATAGTGCAGAGAGTAATGTGAGTACTCCGACTCAGTGAGTAATAATCACAAATAATGGCTGAAAGTATGAAAACACATAAAGGCACAAAGCAATTCCATATCAAGCAGTAAAATCCCTTAAAATAGTAAATCAGTAAAGAAATCAAATGATATTCCTTTTTAAAACAAGTAAAACAGGTAATTTAACAGGTAATTAACAAGTAGAAATCCGCCCCCCGGGCACAGTATCAATCGCTCAACATAGTATCGGCCCCTCGGGCTCACTCTCAGTACAGTATCGGCCCCTCGGCCTACCTCACAATCACTCAACAAAATGGTCAGCCATTGTACCTGACAAATTGCATCATACAGTGTCATTGTTACCACTGTTTCAAATCACATGGGTACCCGCGCTCACTGTGGATGTGTAGACTCCGGAGGGGCCCCTTACGGCCCAAGCGCTATATCAAGCCACCTCGTCGCATCATCACTCAGCATATCCTCACATCACTCAAGCCACCGCATGGCATAAATAGTATCTCAGGCCCTCGGCCTCATATCACTCAACATATCCTCACATATGGCCCTCGGCCTCACTCAGTCCAGAAATCATCATAAGCCCCTTGGGCATTAGTAAAACAGTAGTTCTCAGCCCAAAACATGATGTAAAAATATCATTTAAGTTTCAAATCTATGCAAAAGTGGCTGAGTTTGTAAAACAGTAGATATCAACAGGACTGAGTTCAAATAATAAGTCAAGCAGTAAGGAAAGAGTGATAAAAATCCCTGAAGGTTTCAAATAGTTGGCACGAAGCCCAAATATGGCAATCAGCCCAAATCATGATGATAACAAATGAATTTCAGTCAAATATTCGGTAAAATCATCAATCGGGATGGACCAAGTCACAATCCCCAGTAGTGAAAGACCCCACGCTCATCATCCAGCGCGTATCTTGCCTCAATATAGCACTACGATGTGCAATCCGGGGTTTCAAACCCTCAGGACATCATTTAACAACCATTACTCACCTCGAACTGGCTAATTCTCTAGCTCGCGACGCCTTTGCCCCTCGAATTGGCCTCCACGCGCGTCGAATCTATCCAAAATCAGAACGAATACGTCACAATATGTTAAGGGAACAAAGCCCAAGCGAAAACATTCAAAAAATATCAAAAATCTCGAAATTAGCAAAACCTGAGCCTCGGTCCCACGTCTCGGAATCAGGTAAAAGTTACATTTTCAGAATCCTCATACCCTCACGAGTCTAACCATACCAAAATTATCCAATTCCGATACCATTTGGTCCTTCAAATCATCATTTTACGTTTTTGAAAGGTTCCACAATTTTCTTCCCAAATTCCATCTCAAATCACGAATTAAATGATGAATTCAGTGATAGATTCAGGTATTCTAGCCAAATCTGAGTTAAAATCACTTACCCCAATGAATTTCTTGAAAAAACTTCGAAAAATCACCAAAATCCGAGCTCTCTAGGTCAAAATATTAAATAAAACCCAAAACCTAGTATTTATAGGTACCCCTCAGGTTTCAGCTCACGCGGGCCGCACCAAAATGCACGCGGGCCGCACCAAAATGCACGCGGTCCGCGCAGCCAGTGCGGTCCGCGCAAAGGCAACGTGCGGCCGCACAGGCCTCCCTCTGCAGTGACAGGCTCTAGTATTTTGGCCATAACTTTTGCTACAAATGTCCAAATTGCGATATCTTTACCTTTATGGAAACTAGACACGAAGGGCTACAACGTTCGGTTGAATCACCCCAAAATTCCTTGTAGATTAAAAGATATGAGCTTCCGAAGTAGGACTAGCGGATCGTTCCCCACCGCGGCCGCACATCACTTTGTGCGGTCCGCATGACCCCTACCGCGGCCGCGCCCGACTTTGTACGGTCCGCACGGAACTCACCGCGGGTGTACTCATTTTTGTGCGGACCGCATGGGTGAGTTCTGGGGCCTGCAACCCCTGTAGGCCTGCTATAGCTATGATTTTTGCACGAAAACATCCCGGAACCTACCCGGAACTCCCGGAACTTCAAACAAATTGTGCCAATACATCTCATGACATTGTTCAAACTTGCTCAAAACTTCGGAACGCTCACAACAACATCAAATCACCAATTTAACATAGGATTCAGGCCTAAGAACTCCAAGAACTCTTAAATCAGGCTTTCGATCAAAAGGTCTATCAAATCTCGTTCGAATGACCTGAAATTTTGTACATACATCCCAAATGACACAATGAAGCTACTGCAACTCTCGGAATTCCATTCTGACCCCTATATCAAAATCTCGCATGTCAACCGGAATTTGCCCAAAATATCGATTTCGCCAATTCAAGCCTAAATCTTCTCTACAACTCCAAAACCCATTCCGATCGCGCTCTTAAGTCACAAATCACCTCCCGAAGCTAATCGAACCATCAGAACTCATTTTTGAGCCTTCTAACACATAAGTCAACATCCGGTTGACTTTTCCAACTTAAGCCTTCTTAAAAGAGACTAAGTGTCTCATTTCTTACCAAATCCTCTCCGAACTCGAACTAATCAACCCGATCACATAAAACACGGATAACGAAATGTAAAGAAGCTGAAATGGGGGAAATGGAGCGGTAACTGATGAGACGACTGACTGGGTCATCACATCCTCCCCAACTTAAACAAACGTTCGTCCTAGAACGAGTCAAGAAACATACCTGAAGCCTCAAACATATAAGGATATCTGCTCCGTATCTCCCGCTCGGTCTCCCAGGTAGCCTCCTCCACGGGCTGACCTGTCCACTGCACCTTCACTGAAGCTATATCCTTTGACCTCAACTTCCGAACCTGGCAACCTAAAATAGCTATTGGCTCCACGTCAAAGGTCAAATCATCATCCAACCGAACCGTGCTGTAGTCCAAGACATGAGACGGATCCCCACTATACCTGCAGAGCATAGAAACATGAAATATCGGATGTACACTCGACAGGCTAGGTCGCAAAGCAAGCTCATAAACTACCTCCCCAATCCTATGAAGCACCTCAAAAGGCCCAATGAACCGAGGACTCAACTTGCCTTTCTTCCCAAATTTCATAACACCTTTCATGGGCGAAACCTTCAGCAAGACCTTCTCACCGACCATGTAGGACACATCTCGAACCTTCCGGTCCGCATAACTCTTCTGACGTGACTGCACTGTACAAAGCCTCTCCTGAATCACCTTCACCTTCTCGAAGGCATCCTGAACCAAATCTGTCCCCAATTGTCTAGCCTCGCCAGGCTCGAACCAACCAACCGGAGATCTACACCGCCTCAACAAAGCCTCATATGGAGCCATCTAAATACTCGACTGGTAGCTGTTGTTGTAAGCAAACTCTGCAAGTGGTAGAAACTTATCCCATGAACCTCCAAAGTCAATAACACAAGCACGCAACATGTCCTCCAATATCTAAATAGTACGTTCGGACTGTCCGTCCGTCTGAGGATGAAACGCTGTGCTCAATTTTACCTGAGTACCCAACTCTCTCTTTATGGCTCTCCAAAACTACGAAGTAAACTGAGTACTTCTATCTGAGATGATGGAAACAGGAACGCCATGCAACCGAATAATCTCCCGGATATAAATCCCTGCCAACCGCTCTGAAGAATAGGTAGTACACACAGGAATGAAGTGCGCAGACTTGGTCAGCCGATCCACAATCACCCAAATAACATCGAACTTCTTCAAAGTCCGAGGAAGTCCAACCACAAAGTCCATCGTGATTCTCTCCCACTTCCACTCTGGAATAACCATCTGCTGAAATAAGCCACCCGGTATCTGATGCTCATATTTCACCTGATGACAGTTGAGACACCGAGATACAAATCCCACAATATCTTTCTTCATTCTTCTCCACCAATAGTGCTGCCTCAAATCCTGATACATCTTCGCGGCACCCGGATGAATGGAATACCGCGAGCTATAGGCCTCCTCCAGAATCAACTCTCTAAGCCCATCCACATTGGGCACACAAATCCGGCCCTGCATCCTCAACACATCATCATCACCGACGGTCACATCTCTGGCATCATCATGCTGGACTCTGTCCCTAAGGACAAGCAAATGCGGATCATCATACTGGCGCTCTCTGATGCGATCATATAAAGAAGACCGAGAAACCACACAAGCCAACACCCGACTAGGCTCCGAAATATCCAACCTCACGAACCGATTGGCCAAGGCATGAACATCAACTGCAAGAGGTCTCTCCCCAACTGGAATATATGCCAAACTCCCCATACTCACTGCCTTTCGGCTCAAAGCATCGGCCACCACATTGGCCTTTCCCGGATGGTACAATATAGTGATATCATAATCCTTAAGCAACTCCAACCATCTCCGCTGCCTCAAATTAAGATCCTTTTGCTTGAACAAATGCTGAAGACTGCGATGATCAGTGAACGCCTCATAAGATACACCATACAAGTAATGCCTCCAAATCTTCAATGTGTGAACTATGGCAGCCAACTCCAAATCATGAACGGGGTAGTTCTTCTTATGGGGCTTCAACTGCCGAGAAGCATAAGCAATAACTCTACCTTCCTGCATCAACACACACCCAATCCCAACTCTTGAAGCATCACAATACATAGTATATGAACCTGAAGCTGATGGCAAAACCAACACTGGAGCAATCTTTGTTCATCAAATGTATGAATGCATGAATGCCGAAATACAATGTTCATCAAATGCATGAATGCTGCTGGGGCATTGGTTAGCCCGAAGGACATAAAAAGAAACACATAATGACCATATCTGGTCCTAAAAGCCGTCTTAAGAATATCCGAATCCCTGATCTTCAACTAGTGATAACCTAAATGGAGATCAATCTTGGAGAACACCCTCGCTCCCTGAAGCTGATCAAATATATCATTAATGCGAGGCAAAAGATACTTGTTCTTGATTGTTACTTTGTTCAATTGCCTATACTCAATGCACATTCTCATCGTGCCATCCTTCTTCTTCACAAACAAAATCGGTGCACCCCAAGGGGATACACTAGGCTGAATGAAACCCTTATCTAGGAGTTCCTGAAGCTGTTCTTTCAATTCCTTCAACTCTGCTGGTGCCATACGTTATGGTGGAATAGAAATGGGCTGAGTGCCCGGCACCAGGTCAATACCAAAATCAATATCCCTGTCTGGTGGCATGCCTGGCAGGTCTGCAGGAAAAACATCGGGAAAATCCCTCACAACTGGGACAGAATCAATACTAGGATTCTCAGCTCCAACATCCCTTACAAATGCTAGATACGAAAGGCAACACTTCCCAACCATACGCTGGGCCTTCAAGAAAGAGATCACTCTACTAGGGATTTAATCAGTCACACCACACCACTCGATCCGTAGTACACCCGACATAGCCAAAGTGACTGTCTTAGCATGACAGTCTAGAATAGCACGACACGGAGATAGCCAATCCATGCCCAAAATGACATCAAAATCCACCACGCTCAATAGAAATAGATCCACTCGGGTCTCCAGACCCCCAATAGTCACCACACATGACCGGTACATACGGTCTACAACAACAGTATTGCCCACTGGGGTAGATACATGAACAGATAAGGAAAGAAACTCACGGGGCGTACCCAAATAACGAGCAAAGTATGATGACACATAAGAAAAGGTAGAACCTGGATCAAATAATATAGAGGCATCTCTGTGGCAGACTGAAACAATACCTATAATGACAGCATTTGAGGCAATAGCATCTGGCCTGCCAGGAAGTGCATAGAAACGGGCCTGACCGCCCCCTGATCGACCCACCTCTCTGGGGCGACCCTTAGCTGCATGACCTCCACCCATAGCTGGCTGGGCGGGTGATGAAGTAACTAGAGCAGAAGTCGAGGGCTGACCCCTCTGTTGAGATGAACTAGCCATGCGACGAGGACACTGCCTCCATACATGTCCAAACTCTCCACACTCATAACAACTCCCAGGTGCCAGAGAAGGGGAATGAAGGGAACCCCTCACACCGGAGTGACCAGCTGATGCACTCGGCATAGAAGAACCCTGAGCTGACGGGGCACGAGATGAACTCTAGGCTGGAAGGGCACTGAGTGATGACTAGCCCCGCTGAGATCCATGATGACCATGACCCGAAGATGCCCCGCGATACTCTGGGCGGGCTGACTGAGCATGCCTGAAAGAATGGCCTCTACCATGCTGAAATTGGCCCCTCGAAGAAGCACCACTATAACTGCCAGATCCTCGAGGCTTCTTGGACTCCCTCTCCTCTCGATCCTGACGGCGAACCGTCTCAATCTCGCGAGCGATATCGACCACCTCCTCGAACGTAGCACCCAACACCCTCTCTCGGGTCATAAGAATACTGAGGTGATAGTTAAGGCCATCAACAATCTCCTGATCCTCTCACGACCTGTCGGAACCATCCAAATGGCATGACGAGCCAACTCAGAAAACCTCGACTCATACTGTGACACAGTCATATCCCCCTGTCGCAACCACTCAAACTGTCTACGCAGCTCCTTTCTGCGGGACTGTAGCACATACTTCTCCAAGAAGAGAGTGGAGAACTGCTGCCAAGTAAGGGGCGCTGTTCCAACTGGCCTACGCCTCTCATACGCCTCCCACCATGTGAAGGCAGCCCTAGTAAACTAAAAGGTGGTAAATGCCACACCACTAGTCTCAAGAATCCCTGCTGTACAGAGCATCCGGTGACACTTATCAAGAAAACCCTGGGCATCCTCGCCCTCGGCACCACTGAATGACGGAGGCTGGAGTCTACCAAACCTCTCAAGACGACGCTGCTCATCATCCGGCATAACTGGCACAATAAACTCATGAGCTGGTGCAACCGGCTGAGCTGGAGGTGCCCCCGGTGTCTGTAGTCCCTGCACTACCTGCTCAGGTGTGTGAGCAGCGGGGGTCTGATTGCCTTCCCCATCCTGTGAAGTAGCTGCTGCTGTAGTGGCTGAAACCGCCTGAGCCAGGCCAGTGCAAACTCATAAGATCTGTGCCAAGGCCTCCTGAAGACCCGGAACCACGATAGGCACAACTGGTGCCTGAACTGGTGCTGCTGGAGCATCCATAGCGGGAGCCTGATCCGGAGACGGGGCAGCCGGTGCATCAACAGGTGCTGCCCTCGCTGCTCTACCTCTACCACGTCTACGACCGCGTCCACGGCCTCTGGTGGCCTCAACGGGTGGCACTGGTGGTCATCCACCTCGTCCGGTAGCTCGCGTCCTCACCATCTATGAGAGAATGGAATATCAGACGTTTAGTACTCGGACCAACAAGTTCGCACAACAAGAGTTTCAGGAATATGAAATTTTTCTTAAAGGTTCTGCAGCCTCTCGAGGATAAATACAGACGTCTCCATACCGATCCGCGAGACTCTACTAAACCTGCTCATGACTCATAAGACCTAAGTAACCTAGGCTCTGATACCAACTTGTCACGATCCAATTTCCAGACCTGGTCGTGATGGCGCCTCTCATGAAGACAAGGCCAGCCAGACCAAAATGGAACACCTCTTTTAAACAATTAATCATCATAAACAGTAATAACATATAATATAATGCTCATAAATTGCGGAATTTAATGATAATAACAGCAGGAACCATCCCGACACAGCCCAAACTGGGGAGTCACAAGTCATGAGCTACTACAGAATCTTCTATAGGTCTACAAAGTACGGAATCCGATACAACAGTCTAAAGAAAACATAAATGATAGAGGATAAGAGAGACAAGGGGGCTGCGAACGTCAACAGCTACCTCGTAACTCCAAATCACAACCTAGCCTGGAAGGAATCAGCGCTCAGGTGCGGACTCTACTATACCTGAATCTGCATACATGGTGTAGGGAGTAATGTGAGTACTCCGACTCAGTGAGTAATTATCACAAATAATGGCTGAAAGTATGAAAACACGTAAAGGCACAAAGCAATTCCATATCAAGCAGTAAAATCCCTTAAAATAGTAAATCAGTAAAGAAATCAAATGATATTCCTTTTTAAAACAAGTAAAACAGGTAATTTAACAGGTAATTAACAAGAAGAAATCCGCCCCTCGGGCACAATATCAATCGCTCAGCATAGTAGCAGCCCCTCGGGCTCACTCTCAGTACAGTATCGGCCCCTCGGGCTACCTCACAATTACTCAACATAATGGTCAGCCATTGTTACCTGACCAAATTGCATCATACAGTATCATTGTTACCACTGTTTCAAATCACATTGGTACCCGCGCTCACTGTGGGTGTGCAGACTCCGGAGGGGCCCCTTACGGCCCAAGCGCTATATCAAGCCACCTCGTGGCATCATCACTCAGCATATCCTCACATCACTCAAGCCACCGCATGGCATAAATAGTATCTCAGGCCCTCGGCCTCATATCACTCAACATATCCTCACATATGGCCCTCGACCTCACTCAGTCCAGAAATCATCATAAGCCCTTTGGGCATTAGTAAAACAGTAGTTCTCAGCCCAAAACATGATGTAAAAATATCATTTAAGTTTCAAATCTGAGTAAAAGTGGCTGAGTTTGTAAAACAGTAGATATCAACAGGACTGAGTTCAAATAATAAGTCAAGCAGTAAGGAAACAGTGATAAAAATCCCTGAAGGGTTCAAATAGTTGGCACGAAGCCCAAATATGGCAATCAGCCCAAATCATGATGATGACAAATGAATTTCAGTCAAATATTTGGTAAAATCATCAATCGGGATGGACCAAGTCACAATCCCCAGTAGTGAAAGACCCCACGCTCATCATCCAGCGCGTATCTTGCCTCAATATAGCACTACGATGTGCAATCCGGGGTTTCAAACCCTCAGGACATCATTAACAACCATTACTCACCTCGAACTGGCTAATTCTCTAGCTCGCGACACCTTTGCCCCTCGAATTGGCCTCCACGCGCGTCGAATCTATCCAAAATCAGAACGAATACGTCACAATATGTTAAGGGAACAAAGCCCAAGCGAAAACATTCGAAAAATATCAAAAATCTTGAAATTAGCAAAACCTGAGCCTCGGTCCCACGTCTCGGAATCGGGTAAAAGTTACATTTTCAGAATCCTCATACCCTCACGAGTCTAACCATACCAAAATTATCCAATTCCGATACCATTTGGTCCTTCAAATCATCATTTTACGTTTTTGAAAGGTTCCACAATTTTCTTCCCAAATTCCATCTCAAATCACGAATTAAATGATGAATTCAGTGATAGATTCAGGTATTCTAGCCAAATCTGAGTTAAAATCACTTACCCCAATGAATTTCTTGAAAAACCTTCGAAAAATCACCAAAATCCGAGCTCTCTAGGTCAAAATATTAAATAAAACCCAAAACCTCGTATTTATAGGTACCCCTCAGGTTTCAGCTCATGCGGGCCGCACCAAAACGCACGCGGTCCGCGCAGCCAGTGCGGTCCGCGCAAAGGCAACGTGCGGCCGCACAGGCCTCCCTCTACAGTGACAGGATCTAGTATTTTGGACATAACTTTTGCTACAAATGTTCAAATTGCAATATCCTTACTTTTCTGGAAACTAGACACGAAGGGATACAACTTTTGCTTTTGAATCACCTCAAAATTCCTTGTATATTAAAGGTTATGAGCTTCCAAAGTAGAACCAGCAGATCGTTCCCCACCGCGGCCGCACGCCACTTTGTGCGGTCCGCATGACCCCTACCGCGGCCGCGTCCGACTTTGTGCGGTCCGCACGGAACTCACCGCGGGCGCACTCATTTTTGTGCGGACCACATGGGTGAGTTCTGGGGCCTGCAACCCCTGTAGGCCCGCTACAACTATAATTTTTGCACTAAAACATCCCGGAACCTACCCGGAACTTCAAACCAATTGTACCAGTACATCTCATGACATCGTTCAAACTTGCTCAAAACTTCGGAACGCTCACAACAACATCAAATCACCAATTTAACATAGGATTCAGGCCTAAGAACTCCAAGAACTCTTAAATTATGCTTTCGATCAAAAGGTCTATCAAATCTCGTCCGAATGACCTGAAATTTTGCACACACATCCCAAATGACACAATGAAGCTACTGCAACTCTCGGAATTCCATTCCGACCCCTATATCAAAATCTCGCCTATCAACCGGAATTTGCCCAAAATATCAATTTCGCCAATTCAAGCCTAAATCTTCTCTACAACTCCAAAACCCATTCCGATCACGCTCCTAAGTCACAAATCACCTCTGAAGCTAACCGAACCCTCAGAACTCATTTCCAAGCCTTCTAACACATAAGTCAACATCCAGTTGACTTTTCTAACTTAAGCCTTCTTAAAAGAGACTAAGTGTCTCATTTCTTACCAAATCCTCTTCGAACTCGAACTATCAACTAGGTCACATAAAACACGGATAACAAAGCGTAAAGAAGCTGAAATGGGTGAAATGGAGCGGTAACTCATGAGACGACTGGCCGGGTCGTCACATTTTATCTAGGGGATGCAACTAGAAACAGAAAAAGAATTACATGCATTCAATGGAGCTAACCCGGGAACTTGGACTTTATTCACTGATGGCTCATCTAATGTAAAATGTGCAGGTTTAGGGATTGTCTTGGTACCACCTATGGGTGAAACCATTCGACAAGCTATTAAATGTCACTCTATAACTAACAATGAAGCGGAGTATGAGTCTGTGATTGCAGGTGTAGAATTGGCAAGCGAGCTTGGCATAAATCAGATTATAATCAAGAGTGATTCGCAATTCGTGGTTAATCAAACGTTGGGGACTTATACAGCCAGGGAAGCAAGGATGCAACAATAATTAGAAAAGGTACGGGAATTGATGAAGCAATTTCAAACCTGAAAAGTTATACAAATACCAAGGTATGAAAATGTTGAAGAAGACGCCCTAGCTAATCTCACATTTGCAGCTGATGTGGCAAGCGATGCAAACCCCTCAATTATACATTTATTTAATTCAGTTCTCGATCCTGATAAGAATGAGGTAAATTTTAATAATTTAACTTGGGATTGGAGGAATGAGATTGTTGCTTTTTTACAGTATGGTATTGTTCCTGATGATAAGAAAAAAGCTCATGCGCTTAGAAGAAGGCTGCTCGGTACTGCTTAAAGCAAGGCAATTTATATCGTAAAATGTTCGGCGGTCCCTTAGCAAGATGCCTTGGACCTTCGCAAACGGATTATGTAATGAAAGAAATACACGAAGGACATTGCAGGAATCACGCAGGAGGAAGGTCATTGGTGAGAACCTTAATTAGGGCAGGTTATTACTAGCCTAAAATGGAAGAAGAAGCAAAAATTTTCGTGGCCAAATGTGATAAATGTCAAAGGCACGGTAACAATATCCATAGACCTGCGGAGTTATTACATCCGGTCATTACGCCATGGTCATTTATGAAATGTGGAATGGATATCATGGGTCCATTACCACAAGAAAAAGGACAGGTAAAGTTTCTGCTCGTATTCACAGATTATTTTACTAAATGGGTGGAGGCAGGAGCATTTAAACAGGTGCGAGAAAAGGAAGTCAAAGTTTTTATTTGGCGGAATATCGTATGCCATTCGGTGTACCAAACGAGATCGTGTGTGATAATGGCCCTCAATTTATTGGAGCTCAAATCACAGAATTCTTTCAAAGTTGGCATATTAAAAAGATTATGTCAACACCTTATCATCCGGTGGGTAATGGGAAAGAAGAATCAACGAACAAGGTTATTATCAATAATTTAAAGAAACGAGTAGAGGAATCAAAAGGTAACTGGCCTGAAGTGTTACCTAGAGTTTTATGGGCATATCGCACAACTGCAAAAACAAGTACAGGAGAAACACCGTTTTCATTGGTTTATGGAGCTAAGGCTTTAATTCCAGTTGAGATAGGGGAACCAAGTACACGGTTCACACAGGCGACACAAGAATCTAATGACGAGGAGATGCGGGTCAATCTAGATTTACCCGAGGGGAGGAGAGAAGCTGCATTAATAAGAATGGTAGCACAAAAGCAAGTCATAGAACGATATTACAACCGAAAAGTACGCCTCAGATTCTTCAAAGTGGGGGACTTCGTGCTTAAAAAGGTTTTTCAATCTACAAAGGCAGCTAACGCGGGTAAATTAAGTCCAACATGGGAAGGACCCTATAGAGTTTGTGATATTGCAGGAAAGGGAGCATATGAACTGGAAACAATGGATGGCAAGACACTACCTTCACATTGGAATGTCGTTCATTTGAAGAGATACTATTTCTAAGGAATACCTACGGTCAGGTATCACCATTTTATATTTAATTCTTGAATTGTTAAAATTTTACTAATGATTTTAGATGATAGGCAAAAAGCTAACCCGTACTAAATAATGAGTCACGACCTGTAAGGCACACATAATAACCTAATATTCCTGGCCTAGGGTTACAATTATTCTGATAGAAATTCAAATGGGTTAAGCAGTCTTCATCTATAATCGTACCTCCGAGTTTCGTATGTTTTTCCTTTTCAGGAAAAGGACCAAATGAGAGAAACTATCAAGTGGTCGAGGCTTCATACTTCAACACTCGAACACTTGGGGGACTATATAATATACACAGACATGTGTATAAAGAAGGCAAAGAAGATTGAGGAAACATCAAGCCTAAAAGAGTCAAATGTAGAGTAAAAGTCACAAAGTCAGGAGATAGAGCCACGAGCTAAGGCCAAAGAAAAACCTCACTATAGTTAGGGTAAAGGCTATGTACTAAAACAGGTTATAAGGAAAAACCCCGTGTCTGTTATTCTTCTTTTGTAAAAATCTGTTACAAGAAAAACAGTTACGAGAAAGTTACAGATGTAATTCAAATACATGTAAAGTATTATTCAAAACTTGTCAAATTATTTCAAAGAAACATGTGTGTTCCTATTTCTTTTATCGTATGATAATACCATTATGAAGTTGAGACGTCTTCTTCATTAAGTGTCGAAATATAAAAGGGCCCTCTTTTATAAAACTCATGTTTAAATTAGTTAGTCATGAGATTAACAGAAGCATTTTCGAATAACAAAAATGCAAATTATTCTATAAGTCCTTAAAATTAAAGGCAAGAATAAAGCAGACAGAAGTTTAAGATAATAACATGAAAAACTTCTTAATACTTGAAAAACTGAAGACTAAGTACGAACTTAGTCATAAACCTATGAAATTATTTATACAAATTGCCCCATAAAAGACTTGGGGACCTGCGTTTCCAAAACCAACCCTCAAATGAAACTAACGGTTTGATTACAATTTTCCAAAACAAAATCATTCGAATGATTAAAAGTGGTCACTGAAAAGTTTGTGGAACTAAAGCAGGAGCATCAATATCAGCGGGCTCAATTGGGGCAGGTGCATCAACAAATGTGGTTTCAACTTGGCTTGCAGCAACATGCTTGATTGGGCTTGAAAGAGTTGGGATACCCGTATCAGCTTCAACATTCACGGGAGCTTCAACCACGGGAGAAAGGAAGTCCTGAGTTTGCTGAGCTTTTTCAATGGTTTTATTGATCTTAGCTAACTCCGATTCCAGGTTGAAGTTTTCTTGGCCAGCTTCAACTAGGGAATCACGATGTGAATTCAAAAATGCCCAACTTACCTCAATAGCAGATTGTTCTTCAAGGATCTCATAATCCTTTTCCCAATCAGCAATCTCATTCTTTAGCTCTTCATTTTCAGCCAAGGCGGAGTTATAAGAATCTTGAAGAGAGGAATGGGAGCTCTCTAAATCACGCACCTTATCAGCAGAGACTCGAAGGTTTTCTTGTACTTGAGTTAAGCTTTGCACGAGCTCCCCAGCGTAAACTTCTTTTTGACTCAAAAGAGCCTTCAACTCTCTGTTCTCTTCACTAGCCTTAGATAGTTGCTCCGAGAAGGAGGATTCGAGACGTTCTTTTTTCTTTTTTCTCCTTGGCTTGGGGAAGCTTTTACAACCGCTAACTCTGAAGTTAAAGCCCGCACCTGCCGCTCTAAGGTACTCTTGCTCTCTTGTAAATATTCCATATCAATTTGTGCACTCTCAAATTGTTCCTTCCAATTGATCTCCTTCAACTGAGAATCACGTGCTATCTTCTCTAAATCACGTGCTACCTTCTCCAAGAGGGGGATTCTGTTCATCATTTCTGTGCCGGAAGATTGGCCTAAAAAAAGGGAAGGGAAATAAGAATCCAAAGATAAAAAAATTTTACAAAGTAAAGAAGGGAGAGAAGGAAAATACCTTCAAAGTGGCATGCACGATATCATTCATTAGAGTCAGGGAACTATGGTTCTCCAACTTTGCTTTTTCAATTGGGCCAACTAAAGGCTCCAACCATACATCTGCCTGACCTAACTTCCTCAAAAGGCTACTATCAGCAAAACTTCAATAGTTACCCTCCTCATAGCGGCAGTTCTACTTGAAGAGCCCACTTCTGTATGATGAACGATAGGAGGGGGAATTGTCAAAGGAGGAGCGGTAAAAGAAGTGAAAACAGTAGAAGAAGGAACAAAAACAACTGGGGCTGGTAAGGAAAGAATCACAGGCATGGGAGTTGAAAAAGAAGATAAGGGTATTTCATCTAAAACAGGCCCTAAACTTCCACTACCAATACCACTAATGAAAAGTTGATCAATAGACTAACGGGTATCATGAGGAGTGACATCATCTTCAGGAATTATTACTGTGGTTTCAACAAGTTTGGTAAGAGAAACAAAAAGACAAGGGGAAACTTCAGCTTTGTCATCAGAGACGATGCGTCTCCTAGCTTGTGGCCTCGTCACTAGGGAGCCCCCATCTTCCTCTTCTTTAGAGTCTTTCTCTTCAACAGCTTTCCTTTTCGAAAAAGAACCCAAGACTATTTCTCGAGCTCTTTCTAAGGAGATACGGGTCCCTGAAGGAGTACAGGTTCCCGAAGAGACACGAGAGGCCGCAACTGCTTCAGGAGTAACTCCTCGAATAGCAAATCCTGATAAAAAAAAGGATGGAAGTTAGCGCAATAAAGAAATATATATATATATATATATATATATATATATGCGTGAACGATGAAATAAAAACTCTTACCATGAGTGTTTACTTTCCAACTGTAACGGTTAGAAAGTGTTCTCTAAGACCTACCATCTATTGGTGCGGTCTTCAGCAATTTATCTACCCAACCACGGAAATTGGGAATATCCTCCACAACTCCCCATGGTTGCTAAAAAAGGGTAAAATTAGAGAAGTTGATAAACTTGAAGAAAAAAGGCATGAGAAGGATAAAAGACTTACGTGCAAAATTCCACTTCTCAGGGAAGGGAACGTTATCCTCACAAACTAAGCCAGCAGTGGGGGCAGCAACAAACCGGACATACTTTCCATGGTCCTTGTCATCTTTACGGCTCACCAAAACCCTCTTACTCCTAGCCACTAGGGTAAAAATGCCATTACGGAAAAGCCTAAAGGATTACAGATGAATCAAGTGAGGGAAAGTAAAGGAAACGTCAGCCATATTGGTTAAATGCCTCAAACAGGCAACAACCCTCCATGTGATTGGGCCAATTTGACCCAAACAGACATTAAAGAAACGATAAAATTCAAGAATGACAGGGTCAATAGCTGATTTGAACCTTAAAGTGAAAGGGTATATATAAATAAAAGAGAACCCAATCAAGTAAGAAGTAATTCTCTGATTTGGATTAGGGATAATAATGGGAAAATCATTACTCCAATGGCAATCTTTGCGAACTACAAGAGTCAAAACTTCTGTAATTTGAGTGGGGTAAGCATCAGCACGATCTAAATCGGAAACCTGGTTTCTAAGAGATTCCCTATCATGGTAAAAAGATAGTTCTGTAGGGACTATCTCCTCTATTAAAGGCTCACGTAATGGTTCAGAAGGTTCTTTACCCCTAGAAGAAGATTTGTGAGAAACGGAACCTCTGGTTCTAGAAGAAGGACCAGAACTAGGAGAAGGTATAGATGAACCACAACCACGAGTAGACCCTAAGCTACGAAACCTTCCTCTCCTTCTATGCCTAATGGGGGCATTAGGGAAGGTATCAACAATGGGAACTCTCCTAGGGTTCGGGTTTGGTGAAGACATGGCGAAGAAGAATAATGTGAGAAAGAAGTGAACTAAGGTTTGAGGAATTGAGTGTTTAATAAGCTTTATGTGGTAAAAGACAAGGAAAGAAGTTATATTTATATTAATAAGCAACCGCCAAAGGTAAAAGTGCAGTGATGGAAGGACCATAATAATGATAACTGGCACTTCGTGAATAGTGGAGCCGTAAAAAGACTTGAAAAGGGCTGCAAAACTGCAGAACCAATGGAAAAATGACACGTGTACGAAGCATTAAATGGAAGCGACAATTAAAGCGTCAATTTTGTCATAGCATTAATGGTGACAAAAATTTCTCTTTTAATGAAATCCACTTCCCAAATATTCAACGGATGAATAAATGGAAAGTGGGGGGACTATCTGTATTGAGAAAAAATTGTATTTAAATATAAAGGTGACGTGTCGAGACACGTAAACTGGTCAAATAGTCAAAGAATTACAACTAGCCAAGAGGCACGAGTTGCAATAGATACGACCAAATGGCAGAGAAAGAGGCACGGGAAGTTATTCAAATAACTCAGCGCCCGTACCTATCTAAGTCATTTATATCCGAGAATCAAAAGGAATGAATCTGACAATAGAAAAGAGTGCAGATACGGCATTTAATAGGCATTAAATGTGGAATACGTTAGAGAATTTGTATTGAATGTAATGATAATGTAACATAGCATTCAATGTCTTTAATTACTCATAATAGCCTCATTATGATTTGGGCAAAACATATATCTCCAAGATATCTATAAAAGGGAGATATCTGATCAATTGTAAGGACACGAAACACTATTGGAATAAATTTTGGTTTACTTGTTTTTCTCTTGATTACTCTCTTGCTACCTAAATTACTTCCTTTTATACATTCTTTTGATTATCAGTAACTCGTGTTCTTCTAAATTCTAGCTTTGACTAAAATTTCATTTTTTGGTTAAACAGTTATATAATTGGATATAGAAGTGAGCACTAGTTTTAACTCTATTTTTTCTTCTAAAGTGATAAAAAGGCGATGCTGAATGAAATTTCACTTTAAATCTTTAAAGTCCAACATTAGTGTATTTGCAATCTCTAAAGACCAAGGGTGGAGCTACACATAATGAAGGGAATTCAATTAGTCATAAAATTGTATTGGGTAAATAGGATCGAAACAAATTTTGTGTTTTTTTTTCCAATTGTGTACGGGTAAAATCGGAAATAAAGTTACCTTCGATTTTTCGGTAAATAAAAGAGAGGGAATCACGATCTGGAATGACCTCAATTAAAACCGAGGGGTTTCACGTCTCAGAGGCCGGGGAGGATGAATGGTACATCCGGGTCCAGATAGGGCTGAGCATCGGGTCCGAACAGAGTGAAGGGTCGAGAACAAGGGAAAAATGGTTAGGTACGATAAGTGGGGAACCGTAATATCCGCCCTCAATCGGATGTTATAACGTGAATTCCGCCTAATATCAATTGTAGATCAATATTTACTGGAAGAAGACTATTTTTTACCATATTTAGACTTGTACTAGGATTGAAACTCCCCTGCTATATAAAGGGGAGAACCTTTTCCATTTTAAAACCATTATTGGCACGAATATCAAAGCAAAAAATGTTTATTTTTGTTATGTAGCTACTGTGCATAGTGTTCGCCAGCGGCTTATTTACTCAGCTGCAACCAAGCCCGACTGAGGTCAATTTTTAGTTTTCATCCAAAAGCCATGCTTAATTGTCTCTTACGCTTGGTTTGATCGTTTTACATCTCTTTACCTTAATTATTTTCTGTTTATAGATTATTCGTGCTAAATCAAATCACGTATCCTTTAAATCGCTTACAAATTTAATTATTACTCATTTTAAGAGTAAACAGTTTGGCGACCACCGTGGGGCTAAGGATAATAGTGGCGATTTAATACGAATCTCCATAACACACCCTATTTTATATTTTTTTGAAGTTTGATTTTAGGTTAGTCTAAAGATTTCAAATTCTCAATCTGTGCACTTGAACGTTGACACCGAGTCAGGCTACCACGGTTAAAACAATAACGTGGCACCCAACAATGACGTACCCCCTGTTGATTCCAATGGTATCCTAATTGTCACACCCCTTTTCTACTCCCGAAAGATATGTGTATGGATTTGCAGGTTAGAGAGTTTTTCCAATTAAAGTGACCATTTTGAAATAAGGATTATTTTGTTTACAGAGTCGCCACTTGGAATTGATTTTAGGGTGTTCCATGTCACATTTTATTTGAATCCCTATTCAAAGGAAGATTTGACTCTTTTATATCGGTCCGCGAAAACAAAGTTCGAATAAGGAATTTTGTTGATCGGGGAGAAGGTGTAAGGCATTTTTCGAGTCTCGTGGTTCTAGCACGGTCGCTTTATCAACTTAAAACTTGGCTTGAATTAATTTTGGACAAACCGTGATTTAAATGATTTTCATGTTTAACCTATTCGCTTCTATTTCTCGATTAAATTATAAAAAAAGATTTGGATAAATTACATCGTCATAACCATGCTACGTAAGCGATGCGTGATTGACTAACAAAATTAATTAGCTTATCATAATTGCGCCTCACAAGCGAATCTACAATCACAATAATCAACTATTTGTAGTATTTTTAAGAAATTACTATATTTGAGAAAATTGATTCTTGAATATTAGTAGAAAAAGTTAACTATCGCGCCACGCAAGCGAATCCGCAATTTTAACAAAGGATTAACTAAATTAAAAATTAACTGAAACTAACTGGTATGATATGAGATTATTGAATTAATTTATTACATGTTAAAAATCACGCTACGCAAGCAATTCTGTGAGATAAAGAGAGCCTACTAATTGCCTAGTGTTTAAATTAATTAATTAAGAAAGAGATTAAATTATTTAATTAATTATTCAAGAGGAGAGGATACACTACTATTGAACTTTATTTAACTAACCTATAGCTTGAACTTGCTAGGCTTATGCTTATTGGAATTGCATGACATTAGGCCACTTATTTGATTGTAAAAGAAGGGTTGGTTTATTGATTAAGAAAAGAACTCAGCTTATGGATACTTGATATCAATGAGTCAAATCAGTATGTTATATATATATATATATATATATATATATATATATATATATATATATATAACGAATCCTTGAAGCCTATTAGTAGTTAAACCCCATATCTCTTTTTAAATCCCACAAAATAAACTTTATTTCAACCTAATTACCATAAAACTGACCAAATTTGATGCTAATAACAATTCACCTCAATAAATGATGTAACCGAAACATGATAAAAGCTCACTGATTCTAACGCTAATAAACGAAATAAAGATTCAAGCAAAATTCAACAAGGATATTTTTATAAACTAAAGAAATTAGATTCACATCTACAACATGATTACCTAAAGTAGATTAAGGACTTTTAAGTACAACAAGGTGAGAAATGGACTTTCAAAAACTAGATAACAATAAGTAGAGAGTTATTCTCTAAAAGCATTAACCACGGCATATTTACATATTTTTATACAGAGGTACAACTTTTATTCTTAAGCAAAGATCAAGTACAACATGCTTCAGCCATCCAGACAAGTTCGAATCTTCTTATTACTATAAAAAATCTGCAATACAAAGACGTAGGAATTACCTGGTTCGCAGAATAAAAATACAGCAATGAGATGAGCAGAAATAGCTACAAATTAGTAGAAAAACAACAATGAAAATGAGCAAAAATAGCAGCAGATTCGTATCCAAACAACCCCAAAACCTTAGAGAAGAAGCCCAAAATCAACTCTAAAAGACTTATTCTTTTTGAAAGAATTTTCACTCTAAGAAGCTCTCAGAAAGCACACAATTTCAGCTTACTTTCATTAAGTTCAACTGCTGATTTTTACTCCTAAATTTGTGTTTTTAGTGTGTAAAAATGTCTAGCAGATGTGTGTTCCAGCAACTCTCAAGGTGTGTGTAAGTGTAAGATAGAGTCCCTCCCCCTCCCCCCAAGTGTGAAAGAATGACCTCTTTATGTAAAAAAAAAAAATAAGTCCTTTTGGATAGATTTTGGTTCACCAAAAATCTGTCCAAAAGGACCAACTTTTGTGTGCCAAAACAGTCCACTTTTTACCAAAAATCTAACACAAAGCAAGGTAGTTGTATTTCTTAGCATGCCAAAACAGTAAAAGTAAACTAACATGTACTTATTTCATGATTAACACATTCTAACTTTCAGTTTTACACCAAAACAGTACCACCCTATTTGATTCAAACTAAACCAAGCAAACAAAGCAACTAATCAGTCATCAATTGAACTGCTAAAGCAAACACACTTAGATTGCAACTCGAATGAGGATTCAAATGAACTAGATCAAATTGGTTCAACCCATGCAAGTTAAGATAAAGCGACTAATATTACAATCTATTATATGACGCAGAAGTTAAATAAAAATTATTGAATCGTCGACGAAAGATAACATCGACGAAATGACTTGCTAGATGAACACTGTTTCGATAACACAAAAGATTAGCTTGGTTAATAACAATCTAATAAAAACTAAGTTAGATAGTGATAACCAATTAAATAAACCTGAACCCTAAATAACAAACAACAAACCAAAACAGAAAAAAATAAAATAAAATCAGAAATTAACCTACTACTATAAAAAGATCAGAAATTAATTAAAGGGATGAGCTTACATCAATCGAACATGCTTGAACTATTCGAGCCATGAGAAGATGCCGGAGATGTGAAGTTATAGCTGGCCGACCCTGAAACACCTTTTTCACTCCGGCAAATGCTAAAACAAAGGGATTCCAACATTATGCCGGAAGGAAAAGAGGATTCTCGGGACAAAAGAAATAAAGATGGAGAAGCAGTGATGGCAGGCAACGGGCAGTGGGGTGGTCGATGGTGACTGGCCAATGTTCGCCGATTTTCGGAGGGGTTTGGAATGTTTTGGGGCGGGGAATGGAGAAGAGAAGGGTGAGAGGAGGCCGGTGGTGTCAAATTTTCGGAGTTTGGAGTGGTGAGCGGCAGTTAGGGTTTCAGTTAAGCTTAGATTTATGGAGATTGCGAGGGGTTATGGGGATTTGGGGTTCAGATTCATGGAGAGGAGGTTAGGAGGAAGAAGTGGTGAAATTTTAGGGTGGTTTGGAGGTGGTCCGCCGGAGGTAGAGATTTTCGATCGGCGGAGATGGGTGGCGGACGGTGGAGGCGGCAGAGAGGAGAAAGAGAAGAGAGAAGAAGAAGAAAGGGGGAGAGTAATAAGAGAAATGAGGCAAATTTTTTGGGATTTTAGGCTTTATATACCTAGGGTAGAGAGTGAATGAAAGATGTTGGATCAAGATGAAATGGATGGGTAGAATTTGATCTTAGTAAACTAACAAAACTACGTAGTTTTGAAGTCTTCTAGGCCAAAGCATATGGACCAAGTCTTGGGCTGTTGGGCCACCGGTTTTGGTCCAATATTTGGGCCAATTTTGGCTTTAAAAATGATTAAACCCAATCCCCTAACCCTCATCAAATTATTTAACATAATCTAATTTAAAAGCCTAAAAATACACATATAAGAATTCTAAAATTTATAATGTAAAGAAAAAGTCAAGAGCAAAAATTAGGCATTTACAAGTGCCCCTCTTTGCTCGAGAACATGGAGAGTTTTCGTGCAAAGAAAAGTAAATGCCATGGCTGATTTTTGCTCAAATATCACTCCACTGAAAGCATTTTTGAAAAAATGGTGACCGGACCTTGCCTTCGAGGTTGCCTACAAATCCTTGGCTATAAAGGAACCATATCAGTGTAGTTCTAAGAAAATTTGGTAGTTGGGACTACCGAACACTAGAGTTAAGACTGCTTGATGCTGTTGTTGTCACTGTTACTCGCTTCTTACATCAAAAGAAAAAGAGAAGAGCACTACATATGCCTGCAAGCTAAGAGTTACAAAATTCCTATCTATGTGTCTTGTTGATCCAAATCTTTATTCTTGACCTGTTCGCTTGTGTTGACCTTAGATTGGATCTTGATGCTATTTGAAGTAAAGATTATGGCTCGTTCTCGATTGCTTGCTTTCCGGATCAGAATTTGATAAAATGAATATTGAGAAGTTGGGCTTGCTGACACATTATCAAAGCTAAACTCCAACTATCTTGTGATCGAAAGACTTCTTTCTTCTGATGAGAAACTGAAACTGCAAGCTTTAATCGTCACTTGTGCTATACAGCAGAGCCTGCAAAGCCATCAAAGAAGAACAAAACGAACAAAAATTGTCTGCCCCAGTTTAGCACTAGAAAAATATTGTGAGCTATTAAAGAAAGCTATAAACTATCTAATTTATTGAAATGAAGACAGAGGAAGTAGTACAAACTAGCTATGTGAGGATATACAACCACGAGGGGTAGTACCTTATGTTACCAAAGCAATAGATTTAGAGGATGGTAACCTGTATTACTAGGAAGGAAATAAAACTAGGGGTTGGTGCCCTGTATTATTGATAAAGTACTGAATCCCTCTAGGCGAAACGGTTCTACCTGAGTTAAGCTACGCAAAACAACCTGAGTGAAGAGTACTTTTACCTGGACTATGAGCTGGATCCCCCTAGGCGAAACGGTTCTACCTGAGTTAAGCTACGTAAAACACCCTAAGTAAAGAGTACTTCTACCCTAAACTATGAGCTGGATTCCCCTAGGAAAAACGGTTCTACCTGAGTTAAGCTACGTAAAACATCCTGAGCGAAGAGTACCTCTACTCGGAATAGTGAGCTGGATCCCCCTAGGCGAAATGGCTCTACCTGAGTTAAGCTACGTAAAACATCCTGAGCGAATGGTACTTCTACTCGGAACTATGAGCTGGATCCCCCTAGGTGAAATGGCTCTACCTGAGTTAAGCTATGTAAAACATCCTGAGCGAAGAGTACTTCTACTCGGAACTATGAGCTGGATCCCCCTAGGCGAAAGGATTCTACCTGAGTTAAGATACAAAAATGGGAGGTGTGAACAATAGTGATGCATGCTCAAAATAAAAGAAATGGAGATATTAATGAGCTTACGTTTGGTGACATTCGTTCTTTTAGAATCGTCATTCTACACTGCTTTGTTCTAGCTTCAAACAAAGAAAAATTTGTGAGTTTTCAAAGTGGTGGTTAGTTTGTGGCGTTGATGCCTTGATGCCTTGAGTAGTTTGATTCATGGCCACTGTTGTCGAAGAACCGATTCTGTCAGTGTGGTACCGAGATGCTCGGCTGCTCTATATCATTTTCTAGAGACCTTGGCTTTCCAATGTTGCCCCCAACTTTTTCATACCCAGATGACCATGGTACCGCTACCCTTGTCTTTAAGGAAAGGCTTTTTTCTTTAAAATCAAACTCAGTTTTCTTGCACCCAGTATTAGTTTGTGTCCGTAGTGCTTATCAACTTTTCTCATGAAGCAGGTCTTGCTTAGGCGACCTTTTTATTTTCTTTGAGACACTTTATTCGTCTTATCAAATGAGATCATAGATGGATTCGTGCCTTCGTCAATGCCATATATGCCCTAAATTGTGCTCGATATTACGAGGAAACTATAGCCAGTTTTGCAGCCCTTTCTTTGCTTTGATTTTGATGCAGGATTAGACCGAAAGGGACTCAAAGAAAAATTATGGGTAAAATAGAATGGCGATGCATGATTTTAAATTGTTCGCATACCTCTTTCATCAAATGACTATTTAGATTGGTTGCATTGTCAGTGATAATGGTCTTTGGGATACCAAAGCGACAGATGATGTTGGAATGAACAAAGTCTACCACTGCTTTCTTGGTGACTGCTTTGAAAGTGATGGCCTCCACCCCCTTAGTGAAGTAATCAATTGCAACCAAAATGAATCTATGCCCATTTGAAGCCTTTGGCTCGATTGGCCCAATAACATCCATTCCCCAAGCAACGAAAGGCCAAGGAGAGGACATAGGATGCAACTCCGAAGGAGGCGAGTGAATCAGGTCACCGTGAATTTGGCATTGGTAACACTTGGGAACAAAATTGAAGCAATCTCGCTCCATAGTAAACCAATAATACCCTGCACGCAGAATCTTCTTCGCCAAAGCATATCCATTCATGTGAGGTCCGGATACCCCCGAATGCACTTCGCTCATGATCTGCTCCGCTTCAGCGGCATCTATGAATCTCAACAAATTTAAATCTGGGGTCCTCTTGTACAGAATTTTCCCATTTAGGAAGAAACCACTGGCAAGCTGCCTTATATTTCTTTTTTGATCTCCTTTGGCATGTTCTGGATATTCTCTTGTTTTCAGGAATCGTTTTATGTCATGATATCATGGTTCACCATCTGGTTCTGTCTCAATTGTATTGCAGTAACCGTGTTTATTCCGAACTTGGATTTCTAGTGGATCAATATGAGTGTTGCCTGGATAAGGGAGCATCGAGGCTAAAGTTGCCAAGGCATCGACTAGCTCGTTGTGAAACTTAGGAATGTACGTAAACTCAATAGATTTGAATCTTTTGTTCAAGTCTTGCACACATTGTCTGTATGGAATAAGCTTGATGTCTCGAGTCTTCCATTCGCCCTGGGCTTGCCAGATAAGCAAGTCAGAATCTCCCATAACCAATAGTTCATGCACATCAAGATCAATGGCCATTTTCAGACCCATGATACAAGCTTCGTATTCAGCCATATTATTGGTACAGAAGAACCGATGTCGGGCCATTAGAGGGTAATGATGTCCAATAGGTGAGATAAGGATTGCCCCGATACCAACTCCTTTGATATTGACAGCCCCATCAAAATACATTTTCCATACAGGGTTATCGTTTTGAACTGCTTCCTCTATTGAGTTGACCTCTTCATCTGGGAAGTATGTGCTAAGTGGAATGTACTCATCATCAACTGGATTCTCTACCAAATGATCTGCCAAAGTCTGTGCTTTCATCATGGTGCGAGTGACATAGACAATGTCGAACTCTGTGAGCAGGATTTGCCATTTTACGAGCCTTCCAGTGGGCATTGGCTTTAGAAAGATGTACTTCAAAGGATCCATTCTGGATATGAGGTAAGTATTGTAGGCCAAAAGATAATGTCTCACCTTCTGAGCGATCCAAGTCAAGGTACAACATGTCCTTTCTAAAAGGGTGTACTTAGACTCATAATTGGTGAACTTCTTGCACAAATAATAGATTGCCTGTTCCTTTTTTCCTGCTACATCATGTTGCCCCAGAACGCATCCAAAGGAATTATCCATCAGTGATAGATATAAAAACGAAGGCCTACCAGGTTCAGGTCAGACCAGTATTAGGGTTTTTGACAGATAATCTTTGATCCTGTCAAAAGCTTTTTGGAAATTGTCTGTCCACCTGATAGCGGCATCCTTTTTAGCAACTTAAAGATGCGCTCGCACGTGGTTGTGAGTTGCGCAATGAACCTACTGATATAGTTCAACCTCCCGAAAAAATTCATAACTTCCTTTTTGTTCTTCGGGGGTGGCAAATATCGAATAGACTTTATCTTGGATAGATCCAATTTGATTCCTCTTCGGCTAACTAGAAACCGAGGAGATTCCCAGATGGAACCTCAAATGCAAACTTGGCTGGATTAAGCTTAAGGTCATACCTTCAAAGCCGTTCAAAGAACTTTTTCAAATCGAACACGTGATCAGCTTGTGTCTTTGATTTAATGATGACATCATCGATATATACTTCAATCTCTTAGTGCATCATGTAGTGAAAAATGGTGGTCATGGCCCTTATTTAAGTTGCCCCTGAATTCTTTAAACCGAATGGCATGACCCTGTAACAATAAGTATCCCATGGAGTGGTGAAAGCGGTCTTTTCTACACCATCCTCATCCATTAGAATTTTGTGGTACCCAGCATAGCAATCCACGAACAATTGTATCTCATGCTTTGCGTAATTATATACAAGAATGTGGATATTTGGTAAAGGAAAATTATCCTTTGGACTTGCTTTATTCAGGTCCCTATAGTCAACACAAACTCTGGTTTTTCGTCCTTCTTTGGCACATGCACAACATTTGCCACCCAGGTGGTGTATCGGACAGCTCTGACCACATTGGTACTCAGTTGCTTCATTATTTCCTCTTTGATTTTGTCACTCATGTCTATTTTAAATTTTCGTTGCTTTTGTTGGACTAGTGGAAAACCAAGATACGTAGGAAGCTTATGAACCACTAGATTAACACTTAAACCCGGCGTATCATCATAAGACCAAGCAAACACATCTTTGTATTCAAATAAAAGTTGAATCAAGGCATCTTTGGTTTTTTGTTCAGTGTGAATTCTTATCTTCATTTCTCTAACTTCTTCATGACTTCCGATATTAATTGGCTCAGTTTCATTGAGGTTGGGCTTAGGCTTGGTTTCAAATTGTTCAAACTCTTTTTTTATTTTCTCGACAACCTCATCTTCATCATATTCAACCTCTTGATGCATTATTTCGATATTAGACAACTTTTTAAGAACTGGGCGTGAATTCCTCATGCATGTCATGTTATTAAAGCCGGCATTAACAAAACTGAAATGGAAATAAAATACAGGAATTAGGAAAAGGAAAAGATAGAAAACTTAATAGGAAACTGAACTGCCTTTCATTGAATTCGAAAGGATAGAAGGGTTAACATCAAAACAAAACAATCATACTGAGATGTTTTGATTACAACCTTGAAAGTAACAAAATACAAAAAAAACTACAAAAGCAAACTACCAAGACTCCTTCCTTATGAGGAGAGGAGTTGCTTCCAGTTGTTGAGCATGGTGTCTGGGCCAATTAGTTGCAGCACGACTAGTGCCTTCACCAGCCTGGATCATATTCACTTCAGAAAACATTTGGCTAAGGCCATGACAAATTTATCTATGTTTGTATGTGCCGAGGAATTTTGACCCTCTTGGAGTCGTGGCTTGACAAAAGTGTAGAAAATATGATGGATAGGTTGTTGCAAGACCCATCCATGCTTTTTGCAGTGCTTGGCTTTGTTCTCGTCGGCTTGTGTTGGTCTGAAGCCTAGGCCAAAAGTACCCTGATTACTAAACGGAGAAATAGGCTCCAAAATTCCTTGCAATGATACCCCCAAGCCTTTTCCCGGCTCTTAACCTTGTCTCAACATAACTGCAGCCACCATTATAGATGTGGCGGAAAGACGAGGATGTAGAATAGGCTTTCCTTCCTCAACATGGTCCACAACAACCACTTCAAAATCCTGATAGACAATGGACTCACACCCTTCCTTGGCCTCAATATAGGGGATTACCAGGTCTTTATAAATGGAAGACTCATCTTCCCCATGAACAATAATTTCTTGCCTATCATGTTTGGATTTGAGCATCTGATGCAAGGTGGATGGCACAGCTCGGGCCGTATGGATCCATGGCCTTCCAAGAGGAAAGTTATAAGAAATATCCATGTCCACTACTTGGAAGACAATCTCAAAGTCAACCAGCCCAATCGTCATGGTGGGGTTGATCTCCCCGATGGTATCTCTCGCTGAGCCATCAAAAGCCCGGATGCGAACATTGCTGGGTCGGATTCTGTATGTATTGATCTTCATGCTTTGCAAGGTAGAGAGAGGGCATACATCTACACTTGATCCTCCATCAACCATGACTCACTTTACATAATTCCCCTCACATTTGACCATCAAGTGCAAAGCCCTATTGTGCCGACTCCCTCCTCGAGAAGTCCATCATCAGTAAAGGAGATTATGTTCTCCTCAAAAAATCTGTTGGCTATCTTCTCTAACTGATTCAGTGTGGTCTCCTCTAAGATATGTGCCTCGTTCAGGACCTTGATTAGTACACGAGCATGCTCTTTGGAATGTATGAGCAGAGATAGTAGAGAGATTTTGGTTGGAGTCTTTCTTAGCTGGTCAATGATTGAGTAATCCTGAACTTTCATCTTTTTCAAAAACTCTTCCACCTCTGCTTCAGTGACTGGTTTCTTTAATGGCAATTGGCCTTCTCTGATTTGCTTGGCCTTCTTAAACTCTTATGGAGAGTAACACCTCCCCAATAGAGTCAAACCTCCAGTTTCCTTGCCTTTGTAGGTCATCACAGTTTTGTTGTAGTTCTAAGGAATGGTTTTCGTGTTTGTCACAGGGGGTTGCACGACAAGTTTGATTATGATCGACTCGGTTATGCCATTCGTACCACTCTAAATCTGCTTTGTATTTAGGTGGCCTCCAAGGACATATAACCTTCGGCTTGGAACATTGGAGCGAACTTCCAATATTGAGATTTTTGGAACAAATAAAGTTTCCTTCTTTGAGTTCTGGGCGCCTTTCACAATCAATGGCACATCTCGGCTAGGACTTACTTCCAGACCTATTTCTTATTGAATTGCACCCACTGTCATTTTTGCTCGATTGACCGACTTGTATTCTTGATCTCGACTAATCATTCCCACAAAATGAACATCATTGTGCGCTGGCAACAGGTTGTTTGTCCCATTAGGAGTGTCCTCTCCATTTGTCACTACAATCAATTTTTTTAGAAATAAGCCTCTCTATGGCTCTTTTCAGAATCTAACAGTCATTAGTACTATGCCCTGGAGCACCTGAATGATATTCACATCTAGCATTTGCTTGAAATCCATGTGAATCAGGATGCATATGGTGGGGAGCGATGGGTCCAATCACACCAATTTGCTTCAGCTTCTGGAATAGACTAGAGTATGATTCGGCCAATGGAGTGAATTTTTTTGCCGGCCTCTACTCTCGACCATAATCCTGCCTGGGACGAGCATTGTAGGGTGCTCAAAAATTTTGCTGCTGAGGTCGGGGGGCCCTTGGAGCTGGTGCCCGTACCTGCTGATTGGGAGGCCGAGCATATGATTGAGCATTGAACACCGTATATTATGGTGGGCCCACAGAGTATTGAGGAATTGGCGAGGGATAATAGTGTTGAGGGTAGCTGGATTTCCCCTACTGAACTTGCACATAAGGGTGTGATGCCCCTCTTTGAACTTCCCTAGATTCCGAAGCCATCATGGACCCTTCATCTTTCTTTTTTCTATTTGCAAAACCTCTCGATCCATTTTGGATAGCTTGGGTGGTGGCTTTGAGAGCAGCTTGACTTACAATTCTGCTAGCCTTGAGGCCATTTTCGACCATCTCCCATATTTTGATTGCTTGTGCAAAAGGTCTACCCATCAAGGACATCATGTTATGAAAGTAATCAGGCTCTTGAGCCTCCAGAAAAATAGTGATCAACTCGTGGATATACATGGGTGGCTTAACTCTAGCCTCTTGCTCCCTCCACTTGATGGCATACTCCTTAAAACTTTCGGTTGACTTTTTCTTCATATTGAACAAGGAATTACGATTCAGCACAATATCAATGTTGTATTGAAATTGTTTGATGAAGGCCTGGGCCATGTCATCCCAAACATGCCAGTGAGAGATATCTTGGTCAATGAACCATTCGGAAGCTACCCCATAAGGCTTTCCCCAAAGTAAGCCATCAAAAACTCTTCCTTTCCTCCTACACCCCTCAGCTGGTTACAGTACCTTTTCAAGTGGGCGATCGGGTCGCCGTGTCCATCATATTTCTCAAATTTGGGGTCTTGAACCCTCGTGGCAAATGGATGTGAGGGAACATGCATAGATCACTGAATGAAACACTTTTGTGACCACCTAATCAATGTATGTTCTTTATATTCTGTTCAAGACTTTTCATTTTCCTGGCCATCTCATTTGGCTCAACCGTTGTGGAAGGCTTTTCATTTTCCACTGGTGACTCGTACTGAGGAGTCTGATTGTATAGAGACGAGACCCTGAAAGCCATATTTCGAGAGTAATATTGGCCATCATAAGCATGAGATGGTGGATCATTGTTAGCATGAGATGGTGGCTCATTGTTTGGCCTTGTCACAGGAGGTGGTGGCGGGATTGTATATACCGGTGCGCCAGACACGACGAGAGGGGTGTTCTTGACCGAGGCGACTGGGGGTCACATCTTAGAGGTACTGGGGGCCGCATGGAGGCTATAGTTTGGCACATACCCTTGTGGTAGAATGTGATCGCTCGTTGCACGGAGCGGTGGTTGAGTAGCCTGGGGTATGGTGGAAATTCCTTCTGAAGGACCTTGGGTGGAGGTCGACCGGAAACCCAAGCTTGATATACATTTGAGAGTTGCTGTCTCAATTTTCTTATCTCCTCTGACTCTTGCTCAACTGACTAACCCTGCGGATTGTCACTGACCAACTCGATTTCATCACCGTTATCCATTACCACCGCTCCCTTAGATCTTGTGAAGTAATGACGTGTTGCCAGTTTCACCACAAACCAACCACCTTAAGCTTACTAGATAAGAGGCAACAAATGTGTTAGGGTTAAGCATTTTACATATAGGAATCACACATAGATATGCTATGCTCCTAAAATATCACCATCTCTAACATGCTTTTGGAAGGCTTCATGTTTCATTCTGGCTTATCAGCTTGTTGCTTATTGACACTATTATTTCCTCCTTTTTTTCGTTTTCTTTCCTTTCACACGCCTTGTTTTGATCCCTCACTTTAGAGTCATTAAAAAAATATTTGATCGAACCTTTTGTGGGTTGCCTACATATCATGTCGCCGCATGAATCGGATCATTATGTAGTTCATGACCATTTTTTATTTACAAAACAAACATCATTTTGGTTCATTTTCTAATTTTTCTAAATAAAATCTTTTTCATTGATTTTCAATATATATATATATATAAATATATATATATTGATACAAGACTCAAAAAACAAGAATTACATAAAGATAAATATTTAAACAAGACCAGATTTGACTCAAACAGACTTTTTTAAAAATAAAAGGCAAAATAACAAAAGGCTCTTAAAAACTCAAAGATAACAAAAGAATAATCAAAAGGACTGCTAACTAAAGAAGACTTTGAACTCTACAATAGAATCCACCGACATCACTGTAATCAAGGCTCTTGTTCCTGCGGATGATCCCCAACATTGTGGTATATCCTCTCCAAGTCTATAGATATATGATGAGCAACGTTCAATGATACTTCTACAAACCACTCAGGCGTCATTCCCTAGCAACTCCTGCATGCTCTTGAGGTATATGTGATACCTCGAGGATCTTTCCCTTAATGTATTCTGGAGCCAAATGCAACTCTTGGTTTTACTGACCACGAGTCTCAGCTAGATCCAGCGCATCACCCTCGTGGTCCAAGGCCATATTTTTATGGCACTGATTTTCTAGTAACTCCCCCTCAAACCGATTGATCATAGTTTGGTAGTGATGTCTTTCTACTTCAAACTCCGCGATCTGGATCTCCTTGCTTGACTCAGCTCCCCCTATCTTCTCCCTCAGACCTTGGATTAATAGAGAAAAACCTCTACGCTCATGATCATGGACCACCTTGAACCGGCTTCTCTTTCTTCTTGTTGTTGAGCGGCAGTGATCACTTTTTTTGCCTCATTTGAGCTTTGAGTGCTCGCCTCTCTTATGCCCACTGTAGCCTTTTCCCTCTCAAAATCAACCTATTGTTTGTCCATGGCTGTCTCTAGAATGCCCTTATCTTCTTGCAAAATATCAATACGAGATTGGAACTATTGTGCCACCTCCCTTCTGGTTTGTCTAACTCTAGCCTCGATCTCCTTCTTCCAACCAACTGCATGCCGTATGGATATTTCTAGCCTTTGCTCGGGGATAGCCTGGTTATGAAACCACTTAAGGAATGTGAGGCTTACCTTGCACTGCTCACGATCAGCTACCATCTCGTCCAAATCAGAAAATCGACCACTAAACCAAACCTTTTGTGCATATGACTCCCTTGGAGGTTCCACTCCCTTGAATTCCCATAGAACGGACACATGTCCTCAATCGGGGGACTCTTTTGCTCTCTTCCTAGCTGGCGCGTGGCGCATATGGTTGGAAAACTCTGAAACCCATGAGTATGAAGAACAGGCGATACGTCAACATATGCATGACCCTAGCAAAAGGGAATCAATAATAGTTCCAAGTCATTCTATCAGCACTTAATGAACCAAGTAATGTCCGTTAGGCCCTCACCCCCTCTGGAAGATTACAACTTGCAACTTTGTCTGGATGACATATAATGTAATTCAGCCAATTATCATTGAAATTTACTACTATTGGATGATGATAAAGGTGCTCTATATACCATATATGCAGCAAGATATTGCATCTCTCGAAGTATTCTTCACCTTCTTGGCAACGAGTCAAAGCTCGAAAGATATCTCCCAAAATCATGGGAAGAATGGCATGATCCTCGCTACTTTGCAAATACAAGACTACCACAACCAATTGAATTCTGATGCAACCACCACACTCTGGAAAGACCATGATCCCTAGAAATGATATCATGAACACGAAGATTCTTAACGCCCTCCAAGCGTCGTAACTCAATTGGTTGACGAATTCTATGCCTAAGAAGTTTTCAAACCCTTTCTTGTCCCTAAACCTGTCATAAAGATATTCCAACAGAACCCAACCTTCGTATAAGAAAACCATTGGAATTCGACGGAGGCATACTTCTTTAAAAAGTTGTGCACACCAACTTTTCTCGGAGCAACAGGCTTTTTCCACGAAAGTCTCTCCCCAATTCGGTGAACCCACCTAATTCTTCCAATGTAGGCATCATTTCACAATCTTTGAACCTGAAGAAATTGTTGACGGGGACCCAAAAACCAAGTAGAGCCTTGATTAAATCTCTGTTAGGCTTAATTCCCATGATGTTTGTGAGGAACTTGAGGTGCTTAAATACTTGATTATGTTCCTATGTAGCAAAACTAGCCCACCAATTACAGATATTACTTGGGGTCTTATCTCTTATCAAGAACATATGAGGTATCTCGTCCCTTATCCTTTTCTGACTACTTCTTTGTGGAGAACTCATGGTGAACTTAAGAATAAGATAAAAAGAGTCAGGATTTACCTAAACTATATGCAAATTCTGATAATTCCCTCTTTTTTTGCCAATTTAGGACTCGATCTATTTTTTTTACTTTATTATTATTATAATATATATTTTTTGAAATTACCGGACACAAAAGTTGAGATGATAAAAGCAGAAAAATGGCTATTATTACAAAGGCAGCCATTTGATACTTGCAAAGAAGGCATAAAAGATGTCTCGGCAAAAATAGCTAAACATAGGAACAAAATGATAAAAAAAATAGACAAAATAATAAATAAATAAAAAAATTATTTTTTACAAAAATGACCCTTCGCTACTCCCGAGAGGGGTTCAAAGGTTGTATTAGCAAATATAACCAGACAAAACTAGTTAAAATTGGCTGCTTTTGTGAAAACAACCCTTCGGTACTTTCGGAAAGGTTTAAAGCTACCTCGACAAAAAATGGCCAGACATAAGGGCAAAATGGTAAAAGGTAAATAAATATGATAAAGTAGCTATTTTTACAAAAACGACTCTTTGGTACTTCCCAAGAAGATTTTAAGGCTGTCTTGGCAAAACAGCCGGAGCAGGAGGACAAAACAGTAAAAAGGTGACCAAAATAGCATTTTTTCGAAAATTTTATGCACATGCGAAATTTTATGCTCCCTTTTTTGAAAAATGTGGGCTGAACCCGATGGAGGTTGCCTACGTATCTCACATCCGATGAGAATCAAACCCGTGTTGTTCGATAAAATCGAATATTTTTCATTTTTGATTTTTTATTAAAATTAATCTTTACACTTCACGGCAGACTACTGCAATTTTTTTTTTAAAAAGATTTATTTGTTTTAAACTAGGAGAATGATTCTTCTTTTTTTCATTTTTAATAATTACACTAATTTTAAAGCTGGTCGACAATGCAAGTAAGCCTTCCAAATGATGTATCAAGTAGCACATAGGTGAACATGATGGTCTCAAAGAGGATACCTGTATTATACGGACACGACCCCTGTGCCGAGTTTTGCTAAGTCAAATGCACGTGATGTACATAAAAGCAAACCTACTAGGAATATCCGACATGAGGTTTGTTCTTCTAGGTTTAAATCCTGGTGGAGAAGGTATCTAGACTGGTTTACTCGAGCGAACAACTCGAGCCGAGGAGGGTCAATGTACTAGTAGCATTGCTTTCCTACTTAACTGATGGTGCTCCCTGCCTAAAACATGTGTAACTAAAATCCTTCACCTGGTGACAAGCACCTCGGCTATCTTAAAGAAAGTGGGCTATGTCAAGCAAATGCCCAATTTTTAATGTCAAGAAGACTAAGAGAGGGTGCGTGAGAAGACAGTTTATATGTACAGTTCAACAATATCAAAACGGTAAAAAGTGAACATGTAGCATATTAGGCACAAATAAATCACATTATATACAAAATTAATAAAGCCAAATAAAACTCAACATGTACAAGCTCGAAATCTTGTTATTCCCCAGCAGAGTCGCCAGAGCTGTCACACCCCTTTCTACCCCCAAAAGATATGTGTATGGATTTGTGGGTTAAAGAGTTTTTCCAATTAAAGTGACAATTTTGAAATAAGGATTATTATGTTTACAGAGTCGCCACATGGAATTGATTTTTGGGTGTTCCAAGTCACCTTTTATTTGAATCCCTATTCAAAGGAAGATTTAACTCTTTTATATCGGTCTGCTAAAATAAAGTTCGGATAAGGAATTCTGGTGACCGGGGAGAAGGTGTAAGACATTCCTCGAGTCCCGTGGTTCTAGCACGGTCGCTTTATCGACTTAAAACTTGGCTTGAATTAATTTTGGACAAACCGTGATTTATATGATTTTTATGTTTTACCTATCCGCTTCTATTTCTTAAATTTTAGAATTATAAAAAAAGGATTTGGATAAATTACGTCTTCATAACCACGCTAAGCAAGCGAATGCGTGACCGAATAACAAAATAATTAGCTTATTATAATTGCACGTCGCAAGCGAATCCACAATCACGACAATCAACTATTTGTAGTACCTTTGAGAAATTACTATATTTGAGAAAATTGATTCTTGAAGATTATTAGAAAAAGTTAACTATCGCGCCACGCAAGCAAATCCACAATTTTAACAAAGGATTAACTAAATTAAAAATTAACTGAAACTAACGGGTATGGTATAAGATTACTGAATTAACTTATTACATGTTAAAAATCACACTACGCAAGCGATTCCGTGAGTTAAAGAGCGCCTACTAATTTCCTAGCGTTTAAATTAATTAATTAAGAAAGAGAGTAAATTATTTAATTAATTATTCAAGAGGAGAGAATATACTACTATTGAATTTTATTTAACTAACCTATAGCTTGAACTTGTCAGGCTTATGCTTATTGGAGTTGCATGACATTACACCACTTATTTGTTTGTAAACAAAAAGGGTTGGTTTATTGAATAAGAAAAGAACTCATCTTATGGATACTTGATATCAATGAGCCAAATCAGTAAGTTATATATATACTTGAAGCCTATTAGTAGTTACACCCCATATCTCTTTTTAAGTCCCACAAAACAAACTTTATTTCAACCTAATTACCATGAAACTGACCAAATTTGATGATAATAACAATTCACCTCAATAAATGATGTAACCGAAACATGATAAAAGCTCATTGAATTCTAACGCTAATAAACGAAATAAAGATTCAAGCAAAATTCAACAAGGATATTTTTATAAACTAAAGAAATTAGATTCACATCTACAACATGCTCACCTAAAGTAGATTAAGGACTTTTAAGTACAATAAGGTGAGAAATAGACTTTCAAATACTAGATAACAATAAGTATAGAGTTATCTTCTAAAAGCAATAACTACTGCAGATTTACATGTTTTTATACATAGGTACAACATTTATTCTTAAGCAAAGATCAAGTACAACATGCTTCAGCCATCCGAACAAGTTCGAATCTTCTTATTACTATCAAAAATCTGCAATACAAAGACGTAGGAATTACCTGGTTCATAGAATAAAAATACAACAATGAGATGAGCAGAAACATCAGCAAAATAGCAGAAAAACAGCAATGAAAATGAGCAAAAACAGCAGCAAATTCGTATCCAAACAGCCCTAAAACCTTAGAGAAGAAGCCCAAAATCAACTCTAAAAGACTTTTTCTTTTTTGAAGAATTTTCACTCTAAGAAACACTCATAAATCTCACAATTTCAGCTTACTTTCTTTAAGTTAAGCTGCTGATTTTTACTCCTAAAATTGTATTTTTTAGTGTGTAAAATTGTCTAGCAGATGTGTGTTCCAACAACTCTCAAGGTATGTGTAAGTGTAAGATAGAGCCCCCCCCTAAGTGTGAAAGAATGACCTCTTTAAGTAGGAAAACAAAGTCTTTTTGGACCGATTTTGTTTCATAAAAAATCTGTCCAAAAGGACCAACTTTTGTATGCCAAAACAGTCCACTTTTCACCAAAAATCTGACACAAAGCAAGGTAGTTGTATTTTTCAGCATGCTTAAACAGTAAAAGCAAACTAACATGTACTTATTTCATGATTACCACATTCTAACTTTCAGCTTTACACCAAAACAGTACCACCCTATTTGATTCAAACTAAACCAAGTAAACAAAGAACCTAATCATTCACCAATTGAACTGCTAAAGCAAACACACTTAGATTGAACTAGAATGAGGATTCAAATGAACTAGATCAAATTGGTTCAACCTACGCAAGTTACGATAAAGCGACTAATACTACAATCTATTATATGAAGCAGAAGTTAAACAAAATTATTGAATCATCGACGAAAGATAACATCGACGAAATGACTTGCTAGATGAACACTGATTCGATAACACTAAAGATTAGTTTGGTCAATAACAATCTGATAAAAAACTATGCTAGATAGTGATAACCAATAAAATAAACCTAAACCCTAAATAACAAACAACAAACCCATATAGAAAATATTAAAAAAAATCAGAAATTATCCTACTACTATTAAAAGATCAGAAATTAATTAAAGTGATGACGCTTATACCCATCAAACGTGCTTGAACTGTTCGAGCCACGAGAAGACGCCGAAGATATGAAGTTGTAGTTTCCCAACCCTAAAACACTCATTTCACTCCGGCTAATGCTAAAACAAAGGGATTCCAACATTATGCCGGAAGGAAAAGAGGATTCTCGGGTCGAAAGAAATGAAGATGGAGAAGCAGTGGTGGCAGGCGGCAGGTAATGGGGTGGTTAACGGTGGCTGGCCAAAGTTTGCCGTTTTTTGGAGGGGTTTGGAAGGTTTTGGGGTGGGGAATGGAGAAGAGGAGGGTGAGAGGAGGCCGGTGGTGTAAAAGTTTTGGAGTTTGGGGTGGTGAGCGGCGGCTAGAGTTTCAATTAAGCTTAGATTTACAGAGATTGAGAGGGGTAATGGGGATTTGGGGTTTGGATTCATGGAGAGGAGGTTGAGCGGAAGAAATGGTGAAATTTTGGGGTGGTTTGGAGGTGGTCCGCAGGCGGTAGAGATTTCCAGCCGACGGAGATGGGCGCGACCGATGGAGGTGGCAGAGAGGAGAAAGAGAAGAGAGAAGAAGAAGAAGAAAGGGGGAGAGTAATAAGAGAAATGGGGCAATTGCTTTGGGATTTTAGGCTTTATATACCTAAGGCAGAGAGTGAATGAGAACCGTTGGATCAAGATGGAATGGATGGGTAGGATTTGATCTTAGTAAACTAACAAAACAACATAGTTTTGAAGTCATCCAGGCCAAAGCATATGGACCAAGTCTTGGGCTGTTGGGCCACCAGTTTTGGTCCAATATTTAGGCCAATTTTGGTTTTAAAAATGATTAAACCCAATCCCTAACCCTCATATCAAATTATTTAACATAATCTAATTTAAAAGCCTAAAAATACATACATAAGAATTCTAAAATTTATAATGTAAAGAAAAGGTCAAGAGCAAAAATTAGGCATTTACACTAATCGCTAACTTGATTGACGCTAACTCATAGGTTTCCATCAACATCAACCTGCCAATTGATTATGACCATAGATCCAAACGAGCATGTAAGCTCCTATACATGTGCAATAAAAGTCAATGACCTAGAAGACGACAATATCGAGTCGGTGTTGTTGATGAAATTTAGGGAAACCTTGTCCAAAGGAGCGATGATATTGTACCATAACTTGTCTCCACATTTCATTGATTCCTTTGCTATGCTTGCAGATGCCTTTGTTAAGGCCTATGCTGGAACCAACAAGGTCGAGACAAAGAAATCGAACCTCTTCAAAGTCAAGTAGAAAGACAAAGAGATGCTTAGGAAGTTCATGTCAAGATTCCAGATGGAGCGAATGGATCTGCCCCCAGTCTCAAATGATTGAGTCATTCAGGCATTCACTTAAGGGCTCAACCCTCGAAGTTTTATTTATTCTCAACAATTGAAGCATAAGTTGGTAGAGTACCCGGAAGTTACTTGGGCCGATGTCCATAACAGGTATCAATCGAATATTAGAGTCGAGGACGACAGCTAGGGGTCTCCCCTGTTCTATTTAACCTAATAGAGAAAGCGACAGGTCTAAAAGAATTATGGACCAGAAGGTAAGGTTGGTCAGAGATCGGTATCAGCCAACAACTCAAATAGACGGGGAAACGGGACCGGTCGTCGCCCAACCAGGAACGACAAGAGAAGTGAACAAGGACCTATCAACTGGGTTCTAATGGAAAAACGGTTTTGATAGATCACTTGGGGGCAGGGAAGCCCCGAGATCATCGTAATATAACTTTAACATGGACGTTGCAAGTATAGTGTCGGCCATTGGCCGCATCAAGGAGACCAAATGGCTTAGGCCACTTCAGTTTTATCATACACAGAGGGATCACAACTTAGTGTGTAAATACCATGGTACTCATGGTCACATGACCAAAGATTGTCAACAGCTAAGGGAGGAAGTGGCTCGACTACTCAACAACTAGCACCTTCGGGAATTCCTAAGTGAGCCAGCCAAAAATCATTTCAAAAATAGGGATGCCAACAAAAAATTGTGAAAGAGGAGCCTCAATACATGATCAAGATGATCAATGGGGGAGTGGATGTCCCACAAGGGCCAATGATAAAATATACCAAAATTTCTATCATAAGGGAAAAATGCACCCGGGATTACGTCCTGGAGGGGTCCATCTTGTCACGACCCAAACCGATGGGCCGCGACGGATGCCTCAGTCCTACCTGTCAAACACCCCTAAGCATGCATCTATGATATGAACCTGAATAACATCTGCTGCATTACGAAATTAACATACGTGAAGGAAATCTACCATCAAGGCATAGGTACGTATACATGCAGAATACAGTAGGCGAGCCGGCAAGGCTACTATAGACAACTATACATCCAAAATTGAAAGCCGACAACGCCACATACAACCCAACTAGACCTACTGTCTACAGACCTCTAATAGAAACATAGTTATACAAAGATGGGATTGAGCCACGTCATACCTATATACAGTTATAAATACAAACGTATCATACCAAAATCAAAAGAAGCTCCGAATCAAATGGAGCATGCCAACTCTTGCTGATCAGGGATCCTAAGAAGGGGGACCGTCAGCTTGCTTACCTGCACATGCGGGCATAAAATATAGGCCCCCCTGAAATAGGGAATCAGTACGAAAAATGTACTGAGTATGTAAGGCATGAAAATTAGTACGAAAAACACATAGATGAAACATGGAATAAGGAAACACATCTTTAAATCTGAATAACTTTGTAAATTTTGAAATATTTATAATGTCATGCACGTGCGTATAAATATCGTGCCATGCATAGGTATGGGTGTAAATAATATCATCAAGCCACTGAGGGCATCCCATCATATCATCTCGGCCACTGTGGCACATCATCAACATATACCAGCTGATAAGGTGGTGCTGCGGATGTAAAGCCGTAACCTTTTCCCATATCCCATATACATATATCTACATATATACGCGTATATAACGCCATTTGGTCATGGGTCAATGCACATGTATAAATTAGTGAAATGCATGAAAAATACGTAATAATCTCAATATTCCTTCTGGATAAATTTTTTCAACTGTATATTATTCTGAGACCCACGAACAGAAGACAATAATATTTTTCATGGGGAATCAAGAATATAGACACCCCTACCATTTCTATGAATAGAGTAATTTATGGAAACTGTGTGTTTGCTCGTTTCTCCAGTATAATTTGGACCATGCCAAAAAAAGAAGAAAGGGCCTTAACATACCTGGAGTAGGGAAAACTCCGTATAATATTTCGTTGGAAAACCTTCATTGATTGAACGAAATTTGCCTCTGCTCTTTAAAGACTCATGGACCAAATTTGTTCTCTGATTCCTAAAATTTTTGGAATAAACTAAAAATTTTGGTTTCTTGAAATTGAGAGGAAAACTTTCTGGTTCCTTGAGAATTTGAAAGGAATCACGTTTATGTTCCTTGGAAGGTTGGAAAGAACAACATTGTTTTGGTTTCATTTTGATTCATTTTGAATCTTATCAGATACTTAGTTAGTCATCATCTTTCATTTATGCTTAGGTGAGTGACTTCTTAGTCACATTCTTGACATGTTGGATTCTTGCCACATGAATGGGGGATAATTATTAAGTTTTTATCTACTTATTAGTTAATTGGGTAATGTTCCGTTACCCGGTAATTAACTAATTACCCGCATAATTTAAAAATTGCCCCAAATTACTTAAAATTCAACTTATTTTTAATATACTTCATATATACTTTATATATTATACTATCATGGTCATATGGTACCTTGTATGGTACTAGTTCATAATTATTAGGTATTATCGCTCGACCTGTATTTTATTCCAAATTGGCCACTTTCAACGAAACTTGTTTTCTTTAATCCGTGTACCCCTTAGAAATATTCATCCTCGAATGTTCAACTCCCCGTGATCCATATAACTTTGGCAGGGTTGCCTTTGTAACAACACTACTACCAACTTTCCCTGTAGAAGCTTAATAATCCAACGCCACACCGGATCATAATTATGAATAACGACAACGGCCTCACATGACCAACGACAATAACCAACATAAGAATACGTACACGTACCATATGATTATGACGTCTCAGTCGGACTCTTCTCTGGAGGAGGAAATAAGTAGGGATATCTAGACTTCATGTTTTCCTCGGCCTCCCAAGTCATTTCTTCAACATTGTTGTTTCTCCAAAGTACTTTCACGGAGGCTGCCTCTTTATTCCGCAACTTGCGGATTTGTCGGTCTAAGATGGCAACCGGAACTTCCTCGTATGATAAGTCTTTTGTAATTTGTACGTCATTCGTGGGGACCACTCGGGTAGGATCACCAATGCACTTTCGTAACATAGATACGTGAAATACTGGATGGACAAACTCCAATTCCGAGGGCAATTCTAACTCATAGGCTACTTGGCCCATTCTCCGAATGATCCTATAAGGCCCAATATACCGTGGGCTAAGTTTTCCTTTCTCGCCAACCCCATCACACCCTTCATAGGTAACACCTTTAAAAATACCCAGTCATCAACCCCGAACTCTAAATTTTGACGCTATATGTCAGAATATGACTTCTGATGACTCTGAGCTATCAATAGTCGATCCCGAATCAACTTTACTTTTTCTATGGCTTGCTGAACAAGGTATGGCCCATGTAATTCAGATTCTCCAACATCGAACCATCCTATAGGTGACCTACATTTCCGTCCATAAAGAGCTTCGTATGGAGCCATCTGAATACTGGAATGGTAACTATTATTATATGTGAACTTAATTAGCGACAGTTGATCATCCCACCTACCTTTGAAGTCAATATACAAGCTCATAACATATCCTCCAGTGTTTGAATAGTACGCTTAGCCTATCCGTCTGTCTAGGAATGAAATGCTGTACCAAGACTTACTTGAGTCCCCAATCCCTTTTGGAAGGACCTCCAAATGTTAGCTGTAAATTGAGATCCTCTATCCGAGATAATAGATACAGGGACACCATGCAGTCGTCTTTTTTCCTTAATATAAAGTCTTGCATAATCCTCTGAGGAATATGTAGTTCTAACGGGCAGAAATGACTTTGTAAGCCTATCAACAATCACCCATATCAAATCAAACTTATGCTGGGTACGAGGTAAGCCTATGATGAAATCCATATTGATTATTTCCCATTTCCAAGTCGGAATCTCCATAGCCTGCAATAATTCACAGAGTTTTTGATGCTCAATCTTAACCTGCTGACAATTAGGACAGTGAGCAACAAATTCTGCTATATCCTTTTTCATTCCATCCTACCAATACACTTCCCTGATATCATGATACATCTTTGTTGGTCCTGGATGGATAGAATAATGAGAACAATGAGTTTCTCCCATAACCTGCCGATGCAACCCTCCAATATTAGGCACACATAATCGTCCTCGATATCTAAGGACCCCATCTCCTGTAATTTCAAATGGTGTCTTCTCCTTTTGAAGGGTCGTATCCCTATACTGAACTAACATAGGATCCTCATACTGGCGTTCCTTTACTTCAGTTACTAAATAGAATGTTGTCGTATCTTGAAGGGTAGTTCCAATATCACCTGAGTCGAGTAACCGAACTCCAAGACTAGCTAGATGATGAACCTCATGGGCTATCCCCTCTTTTCTAGCTATAAATACGATAGGCTACCCATAGATCTATAGCATAGGGCATCGGCTACTACGTTCGCCTTCCTCGGATGGTATAAAATATCAACGTTATAGTCTTTAAGTAGCTCCGACCATCTCCTTTGACGTAGAGTCAATTCCTTTTGCTTGAAGATGTATTGGAGGATCTTATGATCCGTATAGATATCAACATGAATGCCATACAAGTAGTGCCTCCACATTTTTAGTGCATGAATCACCGCAACAAACTCTAAATCGTGGGTCGGGTAGTTATTCTTGTGCTTTCTTAGTTGTTTAGAAGCATATGCCACAACCTTACCATGCTGCATCAGCACACAACCCAATCCAATGCTTGAAACGTCACAATAGATCACATAACCAACGATCCCTTCTGGAAATGTTAGAACTGGTACTAACGTTAATCTGTCCTTTAATGCCTGGAAACTCCATTCACAAGCATCAGTCCATTAAAACTTTGCTCCCTTCTGAGTCAATTTTGTCAAAGGTGCTGAAAGGGAAGAAAATCCTTCCACGAATCTTATGTAATAACCTGCCAAATCGAGAAAGCTATGAACCTCCGTCAGTGTTGTGGGTCTAGGCCAAGTCTTTACTACCTCAATCTTTTGTGTATCCACCCGGATACCTTCACCCGAAATAACATGCCCAAGGAATGCTATATAGTTCAACCAGAATTCACATTTAGAAAATTTTGCATACAACTTCCCTTCTTGTAAAACTCTGAGCACAATACGCAGATGATCAGCATGCTCATCCTCTAAACGAGAAAACACCAATATATCATCGATAAATACAATTACGAACAGATCTAAAAAGGGCCTGAACACACGGTTCATCAAATCCATGAATACTACTGGGGCATTGGCCAGACCGAATGACATAACTCGAAACTCAAAGTGCCTATATCTAGTCCTGAATGTTGTCTTAGGAATATCTTCATTCTTAACCCTTACCTGATGGTACCCGGACCTCAAGTCTATCTTTGAAAAATACTTAGCGCCTTGCAACTAATCAAATAAATCATCAATTCTCGAGAGCGGGGTACTTATTCTTGATCGTCACCTTATTCAGCTGTCTATAATCAATACACATTCGTAAGGAACCATATTTCTCACAAACAAAACAGGTGCTCCCTACAGTGACGTGCTAGGTCTGATAAAGCCTTTTTCAAGTAAGTCCTTTAATTGTTCTTTCAATTATTTCAGCTCTGCTGGGGCTATTCTATAGGGAGGAATAGATATTGGGTGAGTATCTGGTAGTAGGTCAATAGAAAACTCACTTTCTCGCTCTGGCGGGAGATCCAGAAGCTCATCGGGAAAAACATCGGGAAACTTATTCACCACAGGGATGGACCGAATAGTTAGTGACTCCACTTCCACATCCTGAACCTGAACTAAGTGATAAATGCAACCCTTTCTGATCATCTTCCTTGCCTTGAGGTAGGAAATAAATTTTCCTCTCGGCGACGCTGTATTACCTTTCCATTCTAAAACAGGCTCCCCTGGAAATTGAAATCGGACTATCTTTGATCTACAATCAACGTTGTCATGACAAGAAACCAACCAATCCATACCCATTATAACATCAAATTCTACCATATTTAACTCGATTAAGTCTGCTATGGTAGGTCGATTATGAACTACTATTATACAACCTCTATATACTTTCTTAGCTATCACCGAGTCCCTAACATGTGTATATACCTCAAAAGGTTTAACCAACTTAGGTTTTATTCCAAAGTTACCAGCAACTAGCGGAGTAACATATGATAAGGTGGAACCTGGGTCAATCAGTGCATATACATCATATGAGGAGACTGATAATATACCTGTAACTACATCGGGAGATGACTCCCAGTCCTATCATCCTGCCAACACATAAATGCGGTTCTGAGGGCTGCTCGAGCTAGATGCTCAACCTCTGGCTCTACCACGACTCATTGATGCTTGGGGACCTTGCCCAGGGGGGCGTACTGATAATAACAAACCAGATACAGATCCCGCTGGCTGAGCTATGTTTGCATCACCTCTCATCGGACAATCCCTTATAACGTGGCCCAGATAACCACAAGTATAACAAACACCTAATCCTATACGATATTGCCCGATATGCTGCTTACCATATTGAGTACATCGTAGTAAGGGCATCCTCATCTGATTTGACTCACCCCTATATTGAGAACTTGAGGCCCTGAAATTCTGACCAGACCCTAAATATGTAGAACGATCAAATCTCATACTGCTAAACTGAGGGGGTGCGCTAGCCGATGGCTGGGCTAGATACCTCAAGTACTCCTGCCTCTGACCACCTCGAAACTCACCAGAAGGCCCCGAAGACCTCGCTCTCTTATTCTGGGCCCTATCATGCTCACGATCGGCCCTCTATTTCTGTTTACGCTCCTCTATACCCTGAGTGTATGCCCGCATACAAGAAATATCCATGTCTGGCAGAAGCAAGACCGACATACAATCGTTAAGAAAGTAAGGCTCTAATCTCATCATGAACCAGTGAATCCGATCCTCCATCTTAGATACAATAGTGGGAGCATACCTAGCCTAGGAATCAAACACTATACTCCCGAACACTCATGTTACCCTATTGAAGGGTTAAAAACCTATCAATTCTGGCTTGCGTAAGCTCTGGTGGCAGATAATGACGAAGAAAAGCTTTTGTAAACTCCTGCCATACCGCTGGAGAGGCATCCTCACCCCTGGACAAATCGCAAGACTCGTACCAATTAATTGCAACATCTCAGAGTCTATAGGAAGCTAGCTTAACTGAATCAGTCGTAGTAGCCTTCATTACCCGTAACATCCTCTGCACTCTATCAATAAATACCTGAGGGTCCTCGTCTGGATCTGTCCCAAAGAATATTGGAGGGTCTAAATTAATGAAGTCGCGAACCCTCGCACTAACGGACCTATCTGTATGACCAATACCTACTTCCTGATGTTGAGCCTGTGCGGCTACTAATCGGGTTAATAGCTGAATAACATCTCTCATCTCCTGACTCGGTGCATCTGGGTGAGTTGCTGAATGTACAGGGGCAAGCGCTGGAGCTGGTGCCCCTCGAAGCTCTTCTGCAAATGGCGGGGTATGTAAAGTGTGAGATGGAACCTCACCATGAGACTCTCCCCATGCCCTGGTAACTCGTGGCGCTCGACTAGTAGTCTTACCGGCCACAGACATTCCCTTCTGGGTGGCCGTACTCTTTGGAGGCATCGCTAAAAATATATCATATTATTAGGAACATGAATTCTTGTATCACACGATCTAAGATAAAAAGAGAGGATAACATCCTATATGTCCTATAGCCACATGTTTATAAGTGTGGTGCACGACACACCCATAAACAAGACTCTACTAGACACAGTCTATAGACAACCCTAGGACAGAACTGCTCTAATACCACTTTTGTCACGACCCAAACTGATAGGCCACTATGGGTGCCTGAGTCCTACCTGTCAAACACCCCTAAGCATGCGTCTATGATATGAATCTGAATTAAATCTGTTGCATTACGAAATTAACATACGTGAATAAAACATTCCATCAAGGCATAGGTACGTATACATGCATAATACAGTGGGTGAGCCGGCAAGGCTGCTATAGACAACTATACATCCAAAACTGAAAGCCGACAAGGCCACATACAACCCAACTAGACCTATTGTTTACAGACCTCTAATAGAAACATAGTTGTACAAAGACGGGAATGGGCCATATCATACCCATATACAATTATATATACAAAAGTATCGCACCAAAATCAAAAGGAGCTCCGGATCAAATGGAGCACGCCAACTCTCCCTGATCAGGGATCCTAAGAAAGGGGACCGTCAGCTTGCTTACCTGCACTTGCGGGCATGAAACGCAGGCCCGTGAAATAGGGCGTCAGTACGAAAAATTTACTGAGTATGTAAGGCATGAAAATTAGTACGTAAAAGACATAGATGAAATATGGAATAAGGAAACATATCTTTAAATCTGAATAACTTTGTAACATCTGAAATGTTTATAATGTCATGCATGTGCGTATAAATATCGTGCCATGGATAGGTATGAGTGTACATAATATCATCAAGACCCCTGAGGGCATCCCATCATATCATCTCGGCCACTGTGGATAACATCATCAACATATACCAGCTGATCAGGTGGTGCTACGTATATAATGCCATAACCTTTTCCCATATGCCATATATTTACATATATACGCGTATATAACTCCATCTGGTCATGGGTCAATGCACATATATAAATGAGTGAAATGCATGAAAAATACGTAATAATCTAAATATTCCTTCCGGATAAACTTTTTCAACTGTGTATTATTCTGAGATCCACGAACAGAAGATAATAATATTTTTCATGGGGAACCAAGAATATAGACATCCCAACCATTTTTATGAATAGACTAATTTATGGAAACCGTGTGTTTACTCGTTTCTCCAGTATAATATGGACCATTCCAAAAGAAAGTAGGAAGAGCCTTAACATCCCTGAAGTAGGGAAAACTCCGTATAATATTTCGTTGGAAAACCTTCGTTGATTGAATGCAATTTGCCTCTAATCCTTAAAGACTCATGGACGAAATTTGTTCTCTGGTTCCTAAAAGTTTTGGAACGAACTAAAAATTTTGGTTTCTTAAAATTGAGAGAAAAACTTTCTGGTTCCTTGAGAATTTGAAAGGAATCACGTTTCTGTTCCTTGGAAGGTTGGAAAGAACAACATTATTTTGGTTTCATTTTGAATCTTATCAGATACTTAGTTAGTCATCATCTTTCATTTATGCCTAGGTTACCACCTAGGCATAAGTGACTTCTTAGTCACATTCTTGACATGGTGAGTTCTTGCCACGTGATTGGAGGGATAATTATTAAGTTTTTATCCACTTATTAGTTAATCGGGTAATGTCCCGTTACCCGATAATTAACCAATTACCCGTATAATTTAAAAATTGCCCCAAATTATTTAAAATTCAACTTATTTTTAATATACTTTATATATTATACTACCGTGGTCATATGGTACTTTGCATGGTACTAGTTCATAATTATCGGGTATTATCGCTCGACCAGTATTTTATTCTAAATTCGCCACTTTCAATGAAACTCGTTTTCTTTAATCCGTGTACCCCTTTATCCTTCATAACACTTATTTATTGCTTGTTATAAATAGCATATGTACATTAACGCCAAGATGATCTCATCCCCGAATCTACGTCTGTTAACTGAAAACAAAATTTTTAACGTACGAAAATGCGAGATGTAACACATCTCGTTCAGCGATGAGGACATCAAAGGCATCATCCAAGCTCACAATGGTGCACTGGTAATATTTGTACTCATCATGGAATTATTTGACCAAATCGTATAGGCAATGCGAGTATTGAACGGGTTCAACATGGCATGCAAGACGACGAAGGGTGAAATAACCCTATCAGTAAACATTGTCCGGACCACCCAGGAAATGAAATTCTACGTGATCGAGGGGGATATGAGATACAATGCCTTGTTCAGGAGGGCATGGGTTCACAGCATGAGGACATTGCCTTCAAGCCTACATCAAACATTGAAATTTCTCACTCCGGGGAAGAAAAATGGTCTACGGGGAGCAACCGGCTGCAAAGGAGATGTACGTTGTCGAGAAAGTAATCTCGGTTCCCGCGGTATCAACATAAAAAAATAGGGGACTGGTCGAAGAGGAGGAAACCAAATAGCAATCAACGATCCAGACCTTGATCGGGCCAAAACAATAGGAGGATCACACAGCAAATGAGGAGGATAATTACGGTGTCCCGAGATTCTTTATAGCGCTCGATGACATAGATGCCACTAAATTGACAATAAAGGAATTGGAGCAGGTCATACTGATCAAGTACCTACCTGATCAAAAGGTATACCTAGGTACGGGGTTAACTCCCGAGCTCAGGAAAAACTTATTGATTTCCTTAAAGATAATGCCGATTGTTTTGCCTAGTCCCCCATAGATATGGTAGGGATCCCACCAGAGGTGACAACTCACAAATTGAGCTTGGATCTAAAACTCCACCCGGTCAAACAGAAAAGGAGGTTGCAGTCTGAAGTCAAACACGTATTCATCAAAGACGAGGTATCTAAACTTTTGAAAATAGGTTCTATCCGATAAGTTAAATACCCAGATTGGTTAGCTAACGTAATAGTCGTACCTAAAAAAGGAAACAAACTTAGACTGTGTGTAGATTATAAGGACCTAAATAAGGAATTTCCAAAGGATTCATTTCCTATGCCTAACATCGATCGAATGATAGATGCAATAGTCGGACACGAGTCACTAAGTTTTCTCGATGCCTATTTCGGGTACAACCAAGTTTATATGGACCCAGTAAACCAAGAAAATACTTTTTTATAACTAAATTCGGCACCTACTATTATAATGTAATGTCGTTTGGTCTAAAAAAATTGCTTGTGCCACGTAAGAACGCCCAGTTAATCCGATTTTCGAAGAACAAGTAGGGAAATCAATGGAAGTTCATATTGGTGATATGTTTGTTAAGTACCTATGAACAGAGGACCATTTGAAGCATTGTAGGAAACCTTCGACATATTGGCGAAATACAACATGAAGCTGAATTTGAAAAAGTGTGTTTTTGGAGTTAACTCAGGCAAGTTCCTCAGGTTCATAGTATCCAACTGGGGAATAGAGATCACCCCTCGAAAAGATAAAAGCCATAAAAGATATCACTATAGTTGACAGCATCAAAGCAGTACAAAGACTGACTAGGTGGATAGCCGCATTAGGCCAGTTTATTTCAAGGTCGTTAGACAAGAGCCACCGATTCTTCTCATTACTAAAGAAGACGAATGACTTCTCTTGGACCCTAGAATGATAGCGGGCTTTAGAAGAACTCAAACAGTACCTATATAGACCTCCCTTGTTACACACTCCGAAGGCGAACGAGCAGTTATAACTCTACTAGGCAATTTTTGAGGTAGCGGTAAGTGTTGTCCTGGTTCGAGAATAACAAGGTACGCAGTTTCCTATTTATTATGTTAGTAGAACCCAAGGTGATGCCGAAACAAGGTATCTACACTTAGAAAAATTAGCACTCGCCTTATTAAGCGCATCTTGGAAATTAAAATCGTACTTTCAATGTCACCCCATATGTGTCGTAGACTCATACATGCTAAGAAATGTTATGCATAAACCCAAGCTCTCGGGCCAGTTGGACAAATGGGCCATAGATGTTAGCGGGTATATCGAGTACAAACCATGGACTGCTATAAATTCTAAAGCTTTTGGCAGTCTTTGTGGCCGACTTTACAGTGGCCTTGATCCCTGATATTGAGAACGAATTACTGCTTGGCTCGAGGACTAGCTTGGGGGGGGGGGGTATACACCCTATTCATGGACGGTACTTCCAACACAAAAGGGTCCGAGTTGGGAATCGTATTAAAAACACATAGGGGTAACGTAATAAGTCGTCTATTAGAACTATGAAATTGACTAACAACAAAGCCAGATACGAGGCTATGATTGCAGGTCTAGAACTGGCTAAGAGCCTGGGGCTGAGATGATTCAGGCCAATTGTGACTCCCTCCTCATTGTTAACCAAGTCAATGGGATATTTGAAGTAAAATAGGAATAGATGCGAAGATATTTGGATAAGTTGCAAGTTACCTTATACCAATTCAAGGAATGGACTCTACAACACGTACCTTGAGATCCAAATAACGAGACTGATGCATTGGCTAATCTAGGGTCTTCAGTCAACTCCAACGAATTCACTCCGAAGCCGTTGTGCCACTGATGAACTCGGTGATAGAAGAAGTTCACGCCGAGGTGAACTCAACAAGCCTGGATTGGGACTGGAGAAACAAATACGTAAACTACCATCAAAAAAGGGAAATTGTTGTCGGATCCCATGGAATCGAGGGCCTTATGTACTAAAGCCGCTAGGTTTGGCTTGGTCAGTGAAAAATTACACCAAAGATAATTTTTCGGGCCACTAGCTAGGTGCTTGGGTATGGGGGAGACTAACTGCGTAATGAGGGAAGTAAGGCTACATGTGTAAATCATTTAGGAGCGGACTCTTTGGTTTGTAAATTGATCCGAGTCGGTTATTACTGGAATGAGATGGAAAAGGACGCGAAAGACTTCGTTCGAAAGTGTAATGAATGCTAGAGTCACGCCCCGATGATTTATCAACCGAGGGAAATGCCTCACTCGGTTCTATCCCTCTGGACGTTTGTGAAATAGGGGAGGAACATCATCGGTCCCTTGCCATGGGTACCCAGCAAAGCCCAATACATATTGCTCATGACCAATTATTTCTCCATGTGGGTTGAAACACAAGCGTTCGGGAAAAAGTGGCCATTAACTTCATTTGGGATTATATAATATGTCGGTTTGGGATACCAGCCGAGATCACTTGCAACAAGGGGAGACAATTCATCGGCGGCAAGGTTAGTAAGTTTTTTTAAGACCACAAAATTAAAAAGATCTTGCCAACACCCTACCACCCAAGTGGGAATGGTCAAGTGGAATCAGCAAATAAAACTATACTCCATAACCTGAAGAAGAAATTGACCGACTCAAAGGGAAAGTGGAAAGAAATTTTGCCCGAGGTTTTGTGGGCATATCGCACGACTTCGAAGTCAAGAACTGGTGCAACACTGTTATCTTTACTCTACGGCACAGAAGCTTTGATCTCGGTTGAAGTAGGAAAAATGAGCCTAATGTTCCAATATGCTACCAAGACATAAAATGATGAGGCTATGGCCATGAGCTTAGACTTATCGGACGAAAGGCAAGAAGTTTCCCTAGTCCGTTTAACGGCCCAAAAGCAACAAATGGGGATATACTATAACTGAAGGGCTAACCTTCGACACTTCCAAGTCGGGGACTTGGTATTATGGAAGGTTACACTACATAGCAAGAACCCAAACGACAGGAAACAAGGTTCGAACTGGGAAGGTCCATACGTAGTCACTAGTATAATCGGGAAATGCTCTTATAAGCTTGAGTTAGGGAACAATGTCCATCTACCCAACAACTGGAATGTGACACACTTAAAGCGGTACTAATGCTAAGGTACGAACACAATTTCCTTTGTATTTTATTATACTTTGAACTAACCCGTGAAGGTATACGGTAAAGGCCAAATCTGAGGTTTAGATCTAAAAGCATATGTTGCACTCTTTTTCCCTTCGACCGATTTTTCTTGTAGTAGGTTTTATGGAAAGGTTTTTAACAAGGCAACAGTAAAACGTGCTACCCCAGTTTTGAAGACTAGCCTGAGGTCGGGATTGCAGATCACCCGTATAGGATTAATAGTATTCGAGCCTTCACGAGTTCTATCTCAAATACTAGGGAGCCCATCACACACTTAGTCAAGATCCTGAGTTCGAAAACTTAGAAGTTATTTTTTGTTTGATATTGAAAGCCAAGTCTTGAATATTATAATAAATTGTAAGGGTCAAACGGTCAAACAAATTGTGCCCATATAGCTCATTCTTTCCATAACAGAAAGCTTTTGTACCTTCGATTATGTATCTACACTCAAATTAATAAAAGAAGTTTGCCTTCTATATTTTATCAGTTCACATGCACCAGCGTTGTTATCGTTAACTTACTTAGAATAAATAGTGGGTTAAAAACCCTAAAGCCCACGAGCCTCCCTTAATTAGGGACTGCTATCCGACAATAAGATCGAACAATTTGGGCTACCAAATCCAAAAGGCAATGGTCCTACAAGGCAGGGCCCAAACATGAAAGGATACGACAAACTTAAAATGTCCCAGAGACGCCCGAGTCCGTACATAGAAATTATGTTCCTTACACATGATTAAAATCTATGGAAGAATACTTCAGACCTGGCCAAAAAAAGAACCACCTTTGGTAAAGAATAATCAAGTCTAGCTAAAACATTCAAGTATTTTAAAGACTTCATTTTTTATCGGATATTCGGAAGTCAAAGCAACACAAAGTTGTTACTTCAATCAGGCCTCGTCTGGGCTCTAGGGAACGAACAATTTAAGTTATATAAAATTCTATGCTAAGGCATCAATGGAATATCTTAAATAAAAAAGTTATAAGAAAACGCTAAAAAGTAAAGGACACAATATCGTCGAAGGGAAAAGTTCTATATATATCCAAAGTATTTACAGAGGCGCTATGAAGTGGCCCCAAAACAAAAGAAAATGTTCTAAGGAAAACAAAAAATAAACTAAGGCATTTCCCGTCTAATCTTTGTCGGATCTTGACTCGCTGCCCAAACCCTCGGGCTTGTATCTCTTTGTCCTTGACCTCTTCGCCTCTTTAATCTCAGCCGTAAGATCAAACCCTTAGGCATGAATTTCCTCGAGGGTCTCCCTCTGAGATAGCCACTTCACATACTCAGACTTTGTTATTATACAGGCCTCTGCCACCTCCACATCACTCTTATATTATGCCAGCATATCCTGGATCTTAGAGGACTCATTTGAGGCCGCCTTAAACTTGGACTTCAGTGCTGTGTACTATCGGCCAAGGGCATCCCATTCCGAGATGGCCGCGTCCAATTGTGCTCGGAGCTTCATCAGTCAATCGAGACCATTTGTCGGCTTTATCCTTCATCACTCGAAACTGGTCCTTAGCTGATGACAAATCAACTTTAGTGGCCTCTTTTTTTCGAGGCCAGGAGATCCATCTTGCTCCTCAATGCCTCGGCTGAGGCTTTGACTTTGTTTATTTCGACCCGGAGCTGGTCGATCAGGTCTATCTTCTCTTGGACCTGCAAGTTTGTGGCGTTATTAGTTGTGCTTAGCCTCTCGTTAGTAATATCAAACACCCTTACCTTTTCAACTAGAATGACATGCTCTCGGTTCACCGACTAGGCCTCCTTTTGAGCTTTTTCCAACTCGTCTTAGAAGATGAGGAGGTCCTTAAGGGCCTCATCTCTCTGCTCACTAAGATCTTTGTACAAGTTATTTTGCTGGACCTGCTCCTTGAGCTCAAACTCGATATGACCCTCCTCCATCGGAGACTGATAAAAGCTCTCAAGATGAAGCACCAAGGCTTGAGGAACAAAAGTGATGAAATCATTAAAATATGTTAACTCTAAATGAACCCTTTAAAGGATGTAAGGAAAGGAAAACATACCATGTTCATCTACTTTGTGCCTCGTTGAAAAGGCTTGGCGCATCCACTTCATTCATCTTCGCTTGGTCCTCTTCAGTCACCAAGCATTAAAGGTAGCTTGCTATGCTGACCGGCCCGGACAGCACCCTGGTATCCACCAGGATCATAAACATGAATGTTATCTTATGGTCGGATCCATGCTTGGAGAGGGGAACTGCTTCACCAGCTTTGGGCTCAAGCTCAACCTACCTGACTTCGGTAGCACGTTCTTTTTGGGATCTCTAGGTGGCCAAACCTGGAGTAGTCCTCCAGTGCACCGATGTCCATGCCTTCGAAGAATAGGTTGAAGGCCTCATTTGCATCTTGTGATGTCTCGGTCGACTTTTCTTTAATGGCCAGGGCCTCATCAAATAGAGACTTCGTGTGAGACGAGGACTCTAGAATGTCAATGATGTCGATGGCTTCTCTTGGAGCCGGAGTAGCTTCTTAAGAGGCCTTAGCCACAGGCTTTTCCTTGAGGTACCAAGCTAAAGAGGATTTGGCCTTATGGTTATTTCCTTCCGATGTCGCCCATTCTTCTACAAAGGTGTCCGGCTCATGGGTGACAAACTCCATGTCGTCATCTTCAGGATAGTCTCTGAGCCGGTAATTGGAATCTGGATCTAGTACCCTGGACCGAGTATGTTACAACCCATATCCACATGTGTTAGTTCATGCCATATATTAGTTAACATAAATCCAAAAAGGAATTATCTTTGAGATGATAAGAATTCAATCCTATTGGTCTTAAGTGATACAAGAGTGTATAAGGGTGATTAACCAGTATTAGAAGTTAAACGAATCAAGGATGTTGTAACTCGTATTTTCAGGTAATCTAGCGGTGCTTAATACACTCAAGAGGTCATTTATTAAGGTATTTTAATCATATAATATCCGTATCATAAGTTTTGAAGTCAAACGAGTTATGAAACAAAAGTCGACAAAAGTTGTCGCAACTTAGGTTCATAATTTTACTTAAACATTAGGTCAAATGTTTCTAATCTTTTCTCATAATTTACAAGGAATTACGGGGTGATCTACCAACAAAATTAAATATCTATGAGTCTAGTTTCCAACGCATTAAACCGTTCATCGATACGATCTCGGAGTAGAGAGATATTCGCATTTTCGCGAGACTGCGCCAAGCACCTCTCTATGGGGCCCACTAAGTCGGTTTAAGATATTTGGACCTATATAGGATGACTCCAACCCGTTTTAAGTCATTTATTTTCACTATTTTCAGACCTTAGAACCCTAGTAACATCCTCTCAAGGTTCTCTCAAGATTCAAGACCCAAAAAAGGGCAAACAACACAAATCAAGTGTCGGGAATTCCGTGGCGCTAGTAAGTCTCTTGTTCTTCTTGTTGTTGCTCATTTTTGTGTCGTTCCAGCTCGTGTGGGAGGTGGTTTTAAAGGGTTTATGTTCTGTAAATACTCCCTCATGTTCTTAATATCAATCCTAGGTGATTTCAAGCCTTCTAAAGTGATTCTAGTGCCGAAAAACACTAATTGATCGCTAGTTTCGCTTTGTTGTTGTTGTGGCAGCATTGGAAGGGATATTTCATGGAAATTTAAGGTCAAATTGGAGTTTTTCTTTCTGTATAAAGGTAAGGAACCTCTTACTCTATATGTATTTAAGATTATCCAAGTTGCGGCTAAGCCATTGAAGCTAGAACTTGTGAGATATATATCGAAAGGCTTGGTAGTAATGTTATTGTTTTGTGGACTGTTTTGCGTTGTTGTTGGGCTGTGTATTTTACTACTATCTTGTGGAGTTTTGGAGGAGGAAGGGTGTGGAGAAACACCATATATATGTAGGTTTATGGGCTGATAGTTATTCGTAATATTTCCAGGTTGTTTGACACGACTACGGTGGTCGTCGTATGTATGGAGTGATTAGGCTGTGTGTGAACTATTTTGGGAGGCTCAATATGTTTATTATTGATGTTGTTTGGGCTGTTTGGTGACTGTTTTGAATGGTGTGAGGTCATATATATAGGGGAGGTGCTGTCCATTTCATCGTAAAATAGGTTGTGGTCGATACATAATAGTTATGACGCTTAAATGATAACGATAGTATCGTTTCTCTTATTGTAGACTAAGGAGTTTTGACAATTGCATAGCTTGAGATTGGGGCAGTATATACAAGGTATGTGAGACTATCCCTTTTCTTCTTTTGCACGACTCCAATTGTACATAATGTAATGAACGAGCTTCCAAAGATACTCTACTCTTAGAAGCTAGCAGTACTTACATTGTTTTCCCTCTTATGGAACGATTGATGTTAATGTTGCTTCTCTTATTCTTACGTTATAAATGTTTGGTACTTCCTGATTCTTATAAGGTTCATAGTGAAGAGTTAGTCCTAATAACGTGTACAGAGGATACCGACCTTACGTCACTCCGAAAGGTTTAGAATGTGATTCCATGAGTCGAGCATGCATTATATATATGTATCTATTTTACTCTACCGAGCCACGCTATAGTTGGCCGGGTACGGCACCTATTGTGCAACCACTGATCAGTTGGGTTTTACCGAGCTCCACGTGGCCGGGTACGATTCTACCGAGCCTATTATGGCCGGGTACGATATGATGATGATGATGCCCACAGAGGCGAATGCTTTAAAGGTTTATGTATTTATACATATGTATCATGCATTTCATGTAAGTAGCCCTCAGAGGTACTAAGATGTTACAGGTTGTATATTCTCTATCCTTGCTTACATTACTGATCGTATTTATGGTTCCTTGCCTTACATACTCAGTACTTTATTCGTACTGACGTCCTTTTATTTGTGGACGCTGCATGTCGTGCTGCAGGTCCTGATAGACAGGCAGGTGCAGCTCCCCCACCACAGTAGACTGTCCAGTTCAGCGGTGATTGGCGAGATCCCTTCTCCGGACTTGCCTTGGTCTTGGTATGCAATTTTTGTTATAGATATTATGGGTATGTCGGGGCCCTATTCCGGCTATGTTGCAATACTTATGTTCTTTTAGAGGCTCATAGATAGGTGTCGGCTCCTGTATAGTTTGGTATGCCTTGTCGGCTAGTTTTTGTTGTGTAGTCTTTCATAGTAGCGTGGTAGCTCGTACCTTATATGTAGTTTCTTGATTGTCTGGTCATCCCCTGCTATGTATGTTCATGCCGTCATATTTTATTGCTGGTTGTCCATGATCTAGGTCTACCATTTATATTGATCTCGTCAACCCTAAAAGATAATAATGAAGGTTAGATGAAATGTACGTTGGTGCTCGGCAAGTGTGGTCGGGTGCTAGTCATGGCCCTTTAGTTTGGGTCGTGACAGAGTACTCTTTTCTTTTTGCTCTTTTGGACCTTGACTGTGATCCTCTTTTTCTTGGCCCCGGCATCCGCATTCGGGGAGCCAGAAGACCCCCGCTTTCTTCTCTTCTTCTCCTCCTTCTTCACAGCAGCCTCTGCGGCAGGCTGTCCTCGTCCACTGCACGAAGCTCAGTGCTCTTGGGCAAACCTGTAAAAAGAATAAAGGGACTTAATCAAAACAACAGTAGAACAAAAGGGAAATTCAATCGGGAGAAGAAGTACATTCACTATGAGAACGAGCCTCCCACTTGTATTTTGAGAGTTTGCACCACTCGTACTCGGATTACGTCAATTGCTTGCAGATGCCCTCGATCCACTCCTTGAAATAGGGGACTACATTTGGGACTCGGGCGACCGCTGCACAATGGGAAAACCAGGCAATGAGAAAGAAAAATAAAAACAAAGAACTATTTTAACTACTTAAAGGGAGACGAACTTAAATTTTGAGTTCCACTTCTCGGGGAATGACGTTGATACCCAATTTTTCCCTCTTATTTTATAAAATATTATATGCTTTAAATATATCATTTTGCGTCATTACCATATTTACAAGAGTCATATAAGTATTTTCCTAAAAAAATTCTTAATATTTAAAGCTTTAAAATTGATTTTCTTGCATTTAAATTGTTCAAATATTTATTAATTAACTCTTCAAACTATTTTTGGGTAATTTAATCATCCAAATTAATTATTTCTACCCACATGCATGTTCTATAATATTTTACTTCACTTTATATAATTACGTTTGTATTTTACAATATTTACACATTATTTGAATTAGTAGCCTATACTTTAACAATTAATTACATTTACTATTTTATTTGGGTCAAAATAATATTTCTTATATTTTTGCAATGTTTAGTTACTATTTTTAAAATATTAAGTTGCATAAATAATATTTTATATTTATTTAGCTATTTTATTAATTTATTTTCTCCTTAATTCTTTTTATTTAAAATCTAGCCCAAATTAGGCCAATTTTTGAACCCAAATTACCAGCCCAAACCTCAAAACCCTTGGCCCAATCCCCTCATCCCAAATCAGAAGACCCTTTTAATTCCACCCGACAGAGCTACCCCATCTCTCTCTTTAAAATTATAGCCGTTGATCTCTCACAATCAATGGCTCACAATACCTCCCCCTCTCTCCTTATAACCATATAACCCTAAACTGTAACCCATTTTTTCCAATCGTCCACCCTTGTACACCCTCATCCTTTTCTTATCCCTTAAGAAACCTAGACGCCTCCTCCCAAATCCTCTCTGAATCTGGCTAAGTTATGAAATTCTTCCACAATATGCTTACCTTATTTACACTACCCCGTTATTACTCACATGCTCGTGGTATTACTTAATACTTGCCCAATTTTGGCAAGTACCACCACTTCGAATCAAGTGCAATCATCCTCAATCTTCAAGATTCAGATGGTAATCCATCTGTATACACCCACAACAAGGTCTTATGGGTTCGATTCATCGGGATTCTTGGCTAAATTGCGTTTTTCTGTCAAATTAAGGGTTTGTCCAATTTTTACCTGTTCTTTTTTGGGATGGGTTCTGCATGTGATTATTTCCTTATTTTATGTTGTGATTGGTATTTTCCTTTTTATGATAAGCGAATCGAGCACTATATAAACCCCTCCCCCAATTCCCCAAAAAGGGGACGAAAATCATTATTACTCTCTCACTCACTCGATATTGTTCTGAAACTATTGGCTCTCGGCCAACTGACACACTGAGCTTTGGGGTTCGACTGCTCTCTTTGCCATTGAAGCACTACTGGGACTGTTCTTCTTATTTGCTTGTTTGATTATTCACGACTGGTAAGTCTTTTTTGCCACAACAATTTTATTCTCTTTGGTTGTATTATGTGTTCTTTTAATTCATGTCCTTGAAACTTCTATGAATCACTACTCTACTATGCCACTTTGCTTGTAACTTGCTCTAAGGTGTTCTTATGTCTCGATACTGAACTTGTTTGGACTCTAATTGTGAGATGTATTTGGCACATGTGCTAGCTTAAATGATTTTCTAATTCTCATAAACATGTTTATTGTGCTGCGTTATGTTGATACTTGAGGTTATTCATGAATTTTCTTCTTTGCCTTGTTATGGATTGTTATGATAGTCTAGAAAATATTCTGCTGAGTCATTCATGCCTAACTTGCTGCCTTTTGGGGTTCTACCATTCATTACGACTTGTTCTCAAGCAATTTATGTTTCTATTATGTGTTTGTTGACTTGATCAACTCTGTATTCCTCAGTACTAGTTAAACCTTTAGAGTAAACTTTACAACTATTTTTTTTATATGTGGTCAATTATTGCTGGATTTGATGCTTGTTTGTCTTACATCAGAAAGTTGATATGTCTCTTGTATTGTGACTGATGTTTAGCATGCTAAAGTTCTCCCCTGCCCAATTAAGTGACTGTTCGATCCTAAATTTGTTTTGTTAATAGGTTTTTCATTAGGTTTTCATGTTAGAACCTTGATGTTTAGGTTGTGCTCTACTGATTCTCCAAGATTTCATGATCCAGCCTCATGTTTAAAAGTGCTTTAGGCTCGTTCTGGCTATGCTTTGTTTGGAACTTCATTTGAAATGGTTTTCTATCCCATGATGGTCAATCCTGTCACCCTAGCATCTAAAAATGCAATCATGAACCTGCCTTATGTGTGCCCTAACAATATATCATATGATCTTATCTATATGTCTTAGTGAAAGCTGATGTTACTTACATATTTGAGAATCCAGTGTGTAGGCTTCAAAGCTGTTTTATTAATTCTCGTGTGTAGTTCGTTAATTTGTGTGGTTAAGTTGTTCACCCATAACTGCTGGTTAAGTAAGTCCTCCATTTGGGCCTGGACTTAGTCCATGTATAAGTCGAATCTTGCAATTGAAACTCTAATGCTTTGTGTAAGCCTGGATCTGGTTCTACTATTATGTAAAGAATAAGTCGACTGAAGGCCCATAAATACCACTGAGTTATTTTCTTTGGGCCTACAACAGTTTATTGGGTCTGTATTTGTTTCAGTTTGTAATTTAGGCATATTTGAGTATGTATTCTTTCATTTGGGCCTATAATAATTTGTAATAACAACAGTTAAGGAATTAGTGGAGGCTCAGGACTGGGAGCCTGAGATATTTTATCTTCGCATGGATGGGTAGAAAGCATGTCTATAAGGCCTTAATTTGTTTGATTTCTGTTTATATATTGTATGTGTTGATGTGCTTGCCTTAGGGCAAATACAATGTTTTAACTTGCAAATGTTAGGAAGTATGCTTATAGGAACTAAAATAAGATTTGTTGATCGTTATACCGAGATACTATTCCTATAGGACCTCAATTTGATTAACAAATTGTTGTTGTTTCTATGCCTATCATACTATTTGCATAGACAACATGCCTATAGGGGGGTAAATAAAACGAGTATGTGTTCTTAACTATTTGTTGCCCAAATACTAACCGTTTAGAGAGCATGCCTATAGAATGTTACTACTCACCTAGAAAGCATGCCTATAGGACCAAGGATGAATAATTCTACACCTTCAATGGTCTCACTGCCCATATGTAAATCTCCTAGAGATCATACCTATAGGATCTTTAATAATACTGTTTACCGTGAAAATGGTAACAACAATTAAATTTGTAAATAGGATTCTAAAAATACATGATCTATTTTTATGCTAGTTGTTAGAGAAGATGATGCTAGGAACATGAAGTTTAATGATGAAATTCAAGCTAAAACGAGACAGTAATCAAACTGAGAGGCCTACTGCCCGGGTATAGGAGTGGTCGATGGGGGACCTCGGGGTCGATATCCGAGTCGAGCTCGAGCTATTGGGGATAGTTGGGAATGGGATAACAGTTAAGTTATGATCAAATAAAGCTCTATATGGCCAAGGCCAAGCGATAAATAAAGAACATGTAAGAAAACGATAAATGCTAAAGTGGCCTCGAGCCAGTGAGAGAAAGCGAGTTAGAGAGAAGAGAGAGAGATATTACTGATTTTGTGGAGGAATAGTTGGAGCAACATCAGTCGGAGCTTACAAAGTGATGGGGTCCCCCTCTATATAGGAGGGGAATCAGTTGTAATACAACACGTGTTAACCGTGAAGGTACGGAGATAGGATGGCTAGACGTGATATCTTGAAAATAGGCCCCGGATAGGCCGGCCTTGTCAAGTTAAGCCGCGTGCCTTGGGGACTCCCCCCTCGCCTGTTGTAGCCTGCTATTTTTGTCGGAATGCGATGCCCTTCGGACCGATATTTGTCGAACCCCGAGGATGGGTCTCGACCTTGGCTTCGATTTTCGAGGGACATGACCGCGAGACAGCCTTTTGATGGGAAAATTGGGCCCCCGGATTTGTAGTATACAGATAGTCTCCCCGTTTCTTAGAGTGATGGTGACAAGAATTGATAAGAAATGGTTCTGAACTCCTGCTTCCTCTGGTGTCCTTGCGAACGGTTACGATATGTCGAGGCGCACTATGTGTACCATTCCTGTAGATTTTTGCATTGACTGCAGCGGTTGGATTCCTTCAATCTACCCGTGGTGATTTTATAAATACTCACCTCTTCCTTTCTAGATTCCATCTAATGTTCCAAAAACCCTTAGTAAGGTCTGTTTTCCCTCATTCTCGCTCTCTTTCAGGAACACAACCCCCCTTTTCTTCTTCCCTAAGATTTCGTCAAGGATGGCGAATATTTCCACAGCTGCTTCCTAGGAGGTTGTGGGCTCATCTTCTTTATTTTTCTCTCAAGGCGAAGTAGACACTCCCCCCCATGCCGAGGAGTGAATCCCGGGACCCTTTGTGATGACCTCTGATTTTAGGGTCGAGAGACCATCCTCGAAGTTAGGTCGCCACGAGCCTGTAACTCGGTATATCATCTCTATAACAGATATTCAGAGAGTGACGGCCGACTGTTGTTGGGGAGATACCGTGCTCGTGGAGATTACCGCCCAGGATGAAGATATTACGGCTCATAGGGCCGGCTTTCTGAGTGTGTACACCTACCCATTCACCTTGGGGCCGGTGGGGCCATTCTCGCCCCGATCGACCTTATGATTCTCTACTTCTGCTGGAGTTACTAGGTAACTCTGGGTCAATTTCATCCTTCGTTCTAGCATGTGGTTTATATGATCAGGCATTACTCGAGAATGATAGAGGGAATGACCTTCACCCTGAACCATTTGATCTGGATGTATAAACCTTGTCTCCTTCGCAGGGGCTTAATCAAGCTTCGTTGTCGAGCCCTGAGATCCCTTTTTTCCTCTACCAAGGAGTTCGGGGACAATGGGTGGTTAAGCCGATTCGTCGGAGTGAGGACGTCTGACATGATCCCAGTGGAAAAGATGTTGTTCCCTGAGAAGTGGAACGCCGGGTGTAAGTAAACGTGGTGCATTTGCCCCTTCTTGGTGATTTCTCCTTATGCGTCTAACTCTGCTTTTCTTATCTTTTTAGCCGTAGCGATCTATCCTAGTGCGATGTCTGATCTCCAGAGTTGTGTTGGTCATTTGTACTCAATTTGCGCGTATACCGATAGAGCATGGTGGGATTTATCCCGAGCCTAGTGGGAAGCCAAAGACCACGGTGAGCCTTGAGCCTTGATGCATCCGTGCATTTTGACGTTGCTTGCTGTTATTAGCTTTCTCCGTCTAGTGCATTTAACATTTGCATTTATGTAGGTCTGGGAGGAATCCTGCTGACGAGGGAGGTGCCGTCCGTTGAAGAGTACACTCTGATGCTTGACGAGGAGAAGAAAAAGCAGGAGAGCCTATCGGTTGAGCCACCGGAGCCCAAGAGGATCAAGGTGGAGGATTCCAAGATTGACCCATCAGTTCCCACCTTCGGGGCGACGGGAAATCCTCGTGCTGAAGGTGAGGGAGAAAGAGGCTTCTCGACACCTCCCGAAGAGTGTTTGGGATTGATTGATCCTCGGGCCGTTGGGATAGATGCTTCTAGACAGGAGTCTGATGTTGGTGTGGCCCAACTTTATGGCAGTGAGGCAATGGATGGGTATTGAGCACTGCCCTTGAATTGGCAGGTGGCCAGAGTCCTCCTCGAGTCGGGATGCCCTTGGTAAGAAGTTTGGAGGGTCCTCGATCGGGGACCCGAGATGAATAGAGGATGGAGATTTTGGCTGACCCCGCTAGCCCGTTGGTTATTGTTGATTCTCCTAAGGGGGAGATCCTTCCATCTTACGGAATGCTAGACAGGTCTTGCAAGCTGCCTTCCGCTGCAAGAGCTCTGATCAAAGGCGGAGACGCACTCGAGAGGACGGCGATCATTTTTTAGGATAGTTTCGAGGCCAATGCCTCATTCATTTTTGGCGAGATGGGCAGGCTTTGTAAGTAGGTAACTTCTGCTAGCCTTGTCTGCTACTTTGGGCTGCTCCTACCTTTATTCTCCTAAATTTTTTTATGTGTTTTCAGGCCAAAGTGCTTTATTACCAGGCTCCCACCCAGTATCAGGATGAGGTGAGGCGTCGTGAATGTAAGAAAGCCTATTTCACCGAACAGGTTATTCATCCCCTATTTTTACTATCATTTGAGCCCCTGTGAAATTCTATCGCTTATAACTCTTCGAGCCTCGATTTGTGCAGTTTGAGAAGGAGAATGCCCTGCTGAGAGGGGAGCTTCGGGCCAAAGATGCTAAAATCTCCGAGCTTAGCCGGCATGTGACTGAGGTGGCTTCCGAGAGGGACAGCCATAGGGGGAGAGTTACCTTGATCGAGCGACATCTACAGGATGCGAAGGAGGATAGTGGCAAGTATAAGGGCCTCCATTCCGTGCTGGTGGCTGCATTATTTCAAATCAAAGTTGAGGCCAAGACGCTTCTATCTTTGCATGGGGGAGGAGCGGTCGTTGCAGATTCTTGCGTTGAGATGACGTTCAAGGAGGCTAGCCCAACTTTACCTCGAGCCACAGATCGTACTTGGCCAGGCTCCCGAAGGCTGACCATCGGGGGCCATTGGAAGGAAGCTCGAGTGGTGTTAAATATGGGGGTGGATACCTGGAGAGAGGGGACGCTGTCGAGAAGGGGATGTCAGGGGACTCGTAATCGCCTGAATGCAACCTTTGAGGTTGTCGGTTTTGGAATATATTAGGACCTGTTGTCTTTTTTGTTGATCTCTATGTTTGTATATAGTAATTTTATTTTGGCATATGTATGAAGAGAATCATGTGGCTTTGTTTCCCTTATTCTTCTTTATGCTCTGAATCCAGCAAGGATTGGTGAAAGAACCTTAGACTTGTAATATAGCTCTGTGGCCCATTTAGGTTGGTTCGGGAGTTGTCATACGATTGGTCGATGCGGCCTCTGGTGTGAACTGCTGTGAGGGGCCTTGCACTTTTGCCCAACCGTTTTGCGTTGAGTTTTTGAGCCAAGTTCGTCCCGAACCTTATTGATTTTGCTCTCCCGTGCCGGCGCGGTTGGGTGATGATGATTCGTATCCCTTGCCCTTGGGCATTTGTATTTGGCTTGTTTTTGGGTTCAGTCTCCAAGTCGCATTGCGACTCGAGCTTTAATTGACCCTCAAGATTTTTGTGCATGTATGGGCGGATGACAATGGCTCTAGAACCTTGGGTCGAACGACCTTTTGAGTGTATGGCCCGGAGGCTTGTTAGCTGGCAGCAATGGCACTTACGCTGCCCTTAGGCATGTTGTAGTTTAACTATTTTGGATCCGGTCTCCGAATCAGATTATGACTCGAGCTCATTTTAATCCTCAAGTTTTCAATTTTTACAATAGCGACAGTGGCTCTTACGCTGTATTGGTCGTTCAGACCTTTTAGTGTGCAGCCCAGAGGCTTATTTGGCTTGCGACAATGGCTCTTATGCTTTTGCCCATAGGCTTTTTGTAGGCTTTGTATTCCTCTCATTAAGGTCTTTTTTGAAATAATTTTGCCTTACCCGTCGTCGGTTCTGGAAGAACCTCGATTTCAAGTCGTTAGCGGTGATGTTTGAGCACCTCGAAAGGTTTTTAGCTCGTAGGCCGAGTAGATCAAAGCCTTGTGATTTGGAGCTAACATGGTTGAAGCTCGTTTGCCTGTTGAGGGAAGCTTGTTTTAACCGGTTCTTTACAAAGTATATTCGAAGTAATGGCCTGCGATTTTGTTTAGCGACGGCTGGGTGTCCCCGAGTAGCGTTAATTTGGTTGGATTAGCCATTTTGACTGTAGTCATATGTGTTTGGACGGAGCTATTTTGATCCCGAGTGATAGTTTAGTCGTCTACACCGAGTGTATGCCCTTTAGGGATTCTTACAAATGCGACGTATAGCCTAAACTTTGGGATTTTGAGTTTTATGCCTGTAGTAAGGTCTTAAATTTTTTTTATACCTATTAAGGTCATATAGTTTGTCATAACTGTTGAGGTCTTACAGTTTGTCATGCCTGTTGAGGTCTTACAGTTTTTGTTGCTATGTAAAATATGTCTGGTTACGCCAAGTCTGCCTGCTCGGGGTCTTACAGTTTTAGTTTTTCCAGTGCATGGCGATTGATGACAGTCCTCGAGTCATCGCGTTTTCTTAGGCTCGAAGGCCGCTATTCGTGAGCTCGGAGTTGCCTTGTTAGGGCCTTATGAGCCCGGAGTTTCGACCCTGGGGTCGTGCGGGTGTCAAATTGTTGACGCTAAGTCTCCAAGTATTTCGGGACGCATTTGATAGAGGGATCTCTGTCGAGAGTATACTGAGATTTCCTTTGTTGGGGTATGAGATGCTAAAAGATATTCTTTTATTGCTTGGCATAAATACATGCTACTTCGTTGTTGTGAGCTTGGCTCGGGCGGGCGCGGCTCCTTGGACCGTTTGATCCGGTTTATTATTTCCTATTGGATCCTCGTTCGTCATTTTCCCAGGGCGGGGCTGATTGTAAAGGAAGTCGTAGGCTCTTTGAATCCTTCTTGGGAAGTGCATGGACGTTGCCTCGTTAAAAACCTTGCCGGCAAAAACCCGTTTCGGGATAAAAAACCCGGTCGAAGGAAAAGAGTGTGACGTTTGCTCAAGGATATTTGTGGGGTTTTACAACCAGACGCCCTATCAGTAATACAGCTTAAGCATTGATATATTCCAGTTACTCGGAAGCTGCTTACCCTCCATGGTGCCAAGCTTATAGGATCCTTTGCCAACTATCCTAAGGATACGGTACGACCTTTCCCAATTCTTCCCCAGCTTCCTTTCATTAGGGTTTCGGGTGTTGAGAGTAACCTTCCTTAGGAACAAGTCTCCGATCCCGAAGTATCAGAGATTTGTTCTTCTGTTGTAGTATCTTTTGATTTTCTACTTCTGGGCAGCCATCCGAACCAGAGAGGCTTCTCATCTTTCGTCAAGCAGCTCGAGGGCCGTTGCCATGGCTTCGTTGTTCGATCTCTCATTGGTGTGCCGGAATTTGGTGCCTGGTTCCCCGACCCACTGGTATCAGGGCTTCAGCGCCATATACTAGAGAGAAGGGTGTCTCCCTGGTGCTTGATTTTGGAGTTGTCCGATATGCCCACAGCACCTCGGGCAGCGTTTCTCTCCATTTTCCCTTGGTTCTCTCCAATTTCTTTTTCAAGTTTTGAATGATGGTTTTATTCATAGATTTGTCCTGGCCGTTCACACACGGGTGGTATGGCGTCGACAGGATTCTTTTGATTTTGTTGTCTTCAAGGAACTGTGTTACCTTGCTCCCAATGAATTGCCTCCCGTTGTCGCATGTTATTTCGGACCGGCATATGATGTCTTCCCATATAAAATTGATGACTTCATTCTCTCTTATTTTCTCGAGGCCTGCGCTTCCACCTATTTTGAGAAGTAATCAGTCATAACAGAATGAATCTAGCCTTACCTGGAGCCATCGGCAAAGGGCCGACGGTGTCCATTCCCCATTTCATGAATGGACATGATGATAAAACGGAATGCAGTTGTTCGTCGGGCTGGTGGATCATAGGAGCGAACCTCTGACACTTGTCGCATTTTCGAACAAATTCCCTGGCGTCGTTTTCCATGCCGTCCTAATAGTAGCCCGCTCTAATCACCTTTCGGACTATGGAGTCGTCCCCGGAGTGATTTCCCCAGGTGCCCTCATGGATCTCTCGGAGCACATAATCTGTGTCACCGGTCCCAAGCATATCGCCAGGGGGCCATCAAAAGTTCTCCTGTATGGAGCCCCATTTTCTTCGAGCGAGAATTGGGCCTCCTTGGTTCGCAGAATCCTCAATTCTTTTGGATTTGCAGGTAGTTTCTCGTCTTTCAGATAAACGATGTATTTGTTTCTCCAATCCCATGTCATGCTGGTGGAGTTAATTTCCACATGACCTTCCTCGACCACATATTTGAACAGTTGGACGACAGCTCCGGGGAGCAGGTCTTCTTCTTTAGCGGAGGATCCCAGTTTTGCGAGGGCATCGGCCTCGTTGTTCTGCTCTCGGGGTACATGGACTAAGGTCCATTCTTTGAAGTGACGTAATGTGATTTGGATTTTGTCCAAGTACCTTTGCATCCTGTCCTCTTGGGCTTCGTAGATTCCGTTCACTTGGCTTACCACGAGGAGCGAATCGCATTTGCCTTGACAGTCTCGGCTCCCAAACTTTTAGCCAACTCTAAACCTGCAATCATAGCCTCATACTTTGTTAGTTAGCTTTGTGGTTTTTATGGATTGCCTGATTATGCAGCCGACGGGAGGCTTTAGGACTATACTGAGTCTGAATCCTCTTATGTTTGTGGCACCATTTGTGAACAGGGTCCATACCCCGGAGGACGTGCCTGATTTTAATAAAAGTTCCTTCTCTACCTCGGGCACGAGGGATGGCGAGAAATCGGCTACGATATTGCCAGTATTTGGGACTTCATGGCCGTCCGAGGTTGATACTCGATATCATACCCCCCCGAATTAAATGGCCTATTTGGCCAGTCGACCCGATAACTTAGGTTTATGCACTCTGGAGGGGATAAGTCGACAGGACGCAGATACGGTGACACTGAAAGTAAGACTTCAGCTTGCGCGAAGCGCTTATTAGTGTGAGAGCCATTTTTTCCAGATGGGAGTACCAGGTTTCGGCGTCCCCTAAGGTTCGGCTTACATAATAAACAGGAAATTGCGTACCTTGATCTTCTCGAACCAGTACGCTGCTTACCGCTATTTTGGACACGGCCAGGTACAAGTATAGCGTTTCATCCTCCTTAGGTGTGTGCAGCAAAGGTGGGCTAGATATGTACCGTTTCAGTTCCCTTAGGGCGTGCTGGCATTCTGGAGTCCATTCGAAGTTGTTCTTTCTTTTGAGTAGGGCAAAGAAATGGTAACTTTTGTCTGATGATCTAGATATGAATCTACCTAGGGCCGTGATCCGCACTGTCAGCTGTTGGATGGCTTTTACTTTGTTCACCACTGTGATCTCTTCAATGGCCTTTATTTTGGTGGGGTTGATCTCGATCCTCCTATTTGAAACCATGAAGTCCAGGAATTTGCCCGAGCCTACTTCGAAGGCACACTTCTCAAGATTGAGCTTCATGTTGTAGCTTCTGAGGATGTTGAAAGTTTCCTGCAAATGGGTGAGATGGTCCTCTGCGCGCAGGGATTTGACTAGCATATCATCAATATATACCTCCATTGATTTACCAACTTGATGCTCAAACATTTTATTAATTAGGCACCGGTATGTTGCTCCCGCATTTTTTATCACGAAGGGCATTACGTTATAGCAATATGTACCATATTTCATGATGAATGAGGTCTTTTCCCTATCCTCGGGCTTCATCTAGTTTGATTGTACCTCGAGTAAGCATCGAGGAAAGTAAGGGTCTCGTGGCCGGCCGTAGCATCAATCAGACAATCGATATTAGGCAATGGGAAGGAATCTTTGGGGCATGCTTTATTCAAATCTTTATAATCTACGCATATTCTTAGCTTGTTCACCTTTTTAGCACTACCACTACGTTAGCTAGCCATTCAGGGTACTTTACCTCCCTAATGGATCTGATTTTAAGGAGTTTCACTACCTCCTCTTTGATGAAGGCATGTTTTACCTCGGATTGCGGTCTTCTCTTTTGCTTCACGGGTTTGAATTTGGGATCAACGCTTAGCCTGTGGGAGGTTATTTCCGGTGGGATACCTATCATATCTAGGTGAGACCAAGCAAAACAGTCGATATTGTTACTAATAAATTGAATAAACCCTATCCTGAGTTCGGGGGTCAGCCTTGTTCCCAGGTATACCTTGCGATCCAAGAGGTTCTCGATCAAAACGGTCTACTCCAGCTCTTCGGTTGTTGACTTGGTCACGTCCGATTCCTCGGGGTCGAAGAAGGTTTGGGGGACGAAGAAGTCTTCCCCATCATCTTCAAGGGTCTGCACGCTTCCCTACTCATCCGAGACCGGGCATGTCAGAGTTTCCGTCTCGTGGTGGACCGCAAACATTTCCCTCGCTGCCCGCTGTTCTCCATGTATTATCGTGATGCCATCCCTTGTGGGAAACCTTATCACCTGGTGCAAGGTCGAGGGCACTGCCCTTATGTTGTGTATCCAAGGCCTACCAATTAAGGCGTTGTATCTCATGTCACCGTTGATGATCTGAACCTCGGTGTTCTGGATTGTGACAGACGAGCCGATTGGGAGGGTGAATTCTCCTTTCGTTTCTTCTTCGATCATATTGAAACCGTGGAGGATTCGAGGGGTAGGAACACCTTGATTGAGCAGCCCTAGCTATTCTACTACTTCTAACTTGATTATATTGGCCAAGCTGCCTGGATCTACGAGCACGCGCTTTATCCTGATGTTGCTTAAGAGAAACAAAATTACCAGCGGGTCATTGCGCGATTCCATCATAGCCTCGAGATCCTCTTCACTGAATATGAGGTTTTCTTCGGGTAAGTGTTTTCGGGTCGATCCTTCTTCCGTAGCGGGCGTTCTTGTTCGTTTGGACATGGGCCCTTGGGGAACATTGGTTCCTCCAATAATCACGTGGACATTATGTTGGAGAACCTTCCCTTCCGTCCGGGTTGAACCCGGTGGTGTACCGCCCTCTAGGGCAGTCGTGCCCTTTTCTCTGTCGCTTTTGAGGTTCTGATTTCCCATTTCACTAGCCGAGTCAGGCGCTCTTTCCTGAAAGCGAAGATATTGGGCAAGAAAAAGTGTGAAGTATATCTTGCGCTTTTGCAATGAAACCAATAAGAAAATAATCACTATTATTTTTAGCCCCACGGTGGACGCCAAACTATTTACCGTGAAAATGGTAACAACAATTAAATTTGTAAACGGGATTCTAAAAATACATGATCTATTTTATGCTAGCTGTTAGAGCAGATGATGCTAGGAACATGAAGTTTAATGATGAAATGCAAGCTAAAATGAAGCAGTAATCAAACCGAGAGGCCTGCTGCCCGGGTATAGGACTGGTCGGTGGGGGACCTCGGGGTTGATAGCCGAGTCGAGCTCGAGCTATCGAGGATAGTCGGGAATGGGATAACAGTTAGGTTATGATCAAACAAAGCTCTATATGGCCAAGTCCAAGCGATAAATAAAGAACAAGTAAGAAAGCGATAAATGCTAAAGTGGCCTCGAGCTAGTGAGAGCAAGCAAGTTAGAGAGAAGAGAGAGAGAGATATTATTAATTTTGTGGAGGAATAGTTGGAGCAACATCAGTCGGGGCTTACAAAGTGATGGGGACCACCTTTATATAGGAGGGGAATCCGTTGTAATACAAAACGTGTTAACCGTGAAGGTACGGAGATAGGATGGCTAGACATGATATCTTGAAAATAGGCCCCAGATAGGCCAGCCTTGTCAGGTTAAGCCACGTGCCTTGGGGACTCCCCCCTCGCCTGCTGTAGCCCGCTGTTTTTGTCGGAATGCGATGCCCTTCGGACCGATATCTGTTAAACCCCAAAGTGTGTCTCGATCTTGGCTTCGATCTTCGAGGAGCTTGACCGCGAGACGACCTTATGACGGGGAAATCGGGCCCCCGGATTTGCCGTAGACAAATACCATGTATTAAAATCAACCACTTCGTCAAGATAATCTGCCTATAAATATGGCCTATAGTACATTATTAAGTCATTCAATCACATAGAAATCATGTCTATGGTCTTAATAAAACCATGTATTAAAATCGGTAGCTTTGTCAGAACAGTCTGCCAGAAACATTGCCTATAGAACTTTACATCAACCATTGAATCATCCAATCACGTAGAAATCAAGCCTATACGTCTTGTACAATTTAGTATACTTTGACTTCAAACTTGCACATCTACAACATCTTGCCTAATAATTTGAACATTGTTGGCATATGTTTTTGACTCTCTGCATCTATCTGTGCCTATATGAGGAGACCAACTTGAGCCCTTAAGTGTTGATTATGTGTAGTCCTAGTTGTTTTGATTGCGACTAGTTTTATCATTTCTGAACAGCCTAGGAGAGTCTAGAACTACAAATATAGTAGGTCCAAAGCCTCCTGGACCATAGGCATGGGACAGGTAGTGCACACATAAGACACGGTTTAGAATTGAATTAGAACGCTTTAGGTAAACAACTTTAACATAGTAATTGGGTAGCTGAATGATAGTTTGTGCCCACTGAATAATATGAGTTATCCCTACCCTAAGGGAGTTGCGAAGTATTACTTATGTTGCACGAGATGATCCTTTAGACTAAAAAGCTTAGAATCCCTCATCCCCTCATTTATATGTTTATTGTTCGTACTTCGATTAATTAAGTTGTATCCTGTAACTTCCAAAGGCTTGTACCAGTTATCTATATAGTGTAAATCTTGTACAAATTTCTTTGCACTTGTTAGAACCTTTTGATTCATTGTCTTCCCTCGGTTATCCGATTGCATAGGACAATTATAATTCGATAATCCCACACAGTGTAAACTTCGGACAGGACCCATAGTTGTGGAGCTCGAAGAGTGCCTAACACCTTCTCTTTGAGGTAATTTGAGCCCTTACCCGATCTTTGGTGATGTAGACTAGTTAAAATTTACAAATAAGTGCCCTAACACACCTTAAAATTCGATAGGTGATGACTCTTCTCTTTTAACACCCATTTAAAAGAGTTATCATATGTTGAAACCCACTTTCACGATAAAACAGGGAGTGATAAATGGCAGGAAATCGGAGGGAATGAGATCCTCAGTCTTCACACGAACGAATCTCCCCTGCCAGCCTCGATCCCTGTCTTTGTTGATGCTTAAGAAGTGAGTCCTCTTTGACCGTCAGACAAGCTTGATCAACCCTCCTCAGAAGATTCGGGGGCCGTAGATGTGGAGTTAGTGGCTGATAGTGAGCCGGGGCTCCTCCGTGTTATCAAACTAGAAGATAATGTTTTTGGTTTTGGTTGTTTTTCAAATGATAAAGGAATCTATGGTCATGACTTCCACCTAGGTGGCTACTTAACGGGTTGTAAACTATAGGGAAAGTTTGATTTATCAGGATCGCGGGATGGCAATCACACACAATTTCTCACTCTATACCTCTCGGTAGTTTGAGTGATTTTGCCCAATATGGCTTTCTCAAGCCCAAATGGGTATTGCACAAATCAAGTGATATATGCTCAAGTCGGCTCTTACTATCTCTAGATTTGACCATTTAATTGTGGCTATCAATTTCTTGAGTTTACCCCAATTCATTGTTAAATAGCCAAGTTTTCCTAAACCTAGTCTCTCTTTGTCAAGCAAATACTAGGTCAAATAGAATTGAATCAATGTTTGCAACCATTAATTCTAATATTTAAGCATAAACAAGGCTAAATCTCACTAAACCAATCGCAAACAAGCCCTAAAATTAAATACCCATTAAGTACCCACACTAGGGTTGAGCCACAACACTAGCTAAATATTTAGCTACTCATAAAAAATAAAGAAATACTAGAAGAAATTAAGATAGAATGCATAATCATTGATTAAACAAAGAAAATCTAATGTTAAGAAGTCAATCTAGTACAAAATTACTCAAAGAAGCAAAGAAAACCGTCAGGTGCACCTCTGCAAACTAAACTTACCTAAAAATGACGAAAAGTTCTATTTATACTAAACTAAAAATATCTGACAAAATGCCCCTGCGAAGGTTGTGCAGCCGCATAATTCTGGTGCGGTCCGCACAATGGGCTTCTGCAGCTGCACAAAAGTGATGCGGTCCGCATTTTTAGGAATTTGAGCTTGGAACTTGGGTCTTCTGCGGTCCGCAGCTCTCTGAATCTCAATCATGTAGTCTGTATAATAATGGATGCGGTCACACTTGACCTTATGCGGCCGCACAATTTTAGTGTGGTCCACACTCCCTGAACTGACCAAAACATACTCTCTGAATCTCCTTCTGTGGCCGCACTCGAATTGTACGGTCCGCACTGCTAGCCCTTTTTGCCTTGTTTTGGTTCTTGTTCACTTTTGACTCCTTTATGAGTTGATTTTGACATCTTTGGCTCGTTTTGCAATATTCCTGCAAGTAAGCACATCTCGTTAGTTTTCGGGAATACCTTTAAGCATTTTTTGAGCTAAAACGCAAGTAAAAGAGAGCAAAAAAGCGGTCAAAATTCCTACTTATCAACTCCCCCAAACTTAAGCTTTTGCCTGTCCTCAAGCAAATAAGGCAATTCCCTCATTCACTAGAAAAAGGGATATTTTAGCTAGCCTAAGGTTAACCAATTACACATCAATTGGGACCAATAATTATCCACAACACATATGAATTATCAACAACACAATGATTTGGCTTTTTGAGTACCATAGATCCAGTGTGACTCTAGAGCATAAAGAGGTGACTCTATTCGTCAAGGAAGCTCGCTCTTTCATTTAGGTCATTGTGGATCCCAAACTCCTCCCCCTCTGCTCTCCATTAGCGAATCTCATATTAGAATGTAACACTCAAAGCACGGATTGTGAAAAGTTCGCTCATCTCTCTCAAAAGAACATCACAAGTCCGCTTTAAGTACTATTAGCTTGCCTCTCATGTAAATCACCACTAATGTAAGCTGACTCAACTTCAAATCATGTATTGAAGGCTTTTGCAGGATGTAATGAAGGATTTTGGAGGTTAGGACTTGTTGGAATAGAATGGTTTCATCTTTCCTTACGCACTCCATTTTCTCTTTCTAGCTCATGTTTTCTCGACTCTTTAAGTCATTTTCTTCTTCCTCGGGGGAACTAGAGAGACGTAACGTCACTCTTTCTTGAGCGTGACATTCATTTCTCTCCTTTTCTATTTACTTCAACCTTTCCTCCTTATTTTCTTTTGGATTCCCTTCAACTCTTCACTTTATTCACTTTCTTTTTAGCATTTTTCTTTTTGTTCTTTCTTTCTTTTCTTTGCATTCCCTTTTCTTCAATTATTTCTCTTCTTTGTACCTTTCATCACTTTCAAACTCCTCTTCTCTCCCCCAAACTTATGTTTTTGCCAATTGTTTCTCAAGAATGCTAAGGAAAGATCGGGTGCCAAGAGATGGTCATTACAAAATAGATGAAGGCTTGTAACGTGTTTATTGAAAGAAAAAGGGCTTCGGCTCAAAGGGGTTGACTAGGGATATCACATTGGTAGGCCATGGAAGATTTCAAATTTCAAATTGGATCAAGGAGAGCCTACAATCATTTCTCAGGCCAAACTACACTTAGAATTTTGCCTAGACAAACATTTGGGGTAAGTTCTAGACCATTAGCATGGGTACTTGGACTTGCAACTAAACATCTCACCTCTCACACTTCTGGATTGCTAAAGAGAGCAGTGTCGAGGGCCTACGACAACCCTAGCTAATATTGAGAATCACAAATGGCTCGATTTGAACACTCGATGACTGCTTAAGTCAACATAAGAGTCAAAAGAGCCACAACTAGAGCTATTATCTGCCAACAACTTGTTTTAACTATACAATCATAGGTAAATATGTTGGTACCAAGTGAAGCATGCTTGAGACCCCTTTTATTCATTACTACTATATTTAACAAAACATAAAAGAAAATGAACTCAATCCCTTAAGAAGGTTGTCACGCCATCCATCATTGGGAAGAGCCACCCGGTTCACACATAATCCACCTTTGGAAAGAACCATGGAATTAAGAAAATTAAAGGCTTATTGTTCACTCAAAAGGTAAAAAAGAAGCTAGCAAATTAAAAAGAATCTATTAAAGTAAATAAGAAGTTATACTACTAAGGAAAAGCAAACTAAAGAAGCTATGAAATAAACAACAGAAAGCGAGATAAATGAATATACAAACCAAAGTCAAATGAATATATACATAAGGGAAATGAATATCTACATCAAATGGGAAGAATATATACATACCAAAAGGAAAATAGTATCATAGTTACTATAGCCCAAATATCAAATACTCAGAATAGACCACCCCTCAAATGAAAAATAAGCATTGTCCCTAATGCTTAACAAAAATCAGAACAGGGAAATGACAGAGAGTTAAGAGAACCCCCTATGTAGTCTCAGTCTGCATAGTATCATCAGCAACCTCAACCTCAAGTTGTATCTCATCATCACCTAGCTGAGGGACAACTGGGTTGAGGAGCATCTATATCATCTCCTCAGCAGTGTGGGAAGTGGCAACCGGCTCCTCACACTGTCCGACTGCTGCCGCTGGTGCTGTCTGTGCTGCTGGGACTGCTTGTGCTACTTGGGGTGCTATCTCCATGAGTAGGTCCAATGGTAGATCACCGGCAAATATAATCTTCTCAATCTTTTTTTTCAAGTTATCCACTAACTTCTTTGATTCCTGAGATTTCCCATATTCTTGGCCTGTTTGCCCAAATCCTCAATGACTTTCCCCTGTGCCTCTAATTTATCCATGGTAGTCTTCTGGTCAGCCATAATCTTATTCAATGTTGCCTCCACAGACGGACTTGTGGCTCTATTGGGGCTAAAGACTGTGGTGCAATAGCACTGGATATATCAGTCAGCTTTGTACTAGCTGCGTGCATCCAGTTGTTAAGACTCGCCAATGTTTGGGAGACTCGCAATGTAGTCTGAGGATAGGTAGAGGAAGCTGGCACTGGTAATAGAACTGCTAATGTAGCAGAATCTGGTGGACCGGATGATGAAGATAGTGGCATGGTTGCTATCCCGGTGGAAGTACCTGCTGCTGTGGAAGGCTCGACAGCTGAATCAGTAACCACTACCGCTAGCTCTTCAGACTGGCCAGTGGAGGTAGTAGCTTTTCCCTTGAATTTAGGGTTGACAGCTCCCTGAAGGTGGTACCAAGAGAAAGTCTTCTTGGCCTTCACATCTATATCATAATGCTTCGACTCCACCCCTTGATCCTTGAAATATTCAGTGAGGAAGTTTGGATATGGATAGGATCTTTCATCCTTCTAGACAGCTAGAATGATGTTGGTCGACATGATGGCACCAACATTTATCGGATACCCAGCCATAATCGAGGCAACCAAAATTGCATGGGGAATTGGGTGCATGTTTTCACACGAATGTTTTCCACCCTTTTGCTTCAAAGTTTTGGGTGTCCTGGACGATTGAACCCCTGATGTGAGCCCATAGAGGTGTTGACCCTGGGATTGCCAAAATCACAGCTAGCCACGAGCGAGCTGCATCACCCATAGCTAGCTTCTCCAAATACTACACTGCTTCCGCTTCTTCAAAACCCACATAAGTGTTCAGTGCACAAGAGTCAAAGAGGATCTTCAGATCCCACCCTTTTGTCACCTTCGTTCCCTGTTTGATGTGAGCAACATTTGCATAGAACGCCTTGACCAGGTTCTCATTTGCATCTAGGACTTTGTTGGTTAACTAGCTCCAACCTTTCTGCTCTTGGAATTGCCTAAAGACATTGGGGTTGTGCTTGTTTACGTTCAATTAAGAACTGTCGCTCAAGAGTGAGAGACCTCTATGGACACCATTCCCTAAACTTGGTGAAGGAATTGGAACTAACAAATCTATCCTCCCATATCTCGGGCCTCCGTGATCTTTCCAACCCTGGCTTTGTAGTATCGCCCCCTCTCCCATCATCTAAGTTTATTGGAGCTGGGGGAGCAGGTGCGAAAGAGGGCTCAGAGTCTTGGCTACCTTCTTCCAAACTGTCAGATGAACTGGTAGCTGAAGAAGACTCATCCACCAAGTGATGTTGCCCAGGGAATTATTGTCTTTGTTGTGATTGAGCATCCGGTTGTGCTTGCACGGAGTTACCCTTAGAAGCTTCCCCGAATGGGACGTACTCACTGGTCTTCGAGGTGTTAGAGGCTCTATTGGCTTTTGCTTTCTTGCTGATAGCCTTTTGGATTGCTAGAGGTAGATTGCTTTTGCCTCGACCCCGACCTCGGGAGGGTTTTGCCCTCTCTTGCGGTGTATGTCATCTACCACGTGAACGAACCAATGTCTGTAACGCATAAGAACTAGAAATCAGTTACAATTGAAGCTCACAATGTATGCATAAACATGATTGGAAGTTGCAGAAGAAACATTCTCAGAAGAGCAGTGCGGACTGCATAAAATTGAATGCGGCCGCAGACTGCCCATTGTGGACCGCACAAAAATGAGTGCGGCCGCAGAGTGACCATTGGGGACGCCACAAAAATGAGTGTGGTCGCACAAGTCCATTGCTGACTGCACAATTTTGAGTGTGGCCGCACAAATCAAGCACAAACTTTTCCTAACTCTGAGGGCTACGGACCGCACAAAAATGTGTGCAGCCGCACAATTCAAATTAGACTGGCACTAACCCAGGGTTCATGCTTTTTGTTCTCAAATGGGTACGTTTTTAGCAATCAAACAATATTAGCTACTTACCCAGACCACAATTAATGATTAATAAGCTACCCACATGATTCTAAGCAAAAATAACTAAACATTAACATTTTTAGGCATGTAAGTAACCCTAAATCTAAGAACAAAAGTAAACAAAAGATGAAGAATCTAATGAAGAAATTAACATACCAGTAATAAAGATGTAGGTGATGAATTGAGGGAACAATTTGAGAGCAAATGGGAATTTTACTGTGCAAGCTTGGCTTTAAGGCTCAGAAGATCGAAAAGTTTTAAAAAGATGCACGCAACCCTATTTATACTTTTACTCGTGGGTGTCACACCTCCTTTTTACGCCCAAGGGGGGGATATAAGGGATTTTTTCCAGTTAAAGTGACATAAATCAAAATGGGACTATTTTTATTTAATCAGAGTCCCCACTTGGAATAGTTTAGGGTGTCCCAAATCACCGGTTTATTTTAAAATCCCAAATCGAGGAAAATCGACTTTATTTAAAAGTCTGCGAAACCAGAAAATCTAGGTAAGGAATTCTATTAACCCAGGTGAAGGTTTTAGGGATTCCCGGGTTTCGTGGTTCTTGCACGGTCGCTTAAACTATTAATAATTGGCCTAATTATCTGATTTACTACATGTTTTAAACCTAGTGTATTTTTAACTTTATTATCGCTTTTATTTATTTAACCGCTTTTAGGATTTATGGAATTATTTCTTGAACAAGTTACGATTGTCATACACTTTCCGTTTTGGGACTCACCGCAAACCACGCTACATGAAATGCACCTGTGATTCGCGATATGTTTATTTTTTTTATTAATGTTCAAAGTTGTTATGATCGGGTCGCATAAAATGCACACCCGAATTGGGGATTATGTACCATGATTATGCCGCGAGAACCGTATCCATAGTCACGATGATTTATTATAAACGCACATAAAGCAAATTACGAATGTTCAAAGTATTTTCTAGGCATGTTCAAATTAGTTTTCACACTAGTTTTGGTATTAACGTGAGGGCCATAAATTGTGGGATTAATTTGTGAATGACATGCCTCAAATTATTCAAAAGATTTCTAGTTGTATGGGGTAGATATGTTACACCTTTAATCAGTTTTTTGGAGAGAATTGGCCAGCAGCACGCCCACCACCTTATCTAAAGAAATTTTATAAGGAAAAATAAGGTTGGGGCTAACCGGGCTCGAAATTGAGCCCAATCATGAAAACAAAGGAGAATGGAAACAAGGGGGGTCTGTTATTTGGCTTTGCAACCTTATTTGGGCCATCACCAGGACCAATCACTTTTTAAAGACGTTCTCTCAATGTTAAAACCCGTTTTATTATATGAGAAGTAACTTAGTGAAATAAAATGTTGAACTTGATTGGGGCTCTGAATTTAGCCCAAAATAGTAATTAGGTAACGACAGAAATGCCCTAAGTAGAAAACTCAACTGTGTTGTCTCGTCAGGGCCAATGTCAGGCCCAATTGAGACTCAAATTCCTCTAAATAACATGTGACACAAAGTATTAAAAGTTTCAAAGAAAAAAAATCAGAGGCTAACCATTCATATCATAAATCTGATTTTAACATGTTGTTAATACTAACAATAAGAGATTATACCTTAAACTTATTCATGAATCACCTCAACCTTACAAATAAAATCACTTTAGCCATGTTGAAATGTGAAATAATTCAGCTAAGCGTACTCAATAATCAAACATGGCCCATTTTAGACATATCCAACATCTTCTAATAAGGACCAAATGAACTAATAGAGCTATTAAACATAAACTTTACTAAGATACTTTAAACCTCAACTATAAACCAAAACAATCAAATTTTAAATTATTACAATCTACTCCATACTAATTTTATACAGAAATTAGTTTGCTAGTGAACAGTCCATAGATTTAAATTACAATACATCTAAGATATAGCTAAAGAAAACTGTTTCAAATGATGTTCAAAAGGGTTTTGGGCTTTTCATTTGTTGCAAACCCTTCAGTAAGCTTCAGATTGCAAAAACCAACTACAAAGTTGTCTTTGCAAGTCAGTATTTGGTTCCAGCTCCCAAATAATTCTAAGATTTTCCTCTCTTGTTATGACTCACATACAATCAGAAAAAAAATGAAAGTTTCATTACAAAGGAAGCCCATTTAGCACCACATGACAACAAGGTAGTAAGCAATAGCTAGTATTAACGAAATGATCAACTTAGTATAACTCATGAGGCATAATTCACACACAAAACATGGAAAAGGTCATTTTTACAAGAAAACAACTGGTCTGGAATTTCAGAGGAACTCCATTCATTGAACAAAGCCAAAATGAACTTGAAACAAGTGTAGAAAACTATAGGCAGAAGCAGCAAACATATATTTAATCAAACACCATATCTCATTTATGAATCATGAAGGATTTCAGATAAAGGAACTACATACCTATAACAGCAGCATGAATCAAAGTGAGACAAACTGAATCTCTAATCGAAACTATGAAGGAGACAACCAGCAGGAACAAAACAGCATAGCCAAAATCAACCCAGAACACTAAGAATAGCTGACTTGAATTTTCCAGAATCAGAAATAAAGTGCACTAGAGTGAACCAACATAGGAACTCTAGCCCAAAACTGATTTTAGAATAAGAAAATTGTAGGAAGCTTTTTCTTTTTTTCTTCTTCTGTATATTTAGAGAATTTTTAGGGTGAAAATAGGCTAAAATGAATCTGTGTAGAATGAAGGAATAGCTTTTCTTTTATATGGTAGGCCCAAAATAGCACCAAAAGAGCATATTCTAACCTAAATTCCCTAAAGGTCAGATAGTACAACATCTTTTTAACAACTGTATGTCCTTTTTTCAGCCCAATTCCAGCATTTTCATGCTAAGAAAGGGGGCAGCTGTACAAAATATTATAACCTTTTAATTTTTTACCTTATGTAAAACCAGTTTGACCCTTTCATTTATTAGATATTTCAGTCCTAACCAGTCTTGACCTGAATTCTGATTTCAATTCCATTTCTGGAACCGCCTAGAACAATCTAGATGATTCCAACATTATGGTTCCTAGACTTGTTTCAATGTCCTTTTAATTCTAAAATTAAATCTTAAGCTTAAAGGCATCTAGGGTTTAAACCAAACAAATTTAAATCTAATTAGTAAATTAAACAGGCTCACTTAATTAACCCTAAACAAATTTGGGTTTAAACAACTAAAACATTAAACAAACCAGAACTAGAATGAAGATGCAAAGAAACCTAGAAATTAATCTAGTTAATTTATAAGTCTAAACAAATTAATCAATTAAATTACCATTTGTAAATCTGACTGAAACTAAGCTAACTATAGAATACCAGAAAGGAACAATTACAAAAAAAATGGAAGCAAAAAACAGAATAGTCATGCAAGCAGAAAGTTATTCTTAAAAGAGATTTAAGTACTAATCTAGCTGAAACAACAAATAAAGAAAAGAAATAAAGAGGCAAAGCGATAGTTCTAACATTTTTTAACAAAAATCAGGTAATTAATCTTTTTGTCTAAACCATGCAAAGCAAAATTTAAAACCTAAATATGCTGAAACAGAGAAATTAGAGAAGAGAAGACCAAAAAGGCGGCAGGTTATTACCTAAAAACAAAAAGAAAATCTTCAACAAGAACTAGGCCAAACATAGGTTCGAAACCCTCCGAAATGACCCAAAATTAACGTTAATCGCTTGTTCTTGCCAAGAACAATCGACTAGCATAAATTTTGAGCCACCACGAGCCTTGAATCTTAACGAACAAACAAAGAAAAGAGAATTAACTCGATCTTTTCTATTTTTATAGATTCGTTTTGAGAGCATTCAGTGGGGATTTTGGGGAATATGGCAATAGCTTGATGACGAGCGGAGGTTGAGGAGTATAAGGTATCGATTTGGGTGGGTTTGAATGACCTAGAGTTTAAGGTGTGATTTTTCGGATTTGAAATTTGAGTTGGGTGGTGATTTGGGAGAAACTAATAAGGGATTAGTGTTTGGGAGGGGCTCAGCGTTACATGGTGTTAATTGGAGGCGATTTGGAGGTATTTCGCCGTCGTAATACGATTTCCGGGTGGCGGAGAGAGGCGAAGCCGGCGAGGAATTTTTAAGGCGGATAGGTTTAGTCTCTAAGAGAGAGAAGAGAGAATGGGGGTGTTTTGGGATTACAGGGGGTCGTTCAGACAGTTTTATATAAAATGATTGACCAGTTCCTGGCCATTGGATCAATGGACGATCAACGACCGAGATGGATCGTTGCTGAAACGGGGTCATTTGATTAATGGGGAATTTGAGCCGGGTCTTGAAGGGAATTGGGCTAGATAATGGGCGGATTTGAGCATTAAAAATTGGCCCAATTTCATTAATTACCCCTCTCTTTTTTTGTATTTTCTTTTCCTTCTTTTTTATTTTAACATAATTAAACTCTAAATTAAATCCTAAATTAATCTAAATTATAAAATCAAACTAATTATCTATTTAAAATAATTACAAAATTAGTTATACCTAAAGTAATGAAGAGGAAATTACTAATCTAGTATTAAAAGCTAAAAATGTAAAATGAATGATATATTTTTTGTGATTTTTTTTAGTAAAGCAATTAATTAACAAATTAATCCTAAAATATGAGCATAAAATCTAATATGCAATGCATGGTATTTTTGACATTTTTCATGATTTTAACAAAATTAAACATGCACAAAAGTGTAAACAATTAATAAAATCCTACAAAATTGAAAACAAATTGGAAAAAATCTATTTCTTTATTTTTGTAGGAGTACCTTTTAGTAGGGCAAAAATCACATGTTCACAACCTCCTCTCTTTGCTCGGAAACACGAAGAGTTTTTGGGCAAAGATGAAATGAGCAACTACGAGCGATTTTTGCCCGTTTGAAACTCCATGGGAAGCATTTTTTGGAAATAGTCTAACTGAGCCTTGCTTAGGAGGTTGCCTACATATCCTTGGATATAAAGGAATCAGGTCAGTGTAGTTCTAGAAGTTTTGGTAGCTGGGACTACTGCGAAACTATGATTTCACTACTATTGTTGTTGTTTCTGCTTGCTGAGCTCCTTATTACACCAAAATGAAAAATGAAAAAACTAGTTAAGTCTATCAACTACGAGTTACAAGATTCCTATCTATAAACCTTCTAAAGTTTGATCTTGAGTCTTGGATGGTTCTTCCTACAGACTCTGATCTGAATCTAGATGCTCGATAGCTGAAACCACTGGTTCATTCTTCTTCAATTTTTTTGGATCAAGGCGGGACATGCAAAGCTTGTGACTTCAATTATATCTTGAGCAGTCCGCATATTTTCTCCGCTTCTACACTTAGATTTCAACTTCTTTTGTTGTTTTTCTTTTCTTTTATTTGGATTGAGACTTCTTCTTTTGGTCATCTCAAACCTCATGCCTTATGGTAAAAACCTGTTCAGGCACCAAAACAAACAAATGAACAAAACTTTTCTGCCCCAATTTTCACTAGGAAAATTTCGTGAGTTATTGCAACAAAAATCTAAGCTATTTCATTATTGAAAGCAATAAAATCGGGATTGTGTATCCTTGAGAAAAAAATATTAGGGAGTGGAGACCCTATATCTAAAAATGAAATCAAATAAGTATTGGAGGCCCTAAGTTGGAAAGATTACCAGGTTATGCTGGCAGAGTCATCGGGTTATGCCGAAAAAGTACTCGGGTTATGCCAGGAGAGTCATTGGGTTATGCCGAAAAGGTCCTCGGGTTATGCCAGGAAAGTCATCGGGTTATGTCGGAAAGGTCCTCGGGTTATGCCGGGAAAGTCATCGGGTTATGCCTGAAAGGTCCTCAGATTATGCTGGGAAAGTCATCTGGTTATGCCGGAAAGGTCCTCGGGTTATGCCGGGATAGTCATACAGTTATGCCGGAAAGGTCCTCGGGTTATTCCCGGAAAGTCATCGGGTTATACCGGAAAGGTCTTCGGGTTATGCCGGGAAAGTCATCGGGTTATGCGTGAAAGGTCCTCGAGTTATGCCTGGAAAGTCATCGGGTTATGTCGGAAAGTTCCTCGGGTTATGTTGAGAAAGTCATCGGGTTATGCTAGAAAGGTCCTCCGGTTATGCCGGGATCAACTAGGGGTGGGACCCTACTATGTTGGAAATATTACCAGGTTATGCTGACATCGACTAGGGAATGGGACCCTATGTTGGGAAAGACATAACTAGAGATTAGAGACCCTATGCTACCATGGTTTTGAATTTTTCTTCTTCTTTTGTTTCATTTCACTTTTAGCATTTTACTCAGGAGAATGCATAAAGAGTTTGAAGAGGACTTCCCTCTTCGGGTTAACTTTTGCTGCAGACCCGTTTTGGTCTCTGCGTACTTTGCTTTTATCGCACTTGCTCCTTGTGGAGTTGTTTTGGATTGTTCCTATTCACATGTTTTCAAATCAAAGAACATTTTTTCAGTTTGAAACGGTGGTTGGTTTTGTGGCCTTGATTGTTTCAATCACTTGATCTTGGTCCATCAATAAAATCTCCATTGCTCGCTGGCTCTATAGATAAAACGGTGGATGGTTTTGTGGCCTTGATTGTGGGGCTTGGCCTTTTCATCTTATTTTGCCTTTATGGGTACTTGACTTTGATTTCTTTCCTTCTGAAGAGTTTTTCACTCTAGAGCATCGGCCATCATGGCCAGTCGAGGTCAACTTGATGCACCTATTGAGGCTAGGTGCTTTTCTTGAATTTTAGCTTTCTATCAAACAAAACCCTATAAAACCAATCTTTCTATCTTTTCTTAGTATTAGTTTTGGAGGAGAATTAGACAGAAAGAGATTCAAAGAAAAGTAAACAACGGACAGGATAATGAATTTAAATGAGATGTGTCCCTTTAGGGAAAGGAAAGGACTTATCTGGAGTGCATGCAGACTTCAATCGACATGACATGCTTCTTGGACTGGATACCCGATCTGTGCAAACCATCCAACTCTCATAAACCTATCATAACCCATATCGCAAAACCTTGCCAGGACTCTATCAGTACCGACTGTTGTAAGTGATTCCTTTTCTAATCAGTGGCGCCCTTTGCGGGTTTTCACCAACTAACCTCTCTCATTTCTCTTTTTATCGTCGTCTTATAGTGCCCTTTGCGAGTTTTCACTAACAAGACTCTCATTTTCAATTTCTCTGCTCACCATCACCCTATTGTGCCCGTATGGGTTTTCACCAATAAGACTCTCTCATTTTATTTCTATCATTTGATTATATCAGATCCAAGTAACAACTATCTCTAATTTTGAACATCTTTACCGATTGATCAGAATTACTTTGAACAGGATTTGGGGTAAAAAGAGTTGGATTGAATTACAACTCTGGAACTTTTTAGGCGGGATCATCGCCGAACCACTATAACATCTGCCCCAGTTTCACTTTTGGGGGGAATTTGAATTTTTGTATTGGTGTGACTGAACCCTAGAGAGAGGCTACCTACGTATCCTTTCGGAATCAAGTCCAACGTAGTTCAGGAAACTTTGTTTTTTATTTTCTTCTTTTTTTTGGCTTTCTTTATTGTTGTCTTGTTTTGTTTTTTTACAATATTTTCGGGTTCCAAAGAGGGTGATCAAAGAAAGGTAACCGACTCAAAGTGTTTGCAAAGGGTTAACAGTGTTTGGGTAGCAAGAATGAAACCATTCATCATCCCAATCAAAGAATATCTGCACCGCAGATGGGTTAAACGTAATACCTTTTGACCGCGTCTGCATTGACAGTTGTTTCAGGGTCTTTTTCTTCAATGTCTCCCAAGTACAATGCCCCTTTTTGCAACAATTTTCTTATAATGTACTCACCCTTCCAGTTTTGAGAGAGCTCTCATTTTGCTTCCTTGTGATGCGAGAGAATACGCCTCAAAATGAGTTGCCCCACTTCAAAGTTCCTAGGCCGCACTTTCTTGTTGTAGGCACGGTTCATTCTTTGTTGATACAACTGCCCGTGGCAAACTGTGGCCATCCGTTTTTCATCAATCATGGTTAACTATTCTAGATGGGTCTTAACCCATTTATTATCCTCAATCTCAACTTCAACGATGATTCGAAGAGATAGAATTTAAACTTCTGCGGGTATTACAGCTTCAGTGCCATAAACCAATAGATAGGGTGTTGCCCCAACTGATGTGCGCATGGTTGTGCAATATCCCAACAATGCAAAAGGCAACTTTTCATGCCATTTTCTAGAACATTGAATCATTTTCCTAAGAATCTTTTTGATGTTTTTGTTTGCTGCCTCTACAGCACCATTAGCTTTGGGCCGATAAGTGGTAGAATTCCGATGCGTTATCTTAATTGTTCGCATATCTCCCTCATCAAATGACTGTTCAAATTTGCAGCATTGTCTATAATTATAGTTTTAGGAATACCAAAATGACAGATAATATTGAAATGCACGAAGTCCACCACTAATTTCTTGGTGACGGCTTTGAGAGTGACTGCTTCAACCTACTTTGTGAAATAGTCAATGGCAACTAAGATGAATCTGTGCCCATTTGAAGCTTTCGGCGTGATTGACCCAATGACATCCATACCCCAAGCAACGAACGACCACGGTGCCGACATAGGATGCAATTCTGAAGGCGGTGCATGAATTAGGTCACCATGTACCTGACATTGATGGAACTTTCGGACCAAGCTAAAGCAATCCTTTTCCATGGTCATCTAGTAATAACCTGCCCGAAGGATTTTCTTTGCAAGGATGTATCCATTCATATGGGGTCCGCATACACCTGCATGCACTTCATTCATGATTCTTCCAGCCTCTTGGGCATCCACGCATCTTAAAAGGTTCATATTTTGGAGTCCTTTTATACAAGACTTCTCCGCTCAAGAAGAAACTACTAGCGAGCCTTCTAATAGTTCTCTTTTGGTCCTCACTGGCTTGTTCGGGATATTCCTTTGTTTTCAAGAATATTTTGATATCATGATACCATGGCTGAACATCTGGTTCCATCTCAACTATATTGTAGTAACGATGTCTTTCTCGAATTTAGATTTCCAGTGGGTCAATGTGGACATTGCCTGGATACGGTAGCATCAAGGCCAAAGTAGCTAGTGCATAGGCTAACTCATTGTGAAACCGAGAAATGTACCTGAACTCGATGGATTTGAACTGCTTGCTAAGATCTTCCACATGTTGCATGTATGGAATAAGCTTAATGTCCCGAGTTTCCCATTCACCTTGAGCTTGCCAAATAATAAGGTCAGAATCTCCCATGATTAATAATTCTTCCACATCCATGTCAACTGCCATATTCATACCCATAATGCAGGCTTCGTACTCGGCAGTGGTGTTTGTACAAAAGAACCAAAGTCGGGTCATGGCCGGATAGTGATGACCAGTGGGCGAAATCAAAATTACCCCAATCCCGGCACCTTTTGCATTCACAGCTGCGTCGAAGAACATTTTCCAAGCATTGGTGTCTTCTAGAATCACCTCAACTGAATTTACTTCCTCATCTGGAAATCAGGTACTCAAAGGTTGATATTCATTATCAACAGGATTCTCAGCTAGGTGATCCGCCAAGGCTTGAGCTTTCATCGTCGTGCGGGTGAAATAGACTATGTCAAACTCAGTGAGCATGATTTGCCATTTTGCTAACCTCCCTGTGGGCATCGATTTTTGGAATATGTACTTCAAAGGATCCAATTTGGTTATGAGATAGGTGGTATAAGCCAATAAGTAATACCTAAGCTTCTGAGCGACCCAAGTTAGAGCGCAACAAGTTCTTTCCAACAAAGTGTACTTGGCTTCATAACTAGTGAACTTCTTGCTCAAATAGTATATGGCTTGTTGTTTCTTCCTGGTAACATCATGTTGCCCGAGAACACATCCAAAAGAATTCTCCAACACTGTCAAGTACAAGAAAAAAGGCCTTCTAGGCTCGGGTGGAACTAACACTGGCGGATTCGACAGATATTCTTTATTTTGTCAAAAGCTTCCTGATACTCATCTGTCCATCTAATTGACGCATCTTTATTCAACAACTTAAATATGGGCTCACACATGGAAGTCAACTGAGCAATGAATCTGCTGATGTAATTCAACCTCCCTAATAGACTCATAACCTCTTTCTTGGTTCTCGGAGGTGGCAAATCCCAAATAGACTTTATCTTTATTTGATCTAGCTCGATGCCCCTCCGACCGACTATAAACCCCAAAAGTGTCCCAAATGGTACTCCAAATGAACACTTAGCTGGATTTAGCTTCAAGTCATACTTACGCAGACGCTCAAAGAACTTTCTCAGATCCCGCACATGGTCTTCGTGCGTTTTGGATTTAATGATCACATCATCCATAGACACGTCAATTTCCTGGTGTATCATGTCTTGAAAGATGGCAGTCATAGCTCTCATGTAAGTCGCTCCAACATTCTTTAAACCAAACGGCATGACCCTATAACAGTAAGTACCCCAAGGTGTGGTGAAAAGCCGTATTTTCTGCATCTTCTTCATCCATCAAAACTTGATGATACCCAGCATAATAATCCTTAAAAGACTGTATCTCATGTTTGGCACAGTTGTCAACAAGGATGTGGATTTATGGTAATGAAAAGTTGTCCTTGGGGCTTGCTTTATTTAAATCCCGATAATCAACACACACTCGGGTTTTCCATCTTTCTTTGCCACCGGGACCACATTAGCTAACCATGTGGTGTATCGGACCACTCGGATCACACCCGCTTTTAACTGTTTGGTGACTTCTTCTCTGATCTTGTCACTGATGTCTATTTTAAACTTTCTCTATTTTTGTTGGACAGGGGGATAACTGGGGTAAGTTGGCCATTTGTGCACCACTAAATCAACACTCAGTCCTAGCATATCATCAGAGGACCAGGCAAATACGTCTTTGAATTCGAACAAAAGTTGGATTAATCTATCCCTAGTTCCTTCATCAGCGTGAATGCTTATCATGGTTTCCTGGAACTCTTCCGAACTACCTAAATTAGCTGGCTCAGTTTCGTTTATGTTTGGCTTAGGATTATTCTCAAATTGTTCCAGTTCCAGGTTTATTTCCCTAAAAGCCTCATCTTCATCATATTTTATTTCTTGATTCAATATTTCACAGTGAGACAGCATATTAGGATCTGTGCATGAAGTCCACAAGCATGTCATGTTATTTAAGTCTGCATTATTAGAACTAAAAAGAGAGATAAGAAAAATAACAAAAATCAGAAAGAATAAAGAGAGAGATTCATAGACGTTGAAATATTGATTTCATTTCATTGAATTTGAAGATAGAATGGTTTACATCGGAATTTAAAAGACAATAAATTAAAAACATTCGAGTTACACCTTGAAATAACTCGGAATGCAAAAAAGATGGCAAGACTAAACTACCAGGATTCCCGCCTAATTGGGAATGGAGTAGCCTTCCAATTTTGAAGTTTGGCGTCTGGGCCCATGTACTGCACCTCAGCAATGCTTGAACCTTCACTTGGCTGGACCATATGAGCCTCATATAACATTTGCCTCATTTCCCTACAGATATCCTCAATTTCTTCGACCGTGAAGGCCTCTTCTTCTTCTTCTTCTTCCTCTTCTTCTATGTACCTTGGCTTAACAAACGTTCTGGCGAGATGTAGAACCGACTGAGGCAGAACCCACCCATCGTTCTTATGTTTATTATCCCATTTTACATTGGCTTCTGTAGCTCGGAAACCAACGCCAAAGAAGTTTTCACTGGTAGTCAAAGTGATGGGCTCTGTAATGCCTTGCAAAGATGCCCCGAGCCCTTTCTTGGGCTTGTAGCCATGCTTGATCATTTAACTAGTGACCATGATTGACGCATTTGACAAGAAGGGTTGAGGACACGGGGTTCCTTCCTCACACTGGTCCGCAACCGCGATCTCAAAAGCCTGGTAGACTATGTGTTTGCTACCTTCTCTAGCCTCCAGACGTGGAACTGATGGGTCCCTGTAGATTGATTGCTCATCTTCCTCGTGGACCACTATTTCTCGGTATTCATGTTCAAACTTAACCATTTGGTGGAGAGTAGAGGGTACGACCCCTGTCGTATGAATCCAAGGCCTTCCTAGGAGAAAGTTGTAGGAGGTGTCCATGTCCAAAACCTAAAATGTTACTTCAAAATCCACAGGGCCGATGGTTAGGATCAAATCAATATCTCATATCGTATCCCTCTTGACGCCGTCAAAAGCACGTACGCAAACATTGTTGGGCCTAATCCTTTCAATCCCAATTTCCATTCTTTGTAAGGTCGAGAGAGGGCAGATGTCAACCACAGATCCACCATCTAACATAACTCTTTTCACATAGTATCCTTCACATTTAACGGTCAAATGAAGAGCTTTGTTGTGGGTAGCCCCTTCTGGTGGCAAGTCATTTTGACTGAATGAGATCCGGTTGACTTCAAAAAATCGTTCCACCATTCTTTTCAATTGCTCAATCGTGGTCTTGATCGGAATATATGCTTAATTGAGCGTCTTTAACAGCACTTTTAGATGCTCATTCGAACTTATCAATAGGGAAAAAAGTGAGACCTGGGAGGGGGACTTCCTGAGTTGATAAATCACAGCGTAATCTGAGGTTTTGATATTTCAGAAGAATTCCTCTGCCTCTTTAGCACTAACCTGCTTTTTAAGCGGAAAATGCTTCTGTTTGGTCTTGTTCAATTCTTCCAGGTTGAGGTACTTCCCAGAAGGGTTTATTTCATTCATTTCCCCCATGATTTCTTTTCCCTTATACATCACCACTGCTTTGTTATAGTTCCAGGGGACGACAGTAGGGTCTTTCATGGGATTCTGTGGTGCGCGGCTGATAACTACGAGCTCAGTCAGCCTTGGTGAAATGTATCGGCCCCCGCACCACATAAGTCCCCTTTGGTCCATACATCTTTGGTACATTCAGTGTAACCTTGTGTTTCTCAAACCTTTTGGGGGGACTCAGCACAAACTATTCTTTTTTTGAGGCCCTAGGAACGTAGAGAATGGCATTTTTAGGGGGTGCTGCCTCTGTCTTAGTTTCCACAACCTTTTCTATGCTTTGAGGGGTGGAGTTGCTTTTCTTTTCATCCTTAGCTTGCTTTGCTACCACTTTGGGTTTCTTTTCTACGCCAGAAATAGCAATGATAGCTTTCAAAGCCGAGTCAAACTCTTTGTCCTCACAAATCATCCCAATAACTGGCCCATTGTTATGAGCTAGAAATGGGTTATTGGTTACATTGAGGACCTCCTCATCTCTCAACACTACTCGCTTTTGTTCTATCAGGTTCTCGACTGCTCTCTTAAGGGTCCAACAATCTGCAATGTTGTACCCTTCTACCCCTGAATGATAAGCACATCGGGTACCTGGTCGGTAGGAGGGTGACTCTAGGTTTTTCCTATTTGGAGGTACGGGCTGCAAGAAACCTATTTGGACCAACTTTGGGAAAAGGCTGGAATATGATTCGGTGATGGGTGTGAAGTTGGTTTTTCTGGGTGGTTCACGTCCATAGGCAATATAAGGAAAATTATTCTGTGGTGGACGGGGATTATATGGATCTTGGTGAGCAGGGTTGTTTTTGGGAGGTGGAGCTCGGTTTTGGTAATATTGTTGTTACAGCTAAGCGTATGGCTGGGCATTCATTACTTCATAAGGCTAAGGAGTCATGGAATATGCCGCATCTTGGTGAGGGTAGTAATATTGCGAGGTGCTTGAAGAGGAACCAAAGTAACCTCGGGGTTGACGGGGGTTTCTCAGACTTGAGGCCATTATTGCCACTTCTTCTTTCTTTTTCCGGTTTGCTACAGCCCCTGACTCGCTCTGGATTGCTTGAGAGGTGGCTCTTATAGCCGACTGGCTCAGGATGCGACCTATTTTCAAACCATTCTCCACCATTTCCCCAATCTTTATGGCTTCTGCAAATGGCTTGCCCATAGTGGACATCATGTTCTGGAAGTAATCAGCCTCTTGGGTTTGCAAGAAGACACTGACCATCTTAGCCTCATCCATTGGGGGTTTCACCCTGGCAGCTTGTTCACGCCACTTGATAGCGTACTCTCGGAAGCTCTCTGAAGACTTCTTTATGAAATTTGAAAAAGAGTTTTGATCTTGAGCTATGTCCACATTGTACTGGAACTATCTGACAAAGTCTCAGGCCAAGTCATCCTATATGGGTCAATGGGAGATGTCTTGGTCCGAAGTAATCCATAAAGAGTTCTTCTTTTCCGCCTGCTCCTCCTAACTTATTGCAATACCTTTTTAGGTGGGCTATTGGGTCTCCATGTTCGTCATACTTTTCAAACTTGGGAGTCTTGAAACCAATGGGCAGGTGAACATGAGGGAACATGCACAAGTTGGCGTAGGAGACACTCTTCTGGCGACTCAGGCCTTGTATGTTCTTGAGACTTTGTTCTATGCTTTTTATTTTCCGATCTCTTCTTGCTCGGGATTCTTTAAAGTTCTCTCTTGTCCCATGGTAAACTCATACCGAGGTTGTTGAGGATAGGAGTTTGGGGTGACATGAGTCATGTCCGATTGAAATGGTGGTATCTGGAAAGTAAAGGATGACGGCTCAAAACTTGGCCTGGGTAAACAGGCTGTGTCGTAGCAGAGGTGGGTGGTGCAATGAATATGTTAAAAGACACTCCCAAAATCAATGGATGGGGGTGAAGCTCAGAAGGCGTTCTGGTGAAATGGGCTAACATAGTGGGGTATCCAAATGGGGTGGCCGGGTAGTTTATAGGGATGTTGGAGGTTCCACTTATTTTGGGAATCAGCTCAGGAATACCAGGTATTGCACTAGGCGGATCTCTACCATTAGACCAAGCGTCCTACATTTCCAACATGCGAAGGCGCAATGTCATGTTCTCTTTAGCAGTTGCTAACTCTGACGTCGGGATAACCGACAACGGGCTATCCTCTGAGTGGTAATTGTTGGTAGATGACTCTCTGACGTCATTTTGACACTTCTTTTTGATCTTGTAAAGTAAGGGTGCGAACCCAGGTTACCATAAAACCAACCACCTTAAAAAACAGAACTTGTTCTCAACAGCATACACAACAAACCGGTGAGTTTGAGATAATTAACACATAGGAAATCGCACATTGGGGAATGCAATACACCTAGATAGTTAAATGTTTTTCTACATGTTTTGCAACAGTTGCGTATCTCATCCCAGCTTTTGTGACCTCTCAAATCTTTGAATCTTTCTTTTTTTTTTGCGCTTTTCATTATTTGCTCTCTTTTCTTTGCACTCTCTTTTGCATTGTTTACTCTCTTATTCTTGTTTTTCTCTCTTTTATTGTGTCCTTTTTTCATCATTTTCTCTCTTATTCGAGTTATCTATAGTTATGACCGGATCCAATGGGGATTTTCTACGTATTACGACGCCGTGTGAATCAGATTATTACGTAGTTCAGGTATAAATGCGAAATAAAAGAAAGAAACTTTTTTTGGGGTTTTTTCAAATTTTCATTAAAATAAAAACTTCTAATTTTCTCTATTACAACGACTCCATCACACGGACTTAAGGACTGAAAAATAAAAACAGAATCAAAGCTGACTAACAGATTCCAAAAGAAACTGAAATACAGACTTGAAAAGAAAAATCAGGAATACATAAGCGCCTCCAATACTACTCCAAGGGCCCCCGGGACATCAGTCAGTCTCGACACGGGCCTACATGCAAGATCTCCTTGGAGGCGGTCTAGGTCGTCCATTATCTAGTGAACAAAAGTCATCATTGCGGCGAAGAAAGTGGATCTAGTCATATCCTGACACTCATGGCATTCCATTCTACCTTCGGACTCATCCAAATCAGTCCCATACTCACATACTTTCCGCCTAAGACCGTTTATAAGTCTTTCATCTATTTGTCTCCTTCCCGGGTTTTCAGCAGTTATCTTCATTCTTTGAATCTAGGCTCGGAGGGCATCGTTTTCTCGGGCTAACTTTTTCTTCTTTCCTTCATCAGCAACGGCCTGCACACTACTATTGAATTTCAGATCCCTGATTTGCCCTTCTAATTTGCTTATCATAGCCCTGTAGTCATTCTCTTTGGCCAACCAAGCCTAGTATTCTTGCGAGGTGTCAACAAACTCTTGGATGTGGGGCCTTTTGGTTGGCCTTTCAGATTCATCATTGGCCATGATTTTCTTCCCATACCAAGCAAGATAACCTAGTGAGACCTCACCCTTGCATAAATCACACACTCGGGTTTTTGTTCCCAAATACTGGCATTCGCTCCAAATCCGTCGAACCATTTCTTCAGGAAGTTGAGCCTCAGAGAGGATTTCAACAACATGAATACTAAGATCTTCGTCTTTGGGAACTATCTAGCATCTTCCATGTTGTCTCAGAACTCTACACGGGGCATAGGGTTGGATGCTTTTGAGACTTATTAGCAGGAAATAAGGACCGGTGGTAGGCATATATACAATCTCATCAACGGGAAGCCAACCCAATGTCCACTCTATTTGATCCTCAGTTATGGAACGGAGGTGGGATATCCAGTCTTTGATTCCTTTTGGTATTTCAAATCCAGTCACTCGAGTACCAAACTCTTCAATGCAACTTTTTCTCGTAGACCCGTAGTTCATCTATCGGGGGTGGTGGTAGAGGTATTCAATCATCCACATTTGTAATAACAGATTGCACCCCTCAAAAAACTCTACTCCGGCCTTGCAGGCTGTAAGAGCTCGAAATATTTCTGCTACGATCATGGGCATGAGGATGTTCTTGGCATTGGTAGTCAAAACTTTGAGGACTCCAGCTACTCGTAAATCAATATTCCCATCCTCCTTTGGAAACACTAAGAGGCCTAGAAATGCCACCATAAAAGCAAAGCATCTATGTACTTCCCACTTTGATATGTTTCCGTTACTGTAAAGACCACCTTCTGGGTCATCCAACCCTCTCAAAATACCCATGCCGCTGGTACCGAAAGTGTAAAGTGGAAAATCCCTCTGTCAGATCTGCATTCTAGACTTGCCTTGTTATTTTCAATAAGTCCAAAAATTTGTGAGGGGTAACGGCCCTCGGAGCTATCAAGTATTTGTGTTTTCTGTACTCCCAATATAACCTGTCATTTCCTCCAAGGTAGGTGTAAGCTCAAAATCCGAGAAATGCAGAACGTTGCGAGCGGGATCCCAAAATGTTACTAATGCTCCTATTACATCACTCTTAGGCTTAATCTTCAATAATCCAGTGAGCGCCCCTAGGTAGTGGTTGACCTTGTCTCGCCCGGTTTTTCCAAATCCTCCCACAACATGTGGAGGTCCAACGGAATCTAATTCATAACCTTCACCGTCAAATTTTGAATCGTGCTCATTCTGCACATTTATATTAGGGTGATTGGTTTAAAACAAAAATGTTTATTTTTAAAAAACTAACAAAAATAAATAAAGTGAAAGAAAGATCTATTTTTGCAAAATTCAGGTAAATTATGGCTACTTTTGCAAATATTTCCCTTCAGAAGGGAAGATTTTAGTGTTGTGCTTGCTAGGTGGCCAAAAATTGACAAAGGGACCGTTGGTGGCTATTCTTGCAAAAACGGCCTTACGAAGTCCCGTCGGGACATTTCTGGCTATTTGGACAAAAACGACATGACCTAACTTTTTTTATGACAAGAATACAACATTTCATATTTTGGTTGTTTTCTGCAAAAGCGGGGCTGGACCCGATGAGGGTTGCCTACGTATCTCACATTCGATGAGAATCAAACCCGCGTAGTATGGACAGTTTTTCGACATAATTGAAAAATATGACTCATTTCAAAATGGCTTTTCGTCTTCTTCTTTTATAAAAAAAATTTCGGCAAAGTTTCGGGATATTTTGAACACCATGTTTTTCTGAAACGGATGATTTCCTCTCTCACCTCAATTTTGGTTTTTATTTGATTTTCCTTCCCTACCCTAGAAACCGGTCAACATGCAAACTGAAGCAAATAATTGTACAAGTAGCACGTAAAATGCATCATGATAGTCTTTTGATTTTTGGGTACACCTGTTCTAGATGGACCCAACCCCTATGTTGAGTTCCCAAAGTCAAATGCACGTGATGCAAACAAACGTTCCTACTTCGGATCTGACATGAGGCTATGTTATTCTAGGGTTAAAACCTGGGTGTATTGTTCTAGAACTCGTTTACCTGAGCGGACAACTCGAGCCGGGGGGAGGGGGAAGGCAACGTACCGATAACCAAAAGTCCATCCGGCTTTGTAACTGATCCGATCCTCGTTCTAAATTAGGGTGTGACTCTAACAGAAAAGAAATCACGCCAGCGTGCACTTCCCAGAACATTTAGAAGACTCGAAGAGAAGAAGGGTTTCATAACAGTTTATATACAGTTCAAACAATATCAAAGCGGTAAAAACGACATTTAGCACATTAGGCTCAAACATGTAAAAAATCAGATAAAAATAAAGCCAAGTATAACAGTTATTCTAAGCTAGAATTCTTCAAACCTGAACAAAGTTCTAGGTAAGCTGTCACACCTCCTTTTTACACCCGGGGGGGATATAAGAGTGTTTTTTCAATTAAAGTGACATAAATCGAAATAGGATTATTTTTATTTAATCAGAGTCGCCACTTGGAATAGTTTAGGGTGTCGCAAGTCACCGGTTTATTTTAAAATCCCAAATCAAGGAAAATCGACTTTATTTAAAAGTTTGTGAAACTAGAAAATCTAGGTAAGAAATTCTATTAACCCGGGAAAAGGTGTTAGGCATTCCCGGGTCCCGTGGTTCTAGCACGGTTGCTTAAACTATTAATAATTAGTCTAATTATCTGATTTACTACATGTTTTAAACCTAATGCATTTTTAACTTTATTATCGCTTTTGTTTATTTAACCGCTTTAGGATTTATGGAATTATTTCTTGAACAAGTTACGATTGTCGTACACTTGCTATTTTGGAACACACCGCAAACTACGCTACATGAAATGCACCTGTGATTCGCGATACGTTTATTTTTTATTAATGTTCAAAGTTGTTAAGATCGGGTCGCATGAAATGTACACCCGAATTGGGAATTATGTACCATGACTATGCTACGAGAACCGTACCCATAGTCACGATGATTTATTATAAGCGTGCCTAAAGCAAACTACGAATGTTCAAAATATTTTCTACGCATGTTCAAAGTATTTTCCACACTAGGTTTGGTATTAACTTGAAGGCCATAAATTATGGGATTCATTTGTGAATGGCACGCCTAAAATTATTCAAAACATTGATAATTGTATTCATGCTTGGGGTAGATATGTTACACCTTTAATCATTTTTTTTGGATAGAACTGGGCCAGCAGCAAGCCACCGCCTTATCTAAAGAAAATATGCAAGAAAAAATAAGGATGGGGCTAACTGGTCTCGGAATTGAGCCCAAGCGTGAAAACAAAGGAGAATGGAAACAAGGGGGGTCTATTTTTTGGCTTGGCGGCCTTATTTGGACCATCGCCAGACCCAATCACTTTTCAAAGCTCTCTATGTTAAACCCCGTTCTTATTATATGAGAAGTAACATAGTGAAATATAATGTTGAAGTTGATTGGGCTCTGAATTGAGCCCAAAATAGAAATTAGGTAACGACAGAAATGCCCTAAGTCGAAACTCAACTGGGTTGTCTCGTCTGGGCCAATGTCATGCCCAATTGAGACATAACTTCCTCTAAATCACATGTGACACAAAGTATTAAAAGTTTCAAAGAAAAAAAAATCAGAGGCTAACCATTCATATCAAAAATCTAATTTTAACATGTTGTTAATACTAACAATAAGAGATTATACCTTAAACTTATTCATGAATCACCTCAACCTTACAACTAAAATCACTTTAACCATATTGAAATGCGAAATAATTCAGCTAAGCGTACTCAATAATCAAACATGGCCCATTTTAGACCTATACAGTACATATCCTGCATCTTCTAATAAGGACCAAATGAACTAATAGGGCTATTGAACATAAACTTTACTAATATACTTTAAACCTTAACTATCAAAACCTAAATATGTTGAAACAACAGAAATTAGAGAATACAAGAACAAAAAGGGGGCGGGTTATTACCTAAAAACAAAGAGAAAATCTTCAACAAGCACTGGGCCAAACATGGGTTCGAATCCTTCCGAAATGACCCGAAATTAACGCTAATCGGTTGTTCTTGCCAAGAACAATCGACTAGTATAAATTTTGAGCCACCGCGAGCCTTGAATCTTAACGAACAAACAAAGAGGAAAGAACTCGATCTTTCTGTTTTTCTAGATCCGATTTTGAGAGCATTCGGTGGGGATTTTGGGGAATATGGCAATAGCTTGATGACGAGGGGAGGTTGAGGAGTATAAGGTATCGATTTGGGTGGGTTTGAATGACCTAGGGTTTAAGGTGTGATTTTTTGGATTTGAAATTTGAGGAATTGGGTGGTGATTTGGGAGAAACTAATTAGGGATTAGTGTTTGGGAGGGGCTCAGGGTTACATGGTGTTAATTTAAGGCGATTTGGAGGTATTCCGCCATCGTAATATGATTTTCGGGCGGTAGAGAGAGGCGGATCCGGCGAGGGATTTTTAGGGCGGCTAGGCTTAGACTCTGAGAGAGAGAAGAGAGAATGGGGTGTTTTGGGGTTAGTGAGGGTCGTTCAGATAGTTTTATATAAAATGATTGGTCAGTTCTCAATCGTTGGATCATTGGATGATCAACGACTGGGATGGATTGTTGCTGAAACGGGGTCGTTTGATTAATGGGAAATTTGGACCGGGTCTTGAAGGGAATTGGGCTGGACAATGGGCGGATTTGGGCATTAAAAATTGGCCCAATTTCTTTAATCCCCCCTCTCTTTTTTTGTATTTTCTTTTACTTCTTCTTTATTTTAACATAATTAAACTTTAAATTAAATCCTAAATTAATCTAAATTGTAAAATCAAACTAATTGTCTATTTAAAATAATTACAAAATTAGTTAAACCTAAATTAATAAAGAGGAAATTACTAATCTAGCATTAAAAGCTAAAAATGTAAAATGAATGATCTATTTTTTTGTGATTTTTATTTTAATAAAGTAATTAATTAACAAATTAATCCTAAAATATGAGCATAAAATCTAATATGGAATGCATGGTATTTTTGACATTTTTAATGATTTTAACAAAATTAAACTTGCACAAAAATGCAAACAATTAATAAAATTCTACAAAAATCCTATAAAATTGAAAACAATTTGGAAAAAAACTATTTCTTTATTCTTGTAGGAGTATCTTTTAGTAGGGAAAAAATCACTTGCTCACAGTGGGACCTAGTTTTTTACCTGAGTGCAGCCGCATAATTTTGATTCAGACCACACTCATTACCTGCCCTTGAGACGACTGGCTGCGGACCGCACAAAAATGAGTGCGGCCGCAGCATCAGTGCGGACCGCACAAAAATGTATGCAGCCGCAATTCCATAAGCAATTTTGGCAGGCCAACTTCAGAGACTATGCACTTTGACACTAGCCAAATATTTCATGCACAGTCCCTATAATGCACACCTATTCCTGCATACATTTCTAAACTGATCAGCATAAAACCAAGCCTATCTAAAAGAAGGAAAAAAAAAAGAAAAAAAAAGACATGATTTGCCTCCCATGAAGCGCTTGATTTAACGTCGCGGCACGTCGCAGATTACCAATCACTTGAAATGAAGAACCGCCACAATGTGGCCATCATCAACCTTTCCAAGATAATGTTTAACCCGATGCCCATTGACTCTAAAAACCTCATCATTCTTATTTTTCAAATCAGAGCACCAAAGGGGGTTACATTCACTACTTCAAAGGGCCCACTCCATTTTGATTTCAACTTGCCCGGAAACATCCTTAACCAGGAATTGAACAATAGCACAAGATCACCTTCTTTGAACTCCTTGTTGTGGATGTACTTGTCATGGAGGTACTTCATCTTCTCCTTGTAAAGGGACGAACTTGTGTAGGCATGATACCTGAATTCATCAAGCTCATTCAAATGTGCCACTTTTAGATTTGCAGCGACATCCCACACAAGGTTCAACTTTTTCAAGGCCCATATGGCCTTGTGCTCAAGTTCTACCAGAAGGTGACACGCCTTCCCAAACACCAATCTATATGGAGACATCCCAATCGGCATCTTGTAGGCCGTCCTATAAGCCCAAAGAGCATTATTAGGTTTTCTTGACCAATCTGTTCGGTTGGCAATCATAGTCTTTGACAAAATACTTTTGATCTCCCGGTTGGAGACTTCAACCTATCCGCTTGCTTGAGGATGTTTGGGGTTGAAACTTTATGAGTGACATCATACTTTGTGAGTAAGGTATCAAAAGCCCGGTTGCAAAAATGTGAACCTTCATCACTAATAATGGCCCTCGGAGTACCAAACCTTGTGAAGATGTTCTTTTTCAAGAAATCCACCACACTTCGAGCTTCACTGTTGGGTAAAGCCACAGCTTCAACCCATTTTTACACATTGTCCACAACTACCAAAATGTAAGTGTTCCAACAAGAGCTCATAAACGGTCCCATGAAATCAATACCCTAAACATCAAAGATATCAATCTCTAGAATGGTGGTAAGGGGCATATCATTCATCTTAGAAATCCCACCGGCCCTTTGGCATTCATCACAACGCTTGACAATCTCACTAGCGTCCTTGTAGAGGGTAGGCCAATAGAATCCACAAGTCAAAACCTTTGTAGTCATTCTAGTTGTACCATGGTGACCACCATACAGTGAAGAGTGGCAAGCCTCAAGAATTCCTATTTGTTCTTCTTTCGGCACACATCACCGGATCACACCATCGGTACATATCTTGAAAAGTTACGGCTCATCAGAATAATAATCGAAGCAATCCTATTTATGCGTCTCTCTTTGGGTTGAAGAGAACTCATTCGGTACAATGTCGCTCACAAGATAATTGGCTAAATCAGTGAACCATGGCATCCTGATCATTGAAACAAATAGGAGTTGCTCGTCGGAAAATGAATTATTGATCACAAGGTCGTCATGTGGCCTCCCCTCCTCCTCAAAATGGGACAAGTGGTATGCCACTTTATTCTCACTCCCCTTGCGATCTTCAATTTCTAGATCAAACTGTTGCAAAAGAAGCAGCCACCGCATAAACCTTGCCTTAGAATCATTATTTCTCATCAAATACTGAAGCACCACATGGTTGGTGTGAACAATCACCTTAATACCCATCAAATACGGTCAGAACTTCTCCATGGCAAAGTAGCTCCTTTTCAGTCACTGTGTAGTTGGCTTGGGCATCATTCATGGTCTTGCTAGAATAGTAGAATGGATGGAAGATTTTGTTGAATCTTTGCCCCAACACCGCAACATCACTAGCATCACATATGAGCTCAAAAGGCAAGCTACAATTCGGTGCGGTGATAATAGGAGTAGTAGTCAACTTGAACGTAAGCAACTCGAATACCTTCTTACAATTTTCATTGAAATGGAACTTGGCATCCTTCTCCAAACGTTTGCACAATGGGTTCACCACCTTGGAAAAGTCCTTGATTAATCAGCGATAGAAACCCATATGACCCAAGAAGCTCCTCACTGCCTTCACGGATGCAGGAGGAAGGAGTTTGGAGATCGCCTCAATTTTGGCTTGGTCAACCTCAATACTATGTTTTGAAATTTTATGGCCGAGGACAATCCCTTCCTCGACCAAGAAGTGACACTTCCTCCAATTCAACACCAAATTTGTCTCTTCATATCTAGCCAATACCCTATCCATATTGTTCTTACACTCTTAAAATGAATTTCCAACCACAGAAAAATGATCCATAAAGACCTCAAGAATATCCTCCACTGTGTCGGTGAAAATAGCCATCATACACCGTTGAAAGGTCGTTGGTGCATTACACAACCCAAAAAGGCATCCTTGAAAATGAGAAAGTACTGTAAGGACATGTGAAAGTGGTCTTCTATTAGTCCTAGGGAGCAATAAGGATTTGGTTATAACTGGAGTATCCATGAAGAAAGCAATAGAAAGCACGCCCGGCCAACCTATCAAGCATTTGGTCAAGAAATGGAAGCGGGAAATGATCTTTCCGAGTAACTTTGTTGAGCTTTCTATAGTCCACACACACTCTCCACTCGATGATGATTATTGTTGGGATCAATTCATTCTTGTAATTTGTTACCACAGTCATGCCCCTTTCTTTGGAACACATTGCACCGGAGAGGTCCACGAGCTATCAAAAATGGGGTACACAACCCCGACATCTAACCACTTGATTATCTCCTTCTTCACTACCTCTTGCATTATTTCATTCAATCTTCTTTGATGTTCAACGGAGGGTTTGGCACCCTCCTCCAAAATAATCTTGTGCATGCAAAAGGCGGGGCTTATTCCTCGGATATCCACCAAAGTCGAACTAATTGATCTTTTCCTCCTTTGTAGCACCTCCAATACGGACTCTGCCTGCATGCTAGTTAATCAAGAAGAAAGGATAACTGGTAGAGTAGAAGAAGGGCCAAGGCATTCATATCTGAGGTGTGGGGGCAATGAACTTAGCTCCAAGGTAGGAGGCTCCTCGATCGAGGGCTTTGTTAGAGGAGTCTTCTGGTTTTCAAGATCCAAAGATAGCTTTTGGGGTACATAAGTGTATGACCCCATTCCTTGGAATGCATTTACATACTCCACATAGCCATCACTCTCATCATCATCATCTAGGTAGAGCAAAGCGGCTTTAGTTTGTCCTTATCATTCATTGTTGCACTAGAATCATCAAAATCCACAAATGAACAAACTTCATTACTATTCGGTTGCCTCATTGATTTGCACACATGGAAGATCACCTTTACTTCATTCACCCGGAAAGTGAGCTCACCGACTTCCACATCAACAAGAGCCTTCCTCATAGCAAGGAAAGGTCTACCCAAAATGATAGGCTCCTCATAGTCCACTTCACAATCAAGGATCACAAAATCCGCTAGGAGGATGAATTTGTCAACTCTAACCAATACATCATCAATAATACCCATAGTCCTCTTCATTGTTCGATCTGCCATTTGCAACCTCATGGATGTGGGTCTTGGTTGCCTAATTTCCAAAGTTTTGAGCACCGAGTAGGGCATCAAGTTAATACTTGCCCCGAGATCACATAATGCTTTGGCAAAATTGGGGCTCCCAATAGTGCAAGGGATTGTGAAAGCGCACGGGTCTTCCAACTTTAGAGCCATTGAGTGCACAATAGCACTCACTTGGTGAGTCATCTTGAAGGTCTCACAATTCATTGATCTTTTTTTGGTTACCAAATCCTTCATAATTTTTTCATATCCGGCATTTGTTCCAATGCCTCAACCAAGGGCACAGTAATTGACAAACTCTTCATCATATCGATACACTTTTTGAATTGGTTTTCACTATTTTGCTTTGCATGTGTTTGAGCGTATGGAGGAGGAGGCCTTGGCATTGGTGTCTTAGCCTTTGGCACCACCGGTTCCGGCATGTCAATCACATGTTCCCTAGACGGTTTCAACTCTTCTTGTGTCTCATCTACACTTTCATCTATATCAATTCTCACTTCTTCATTAGCTTGAACCACATTGCTTGGGATTTAATCCTCTTGAACCACAACATCTTCATCCACAATCCTTTTTTGATTTGAGGTGATTGCATCTCCACCTTTTTCACTTCTAGTAGTCACAGTCATAGCACGTACCGTATTATTCCCACCCTTTAAGTTTACCACCGTATCACTAGGTAGTTCCCTCTTAGGATTAGTGTTCAAAGCTTTTGAGATTTGGCCTAATTGGACCTCCAAATTCTGAATAGAAGTGTTGTGCCAGGCTATTTGAGCATCGGAGTCGGCATTCTTCTCCATCATCTATTTAAACATGTTTTCAATTCTACCCATCTCATTGGAAAAAGAGCTCGGGCCTTGAGAAGGATAGGGAGGTGGATTGCTTGGTTATTGGAATATCGGAGGCCTTTGAAAAACCGGCCCCCGGTTGTTGTTGTTGTTCCACCCTCCTTGGTTATTTCTTCCCTAATTTCTTTGATTGTTGCCACCCCAATTGCCTTGAATTCCTTGATTGTTCCAATTGCTTTGATTAGAATTGCCACCACTCCAATTGCCTTGGTCTTTTGGTTGTTCCAATTACCTTGGTTCCCTTGTGACCTCCATTGTTGTTTGTTTTGTCCTTGATAATTGTTTCTTTGACCTTGATAATTGTTGACATATTTAAATTCTTCATCTTGCTCATTGAATGAATCACCTTGATCATATCCACTACATCTTGCATAAATTGTTCCGGATGGCTTCGCATTTGTTGACCTTGTTGCCATCTTTTGTTTACCATCATATTCACACCTTTCATTGCATGTACTTGTTTCAGCCCTTGAACTTGAAGCTGAGCCTTGGCCAATTGGTTCATGGTAGTTGTTAACTCGACAATAGTTTGCCCATGGTCATGTAGCTCCTTTTATCAGTGAATAACATTAGGGTCACCTTGTGGTACATCGGCTCTACTTTGCCATGCCGAAGGGTATCCGCCATCTCATCAAGAATTTCACAATCTTCGGCATATGGCATGTTCATGAAGTTCCCCCCGGCGAGTTGGTTAACCACACATTGATTAGTTGTGTTGATCCCCTGTAGAAGGTCTGTTGGATCATGGTCTCAGTCATATCATTGTTCGGGCACTCTTTAACCATAGTATGATATCTTTCCTAAATCTCGTGGAATGGCTCATTGGGTTCTTGCTTGAAAGCAAGAATCTCATCCCGAAGCATTGCCATATGTCCCGTAGAGAAGAATTTGGAAATGAACTTTTCTGTCAACTCATTGGTGATGGAACAGTTGGGCAACCTCTCTAACCAGTCCAATGATTTTCCCCATAGAGAAAAGGGAAATGGCCTCAACCTCAGCGCATCTTCAGAAACATTTGTTTGCTTGCTCCCCAACAAGTATCGATGAACCCCTTGAGATGCTTGTAGGCATTTTGATTCAAAACCCCAGTGAAGAAACCCCGTTGTTCAAGTAGCGTAAGCATCACGTTGGTGATTTGGAAGTTGCTCGCCCTAATGCGGGGCAAGACTATAGCACCTGCATAACCCTCATTTGGCAATTATCGGTGGGTTGTCGCTCTTGGGGGAGGTGGGGGAGAGACCGTCACATTATCGTGAGGCGAGTGGCCTCGTCTATTAGCTTGAGGTTTAATAGGAACCTCATCCATTGCATCATCGTCCACGTCCTCCCCCAATGGAACATTTCCTATGGGATCGTTGTTGAGAACCATTTTCGTACCTAAAATCAATTCAAACACAAAATTAGTAACTCAGAAGGAAAGAAAGACAAAACACACAAAAACCTAGATATATAGCAAAATCTGTTTAACTCCCCGGCAACGGCGCCAAAAAGTAATCTCACCCAAACTCACACCACAATTAGATAGTGAGGCAGTCGAAGCAATAATAAACCCAACACGAGTCGGAATAGAATCCACAGGGAGTTAGAATTTGGATTAGCTATATAACTAGAGTAAATGTATGATGTGCCTTAGATTGCACTTCCACATATTCATTGGTTGTCTCTATTTCTACTTTTAGCTAATAATTGCAAATAATAAACTAGAAGACAATGTTTTTGGTTTTGGTTGTTTTTCAAATGATAAAGGAATCTAGGGTCATGACTTCCACCTAGGTGGCTACTTAACGGTTGTAAATTATAGAGCAAGTTTGATTTATCGGGATCATGGGATAGCATTAAATAATTGCTCACTCTATACCTCTTGGTAGTTTGAGTGATTTTGCCCAATTTGACTTTTTCAAGCCCAAATAAGTATTGCACAAATCAACTGATATATGCTCAAGTCGGGTCTTACTATCTCTAGATTTGACTCGTTAATTGGGGCTATCAATTTCTTAAGTTCACCTCAATTCCTTGTTAGCCAAGTTTTCCTAAACCTAGTCTCTCTTTCTCAAGCAAAGACTAGGTCAAATAGGCTTGAATCAATGTTTGCAATCATTAATTCTAGAATTTAAGCATAAACAAAGCTAAATCTCACTAATCCAATCACAAACAAGCCCTAAAATTAAATACCCATTAAGTATCCACACTAGGGTTGAGCCATAACCCTAGCTAAAGATTTAGCTACTCTTGAAAAATAATGAAATGCAAGAAGAAATTAAGATAGAATGCATAATCATTGATTAAACAAAGAAAATCTAATGTTAAGAAGTCAATCTAGTATAAAATTACATAAAGAAGTAAAGAAAACCGCTTAGGTGCACCTCTGCAAACTAAACTTAACCTAAAAATGACAAAAAGTTCTATTTATACTAAGCTGAAAATATCTAATAAAAATGCCCTGTGAAGGTTATGCGGCCGCATAATTCTGGTGCGGTCCGCACAATGGGCTTCTGCGGCTGCACAAAAGTTATGCGGTCCGTATTCTTAGGAATTTGGTCTTGGAACTTGGGATCTTTTGCGGTCCGCATAAAAATGGGTGCGGCCACACTTAGGATTATGCGGCCGCACAAAAGTGATGCGGTTCGCACTCCTTTACTTTCTAGCTCTCTGAATCTCAATCCTGTGGTCTGCATAATAATAGATGCGGCCTCACTTGACCTCCTACGGAAACACAATTTCAGTGCGGTTCGCACTCCCTGAGCTAGCCAAAATATACTCTCTGAATCTCCTTCTGCGGCCGCATTAGAATTGCGTGATCTGCACTGCTAACCCTTTTTGCTTTGTTTTGGTTCTTGTTCAATTTTGACTCCTTTATGAGTTGATTTTTACTTCTTTGGCTCGTTACCCAATATTCCTGCAAGTAAGCACATTTTGTTAGTTTTCGGGAATACCTTTAGGCATTTTTTAGGGAAAATGCAAGTAAAAGGGAGCAAATAAGCAGTCAAAATCCCTACTTATCACAGATGCAGTGGGACAAGCGGGTCCATCATTCTGGAAAGTTTATAGGTGACCCAGATGGTGGCAGAGGTCAGTTTGGGAGGGGTTAGCCTAGCAGGCCCACATATCTAGCACCACCACCTCCTCGGGGTACTCTAGTGCAACCTTATTTCAGTCTCATGCCAGAGTGTTCTTATCGCCCACCAGCTGTTCAGGGTTCTTCTAGTGGGTACTCAAGCCATCAGGGTTCTTCCAACACCTATTTTAGTGCCATGCTGGAGAGTTTTTATCGCCCACCAGCTATTTGGGGTTCTTCCAGTGAGTACTTAGGCCATCAGGGTCAGACTTTAGGCTAGCATATCACCGTACCGAGAGGTTATTTTGAGTGTGGAGATTTTAGTCATGTGCAGAGGTTCTGCCCCAGGCTTTGGGGTAAGGCAGAGTGTAGTAGGGCCAGCAGCCCATGATTACAGCACTAATTGTCCGGTCACACAGAGGTAGAGGGCAGGCACGTAGGGGTCGTCCTAGAGGTAGAGGTCGGCCAGCTACATCCTACTCAGGTGGGGGCCAGCCAGTTGGTGCCCAAGCTACGTTCTATGTTTTTTCGGTCAGACTAGATGCACTGGCCTCAAAAGCCGTGATCACATGTATTATTTTTTGTCTGCGAAAGGGATGGTTCGGTATTATTTGATCTAGGGCTACCTATATGTCATCTTTGTTTGCTCATTTCCTTGATATTCCTCGTGAGTCCTTGGGCACCCCTATTTATGTGTCAACTCATGTGGGCGATTCTGTTGTTGAGAATCGAATCTATCGGTCATGTATGGTTATATTTTGTGGTTACGAAACTAGAGCGAATCTTCTGTTGCTTGATATAACTGACTTTGAGGTCATCCTGGGCATAGATTGACTATCCCCATATCACACCATCCTTGATTGCTATGCCAAGACTGTTACCTTAGCGATGCTAGAGTTATAGAGATTGGAGTGGAATGGTTCATGTGTCAGTACATCTAGTTGGGTTATCTCTTTTTTGAAGGTTCGACGTATGGTCGAGAAGGGTTGTTTAGCTTATCTAGCTTATGTTCGGGATACTACCGCGGAGACTCCTGTGATTGATTCAGTACCAGTAATCCGGGAGTTCTCCCATGTGTTTCCTTTTGACCTTCTAGGCATGCCACCAGATCGTGATATCGATTTCTCTGTTGACTTGGCTCCAGGTACCCAGCCTATATCTGTCCCCCCTCTCTCGTACCGTATGGCTCCGAAAGAGATGAAGGGTTTGAATGAACAACTTGAGCAGTTGCTAGCAAAGGGGTTTGTCGGACCAAGTGTATCACCTTGGAGAGCACCAGTGTTATTTGTGAAGAAGAAAGATGGGACTATGCGAATGTGCATTGATTAACGTCAGTTGAACAAAGTTACTATTAAGAACAAGTACTCGTTGCCACGTATTGATGATTAGTTTGACTTGTTGCACGGTTCTAGGGTGTTCTCTAAGATCGACTAGAGATCGTGGTACCATCAGTTGAAGATTTGGGACTCGGATGTTCCGAAGACTACTTTCTGTACTAGATATGGCCATTATGAGTTTCTAGTGATGTCCTTTGGCTTGGCTAATTCCCCAGCGGCGTTTATGGATTTGATGAACAAGGTGTTCGGGCTATACATTGATTCATTTGTCATTGTCTTCATTGATGACATTTTGATCTACTAGTGCAGCATGGAGGAGCACGAGCAGCACTTGAGAGTGGTGCTTCAGACATTGTAGGAATAGAAATTATATGCTAATTTCTCCAAGTGTGAGTTTTGGCTAGATTTTGTAGCATTCTTGGGGAATGTTGTATCAGGCGAGGGTATTAAGGTGGATCCCAAGAAGATTGAGACAGTTCAGAGTTGGCCTCGTCCCACTCCGACGACCGAGATCAGGAGCTTCTTGGGTCGGTTCGTGGAGAGCTTCTCATCTATTGCAGCACCTTTGACTATATTGACCCAGAAGAGTGCTCCATTCCGTTGGTCCAATGTTTGCGAGGCAAGCTTCCAGAAGCTCAAGAAAGCTTTGATACAACACTAGTGTTGATACCCAATTTTTTCCTGTATATTTTTTTAATATGCAAAATACTTTCAAAATAGCATATGTATGCATATATAAGTAAGTCCAAATGTTTTATTATTTTTCCTTAATTTTTAAAAGATTTTTTAAAATTAATTTATTGCCCTATTTTATCCAGAAAAGCCCAATAATTATTCTCGAAATTATCATTTTTAGTGACTCATTTATCAGACTCTCACATTTATACTAAAATATATCTAAGATAATTTTTGCATATTTTTACAAATTTATTTAGTATTTTTAAGGCTAAATTGCATATAATTGCAATACTAGCCTCTCTTAGATTTAATTATGTTTATGTCTATAAAAAATTAACTCCAGTATTTTTAATTTGATACTTATGTATTATTAATCATTTTAGTACCTTTAATTTATTTCCAGAAATTATTTTACTATTTTTATAAAATGAACAAGGGAAAATGGCTATTTAAATGCTAACCCCGTTTATTTCAATTTTAGCCTTATTTGAACCTCCAATTTGAACCCAATCTGAGACCCAATTACCCTGACTCAAACCCTGTTCAAACCGACCCAGGCCCGTTTCCCACATACCCTCTCTAATCTCAACCGTTGATCTCCCAGATCAATGGTCCCTATTCCCCTTACCATTTTTAAACCCCGAACTACCCCAAACCCTAATCATTTTTCATCTGTAGCCGCCTTTGAATTCCCCCATTCTCCCAATTCTCTCTCCAGCTCCTCTTAAACCCTAGCCGCCTCCCTCAGCTTCCAACCTAAAACCACCTAAATCAATGGTTTCCGAGCCTTTCTCACCATCTGGGTTTCTTCTGAAACCCTAACCTTCGAGGTTCCTTCGATTTCTTTTAGATTCGTTTTAGATCTATGTTTACTCTAAACTCCTAAACGTTTTCTCAAGGTTTCTTTCCAAAACTTTACCTTCGAAACCCCTTTTATCTCTTCCGATTTAGGGTTTTGTTAAGTCATTTTAAAGCTTTATCTGATTTTAAACATGTTCTACTATGTTTCTTTATGTTGCTCTTCTATTGGAGTGTGAATGTTAAAAGTCTTAGTTTCTTTTGAGGTTTCTGAATCTATTTGTTAAGTATTTGATTAATTTATTTGCTTTTCATCTCTAGACTCGATTGTGTTGAAAACCCTAAAACTTTGGGGTTCATTCGAGTTCGGAGACTATTTGCTATGTGATTTATTTTTTAGTCATGCTCTGAACTCGACTGGTTTCAAAACCCTAATTTCTTTGGACCTATTCAAGTTTCTAAAGTTGCTTCATCTGTTTCTTAACTGAATTTCGAAATCTTTTGTTTCAGCCTCTGTTTCTTTATGTGATTTTGGCTTCCTGTTACCATTGAAACTCTACTCTAAGGTCTTTTCATTTGACCCTTTTGCATGCTATTGGATACTCTCTCTTTTCTCTATTACTGAGTTACTAAGATTGACCTATGTGACTACCGTGTTTCGATAGTCCACTACTTACTGACTTTGTGATTGCATGACGCTTCTATTTGTCCTAAATTCAGCCTTGCATGCCTAATACTTATGCACTCTTTTATATGCTGAATTTCCCTCTGAAACAACCTTCAATTCTGGACTGATTTCAAACCTTCTTGTGTAATTTTGATTGCACTCATGTGTTAAGTAATTGACTCTTTCCTTATTTCGCTTTACTGATTTCCCTGTTTCTTGGGTTGATTTGAAAACTTTCCTTATACTTTCAATTCTCCTATTTCTGACTTGGTTTATTCGTTTATTCATGGGAACCCCTGTTATTCTCCCCAAATCAGTAATTTCAAATCCCTAACTTCTTGATTTACTATGTGCTGATTGTCTCCATATTTTGCAACTTTACTTTGTTTTCTTACCTTATTTGGTTAACCGAGTATTTCAAAGATTCTTCCCTTAATTAAACCCCTATGTATTTACCCCTAATTGTCTACTCTACATAAGATGCCTACTTGATTTCCTTCCTTAAATGTTTTCTGTCCATTATCGTTTAAGTTTAACTCCTTAATTAAAGAAAATCCTTAATACTGATTTGATTTTTAATTGGTACATAGTTCCATAATTACTGCTAAACTATGATTCTTGCCTTATTTTCTACCTATTTTCAAACTATAAATACCTTGCTCTTTCATTAACACGGAGAGACACGAACACTCTTAGCTTCTGAACTCACACTGATACTCATAATATTCTCTCTTGCTACTTGTATTGTGGCCTATTTTCAAGTCCTGCTACCTGCTTTTACTATATTCTGCTTCTCCGAACTAGTATGTTCTGATTAAGATTCCAGCATCACAACAATGTGTTTACTTAATACTTTTACCTTCTTGTCTATTTATTGCTGGTGTTCAGTTCTGTACTTATTTTAGTATACTATAACTTCCTTCTGCCTGTTCTGAATTTATTATGAATCCTGAACCCCCACCCTAATGTGTTCGATGCTATGGTTTGTTTGAGGCATGACAGTACTGAATATTACTGCCCATGACTCAAGCTTGATCCCTGGGATCTTAACCTCTATGTTTCTCTACTATTGTATGTTCTGGTAAGCTTATAGGCATGCCAGCATCTTCTATTGTTGTGCATGCCCAAACCTCACCCTTGCCTAAGCATAGGCTCTTTGCAACTTCCCAACCCCCCTGAACCCCTTTTGTATGAATTATCAACTTGTTTGTGGCTGTTTTCCTCTCCTTTATTCCCTCAGAACTCTATTTCTTCACTTGCACTCTCTCTTAGACTTAAGTTCTCCCCCCCTCTTGTGAGCCTTGTCTTGGGACCCATTGAGCTCCCTCTGAACTTGGACACTTGAGGGCTGGCCCTTCCACACTGCACTCGTCCCCATTCTGGTGATACAATTTGGGTGTGAGCACTGGCCGGAGTCCCATTGAGGCTCTTAGGGAACTCTGACACACTCAAATTGGAGAAAGGCTCTGGATCAATGGTCTTTGAGTTGGTCTATCTCATAACTCATGGAGGATGTCAAGAATCAGGCCTTCTCTGGTTGTACTTTTCTTTGTACTTTTCTTTGTACTTTTTTTCTGATGTAATTTTATTCATTCTGATTTATAATAAGTTGTAATAAACACTTGGGGCTGGCTAGTAAAAAGGGTGGGATATTTATGCATGTCAAGGGTAGAAATCATGCCTATAGGCTGTTCTAATTCTGCATATTCAACTACATATAGAAATCATGCCTGTAGGACTGTTCTAATTCTGCATATTCAACTAAATATAGAAATCATGCCTATAGGACTATTCTAAATTATGTATGTTCGACTACATATAGAAATTATGCTATAAGGTTTAAAACAAAGTTTCTGCATTCAGATACCATGTCTCTAAAACATCCGCATATAGATACCCTGTCTACAAGGTTTTATGCATTTCGACACCACGTCTATAAGAGTTTAAAATCAGCAATGCATAGAAAGCATGCCTATAGGAGCTTCTAAATGAATCTGATTTGTTTCACTCAATGTTAGCTATAAAATCAGTAATATTAGGTGCTATCACCTACAGAACCTGTGACCCATTTATTTAACTTTGTACGCTCTGCATTTTTTTTAATAATCTGAGTCCCTCGCTGAATAAGTATGCATATACAATAATTCATTTCGAGTTTTACTGTCTTATCGCCTTCTGAATTCAGTAGATATCATGCCTATAGGATCCTCGTCTAAACACTTAGGCAAGCCTTAGAGTAATAATTCAGAGTTGAATCCGCTTCTGTTAATTATTCAACCAACAGGCAGGACTGATTCGGACTTCTTATCTGAGTTATGAAATAAACTAAAACTGTCCCAGCAATCTCCTCTCCCTTGTCTTTAATACTTTAAAATCAGACCTAAACAGTATGTGCAAGTCATGCTAATTATATGCTTTCTTTGTTTAAGGAGGTATATCTGAGCCTTTGTTTGTCTAATGCTTTTCCCCAAAATGTGCAATATGTGTTTTTGTATGTCACCTTAGAGTTTTACTTTTGAAACTCCAAATAAGCCCAACATCTCTCCCTTTCGGATTCGTAGTCCTAAATGCCCCTGGGACTGATAGGAACGGGACGGGTAATAGCATGCAATAAATAATTGAGACCAATCCACGCTTTAAACACCTTAACAGGGTGGGAAGAGTAGATATGGATATGATGACCACGCGATAATGTCACATGTAGCCCCTCATTGAGGAGTGATTACCAGACATTGTGTGGGGTGATCCATATTTTTTTCATAAACCTAGGACCACCCTCCCTTTATTCTTTATTTCTTTTCTTTTAGCATTTCAACTCATTCTTTTAAAATCAGATTTTCTAATCGTTCTTTCAAAATTTGTTTACTTTCAAACCATTATGTGAAATCCCCTCTTATTTGAGCCTTATTTGCCTATATGTTAGTTGCATCTCAATTCACAATAACTGTCTGGCCGGGAACCACACTAGTGGATTCTGAGGGGTGCCTAACACCTTACCCATGGAATAATTTCAAGCCCTTACCCTATCTCTGGTTATTCAAATTAAACCCTTTGGTGTCCTAATACACCCTAATCATTAGGTGGTGACTCTTCAAATTCAAACCCAATTCCCAAAAGGAACGAGTTGTCCTTCCAAATATCATAAACTCGTACTCCGCAAGGAAAAAGGGGGCGCGACAACTAGTTCTAGTATTCCCTTCCAGTTTGGGGATGTATAGTGTGTATTGCGACGCTTCACCAGTTTAGGATGTGTATTGATGCAGGAGGGATGAGTTATTGCATATGTTTCACGTCGGCTAAAGATCCATGAGAAGAATTACCATGTGCACGATTTGGAGTTGGCCGTGATTGTTCATGCTCTTAAGATCTGGAGGCATTATCTTTATGTGGTGTCCTGTGAGGTTTACACTGATCATCATAGTTTATAGCATTTATTCAAGCAAAGGGATCTCAATTTGAGGCAGCGCAGATGGCTTGAGTTTCCGAAGGACTATGACTTTACCATTCTTTACCATCCGGTCAAGGAGAATGCAGTTGCGGATGCCTTGAGAAGAAAGGCAGAGAGTATGGGTAGTTTGGCATTCATTTTAGAAAAGGCGAGGCCACTAGCTTTGGACATTCAGTCCTTGACTAACCGACTTGTAAGGTTGGATATTTCAGAGCCTAGTCAAGTTTTTACATGCGTTGTTGCCCCAGTATTCACTATTGTAGCGAATCAAGGCTCGACAATTTGATGATCTACATTTGATGGTTCTCAGAGAGACGGTAATATAGGGTGGTTCCAAGGAGGTTACTATCGGCGAGGATGGTGTTCTACGACTCCAGGCTCGTCTATGTGTTCCTAATGTCGATGGATTGAGGGGGAGGATTCTAGAGGAGGTACAAAGTTCTCGGTATTCCATTCATCCAGGTGCTATAAAGATGTATCTCGACCTGAGGCAGCATTATTGGTGGCGGTAGTTGAAGAAAGACATAGTTGAGTATGTAGCTAGCAGCCTAAATTGGTAGCAGGTTAAGTATAAGAACCAGAGGCCAGGTGGCCTACTCCATCAGATGACTATACCGGAGTGGAAATGGGAGCTCATTACAACGGACTTCGTAGTTGGGTTTCCGCAGACCTTGTAGAAGTTTGATGCAGTTGGGTCATTGTCGATAGGTTGACCAAACCGGCACACTTCATTCCAGTTGTGACAACGTATACTTCAGAGAGGATGGCCTAGATTTATATTCATGAGATAGTTTGGTTGTATGGTGTGCCTATTTCCATCATATTAGATAGATGCCCTCAGTTTACTTTGCATTTCTGGAGAGCAGTACAGAGTGAGTTGGGGACCCGTGTGGAGCTTAGCATAGTATTTCATCCATAGACCGACGGGCAGTCAGAGCGGATAGTTCAGATCTTGGAAGATATGCTCCGACCATGTGTGATTGACTTTGGAGGGCAGTGGGATCGATTCTTACCTTTTGTTGAGTTTGCTTACAACAACAGTTATTAGTCCAGCATCGAGATGGCTCAATTTGAGGCAGTATATGGTCAGCGATGTCGTTCTCCCATTGGGTGGTTTGAGCCCAGCGAGGCTAAGTTGTATGGTACTGATTTGGTGAAGAATGCCTTGGAAAAGGTAAAGTTGATTTAGGAGCGACTTCGCACAGCACAGTCCAGATAGAAGAGTTACGCGGAACAGAAGGCACGTGATTTATCATTTATGATAGGCGAGAAGGTTCTCTTGAAAGTCTAGCCGATGAAGTGGATCATGAGGTTCGGGAAGAAGGTCAAGTTGTGCCCAAGGTTTATAGGTCCATTTGAGGTGTTGAGACGAGTTGGAAAGTTTGCTTATGAGCTTGCTTTACCTCCCAGTCTATCGGGAGTTCATCCAGTTTTCCACGTGTCTATGCTCCGTAGGTATCATGCCGACTTTTTGCATGTTTTAGACTTCAGCACGATTCAGTTAGATGATAGCATGGGTTATGAGGAGGGACCAATTGCCATTGTTGATAGGCAGGTTCTCCAGTTGAGATCCAAGAGGATTTTCATGGTAAAGGTTCAGTGGAAGGGCCAACCAGTCGAGGAGGTGACTCGAGAGTCCGAGGAGGACATGCGGAGTTAATATCCACACTTATTCAGCACTCCAGGTATGATTCTAAACCCGTTCGAGGATGAATGTTTGTTTAAGAGGTGGAGAATGTAACGACCTGACCGGTCGTTTTGCTTTCTAGAACCTCATTCCCCTAATTAAGACTTCCAGTATGTGCTTTTACTGTTTTATGACTTGCGGGGATGGTTAGTTCGGGATCTGTAAGGGTTCAAGTTGAAAACGGAACACTTGGTTCCATAAGGTTGGCTAAAAAGGCTAAGTTTGACTTCAGTCAACATTTTGAGCAAATGACTTCGGAATCAGGATTTGATGGTTCCAATAGGTTCGTATGATTATTTCGTACCTGGGCGTATGTTCGGATCAGGTTTTGAATGATGCAGGAGCGGTTAGGCGCCTATTAGTGAAAGTTGGTTCTTTGAAGGTTTTGAAGTTCTTTAAATTTGGTTTGGAGTAGGTTTTGGTGATATCGAGGTCCAAAAGGGATTCCTAGACCAGAAATAGTTCTGTATGGTGATTTAAGACTTGCACACAAAATTTGGTATCATTCCGAGTAGTTTAAGTATGATTTGGCACCTTCGGAGAGATTTGGAAACTTGAAGTTCATATTTTGATTCAATTTGGTTTTGGGGTGTGATTCTTTGTTTTGCTGTTGTTTTACGCATTTTGAGAGTTCAAGCAGGTCCGTATTATGTTTATAGACTTGTTGTTGTAGTTGGACGGGGTCCCAAGGGGCTTAGGAGTGTTTCAGACCGCCCGAAGCTAAGTTTAGGAAACCAGATTTTCCAATTCTGGTTTCCTTCTTCAGAATGCGGGAGGTCCATCGCGTTCACGAAGAAGGATTTGGGGGCAATGGGAAATTTCCCTTCGGTTCACTGTCAGGCTCTCACGTTCGCGAAGCCTTGTGAACCTAGGCCTACGCGTTCGCGAAGCCCCTCTTGCCTTCGCATAGGGGAAATGGTGTCGGAGAGGGCCAGTATACCTTGCTCTTCGCGTTCACGTAAGTGCTGTCGCGTTCATGATGCCCAGGTAGCTTAGGCCTTCGCTAACGCGAGGCTTCTTTCATGTTCGCAAAGAAGGGGAATTTAGCTGGGCAGGATCCTTGTTTTAAATAAGAGACTTAGACCTTTTCCTCTCAGCTTTCACACACTTGGGTGATTTTTGAGCCTCAAAAAGGGGGGTTTCAACCTAGCTATTGAGGGTAAGTAATTTCTACCTAATGTGAGTTTAATACATAGATTATGGGTATATTTTAAAATGTAAATTTATGGAATTTATGGGTTAGACGAAACACCTAGGTTTTTGATAAAAATGGGATTTAAACACGAAATTTGTTATGGAACTTAGGGAAAATCATATATTTGAGTTCATAAGATTATGGGTAACAACTTTCTTCGAAAATTTTTGGAATCCGGGCATGTGGACCTGGGGATGAATTTTAGGAATCCTACATTTGGGGTTGGGTAATCACTTTAATAGTTGGAATATGAACTTTTGGACATGTAATGATTAATTTATATACCATTTGATTAGTTTTGGATCGTTCGGCACCGAGTTGAGGGTTTGAGCACAATCTTGGATCGTAAAGTAGGCTTTGAGACGAGATAAGTCTCTTTTCTAACCTTGTAAAAGGGAATTAACCTCATACGTGAATTGAATTAATATGTGATTTTATTTGTTGGGGCTACATTCGCACGAGGTGATGAGAGTCCATACGTAGCTACTAATTATGCTTATGTCCGGGTAGTCTAGGACCCAAATCATGTTATACTTGCGATGTTTGCCCCCTGCTTGTTAATTTAATTGCTTAAATCATGTTGGAACTTGATAATGGAATTGTAAAAGGTTAAACTTCATTTATTGGACCGTTAATGAGAATTGAAATTTCTTTGAATATTTGCCACTAATAAATCTTGAATTGAATGTTTTAATGTATTTTTCTCTTCTTGTGGAGCGAGCCGAATTCCTCGGTAGCAGATAAATACGTCTATGGTTTGTGCCGTTTGACCCTCAGCAGTGCACGGTTTAAATATTTTATGTTGGATCGGGTCGTACGACCTCGACATAAATTGGATGTAATAAATCTTTGGAACTAATTAAAAATTGATATTGCTTCATTGGCTTAAGATATAAATTATTATATGATGGAAATAAAATTTGGGACTTATTATTAGTGAGAGGATTGCCTATTATTTTCCTGTGATTTAGCTTTGAACTATATTTATGTAATCCATGTTTAGCTATAATTTTGACATTTCATTGTCAGCCCATAGTAAGTGTCAAAGTCGGCCCCTCGTTACTACTTCTTCGAGGTTAGACTTGATACTTACTGGGTTCATGTCATTTATGTACTCATGCTACATTCTGCACGAAATGTGCAGGATCTGAGGCAGGTACATCTGGATATCAGTCCGGTGCACTTCCCTGATTCTCGAGACTTCGCGGTGAGCTGCCCTTCTAAGCCCGTTCTGCAGCAGCTCGAGTCTTTCTTTTTCTTGTATTTTGTGTCTATTCCACTTTCGATAGTAGACTAATATTCTTTTGTATATTCTACTATATGCTCAAATACTTATGACACCAGGTCTTGGCACACACTAGTAGAATTGTGGTTTTGGGTTATTTCTATGATTATGATTTGCACTCAGCTGCTTTCGTTTTACTTATTTTAAATCTTTAAGTTCTTAAATCTTTTAAATTAGGGAAAGTTTAAATTACTTGGAAATATATTAAAAAGGAAAATTACGAGGTTAGTTCACTGTTGGCTTTCCTAGCGAAGGCGCTGGGCGTCATCATGGCCTATAATAGAATTGGGTCGTGACAGGGAGTGTGTCTTTGGTGATAGAGAAGATATACCTCCACACCTTCTCACCACGATCCCCTTGTTTGGATGCCTTCTCGACCATAAAATCGTTGTCTATGGAACAACCTCTGGGAATAAAGTCTTTAAGGGGAGGTTCCAGGGCCGCTGTAGGTAAGGTCGCTTCGATGTTAGAGGTCGGGGTGTCAGTTGAAGGAGCATTAAGCTATGGCACGGATTTCAATATTTTCACCATGGAATTCTTGGAATATGATGTTTGAAGGCGGATATGATGATTTTAAGATGAGGGTGAAGGTTTGAAGGTCAAACTTGAAGATTTAAAAACCAAATATGAAGATTTGAAGATTTGAAGATTGAAGATAAAGAAATGAAGATGTGAAGAACAATAATGAAGATTTGAAGGAATTATGGAGAAGTAAAAAGTTCGGGGGTAACTCAAGAAGGCTTGAAGTCGAAAAGTAAAAAAGCAAAAAAAAGGGTACCAAATCTTTTATAGGAGGGAGATAATTAATGCATAATGTTTTGCATTCGAGACGGTCAACTGACGGCTGACACGTCTCAGAATCCTGAACGACACGACTGATGGGACATTTTGCTAACTTGTCGACCGTATTGTAGCGTACAAAGGAAGGAATTGAAAGTACAAGAGGGGGGATGAATTGTGGCCTGTTAAAAACTTAGTCGACTAGCGGTGATTTTAGTTGACTAGGTCAAGAGCAAAAGTAAAGTGACAGTAAATAAATAAATAAAGACACATAGTAATTTTATACTGGTTCAGTACTGGTGTGGTACTTACATCCACGACTAAATGGTTTCATCAACCTTTTTTCCATTGTTGTCTTCATCGAGAATTGTTGTTGGACTCATTGGAATGCCTATTGACTTTTCATTTTCCATTTCAAACTTTTTGATAAGCTCCTTAGTGTACTTTGTTTGGCTAATAAAAATTCCTTTAGGAGACTATTTGATTAAATTCCAAGAAAGAATGTTAGTTCTCCCATCATGCTCATTTAAAATTCTTCATTCATGGAATGAGAAAAATCTTCACATAAAGTAGAGCTAGGACTATCAAAAATAATGTTATCGATATAAATTTGAGTAATAAGATTACCTGAACTAGAACGCTTAATAAAAAGGGTTGTATCGATATTACCTCTTTTGAACCCTTGATTTAAGAGAAAAGAACTTAACCTTTCATACTAGGCACGTGGAGCTTGTTTGAGACCATACAAGGATTTAGTCATCTTGTATACATGATTAGGAAAGGAGACGTTTACAAATCCTGGTGGATGCTTTACATACACTTCTTTAGAGATGTAGTCATTTATGAACGCACTTTTAACGTCCATTTGAAACAGCTTGAAACCTTTGTGAGCAACATAAGCATGTAATATTCGAATGGATTCAAGTCTTGCTACGGGAGCGAAGGTTTTGTCATAGTCAATTCCTTCTTGCTGGGAGTATCCTTGAGCAACTAATCTTGCTTTATTTAAAACCACTTGACCAGATTCATTTAATCTGTTTCTGAATACCCGTTTTGTTCCAATAATTGAGGAGTTTAAAGGTCTTGGAACAAACTCCCATACTTTGTTTCTTTCAAATTGATCTAGTTCCTCTTTCATAGAACTTATCTAGTGTGTATCCTTCAGAGTTTCATCCACCTTCTTTGGTTCAAGTTGAGAGATGAGAGCCACATGAGATTTGTTCTTCTAGGATCTTCTTGTTGTGATTCCTTCCTGTGGATCTCCTATAATAAATTTGTGAGGATAGGTAGGTTCGCCCTTCCATTCATTTGGTGTATTTGAGGGAATATCTCTTTCTACATTGGTCGACTGATCTGTTTGAGATAGTTCATTAATTTCAACAGATTCTTCAGCTGGTTAAGTTTGTTGATCCACTGACTCACTTTGATGATCTATTCCTACAGTGACAGGTTTAGGGACAAGGAATTTCCTCATCTTCAGGAGGTATTTCACTCCTTGGATGAGGGTTAGTATCAACAAAATCAACAAATTGATTCTTCAATGCAGAGAGTTCTTTTATTATAAACTCTATATGCTCTACTTGAAGGAGAATAACCAAGAAATATACCTTCATCACTTTTAGGATCGAACTTACCCAAGTTTTCCTTTCCATTGTGAATGAAACATTTGCATCTAAAGGGGTGAAAATATCTAATATTGGGTTTCTTACCATTTCACAGTTCATATGGAGTCTTTTTGAGAAATGGTCGAATCAGGCACCTGTTGATAATATGACAAGTTGTGCTTACAGCTTCTACCCAAAAATGATGAGTAGGGAATTTTCCACTATCATAGTTCTTGCTGTCACGACCCAACCAATAAGCTGCGACGGGCACCCGGTATGAGTACCTATATAACGTATCTTTTCATGTCATACTACCATAGATAACTAAGCCGGAAGGTTGCCGTGAGATAATTAGAATTCAACATGTGATACCAACTTATACACAAGACATATGGCCTAGAAGACCAAAATAACCACTCGTATACTGAGCTACAATCTTTTACGTACATGACATTTGTCTACAAGCCTCTAAGAATACATAACGTATCTTTTCATGTCATACTATCATAGATAACTGAGCCAGAAGGTTGCCGTGAGATAAGTAGAATACAACATGTGATACCAACATATACATAAGACATATGGGCCAATAAGACCAAATAACCACTTGTACAATAAACAAAGGCCGATAAGGCCATACAATATTTTACATACATGACATCAGTCTACAAGCCTCTAAGAATATATAATTTTCATAAAGGTTGGGACAGATTCCTGCCATACCAAACAATACACGTCTAAATCATACTAACCAAACAAGTTACTCCGAAGCAAATGGAGCGCACTAACATCTTCCGCTAAGCTGATAGCCTACTTGGAGGGATCTGGACCTGTCTATCGGGACCTGCGGGCATGAAACACAGCATCCCTAGACAAAAGGGACGTCAGTACGAATAATGTACCGAGTATGTAAAGCACATAAATAAGTACATAACAGACATGGAAGAAATATAGAGTAAATGACTCAACCCGTAAGTCTGCATAATTCTGTAATTCATGAAATAATTATAGTGTCATGCATATGCATATGAATGTCATTTAGTGCATAGGTACATGTGTTCATAACATCACCAAGCTTCTAAGGGCATCCCATCATATCATCTCGGCCATTGTGGGCAAAATCATCAACGTATACCAGTTGATCAGGTGGTGGTGCATATATAACGCTATAACCTTTCTCATATCCCATATACATACATATATATACGCGTATATAATTTCATCTAGTCATGGGTCAATGTGCATATATAAATGCATGAAATATGTATGAAATACGTTAATAAAATCTCATGGTACGTCATAAGACCATTATGCCTCTAATTAATTCCATAAAATAAACTTTACCAACTTACGTATTTTTAAGACCCATGAATAGATGATAGAATAATATGACACCTAGGAGAATAAGAATATACACATCTCTAGCATTTCTATGAATAGAGTAATTTATGGAAGTTGTGCATTTGTTCGTTTCGCTTGTATCGTATAGATCATGCCAAAAATAAAGAAGGGATAGCCTTAACATACCTGGAGTAGGGAAAATCCGTATGATGTTCTTGGAAAAGGTTGCACCGTACTCCTTTAGAACCGTAAAATTTTACCTTGCTAAGATGCTAATAATTTTCGCTGGAAATGATTTGGTCGCAAGAAATTTTGTTGGAAGATTTGTTGGATTGAGTTTTAGCGTCTGAATTTGCTAACAGATTTGAGTTTCAGTAGAGATTTCACAAGCCATCTTGAGAATATTTCCATGATTATATCTTCTGGTAATTGATCAAAATTTGAGAAATATCCCTCCATTTTGCTAGCTTATTAAAAGAAGACTATAAAAAATGTTTTTTTTCTTGGTTGGAAAATGTATTGTCTTTATACGTTAATGACTTATGATGCCACCTTTCTTTATGAATTTAAGAGTCACCAACTTGGCCAAACTTGCTTCCACATTGGGGCCTTTAAGGTTTATCCATCCATCTTAATTAATTTAATTAGATAATATCCCACTACCCAATAATTAACTAATTACCCGCATAATTAAGAATCTCAAATTACTTAGAATACTACTCACTTTTAAAACACATTATACACCTTACTATCATGGCCTGTGGTACCTTGTATGGTACTAGTCCATAAATACCATGTATTTCAGCTCGGCTCGAATTTTATCCCGACATGCCAAACTTGGACGAAAATTTATTTTCTTTGACTTTATTCCCCTCTCACCTTCATGAATTTACTCATTACTTGTTTGAAATAGCATAATCCTTTTAATCTCCAAATAATATTTTTCTTGGACTAATGTCAATTATCTTACGACAAATTCAACGTACAATACTACAGGGTACAAAATCATCGTAATTTAATAATATGAAGCGGAACATCATCGTAATATAATACTGCGGGACGTAATATCCACATAATATTGTGGGGCGTAACACTTGCCATATCCTGTAGGGTTCTATTTTTACGTTCTACCACTCCATTTTGTTGCGGAGATCTTGGTGAAGAAAAATTGTGAGAGATTCATTGATCGTTGCAAAAGTTCTCAAAAGCTCTGCTTTCAAATTCTCCTCCATGATCACTTCTAATAGAAGGGATGTAGTAACCCTTTTCTCGTTGAACCTTCTTACAGAAAACTTCAAAATTCTTTAGAGCATCATCTTTATGACTTAAAAAAATAACCTCGGTAAATATGGAAAAATTATCCACAATAACAAAAGCATATTTTCTACCATCTATGCTAGTAGTTCTAGATGGACCAAATTAATCCATATGCAGTAGTTGAAGAGGTTTTGAAGTAAAAACAAATTTTTTGATTTTAAAAGATGAACGAGTTTGTTTTCCGAGTTGACATGTATCACAAATATGATTTTTTGATCTTTCCAAGTTGAATAGTATGCATGCTGGCATGACCAAGTTTTTTATGCAAGACCCAAGGATCATCAACTATAGAGGCAAGATAGATTTGATCCCAAGATTATCTAGGTTGCTAATAGTACAAACATTTTTGTCTCTATTACCTGAAAGAATGACTTTGCCTGTTTCATCTTCTATGAACCAACCATGTTTCATAAAACGAACCTAATAATCATTGTCACATAGTTTACTAATGCTGAGAAGATTGTAGTCAAGTTCATCAACCAGGTAAACTTCATCTACATCACATGTTGGACTTAGAGGAACTTTTCCAACACCATTACATTTCCTTTGGATTTGTCTCCAAATGTAATTGTTCCTCCATCTAGTTTAGTGACTGTTTTGAATAGTTGTTTGTCACCAGTCATATGTCTGTAACACGTACTGTCGAGATACCATTTTCCTTTTCAATTCTTCTTGCGGTGTTCTTGCAAAACAAAATTACTTGTTTTTAGGTACCCAAGCTTGCTTGGATCTTGAAGGATTAGACTACTGAGAGTTAGTTTGGTTTGAAGATTTTGGTTGCCAGACCCATCTTCTGTTGTTCTTAAACCTGCAACGATTTAAAGTGTGGCCCTTTTACCATAATAAAAATAAGATGGACTATTTTCAGAATCCTTTTCAGTTCTGATTCTGTTCCTGCATTGATTAGTATTATGTCTATTATTTCCACAGAAGAAACACCCATGAGATTTCTCATGTTTGTGAGGAATAGTCTGATTTGCTTTGACTGACTATGACTAGTAGATTTCTGCAATCTATTCAATTGCAGTTGGAGTTCATTTACTTCTTCCTGTAGCAAATCACGTTTAATTTCACAAACTTCTAGCTTCAGAGCTCATTCTTTCTTTTCTCTTTGAATCTTTTTGAGCTTATTTAGAACTCTTTCAATATCTGCAAGAGCAATATCAACGAATTCTTGGAGTTCATAATAGTTAGGGCAATTTAGGGGACGTACCTCACTAGTACCTTTATCTGCCATGAGACCAAGTTGATCTGAATCTTCTTCTTCATTTATTCTTCTGTTTCCTGAGAATCCACGCTCTCTTGATTCTTAATTGATGTCATCTTCTAGGGCCATGAAGCACATATTTGTAATTTTTTCATGATCAGATTCATCTTCATCACTCTAGGCTCCAAAAGACTTCTTTCTTTGAAGATTCATGCTTAGCTTCTTTTTCAGTTCTGGACAGTCAGCTTAAATGTGTCCATATTTACCACATTCGTAGCATCTTCCATCATTTTCATTGTTTGTCATTCCCTTTCTGAAATTTGGTTTACCTCTTTTGCTATTTCTGTTTCTCCTTATCATACTGGTTACAACTTGAGAGAGCATGGCTATGTTTTTATCTTGTTCTCCTTCTTCATTCTCTTCTTCATCTTTTGGTTCAGCCACAGTTACTTTGAAAGTGACTGTTTTCTTCTTTTCTTATTGAATCTGTATATCCAAGTGAGTTTTCTCAAAAGCAATTAGATCACCTCTGAGTTCATCATAGGACATTTTATCGAGATCCTGACATTCGAGTGCGATGACTTTTGGCTGCCAAATCGTAAGTAGACTTCTGAGAATTTTTCTGACTTGTTCTCCATTTTTTATTGTTCTACCAAGGATTTCAAATATCTAAGAATTTTGCTGAACCTAGAGAATATTTCTTCAGCAGATTCTCCATCATTCATTTGAAATAGCTCATACTCTCAAACCAATAGATTTATCCTTGTTTCTTTTACTTTGTTTGTCCCTTCATATGTGACTTCCAACTTATCCCATATTTCCTTAGCAGTTTCACTGCTTGAGATTTTTTCATATTCTTCACCACTGATAGCATTGTACAATAGATTTTTTGCTTTGGCATTTATAGTTATAACAGCATCTTGCTCATCAGTGTAATCATCTAAGTCAAGTGGATCAGTGGATACTATATCTTGACCATTTGCGTCTTTCCTAGGGGGAATTGGAAGATTTCCCTTTTTGATCACTCGCTAGACTTTGATGTCATAAGACATAGTGTATATGTCCATACGCACTTTCTAATGAGAAAAATATTGTCCATTGAAGTATGGTGGTCGAACTTGAGAAGTTCCCTCTTGAAATAGTGCATCAACGACTGTGTTTGATCCCATGATCTTTTCCTCACTAGATGTTAAGCAAAGTTTGTGAGCCTTGCTCTGATACCAATTGAAAGTACAAGAGAGGGGGTGAATTGTGGCCTGTTAAAAATTTAGTCGACTAATGGTGATTTTAGTTGACTAGATTGAGAGCAGAAGTAAAATGACAGTAAACAAGTAGAGAAAGACACACAACAATTTTATACTAGTTCGATACCGGTATAGTACTTACATACAGTTTTCCTTAGGTCACAAGGTTTCCTTTTAGATCTTGAAAAAATTACAATAGGGATGGTTTTGATTCGTTCACCACCAACGAAGTACAATAATAAGTGAATCTAAATAATGATACAACTCTCTTTTGTGTTCTAACTTCTTCCTATCTTTTGAGACACTGATAAACTTTAGATTACAGTGTTTGGGCTAAGAAGTAGGGAGACTTAGAAGACAATATATGTAGTTGTGCAAGTCTTCCTATTGAAACACGCAACCTTCTTATAGAAGATGAAAATAGTTGTTGATATCTTGACCAGAAATAGAGGCACGAGATCTTTGAAAGGATTTGACCCAAGGGGTGCCTCTTCGAATTCTGCTCTTTGCGAAAGAACAGATTCGATCGTGGCTTTCCTTGTCACAGCCTTCATTTACGAGACAGTCAATTCCTTGATTGAGCTTTATTTGAGGAGGCTTTATGGCAAAAACTCTTTGATTTGAAAACTGATTGCCTCGATTGAGGCTGAGTAAATCAGCAGCCTTTTGGTTCCTTCTATAAGTCCATTGATTTGGCAACTGATCTCCTTTTCCTTTTTGAGGATCTCTGCAAAATAGAACAATTAAATATTGTTATCATTGAAACCTTGAAATTTAACTTAACAGGAATCAGGATCAATTAATCACTTCTCGTCATTTCGATAAATCTGCTCTCCAAAAAGTAAGGGGACTATCTGTGTACGGGTAAAATCGGGAATATAGTTACCCCCGATTTTCCGGTAAAGAAACAAAAGGGAAGCATGATCTAGCATGACCTCGATTAAAGCCAAAAGGTTCCACATCTCAGAGCCCAGGGAGGACAAGTGGTGCACCCAGGACCGGATACGACTGAGCATCGGGTCCGAGCAGAGTGAGAGGCCGAGACCAAGGGAAAAAATGGTTAGGCATGATAATCGAAGAACCGTTATATCCGCCCTCAATAGATGTTATGGTGCGAATCCCGCCCGATATCAACTATAGATCAACATTTATTGGAAGGAGAAGATTTTTTTACCTTGTTTATATTTATACTAGGATTGAAACTCCCTACTACACAAAGGGGAGAACCTTATTATTTTAATACCATTACTGGCACGCATATCAAAGCAATAAAAGTTTTTTTTTGTTCTCTAGCTACTGTTCATAGTGTTCTTCAACTGCTTATTTACTTAGATGCAACCGAGCACATCTCGAGGGCTCGACCGGGGTCAATTTTCAGTGTTCATTCAAAAGCCAGACTTAATTGTCAATCACGCTTGGTTTGATCATTTCGCTTCTCTTTACTTTAATTATTTTCTATTCATAGATCATTCGTGTTAAGTTAAATCATGTATCCCTTAAACCGCATAAAATTTAATTTTTACTCGTTAAAGGCTAAATAGTTTGGCATCTATAATGGGGCTAAGGATAATAGTGGTGATTTCATACGAATCTCTATAACACACCCTACTTTACATTTGTTCTTTGAAGTTTGATTTCAGGTTAATCTTAAAATGTCAAATGCTCAGTCTGTTCACTTGACCGTTGACACCGGGTTAAGCCACCACGGTAAAAACAATAATGTAGTACCCAGCAATGACGTACCCCATATAATCCCAATGGTGTCCCAATCGCTGACTCGGTTGACGCTAACTCACAGGTTGCCATCAACATCAACCTACCAACTGACCCCAATAATAGCATTTGCGGGGCACCTGGCCTTCGGCTCGAGAAGCACCCGAAGGGGAAAGATATGGAATTAGCTTGCGATTGATTTCGAAATGTTACAAGCTCAGCAGGCGGCAATAGCACAGCTACAGTCCTAAAGTCACGCCCAAAACAGGATCTAGCCCGAGCGGGTTAGAGAAAACACTCATTGTCGTGGAACCGGATGAGTTCGGGCCCGAGAAAACTTCTCAGGTGATGAAAATGCTCGAAGCACTAACAAAGCGAGTGGAGCCTGGTGAGAAAAAGATAGATGCAAATGACAAAAAGATGGAAACTTACAATTTGAGGGTCGATCAAATCCCGAGAGCGCCCCAATATTGAAGGGGCCGAATTCCAAAAATATTATTCAGAAGCCTTCCTCCCCGAGTGCGGCACCAAATTCAATTCCGAAGAGATTCTGAAGCCCGACATTCCCAAATATATGGGACCACAGATCCGAATGAGCATGTAACCTCCTATACATGCGCAATAAAAGGCAATGACGTAGAAAACGACGAGATCGAGCCGGTGTTGATGAAATTTAGGAGCGATAGTATGGTACCATAACTTGCCTCCAAATTCCATTAATTCCTTTGTTATGCTGTGATATGGTAACAAATTTTGATGTATACATAAGCTATTGAATTTTCTTGATATAAGAGAAGTCCTTGTTGTTGACATAATATTAAATTGGTCACAAAAAAGCATGGCGTGAAGTGTTACTACATAGAACTATTATTAAGAAGTTTGGCTGTATTTTAGATCGTGAGTTAAATTTCTGGAGTGCCATTCTTATACATTGTAATCACTTATTCGAATTTCTGCTTACGCCACCATGTGGGGCATCCTAAGAAAAATAAAGGTAGTCTTGTTCGCCATTTTCTCAGGTTTCTTGGGGATTAATGGAGGTGATGCACACACTTAAACTTCATAACATTATTAGTTAACCCAAACTATACATAGTAGGTCGTTTGATTTGATACCAAATGCTCCTGTCTGTGTCACTTTCACATGACTTTGCCCTTGCCTTCTCAAAATTTAAAGAGGCAATGGATATGGTTACCCACCCCACCTCACAAGCAGAGGCGGATCCAGGATTTAAACTCTATGGGTTCTACTTTTAATGTTTTATCATTGAATCCATTAAATTTTTAATGTTATGCGTTCATATTTATTATTTTTGTAATTTTAACATATAAATTTTTACTCCGCGTCGAAAACTATGGATTCAATTCATCAACACTCTACATCCGCCTGAAGAATCTGGATGGAAGATCTCTTCCGCTTAGATTATCTCAATCCTTTTTTCTGTCGTTTTGTTCGAAATCAGGTTATATTCTGAAATTATAATCACGATAAATAATTTCACTTTTCATATGGGATTAGATAATTCTATAATATTAATATAAATTTTATCCTGCATTTAGCTAATATCTACGATCAAATACTGGACAAAATTAATCCCAAATTTTATATTGACATAACCCTTCTAATCCCTAAAATCAAACGGTCCCTGAGAGAACAATTTTTAAATTGCTGACTATTAATTTAGAATGGCACATATACTTGTGCTACTTTGTTATACCGGTGCCTAAACTTAACAATTTACCTATTGAACACTTACACTCCTTCAAACCGTGTATAATAAACGCTTATGACAGAAGACTGCTGTGCGTGTAATACAATCTCCTCCACGTTGGCTGCCATGTCAAAAAATAACAATGTTTAAATGTCATGTCACATGGTAGATTAAAAATAATTAAAATCAAAAATTAAAAAATAAAAATAAAATTCAACTTAACAGTAGCCGGCGAAGAGCCCCTAAACGGAAGAACAGCTCCGAACAGTTCTTGAAAAAACTAAAACATCGTCAAGTTGTTCAGCACCCTCTTTCTTCTTCATCTTATCAGTAGTGTTTTATGGATTTTCACCAACTGTAATAATGGCTTCTCTAATGATTTCTCTGGCTTTAGCCATGGGATAATCGTCCTCTTTCTTTTCCATTTGTTCATTCCTCTCTATTGTTGCTTCCATTGGTTTTTTTTCACTCTTTCTGTTGCTAAAGAACTGCTACTTTGCTACTTGTGCAATAAAGATTCAAAAACAGCAGACTTCAAAACCAAATACCCAAATCAAGAAAGTAAAGCTTTGTGTTAAATTGACACAAAACAGTGCGCAGGAAAATTGCAGATTTGAAAATTTCGAACTTAGCTTTGTGTTGCAGCTGAAATCTCGCTCAAAATCAGACTAAATCTTCTCCAAATCGCCTCAAATTCGAGATATTAATTTCCAAAGGTATCTCCAATTCTTTGTCAAGACACCCAATCGAACCCGAATCCAATTTCGCAAACCCGAAATTTTAAACTCAAGCTTCGAGCTCCTTTAATGGAGTCTTAAACTTTCTCTTTTGTACTAGGAACCTTAGTAAAGTTACAACCAGAATTTTTGTGTAAGAATATTTATTTTTCATTTTTTGTTATTTTTTAATTGAAATCGTCAAAGTTACTCGCTTTTTAGAGCGTGCAATCACGCATTTTACGCAGCTCCGCAATGCATATGTCACATATGTTTGGTCAATGATCAGAGGGGTTTAAAATAATGTATTTTAAGAACTATGAGTGTCCAAATAAAACTTCGTAAAGTATTAAGACCAGAATAATAAAACGGAATAAGTAGAAATGTTTATTAGGCTATTCTGCCTAATTTGAACCGTACTTCTCTTTCTAAACAGTTTGCTGTCATTTTTATTGTAGTATGCTCTTTAATCTTGCACATAAGTCCAAAGAAGTATCATTTGCTACCTCCTCTAGCCCACACTAAAATCATATTGGTCATGAACAACAGTAAAAGCTTAAAGTTGTTGCTTTGTCACCCTACTCTACAAGTGGTAAAACTTCTTCAATCACGATCATTTGATAAATAAGAATAAAATACTGACTGTAGAAAGGAAAGAGAGAACGAGAGAGATAGAACCCCCCCCCCCCCCAAAAAAAAAAAAGGTAGAATTCATTATGCTTGTTAGTGAATTGCAGCACTAAAAATAGTCAATAGGTGTTTTCTAATCGTGTCATATTCGATTTTTTTTTCTTATTCTGTGCAATTATTCCTACATTATTTAATCAAGCATAATTTATTGTGTCTGCATAAAGGGTGTACATATCCCAATTAACGTCAAAGTGCCTTGTAATATTGCAAATGGTTGATGGAGTTCATTGCTAGGAAAAGAACATTTTATTTTAGCAAGAAAAAGCAAGTTATGCTGTTGGGGGACCAAAACCCTTCTGACTTTGGTGCAATATAACTGATGGATCCCCACTAAATATAAATAGAACATATTCAACAATGCTTTCACTTTGGGGTTGAAAATTGCTTGGCACCATTAGTGAATAAGCTTTTCTTGTAAAGAGTAATGAGATTTGACTTCCATTATCTTATAAGCGTTCCTCCAACTTCAAACTCTCCAATATTTCTATTTTTATGTTTATTTTCTGGTCTATCTTTTCGCTTATGTCACTTTTGCCAGATTTTATAATATTTTACTTGAAAAGTCTACTATGTTCTTGTATACTATATAATGTATTTTTATCTAGGTATTTTACATATAATCAAAATAACTTTAAATTATTTTATTTATTATTTTTATAATATGTCCATACATTTAGTTTTTTTCATAGCACTCAATTTGTTTAATCATATTCAAACATGAACATATTTTTAATATAAAAATGATAAAAAAATATTTATTTTTTAATATTTATTTAAAATAATAAAAACAAATTTGTTTAATAAATGATAATTTTTTTTATAGTCAATAACATTTTTAAAAGAAGTTTCAAGATATTTGTGTTTAATATTAAGTTTTTAAAAGCTTTATCTATTAATATTATTTATTTGAAAGTATTAATCTGATGTGTCATTTTGATAAATGTGGGTATTTTATTTATTAAATTAATGGGTATGGCTTGGTTGATAAATGAATGAGCTTTGATTTTTTAATTTTCATTAAGCATGATTAAGAACGTGAACTTGAGATTTGTTTACGATAATATTACTGACAAATTTAATAATGTTACTTATACATCTTGAGAATTAATATTAAGAAAAAAATTAAATGTACGAATATATTATAAAAATAATAAATAAAATAATATTAAACTATTTTATTTATATGTAAAATATCTAGGTAAAAATATATAATATAGAATGTATTGCATAAAAGGAAGGATTTATAATGTCAAGGGCATAATAGACTTTTCATATGAAAGTTTTATAAAATCTGATCAAAGTGATTATTGGGATAACTACACCATAGTAAAATGATTTTTGTTTAATAAAAGAAAGAAAAATGACTTTTGGGTAATGAACATAAAGTTGAATGACTTTTACGTAACAAAAGATAGAAAAGTAACTTTTAGGTAATGAACACAAAGTTTAATGATCACCGATAAAATTTAATGTGCAATCTTTACACTACCTTTTTAAGTCAATAATCATACACAATTATATAAATATATATTATACATATATTAAATATGTACCGGCTGTTTTTTGATTTAAATATTTAGGTGGATGGCCACATAAGTTAATTTTTTATGATAATTATAGATCTTTCTTGTGGCATTCTCCATCTAATAATAATGATTAGACCAAGTCATATAAATCTTAATTCATACGCTAGTTGATTAGTTCGTGTCGATTAACAATTTAACTAAGTTTGTAAAGCTGATAGACATGCTTTAATGCACGGAAAGGCTTTAGTTTTCATGTCTAACTCCAATTTGTTACATAAATATATCTCCTAATCATTCTTTTGCCATTATTAATGTCATGGGCGGCTTTCTAGTTGTGCCCCATGACCCCTTGGGCGTGCCCCGTGGCGTCCTAGCAAGCCTCCCAATGCCCAGCGCCACAGACGGCTCCGTGGTCTTGGCCGCGCCAAGTGACAAGCGCGCATGTGCCTCTGTCGCCCCACCGATATCCCTCGCTAGCGCCCAACCGCAGGCGGATGCCAACAGTGCTGCGCGTGCAGACAACGCCGCGCGCGCAGACCCTAATGCCAAAGACTATGCTACTGACAACGGACCTGTTTCTGCCTTGTAGAAAACTAAGTCTTTTTCATTGTAAATATAGAGTAGTTTTATTCCATGTACTTCCATTATGTTTCTCTAGCTTAATCAAGTCTAGTCATGTAGCTTTGGTTTAATTTTTTTAAGTATTATTCGGGGGGATCAAGCAATCAAACTTTCTAGCAAGCAAATAATTTTCTGTACTGGTGTCTCTCCCCCTCAACACCGCGTTGCCTTTCTGTAATAGCTTTCATTAATTCAATCAATCTTTCTTTCATTCTCAATCCTTATTTATGTTCTCTCAATTGCTCTTGACATTGATTTTTCCCTACGGCACTAACAATCTAGTCTAGCGTACGGAGGGGACTTCAGTTGGCGGACAGTAACTGCACTGACATTATTTGCTTAGCCTTACGTCTCCCTTCCAAAGAATCTCAGGAAGGCGTCACGTAATAGTTGGTATCAGAGCCTAGGCTCGACATCGGACGAGGGAACACATTGCCATTACCCCAATTTCTGACCATGGTGAATCGTGGGGACCGCATTGCAGCCCTTGAACAGGCGGTTGACGGATTACGACCCATTGTGGATATGGTGCCTGAACTAAGAACCAGCCTAGGGCAAAAGTTGGACGACCTGGACCGTAGGGTGCTCTAGGCCGAAGTTGACATAGAAAACATCAGTCGCGACTCCGAGGGAGACCGGCAAATGGCAGCCACAGAGACAGCCGAAATTTTTGGAAAATTCGAGGGACTCCAACAGGAGCGTGTCGAGGATTTAGCTTACAGGGCACAAGAGGTAGACAGGGTGACTGCCATGCAACAAACTATTGACGACTTGACAGACAAACTCAATGTTGTCAATGCTGCTTTACAGGGACTGCTTTGAGGCGGTGGAAACCAAATCGGGGCCGCTGCGAACCCCGCTTCCGCGACACAAAAACTAAAAATTCCGGAGCCAAAGCCATATAGTGGAGCTAGGAATGTCAAGGAAGTGGAAAACTTCATCTTTGACATAGAACAGTACTTGGATGTTGTTGGAGGCCTAGAAGAAGCTAAGAAGGTAGCAACTGCTGCCATGTATCTTTAGGGTGATGCTAAACTCTAGTGGCGGGTAAAGTACGAAGCCATCAAGGCCTGTGAAGATGCTCTCGAGACATGGGCAGAACTGAAGGCAGCCATACGTCTACAGTTCTTCCCCGAAAATGTGGAATACAATGCAAGGAGGAAGCTACGGGAGCTCCGCCAGAGCAAGTCAGTGCAGGACTATGTGCGGGAATTCTCCGCGCTCATGCTAAACATACATGACATGGGGGACAAAGACAAGCTCTTCACCTTCCTAGAAGGGTTGAAACCTTATGCCCGCATGGAACTGCAAAGACAAAAGGTAGATACCCTACCCAAGGCGATCCAAGCAGCTGAATGCCTTGGGGACTATCAAGTGGAAGCACGGAAGGATCGGCCTCAGCCGCCTGTCCGAGTGGGAGTCAAAGGGGGCCAACCTAGCAATGGTGGTCTAGCAGAAGTGGGGGAGATCGGAGTGCAACCAAATCTAAGGCTCCCTCCTTAGGCAGCAATAGTGATGCGTCAAACAACAATGACCGGGGGAGAAAGAATCCTTCGGGATACCGTCATTGCGGCGGACCACATTGGAATAATGAGTGTCTACATGCACAGATGAACGCCCATCAAGCCTTTGATGATGGGACAGATGACGACACAGATGATGCAGACCAGACCGAGCCAGTATGCGCCTTCAATGCAATTGTTAGCTCCATTTCTGAGGCCTTAGCGGGAACCAGTGCTGGCATCCGTAAGAAGAAGGACCCCTGCCCAAGCACCAAGAAAGGGAAAAAGAAGGCGGATGAGAAGAATCTTCCTAAACAAGAGAGGACCTTAATGTTCGTTGAGATGAAGGTAAATGGCAAGCCCATTCAGGCGATGATAGACACGGGTGCTACCCACAACTACTTAGCCTTGACTCAGGTGGAGCGCCTTGGTCTAGTTGTAGGAAAGGGCAGAGGTAGTGTCAAAGCTATCAACTCACCTCCTCAGCCAGTGGGTGGGATAGCCAAAGAAGTACCAGTGAAGTTTGGCCCTTACGAAGGAAAATTCAACATGCACGTGGTGATCATAGATGACTTCAAGTTGATAGTTGGATTGGAATTCCTGAGGCAAACCAACACCATGCCTATACCATATGACATGTTACTGATGATGGGAGAAAACGGGACCAAGCCCTGCATTATCCCGTGCATGCCCATGAAGATGGCCGTTGAAAACATCTCAGCCTTGCAGTTGAAGAAGGGGGTCAAAAGACATGAACCTACATTCCTAGCAACCCTCTGCATTGAAGATGTAGAACGCTCCTCGGGTCCCATTCCTGAGCCCGTGAAGGAGCTACTACTAGAGTTTGAAAATGTCATGCCACAAGACATACCAAAGCGACTACCGCCTAGGTGCACTGTGGACCAAGAAATTGAGCTGGTGACGAACGCGAAGCCACCTGCCCGGGTGCCTTACAGAATGTCACAACCCGAACTCACCGAGCTTTGGAGACAATTGACGGAAATGCTAGACACAGGGATCATCATGCCCTCCAAATCCCCATACGGGTCCCATATGCTATTCCAAAAGAAACATGATGACAGTCTACGACTCTGTGTGGACTATTGGCCTCTAAACAAAATTACTGTGAAGAACAAGTACCCTATTCCGCTAATGGCAGACTTGTTCGATAGACTGGGTGGTGCAACGGTGTTCACCAAAATAGAACTGAAGACAGGTTATTGGCAAGTTCGGATTGCAGAGGGTGATGAGCACAAGACGACCCGTGTGATAAGATATGGGTCGTACGATTTCCTGGTTATGCCATTTGGCTTGACTAACGCCCCAGCTACGTTTTTCACTTTGATGAACCAAATCTTCCGAGAGTACATTGATGAATTCATGGTGGTCTACTTGGATGACATTGTGGTATATAGCCAAACATTGGAGGAACACCTAGCTCGTTTGCGGGAGCATGAACTATATGCGAAGCTATCTAAGTGCTCATTTGCTCAAAAGCAAATTGACTTCCTCGGACATGTCATTGAGGAAGGGCGGATCAAGATGGACCAGCAGAAGATTCAGGCAATCACAGATTGGCCGCCGCCTAAGGATATCCACGCCTTGAGGGCGTTCCTTGGTCTATGCAATTTCTATCGGCGATTTGTGAAAAACTACTCCCTCATTGCAGTACCATTGATAGAACTCCTCAAGAAGGTCACACCTTGGGAATGGGGACACAAGCGAGCGGAGGCCTTCAACGCATTGAAAGTGACTATGTCTAGTAGCCCCATCTTGGCCCTTCCTGATCTGGCCATGCCATTCGAAGTACAAACAGATGCATCTGACTATGCCCTCGGTGGAGTCTTGCTACAAGAAGGGCATCCTGTAGTGTACGAGAGTCGGAAGCTGAAAGATGCAGAGTGGAGCAATGCCGCCCATGAGAAAGAATTATTGGATGTCGTCCACTACTTGCGCCTTTGGAGGCACTATTTGCTGGAGACCCCGTTCGTGGTCAAGATAGACAACACAGCTGTTAGCCATTTCATGACGCAGCCGAAGTTGAATGGTCGACAAGACAGGTAGCAGGAACTCTTAGCTGAATTCCACTTCAACCTGGAGCACCGAAGTGGGAAAACCAATCATGTTGCTGATGCGCTAGTCGGAGAGCTGATCTAGCATCAGTGTGCCTACTCGCCACCCTAAGGGGGAGCGAAGTAGCCATATCCATCAAGGACCAGATACAGGATTTACTCATCAAGGATCCTGTTGTACAGTATTTGGTTGATTTGGTAGGACAGGGCAAGACTCGCCAGTTCTATATGGAAGATGGTTTTCTGAAAGTGAAAGGGAATCGACTTTATGTTCCTAAAGGAGGAGATCTGCGGAGGACTCTTCTGGCTGAATGTCATGATACTCTATGGGCCGGCCATCCTGGTGAGGAACGCACCATGGCGTTATTTCATCGTGCATATTATTGGCCTCAAATGGCTGATGACATTGCTCAATATGTGAAGACTTGTCTAGTATGCCAGAAGGACAAGTCAGACCGCTTAACACAGGCGGGACTCTTGGAACCACTAGCTGTCCCAAAGAGACCTTGGGAAAGTGTTTCCCTGGATTTCATCACCGGATTGCCCAAGGTCGGAGATCTAACAACTATCTTGGTTGTGGTAGATCGGTTTTCCAAGTATGCTACCTTTATTGCTGCCCCACAATATATATCAGCAGAAGATATAGCTCGACTCTTCTTCTCTGATGTCATCAAATATTGGGGCCTACCCAAAGACATTGTTAGTGATCGCGACTCACGCTTCACTAGTAATTTTTGGATCCAACTCTTTAAGTGCCTTGGGTCAAAGCTGAGTCACAACTCAAGTTTTCATCCGCAATCGGATGGCCAGACGGAGCGGTTCAATGGTATGTTGGAGGAATATCTCCGTCACTTTGTAACCGGATTGTAGAAGAATTGGGTGAAGCTTCTGGATGCTGGTCAACTGTGTTTCAATTCACAAAAGAGCTCTAGTACAAATAAAAACGCTTTTGAAATTGTTACCAGACAGCAACCACTACTCCCACACATAGTCAATGCACCAAATATGTCTAAATCTCCTCGAGCTGCTAGCTTCTCAAAAGAGTGGAAGTGAAATTTGGAGATAGTGCGGAGCTATCTTGTCAAGGCTCAAAAGTGGATGAAGAGGCATGCTGATCAAAATCGTTGCTTTGTTGAATACCAAGTAGGAGACAAAATGATGGTCAAAATTCCAAAGCGTTACTTATTTGCGGGGGTCCATGACCCTCGCCTATTGCAAAAATACATTGGACCCTTGTCCATTGAAAGGCGCATTGGGAAAGTTGCATATCGGGTGGATACCCCAGTTTGGTGGAAAATTCATCATGTCTTCCATGTCAGCCTTCTGAAACCTTTTCGGGAAGACACGGAGGATCCTTCACGGAGCCAACTCACAATACCCAATAATCGAGGGCCCAATTCAACCGGGAAAAGGCGTGTTGAAGGTATACTTGATGATAGAGTGATTCATGCCTCAAGAAAAGATCACCAAGAGTTCTTGGTGAAATGGCAGGGCTGTGATGCAGAGGAGAACACTTGGGAGAGGGGAACAAACCTCAAAGCCTACAAGAGCCTAATTGAAGATTATCTTGCAAGTAAGGCGCCGAGGACGTCGCCAACTCAGGTGGGGGAGAATGTCATGGGCGGCTTTCCAGCCGTGCCCCATGACCCCTTGGGCGCGCCCCGTGGCGTCCTAGCAAGCCTTCCAATGCCTAGCGCCACGGACGGCCCCGTGGTCTTGGCCGCGCCAAGTGACAAGCGCGCATGTGCCTCTGTCGCCCCACCGATATCCCTCGCCAGCGCCCAACCGCAGGCAGATGCTGATAGCGCCGCGCGCACAGACCCTGATACCAAAGACTATGCTACTGACAACGGACCTGTTTCTACCTTATAGAAAACTAAGTCTTTTTCATTTTAAATATAGAGTAGTTTTATTCCATGTACTTCCATTATGTTTCTCTAGCTTAATCAAGTCTAGTCTTGTAGCTTTTGTTTAATTTTTTTAAGTATTATTCGGGGGGATCAAGCAATCAAACTTTCTAGCAAGCAAATAATTCTCTGTACTGGTGTCTCTCCCCCTCGACACCGCGTTGCCTTTCTGTAATAGCTTTCATTAATGCAATCAATCTTTCTTTCATTCTCAATCCTTATTTCTGTTCTCTCAATTGCTCTTGACATTGATTTTTCCCTACGGCACTAACAATCTAGTCTAGCGTACGGAGGGGACTTCAGTTGGCGGACAGTAACTGCACTGACATCAGTTGCTTAGCCTTATGTCGCCTTACGAAGGGGACTTCTATTCATGTACTTCCATTATGAAAGTTTTATAAAATCTGGTCAAAGTGATTATTGGGATAACTACAGCATAGTAAAATGATTTTTGTTTAACAAAAGAAAGAAAAGTGACTTTTGGGTAATGAACATAAAGTTGAATGACTTTTACGTAACAAAAGAAAGAAAAGTAACTTTTGGGTAATGAAAAGTTTAATGATCACCGATAAAATTTAATGTGCAATCTTTACACAAATGGTCGATCAGATTTATAATTTACCTTTTTAAGTCAATAGTCATACACAATTATATAAATATATATTATACATATATTAAATATGTACTGGCTGTTTTTTGATTTAAATATTTAGGTGGATGGCCACATAAGTTAATTTTTTGTGATAATTATAGATCTTTCTCGTGGCGTTCTCCATCTAGTAATAATGATTAGACCAGTCATATAAATGTTAATTCATACGCTAGTTGATTAGTTCGTGTCGATTAACAATTTAACTAAGTTTGTAAAGTTGATAGACATGCTTTAATGCACGGAAAGGCTTTAGTTTTCATGTCTAACTCCAATTTGTTACATAAATATATCTCCGAATCATTCTTTTGCCATTATTAAGCATGATTAATACCCATCTAGTCAACGGGAGATTTAATCAGTAAAGGATCCGTGGTAGCCTTGCTATTAATAAAACTTTATGGACGGTATGTTAGTACTTAAAATTGATGACCTTAGTTGTTTTCCTCATTAACCACTCCAATTTCCTTTATTCACGGGTAAAGTACTGTTGATATAAGATATAATTAAGTAATTAAATTTGTGTTTAATAGTTGAAATTTTTAGATGAAAAGGAAAGATGCAAATGTGTATCATTTTGTAGGGTTTGATTTGACAAAAAATATTTTTGTCATGACCCCAAACAGACCCGATCGTGATGACGCCTATCGTGAAACTAAAATAGCTGACACATTTCCAATTTAATTCACTTTTAATTTAAAAACTTAAGTAAAACCATTTCTTTCAACAGAAATCCGATGAAGAGATAAAATCAAAATTTAACAAAGCGGAAAAAAAATATAAGCCCGACTTCGGGTGTCACTAAGTCATGAACCATGCTACAATAGTTCTGAAGTAAGACAAGACCAAATAGTCTGAAAATAACAACAAAGTACTAATAGGAAGATAGAGAATGAGAAAAGCGGAACTACGAATCGCCACGCAGCTACCTCGCTATCTTCATGAAGTCCGCGACCGAAATAGTCAACAGCCGCTACCGCGCCCTGAGATACCTGGATCTGCACACAAGGTGCAGGGGTAACGTGAGTACACCAACTCAGTAAGTAACAAATCCAAACTATGGACTGACAGGTAGTGACGAACCAAACCTCAACAGGTAATACAATTAAACTATACAGGAAAGTAGACATGCTTGCAGTTCAAGTAAATACTCAGCAGTAAATAAATACAGTCTGAACAGTATGGAGTATAAAGCTCAGGAATCTCTAAGTACCAATGCACAGATAGCATGATCAATGTTCCGTATACCTCCACCCATAAATGCTCAACCACTCGGTACTGTATATGGCCATTCGGCCCAGGGAAGATCCATCCCAGAATACATACACATCATTGACCGCAGGCATCCAGTACTGAGGAAGGCCATTCCAGCCCTATGGAGAAGATCCATCTCCATTTATAAATACTTCGGACAAGATCTACGTCCAAGGAAGATCCATCACTCAATATCATCAACTGCGCTTACTGGAGGTGTAAAGACTCCGGAGGGGCTCCTTTCAGCGCAAGCGCTATAACAACCCAACGAAGGCATAATCAATATCTCGTTGCGGTATGTAATCCGATCACATACTGTCACTCAATATCAGGCTCTCGGCCTCTCAGTCATCACTCTCTAGTCTTACACACACTGGCTCAAAATGTCATGATACTAGACCGAACAATGATATGATGTGTCAAATAACAATAATCGAGACTGATGCATAATATAATATGCATGAATATGACTGAGTATAGAATATCAATAAAGCAAATTAAATGACAGTAAGAAACTACCTCTTGGGTCTTAATAGTATTGGCGTGAAGCCTTAACATGATAATTAGCATGATTTATAACTCATTAACTTAATCACATAATTGCAACACAGATATCAACAAGAAGAAGTCACTAAGCGGTGCCATGGAATGATCCAGGCCGCGAGTCTCACGATGCACACCCACACGGCCGACACTTGGCATTTGCATCACCTCAATAGTAATCATAGAACATATAGTTCGGGGTTTCGAATCCTCAGAACCAAGTTTGGAAGCGTTACTTACCTCAAATCAAGCCAAACTCTAGCCCGCAACGCCCTTGCCTCTCGATTCGGCCTCCAAATGCCCCGAATCTAACCAAAATCAGTATATATCATTAATACATGCTAAAGGAACAAAGCCCAAGCGAAAATAATCAAATTAACTCAAAAATTCCGAAATTGGCCAAACCCAACCCACGGGTCCACATCTCAAAATTTGATAAAAATCATATCACAAGAATCCTTATCCTTCCACGAGTCCATACATACCAAGAACATCAAAATCGGACCTCAAATGGCCCTTCAAATCCCCAGTGAAAACTCTCCAAAACTCAAGCCCTATCCTTCAATTTTTAACCATTAAATCCCACTAATTCCATAACTAATTAGTTAGAAATAACCATAGAATCGAGTATTGAGTTCAAAAATCTTATCTCCAAGTGTTACCCCTTCAATCCCTCTCAAAAAGCTTCAAACTCGAATACAAATGGTGAAAAAAGGACCAAATTTCGCGAAGGCCTCTATTTATACTTTATGCCCAGCAAAACCGCACCTGCGGTACTGATGTCACATCTGCGGTCTGCACATGTGGACAAATCTTCGCTTCTGCAGATTTTCACTTAAAATCCCTCATCTGCACTTGCAGTCAATCCATTACACCTGCGGGCTTGCAGGTGCGTCTGAACTTCCTCTTCTGCGCTGCCCAACCGCATCTGCGGCCTTTGCTCGCTTCTGCGATTATCGCACCTACGGTCCCTTATCCGCAGGTGCGGAAACAACAGAAGCAACAAATTTCTGCAACTCCAAATCAACTTCATACCTTCCGCCAACCATCCAAATCTATCCCGAGGCCCTCGGGAACTTAACAAATACACCAACAAGTCACATATCCTCATTCAGACTTATTCCAATCTTCGAAACACTCAAAGCAACACTGAAACACTGAATCACCCTCGGATTCAACCCTAAGGATTCTAAAACTTCCAAATTCCGCAACCGATCCAAAAACTTATCAAACCTCATCCAAATGACCTGAAATTTTTGCACACATGTCAAAAATGACACAACGGACCTACTCCAATTTCCGAAATTCCATTCCGACCCCGATATCAAAATTTTCACTACCAATCGGAAAACGCCAAAACTCCAATTTGGCCAATTGAAGCCTAAATCTACCACGGACCTCCAAAATACATTCTGATCACGCTCCTAAGTCCCAAATCACCTTACGAAGCTATCCGAACCATAAAAACAAAGTTCCGAGATCATTTACTCACAAGTCAACTTCCGGTTGACTTTTTCAACTAAAACTTCCCAAAAAGAGACTAAGTATTTCATTTCTCTAGAAAACCACTCCGAACCAAACCAACCAACGCGATACGATGAAATATAGCTGAACAACACATAAAGAAGCAGAAATGGAGGAAACAGAGCGGTTCCGGCCGGGTCATTACAATTTTTCTCACAACTATCTTAATTTTCATTTTATATTACTTGTTTCAACTACTATTTAGACTTTATTACTAGTCTTTAATATTAAAAATTTTAGTCAAATACTCTCCAATTTGCTCTAACTTTATTATTAATCTTTTTGATATATATATTAGAAAAAAAATTCATAATTTATTTTTTCCAGAAAAATAGTTTTCATGAAAACTAAGTTCCATGGTACCAAACACACCATATCTTGCTTCCTTTCGAAGCAAAAAAAAGTACCATGGGAATCCATGGTTGACCTACAATGGTATCTGCATCTGACCTAAAAGTGATTTTTGCACTACCTTAATATCTACATCGTGGTTAAGTATTTACCAACCCTTTTTGAGTGAAGGAAATTGCAGCATTATATATGTAGATTCCCAAATGCTTGGGGAGATTTTAATGAAGAAAGGTTGATAATGACACTGTAGAACGTCATTCCTTAACAAAGTGAATTTAATTCGAGAAAAAAGGGAAGTGAAAGAGAACAAAAGAAAAGGAAACATATGATGATGCAAAGAAAGAAAAAAGGAAATCAAAGTTGCTCCTTTCCTTTAGAAGAATTGACAACTGCAGTTTGTGGAAAACCTCTTTCCCAGTGCTTTGGGAACATATTCAGCATTCTTTTAGCTTTTCAGCAGGTAGCGACAAATTAAGTCAGGAATTTTGCTAATTAGGTTAAAAAATATTTGAGATTTAACCTTTTTTTTTCTTCTAAGGACCAACAAATTTTTATTTAGAGGTGAATTGCCTTCTATTACATAGGTTTGAGAAGTTCCATTTCTTTCAGCATTTGTTCGACGAGATCAGATTCGTCCCATCCTAAAGGAGGTACGTGGAGACTGGCAAATTGCTAGTGATCATGTGTTCTGATTTGTTTTTTATTTTGGAGTTCTTGAACAAATTTCATTATATATTCGTATACGGTTAAAATCGGCCTACCCGATTGTGCTATTTAATCGAGATCGGGGAAATGCTTCGAGGGTTAGCCTCATAATGGGTAAGATCAGAGCACGAAGATGAGGTATCGACTCCAAGGATCGAGGTGCCCGTCGAGATCGAGGTCAGCAAAGATCGAGATCAAATATGACAGACTTCGAGCAAAGCGCAATAACAGAAAGGTGAGATATCTGTGACTGGCCGAAGATCATGGAGTAAATCTCGAAACAGATCAAATCAAGGGCGGTTATCTAATTAATCATGGGATTTACTTCCGTAATTAGAATTGTACCATAAATAGGATTCCTCTACTATATAAAGGGGGTCCTATTCATCTTGTAAACACCTTGCATTCACACAGATAAAAGCAATATAATATTCTCTCTTTAGTTTACATCCTCTGGTACGTTCATCAGTTTACTATACTTTAGTTGTTCTTGCACAAACTAGGTCGAGGGTATTCAAGCTTGAGGGCTGAGTTCTGTTCGAAACACTGGTTTGCCTTACATTACTATTAATTGCTACTACTTATCTTTACGTTATCAACTGGTATTAGGTGAAATTACGTATCTTTAAAACCACATAATAAGTAATTGTTATCTAGTTTTTTGGGTAAACAGTTTGGCGTCCACCATGGAGCTAAGGATAATAGTGATTGCCTAGTATTAATCCACATAACACACATTACTTTATGCTTGTTCTCGTAAGTATCTTTGATTTCAGGAATCAATATGTCAAACTCTCAAGCAGCACCCACCCACATAGACGCCGGCCTTGGTCTTCATGGTGAGAACGAGCACATAGTCGCCCCAGGAAATGGAGTACCTCCCCTTAATCCTGATGGACCACCGGCCATAGATCCAGTCAATGTCAGTTCTCGTTTTCCCATTCATGGAAATTTAGGCGCCGACCCTTAAAATAGAGTCCGCAGAGATGCCCATGAAGCCGATCAGAACACACAGAGTGGTAAAAAAGGTGGGATTAGCCTCCGAATGATATTTGAAAGGTTGCAGACTCAACAAGCTCTGATAGAACAAGTCCAAAATCATAGTCGAGCACCAAGCAGATTCGAACTCGATACATCACAGGAAGTTATTCATATGGTCGAACCTGTACCAGAGAAATTGAACGATAATGGATCAGGAATTGACCCCTCCATCATGAAGATTCTCGAGGAGCTCACTAAGCGGATCGAATCAAGAGAAAAGAAAATTGAGGCTAATGATAAAAAGGTAGAAACATACAATTCACGGGTTGATCAAATACCGGGGGCACCCCCGATTATAAAGGGTTTAGATTCGAAGAAGTTCGTACAAAAGCTTTTCCCACCAAGTGTGGCTCCGAAGACCATACCAAAGAAGTTCGCAAGCCAAAAAATCCCAAGTACAATGGAACCACTGATCCTAATCAGCATGTAACTTCTTATACATGCGCAATAAAAGGAATTGACTTAGAAAATGATAAATTGAATTTGTTCTGTGGAAGAAGTTTGGAGAAACTTTATCGAAGGGGGAAATGATATGGTACCACAATTTTTCGCCCAATTCCATCAATTCCTTCGCCATGCTTGCTGATTCGTTTGTAAAGGCGCACGCTAGAGCAATAAAGGTCGCAACTAGGAAGTCGGACCTTTTCAAAGCAAGACAAAAGAATAATGAAATGCTAACAGAATTCGTATCTTGGTTCCGGATGGAACGCATGGACCTACCCCCGGTCACTGACGACTGGGTTGTCCAAGCCTCCACTCAAGGTTTGAACGAGCGAAGTTCGATAGCATCACGACAACTGAAGTAGAATTTGATTGAATATCTAGCTGTGACCTGGGCCAATGTACATAATCGATACCAGTAAAAGATCAGGGTCGAGGATAATTAGTTAGGAGCCCCTTCCGGTTCCGTTTACCCAAATAGATTAGTTAGGAGCCCCTTCCGGGCCAATGTACATAATCGATACTAGTCAAAAATCAAGGTCAAGGATGATCAGTTAGGAGCCCCTTCCAGTTTGGTTTACCCAGAATTCAAAGAGACATCGACATAGAGCCCCGATCAAATAGAGATTGGTACCAACCATACAATGCAGATCGTAGAAATAATGGATCAAGACGTAATCCCGTTCGAAATGATCGAGGACAAATCTCCCGAGGGCTTATGAGAAAAATTGGCTTCGATAAATATGTCGAGCTGAAAGAAGCGCCACGATTGTCAGAATACAACTTCAACATCGATTCGTCGGGTATTGTATCAGTCATTGGACAAATCAAGGATGGTGGCTTAGACCCCTACAGACTGATCCGGTTCAAAGGAACCCTAATCAAATATACAAATACCATCGAACCAATGGTCACAAAATCGAAGACTGCAGGCAGTTTAGGGAGGAGGGGATCATTTATTTATCGAAGGTCATCTTCGAGAGTTCTTGAGTGACCGAGCTAAAAATCATTCCAGATACATGGATGCAAACAGGAAAAACGAATAGGAGTAACCACAACACGTGATCCATATGATCGTTGGTGGGGCCGATATTCCTCAAGGCCCGATATTTAAATGCACTAAAGTGCCAATCACAAGGGAGAAGCGTACCCGGGACTACTTACCAGAAAATACCTTATCTTTCAATGATGAGGACGCAGAAGGAATCGAACAACCTCACAACGACGCACTAGTAATATCTATCCTTATGAATAAAATTCAAGTTAAACGTGTGTTGGTTGATCCAGGTATTTCGGCAAACATTATTCGATCGTGGGTCGTAGAGCAGCTTGGCCTCCGGGATCAAATCGTGCCTGCAGATCGAGTACTCAACAGTTTCAACTTGGCAAGTGAAACCACCAAATGGGAAATCATTTTGTCGGTAAATATGGTCGGGACAATATAGGAAATAAAGTTCCATGTAATTGAAGGTGACATAAAATACAACGCACTGCTCAGAAGACCTTGGATTCATAATATGAGGGTAGTACCTTTAACACTTCATCAAGTCTTGAAATTCCAAACATTGGAAGGAGTCAAAAATATGTACGGCAAACAACCCGCCACCAAAGAGAAGTTTGCAATCGATGAAGTAGTACCGATATCAGTGCTTTCGTCAGCAAAGGGATCAGAACCAAAGGGAAAACAGGAAATCAAATAGCAACCACAGGTACCGACCTCAGCCCCATCGGAGGAGCAAGAGATCTTCGAGGATGCAGATTTTATGATACCTCGAACCTTCATGACCCCCGATAATTCTGATGCAATGAAGTCAACGGTCGAGGAGCTGGAGCAAACCATACTAATCGAGCATCTTCTCGATCGAAAGGTATACCTGGGCACAGGGTTAACTCCCGAGCTTAGGGAAAAACTCGTTCAATTCCTTTTAAATAACATGGATTGTTTTGCTTGGTCCCACCTGGATATGACAGGAATCCTACCCGAGATCACAACACATCGATTGAGCTTGCACTGAAAGTTCAGATTAGTAAAACAATAGAGAAGGCCCCAGTCTGAGGTAAAACATGTATTAATCAAGGATGAGGTAACCAAACTTCTCAAAATTTGGATTCATTCGGGAAGTAAAGTATCCCGAATGGTAAGCAAACGTAGTTGTAGTCCCCAAGATGGGGAACAAACTTAGAAGGTGCGTAGATTATAAGGATTTAAACAAAGCATGTCCGAAAGACTCTTTTCCTCTGCCGAATATCGATCGCATGATCGATGCCACGGCCGGCCACGATATCCTTAGTTTTCTTGACGCTTACTCCGGGTATAATCAAATTCAGATGAACCCGGAGGATCAAGAAAAGACTTCATTCATTACTAAGAATGTCACCTATTTTTATAATGTTATGCCATTTGGGCTAAAAATGCTGGTGCCACTTACCAACGCCTAATGAATCAAATGTTTGAAGAAAAAATAAGTAAATCAATGGAGGTATATACTGACGATATGCTAGTTATGTCCCTGCGTGTAGAGGACCATTTAACACATTTGCAGGAAACTTTCAACATAGTGAGAAAATACAACATGAAGCTCAATCCTGAGAAATGTGCATTCGGGGTCGGTTCGGGCAAGTTCCTCGGCTTTATGGTGTCAAATCAAGGAATCGAAATCAATCCCGATAAAATCAAGGCAATCAAAGACATCACGGTCGTGGACAACATTAAGGCTGTACAAAGACTAACAGGGCGAATAGCTGCCTTAGGCCGATTTATCTCGAGGTCTTCAGATCGAAGTCACAGGTTCTTCTCACTGCTAAAAAAGAAGAACAATTTTGCTTGGACCCCGGAATGACAATAGTCAGTGGAATAATTAAAGCGGTATCTTACGAGCCTAACATTACTTCATACTCTGAAAGTGGACGAGCAGCTTTACTTATATTTAGTAGTCTCGGAAGTTGAGATAAGTGGTGTCCTAGTTTGAGAAGAGCAAGGGACGCAATTTCCTATTTACTATGTTAGTCGAACTTTAGGTGAAGACGAAACCTGGTACCCACACTTAGAAAAATTAGCTCTTACTCTAATAAGTGCCTCTAGGAAATTAAAACCATATTTTCAGTGCTGCTTAATTTATGTGGCGACCACTTACCCTCTTCGTAATATTCTGCACAAGCTTGAACTCTCGGGTTGCTTGGCCAAATGGGCCGTCAAAATCAGTGGGTATGATATCGAGTATCAACCCCGAATGACCATCAAGTCTCAAATCTTAGCAGACTTTGTGGCCAACTTCACGTCAGCCCTCATACCCGAGGTCGAAAAGGAACTTTTGATAAGAACTGGTACATCTTTAGGGGTCTGGACCCTTTTCACAGATGGCGCTTTGAATGTGAAAGGGTCCGGGCTAGGCATCATTTTGAAGCCGCCCACAGGCAATACAATTAGAAAATCTATCAAAAGTCCTAAATTGACTAACAATGAGGCCGAGTATGAGGTCATGATTGCAGGTCTCGAACTAGCTAAAAGCTTGGGAGCAGAGGTCATCGAGGCCAAGTGCGACTCCCTACTTGTGGTTAACCATGTTGACAGGACCTTTGAGAAAATCGAAAGCAGAGGTACTTGGACAAACTGCAGGTAACCCTACACTGGTATAATGAATGGACCCTATAACATGTACCTCGAGAACAAAATAGTGAGGCCGATGCCCTTGCAAATTTGGGGTCATCAATCGAAGATGACGAAATTAGCTCGGGGACTGTCGTATAACTTTCAAAGTCAGTAGTCGAAGAAGGGCATGCGAAAATAAACTCCACAAGACTAACTTGGGATTGAAGGAACACATACATCGAGTATCTAAAAAACGGGAAGCTTCTATCAGACGCTAAAGAATCAAGGACTCCGCGAACAAAGGCTACACGATTCATATTGGCCGAAGATGTAACATTATATAGAAGGATGTTCGATGGACCGTTGGCGATATGTTTGGGTCCGGGAGACACCGACTACATCCTAGGAGAAATTCACGAGGGTACTTGCGGGAACCATTCCGGTTCCGAATCACCGGTTCACAAAGTCATCAGAGCGGGGTACTATAATTGGTCCAATATGGAAAAGGATACTAAGGAGTTCGTTCAAAAATGCGACAAATGCCAAAGACATGCACCGATGATCCACTAACTCGGGGAGCAACTTCATTCAGTCCTATCCCCATGGACGTTCATGAAATGGGGAATGGACATTGTCGGCCCTCTGCTATCAGCCTCAAGCTCCTCAATTTTCTTGGCTCGGGCCAAGTTTTCCTCCTTCATGCTTTGGAGTTAGTTTTCGACCGGTGACAGTTGGGCTCGAGCAGTATCCTTATCCGAAGCAATGCGATCCATGTTTTGCTTCCACTCTAAAGTCTCTGCCTTCATCATGTTGGCCTCCTCACAGAGTTGCTCGATCTTTTCGGCCTTTTGTTGAAACTGTAGGATCAAAGTATTAGTCATCATTCCCGAATTGATGCATCGAGCTTCTAAGAAAATTCTTCATTACCTGCTCAATCAGGTCGGTCTGCTCTTTGTGAGCTGTGGCTAGTTTAACTTGGCGGTCCTTGATCTCCTCTTCTTTTTGCCCACTGATAAGTTTGAGCGCATCTCTCTCCTCCGTTAGCTTTTTAAGATCGGCCTCACACCGGTTCAGCTCAGCCCGAGATTTAGGAAACGCTTCGCAATAGAGCGTCTAGGCCTGTGAAGAAAGAAAGGAAACCAGGCAAGAGGAAATAAAATCAAATGCAATATTGATAAAGGGAGCTGAGGCTTACTTGTCCTAGAAGTTGTTGAGCCTCATCGAAGATACTCGATGCATCACCCAGATCGGTAGTATCTTTGACTCCCGTGAAGCAACCGCGAAATATGTCTTCCCCTTCGTGGGTCGTTCCCATATCGGGGGTCTCCATGGCCTGGGCTTTCTGAATTTGCCCCTCAAAAAATGTGGGGAGGGGTGGAAAATCGCCAATATCTATTGCCCCAAGCAAGTAATTTGGGCCTTCTCTTCATTTCGAAGGGCCTCAGAACAGGCCCCTTCAAGTACATTCACCGATTGTGCATCACAGCGGGAGGCATCTTTAGCCTCCGATAACTCGAAGACTTTGCTAGGGCCATTTTCCAAGATATTCTCGATACGAGGCTGAACCTCTTCGATCAGCACCGGCTCAGCGGCCTTCGGGGCCTCGATGCTCCTCTTCGTTCGAGCTACTAGCTCGAAGTCAGCATCTTCATCTTCCTCTTCTTCCTCCCTTAGTTGCTGAGCAACATCAGAAGGCAGAACGACAGTGTCTCTTTTCGACCTGCGAGCCTTGCTCTTCCTTGGCTTTGGAGTATCGGAGGGCGAGACCTTTTTCTTTTCTTTTCCTTTGACGACTTTGGGATCGGGGGCATAACCTCATTTTCCCTGGACGGGGGCGTAACCTCCTCTTCCCCGGACGGGGGCCTCATGAAGGCATTTTCCCGAGGCCTGTTTGAAAGGAAATCAAGTAAGTATAAGAGGGAAACATTTTAAGGCCATTAGACAGGTAAAGGCTTACCGTGATTTTTGGCCTCCCATCGGCCCTTTGCTAAATCGCTCCATGAGCGCTCAACATACGAGGAGGTCGAAACTAGGGTCTAAACCCATCTTTCGAGGTCCGTAATCACACCGGCCATCCAAACGACTGCTACATCACAGAAAAGGATGTCAATGAGGAGAAGTGAAGGAAACAAAATAGTAAATAAAAGCTAAAGGAAGGATCGAACTTACGCTCCATATTCCACTTCTCGGGAAATGGCATCTTCTCGGCCGGAATTAGGTCGGAAGTTTTCACTCGAACAAACCGATCCATCCACCCTCAATACTTGTCCTCGTCTATGCTCGATAACAACACCTTGGTGGCCCAACGATGAAGCTTTATCATCTCACCTCGAAAAAGACGGGGGGCCTATACAGCCTGATAAGTTGGTTAAGGGTTAAGGGTGTCTCTTCCTTTATGCTCGCGAAAATCAGAACAGGATGATAATCCGCCAAAAGGAAAGGTGGATCTGGCCTAGGGTTATTTGTTATTGGCGGCAGAAATCGATGATGACGGCATCAACAGGGCCCAACGTGAAAGGATAAGTATAAACAGTTAGAAACCCTTTCATGTGGGTAGTGATATCTTCCTCGGGAGACGGAATCACCACCTCTTTCTTCTCCCAACGGCAGTCTTTGTTGAACTACTCGAGGTCACTCTCAGTTATCGAGCACATGCACCTAGATATTAGCTCACTAGAGAGGGACAGACGGAGTTTTCTCAACTATGAAGTCGGAAGAAAGATCATATCCCACCCCAGGAACGCATTTCTCAGGGCGCGGCTCCATCCATGTTTTGTCACTGGCCGGCCGCGATGAAGAAGTTATTTTCCTTTTGAGGAACAAATTTTCATGTTTTTGCCATTTTGAATAAGCTTAAAAAAGAAGGAGAGAAGGGGACTTGGTGTTTTGGGGGAAGGTTGATAACGAAGCCTAGGGACTGTGCAAGAACGGAAAGGCTTAAAAGATGTGAAAAACTTTGAAGATTTGCAGATAGACTTGAAGAATTCAAAGGGATCTTGAAGATTTGTACAAGAAAAATTCAAAGTAAAGTTTGAGGAAGTGAGAAGAAGATCTATTTAAGGATTCACGGCGACGGTTCAAAGGCACTAGTGGCCAACCGCCAACTGACACTCATTAATGATTTTGGGAACTGTACTGACGGGACGTTTCGGTCACTTCCATCGCTTACGTCATGAGGATGACGACATGATAGATCGAGGTACAAAATCGAAGACTCAATTTGTTTCTTCTCATTACATTCAAAGAAACCAGGGGACTATCTGTATACGGTTAAAACTGAGCCTACTCGATTGTGATGTTTGATCGAGACCAGGGTACTACTTCGAGGGTTAGTCACGTAATGGGTCTGACCAGAGCACGAAGACGAGGTATCGAGTCCAAGGATCGAGGTTCCTGTCGAGATCAAGGTCAGCACTGATCGAGATCAAATATGATAGTTTTCGAGCAAAGCGCAATAACAGAAAGGCGAGATATCTGTAACTGGCTGAAGATCATAGCGTAAATCTCGGGACAGATCAAATCAAGAGCGGTTATCTAGTTAATCATGAGATTTACTTCCGTAATTAGAATTGTACCATAAATTGGATTCCTCCACTATGTAAAGGGGGTCCTAATCATCTTGTAAGCACCTTGCATTCGCACAGATAAAGGCAATATAATATTCTCTCTTTAGTTTAAATCCTCCGGTTCATCCGTTTACTATACTTTAGTTGTTCTAGCACAAACTAGCTCGAGGGTATTCAAGCTCGAGGGTTGAGTTTTGTTCGAAACACTGGTTTGCCTTACATTACTGTTAATTTCCATTACTTATTTTTACATTTGTCAACTGGTATTAGATGAAATTACGTATTCTTAAAACCACATAATAAATTTAATTGTTATCCGATTTTTAGGGTAAACAATATTATATATAGAGGAAAAGAAAGAAAGAAAGGGATGTGTGTGAACGAATCTGCTAGTTTAACAAATTATAGGATCTTTTTTCTCTTTGGCTCGTCAACTAGAATCGAGGATTATTGGTTAGGCTCAGAAATCTTCTATAAATGCCTAATGTACTAAAATAAGAGAATTTTAATTGCACAAATGTTTTTATACATAAAATCGTTCCCTTTTTTGCTTTTCAATCTTAAAAAAGGCTAGCTAGTTGGGGCTCCAAAGGATCTTAGCTAGAGTACAGATGGTGACATTATATGCTTATGACTGAGAGTTACCATCACATTTTTATTGTGTACATCTATGAAAAGCTTGTTGGGGATTTTAAGAATAATGAGGCTTAAAATAGGGTGAATGGGAAATAGAGGGAAATAAAAATTTTAAGTGAAATTTTAAGTTTCCCCCCTTGGCAGAGGGACATTGTCCTATATTGGAAGAGGAAGAAGTTATTTATAGGTATATAAGTAATTTCTCTTCTTCTAGCTCTTAAAGAGTTGAGAAGAAGGAAAGCCTTGCGCCGCCGTTGTCGTCGCTCGCTCGGCTCATCTTCGGTTTCAGCTTTGGCATATTAACATAAATGTTATTAAATATTCATTTTAATAACAGAATATTAATATTAAAATAAATATTAATATTATATCCAATCCGCTTTTCAGTTGTGTAACTGAAAATTAAACTACCCTCTTCAATTTTCCCTCTTTATTTTCCCTCTTTACTGTTGAGTAAATAACCATTTATGTTATGGCATTTATGCTATGGCCGTTTTGTATAAACAACCATTCTGAAGAGTTGTACCTCTTCAGATTTCAGCCCAACTTTGGCTATAATACAAGTCTATTCTCTTAGAATTTTCATTCGATTTTCTGAGTTTCTCCTCTTTCTTCTGCATTAATTTAACTTCAAAGAAAGCAACAGTAAGTGTGATTTGCTAACGAACTTTGTGTTCGCTAAAACACTGGGGTTTGAAGTACCACTACCCAGTGTGTAATTCGTTCTATTCTGGTAGGAAATAGTCCATAACCTTAGGTACTAGAAGGGGATTAAATTCCTTACGAAAACACTGTGAATTCAGTAGGCTCAGATTAAATTCTGTTTCTATTTTTTATTTTTGTTTATACGTTATTTTATATTCTCCAGAATTATTTTACGAATACAGTTTTCTAACAAGCTTAAGGAATTTAATTTTTGTATTCTACATTTGTGTTTATTCACTGTTCTGGAGATTGAAACCTTTGTGGTTTACTATTCCGCTGGAGATTAAAATCTATGTGATTTCAACGTTTATTTGTGTCATTCTTTTACAGAAATGACTAATGATAATGTGAACCAAGCTGTTCCAATGGTGAATTCCAATGCATCAACAAGCCGAACACTGGCGTTGGCACTGGCAGAGAAACCCAAAAAATTTTCCGGGTTAGATTTCAAGCGGTGGCAGTAGAAGATGTTCTTCTACTTGACTACTTTAAGTCTGCAGAAGTTCATCAAGGAAGATGTTCCTGTTCTGCCCAATGAAACTTCATAGAATGAACGCTTTCTTGTGGTTGAAGCGTGGAAGCATTTTGATTTTTTATCCAAGAATTATGTTCTTAGCGGACTAGAGGACAATTTGTATAATGTCTATAGTGGCGTCGAGACGTCAAACGAATTATGGATAGCACTTCAAAAGAAATACAAAACTGAAGATGCCGGGTTGAAGAAATTCATTGCCGCCAAGTTTTTGGACTACAAAATGGTAGATAGCAAGTATGTTATTACCCAAGTCCAGGAATTGCAAGTGATTATTCACGATCTCCTTGCTAAAGGTATAAATCAAATTAATACTAATATTGAAAGTAGTAATCTTAGTATTTTTACTAACAAAATTTTCATTGAAGGTCTTGTCATTAATGAAGCATTCCAAGTAGCAGCGATGATTGAGAAATTGCCTCTTTTGTGGAAGGACATCAAAAACTACTTGAAACACAAACGCAAGGAGATGTCCCTTGAAGTTCTCATTGTTCGGTTGAGAATAGAAAAGGATAACAAAGATACTGAAAAGAGAGGTCGCGGAAACTCAACAATAATGTGAGCAAACATTGTTGAGGATACTTCTCAAAATAAGAGAAAGATGAAGCAAACTTCTAGACCAAAAAGCAACCCAAGCAAGAAGCGGTTCAACGAAAATTGCTACAACTATGGGAAAGCTGGGCACAAATCTATGGAGTGTCATTCTCCAAAGCAAGACAAGAAGAAGGGTCAAACAAATGTGGTTGAAAATAATGAAGATGTTGATGACTTGTATGCCATACTTTCTGAATACAACCTGGTGGGCAATCCAAGGGAGTGGTGGATTGATTCTGGAGCCACTCGCCATGTTTGTGCTGTTAGAGAAGCTTTTGCAACATATGCTCCAGTTGGACCTGAAGAGACTCTTACTATGGGAAATGCTGCAACCGCCAAGATTGAAGGATGTGTGAAGATCTATCTGAAGATGACTTCTGGTAAGGTGGTGACTTTGAACAACGTCCTTCATGTTCCCGAGATTAGGAAGAATTTAATCTCTGCTGAACTTCTTGTTAAGAATGGTTTTAAATGTGTTTTTATGTTCGATAAGGTTGTAATAAGTAAGAACAAAATGTTTGTAGGAAAAGGTTACCTCACGGAGGGCCTTTTCAAGCTGAATGTTATGGTTGTTGAAAATAATAATAAAATTTCAGCTTTGTCTTACTTACTTGAGTCAAATGAATTATGACATATATGTTTGGGTCATGTTAATTATAAAACCTTGAGAAAAATAATTAATTTGGAAGTATTGCCTAAATTTGAATGCGACAAATCAAAATGTCAAATATGTGTGGAATCTAAGTATGTTAAACATCCTTATAAGTCAGTTGAAAGGAATTCAGATCCTTTAGACTTAATTTACACAGATATTTGTGATATGAAGTCAATACCATCTCGCGATGGAAAGAAGTATTTCATTACTTTTATTGACGATAGTACTCGATATTGCTATGTTTACTTACTTAGTAGTAAAGATGAAGCAATAGACGCATTCAAACAATACAAAAATGAAGTTGAAACACTACTTAACAAGAAAATTAAAATGATAAGAAGTGATAGGGGTGGTGAATATGAATCTCCTTTTGAAAAAATATGTTTAGAATCAAACAATAGACCCTTACATGCCCCAATCCAATGGGATTGCAGAACGAAAGGATTGTTCATTAAAGGAGATGATGAACGCATTATTGATAAGTTCTGGTTTGCCACAGAACTTGTGGGGGGAAGTCGTTCTTACGGCTATCCGAATACTAAATTGAGTACCCCATAGCAAAACACAATCCATTCCATATGAAAAATGAAATGAAGGAAGCCCAACTTGAATTATTTGAAAGTGTGGGGATGTTTGGCAAAAGTGCAAGTTCCTAAACCCAAAAGGGTAAAAATAGGACCGAAAACTGTTGATTGTGTTTTCATAGGATATGCGACCAATAGTAAAGCATATCGATTTCTGGTTCAAAAATCAGAAAATCCCGACATTCATAATAATAAGGTTATAGAATCAAATAATGCTGAGTTCTTTAAAAATATATATCCATATAAAAAGGAATGTGAGTCAATTGGTGAAGGATCTAAACGACCTCGGAAAGAAACAAAAGAAAGTACATTTAATCAGGAGGATCCAAGACGTAGTAAACGTCAAAGAACATCTACTTCATTTTGACCAGATTTTGTGACTTTCTTGTTGGAAAATGAGCCTCGAACATTTAAAGAAGTCATGTCTTCTTTGGAATCATTATTTTGGAAAGAGGCAGTCAATAGTGAAATAGAATCCATATTGAACAACCATACATGGGAATTGGTTGATCTTCCTCCTGGAAATAAACCTTTGGGTTCTAAATGGATCTTTAAGAGGAAAATGAAAGATGATGGCACTATTGATAAATTTAAGGCAAGACTTGTAGTCAAAGGGTATAGACAACGAGAAGGTCTTGACTACTTTGATACATACTCTCCAATTACAAGAATTACGTCCATACGGATGTTAGTAGCATTAGCTGTAGTGTATGGTTTTGAAATTCATCAAATGGACGTTAAGATGGCCTTTTTAAATGGAGATTTGGAGGAAGAAATATACATGGAACAACCTGAAGGGTTTGTGGTTCTAGGTAAAGAAAAGAAGGTCTGTAGACTTGTTAAGTCCCTTTATGGACTAAAACAAGCACCCAAACAATGGAATGCGAAATTTAACCAAACAATGTTATCAAATGGGTTTAAGATAAATGAATGTGATAAATGTGTGTATATTAAAAATATTTCAAATTACAAAGTCATTGTTTGCTTATATGTGGATGATATGCTGATAATGAGTAATGACGTTACCAACATAATGTCACGACCCCGGTTCGCCCTCCATGGACCATCGTTATGGCACCTAGTCTCTACGACTAGGTAAGCCTAACAATGCGGAAAAATAAACCAATTTACGGAAAAAAATAATTTAAAACCGAAGTAGTGAAATAAAATAGTAATTTAAAGTGTTGTTTGACATACACAATAATGACTCTCGAAAGCTAAACACATCTCCCAAAACCCGGAATTTCATGATCACAAGCCTTTAAAAGTCTACAACGTCTAATTCCAGAATATCTAACAAGGATACAACGTACGGAAGGGCTAATACACAAGGGAGAGTAGAAAAGGGACTCTTCGATCTGCGGACACGACAGATATACCTCGGAGTCTCTTCAAACGCCTCGTCTCAAGCATGGAAAGTCTGCATGGAGGTACATGGATCTGCACTTGAAAACATGCACAGAAAGGGCATGAGTACACCACAACAGTACTCAATAAGTGCGAAGCCTAACCTCGGTCGGGTAGTGACGAGAAAGGTTAGGGCCTTACTGAGATTAAATAAAATATAAGGGTTGACAGAATAAGATAAGTAGTACAATTGAAAGATGACAGTAAGAATTTAATGCAAGATAATAAGGAGAACAATAACTGGAACATAGATAAAAAAATCACAAGAAAATACCAATATTCACAAGGATAATAAACGGGGATCTCTCAGCATCCCGAGGATCTCATAGTATCCTCAATATATTCCAGGGATCTCTTGGTATCCCGACGATCTCCTTGTATTCTCAATATATGCTAGGGATCTCTTGGTATCCCGAAGATCTCTTGGTATCCTCAATATATATACTAGGGATATCTTGGTATCCTCAATATACGTGCCAGGGATCTCTCAGTATCACGCACCTCAACTCAAATCATAAATGTTTACCGTGAAAACGGTAATAATAATTAAATTTGTAAATGGGACTCTAAAAATACGTGATCTATTTTTATGCTAGTTGTTAAAGCAGTTGATGCTAGGCATATGAAGATATGAGATGAAATGCGAGCTAAAATAGGACTATAATCGAACTGCGAGATCAGTTATTCTGGCCTCGAACTAGCTGGTGAGGAGCCTCGAGGTCGATGCCTGGGCCCGAGCTCGAACTATAGGGGTAACCGGGAAGGGCATAACAGTTAGAATACAATTGAAGGAGGCTCTTTATGGCCAATATCAAGCAATAAATGTGGAACAAGTATGAAAGCAATAAATGAAAGTGCCTCAAGCGAGCAAGTTAGAGAAAGGAGAGAGAGAGAGAGAGAGAGTTGTTATTGATCTTATGTAGAATGGTTGGAGCAACATCAACCCCTTACAAAGTGGTGAGGATCCCCTTTATATAGGAAAGGAAATACTACTTAGTACAGAATGCATTAATTGTAAAGATACAGAGATGGGACGGCTAGACGCGATGCCTTGATACAGGCTCCAGGTAGGCCGTCTTTGTTAGACTTAGCCGTGTGCCTTGGGAATTCCCCATTTTGCTCTATCCTCGATCTACGTCCTCTTTAAGTCGGGCCTCGACGAGCTCCGAGGTAAGGAACTTAGTCGCAACTTTGCGTCCTCGGGGTCTCGAGGTGTTCTTCTAAATTGATTGGATAACAAGAAATTAGGCCCTCTGATTTCGCTGTATACAAATAGTCTCCACGTTTCTCAGAACGAAGCGATGGGAAACGATTCTGATACCCGACTCCTCGGGCTTCCCGTGATGATGTCATACTGATGATGTAACATATGGCGCTAGTTTTTACGATAACCGGGACATCCACCGATCAGTCTTCCAAAGGCCTCGATGACTGCGTCATTATCTCCTATAAATAGGGGCGTTCTGGGATTGTTTTTCTATCCAAGTGTCTTTATCTGCTCATTCATCCCTTTCCCCTTGCCATCTTCCTCTATATTGATCACTATGTTTAGAGTTCACGGCCTTAGGGTTGTTTGGCAGCGTTCTGATAGGCTGCGTCATGGCCTTTTGCCTGAGATCCCCTTTGTCGAGCATGATTATACCATTCTGTCGCTGTTGTTGTTGTTGTTACGTCTGTTGTTGTCGTCCCTATTGGCTCAAGATAATAATATATGGGGGTCGACTTTCCTCTCCTGTAGAAAGTTCTTCGGACTATATACCACTACTTATCAGGGGGCTCGAATTATACATCGCTGCTCACCTTCATAGCCCGGCTCGACGTGGCGCTTTGGCCCAGGCTGGCAGCTTGTACGGCTCAATGTTCCAAGAAGTGGATTCAAAGTAGCCGTGCAAGCAGGACCGATGCTCGCCAGGTCTGCTGTCTCTCCAAGGTTCTCTTGGCCAGAGAGGGTCCTCGACCTTTGGCGGGCTATGGCATTTTTTCATCCCTCTCCGCTGCTCGACCTATCCTTTGGGGATATCAGTGTGGAAGGATGGGATGAGGCTTCTGAGGATTAGTGTCCGAAGGCGTTTGTTGCAGGAGGTGGACTGACCTTCGAGGATGGACTAGGTTCTTAAGTTTTTCACTATGGGTGTATACCTCTTCGTTTCTTTGTTTCTATGTAAGGACCCCTTGCGGGCCTTTGTAATTGTATGTAAGGACCCCTCGGGGCCATTTTAAGCCAATATTTGTGAAATAAAAGGACATCTTCTTTACTTTTGCTTTTGGTATTCACCATATTCTTGCATATTCTTGTAAGTTTGCAAGGATTTTGACTATATGCCTTTGTTGACGATCGTCGATATTCTTTCCAGATTTTGGCTGACGGAAATGGATTCTTTCTGAGCCTACCATGGTCCCTTGGACCAAGCCCGAAGCGATCCGATAGACTCGGATCGTCAGGACCCTCGAACCGCATGAAGATGGCATATCGAACTTTGGAATCTTCGAGGGTAGTCTCTGAGTGAAGGTCAGCTTCAGGCACCTGGAGATTTACTTTGGATTTGATGTAGATAATCTTTTAGAGCGTTGTAGATGGGTTCCTGTAGAGAGGTTACCTATGGCCGGGTGGTGTCCTAAGGTCGAACCCTCATGGACAGAGCTTGAAGTGCTTACTTTTCTTCTTAGGAGGAGCTTTCGAGGCCGTATACCTTCTCGGGACTGGAGATGTTGTCGCTAACCTTTCGGGGCCTAACTTCCTTTTGACGGAGATCCTTGGGGACGGGTACCACATCGGTATCCATATCGAAGACGTTGACGTCCAGGGGCCTATCTTGGGTAGGCGAACCATTGTTATTCCCCACATATATATGGGGTGTCTCCTGCTTCTTGGAAGATCCCATTATTTTAGATAGCTATCCTTCCGTCTTAGCGTCTAGTCCTTCGTTACCTCAAGCGCAAAAGTGTTCGTGTAGGTTCCTGCTTCAGTTTGCTAGTTCTACCATAGTCATGACTGTCACTTCGGGGCCTGCCTGATAGGGAGGGGAGAGTTCCACTCCTAGTGCTCAGGATCCACGGGAGTTTACTCTGAAGACCATATCTTTGATAAGAGAGAAGCATCTAGAGATAGTGAGGAGAGACTGCGGATGGGGCAAGGGATAGCGTTGCAGGCGCTTTCCCCGAATGAGGATATTACAGACCCTGCCGATGGATTTCTGAACATGTACTTGTATCCTTTTGCACTAGGCCCCATTGATAGGGTCGTGCTCGATTTCTGTTTAAAATATCAAGTTACTTGGGCGTAGATATATCCATCGTTTTGGCGGATAGTGCTGATGATGAGGATCTTTGTGGAGAAGGTAGGGCTTGAATTCACGCTCAGTCACCTCGTCAGGTTATACTGTCTCTTTCATTATTGAGGCCTGCTAACCTTGCTGTGTCGTTTGTCTACGCCCTTTGTTGTTGATGATGAGGAATATGGAGATCGAGAGTGGGTCAGCCGATTCGTCCGGGTCCGGACGACTGGAGTTATTCCCGTGGAACTTATGCCCTTTCTCGAGGAATGGAATTACACGCATGAGTGGAGTGTCTCGTGCTTTCTCAGATTCGCTCGTGGCAAAAGCCAGTTTAGTAATTGTGTTTCTTTCTTCTCTGCAACTACTTCATGGGCACCGGGCGAAGTTCCTGATCTGCCCGGCTGGGTCCGGAGGTTGGTGACCTATTCGACTTGTGAAGAGCGTAGGTGGCGAGCTATGTCCCAGGGTAGGTGGGAAGAAAATTATGAAGGTATGTGTGTACGCCGCTTTTACCTTGCCCTTCGTATATTTGTGATGGCATTTTCCTCTTTTTATGTATTGACCTTGCCGTCGTAGGTGTCAGAAGGTCCCCAGGGGCGAGGCTCTTCTCCTCTGGAGAGGGGGAGGAGTTGTCAGCTTCTGAACCAAAGGTTAGTGGTGATAAACGGGATATGCACTCGCGGTACGATGGAGCTTTTGGCAGGGCTAAACGGGTCCGAGTCTTAAAGGAGAAAACATCGCCCGAGCATGCTGTACCTGAAGTCTCCAGTTCCGGAGCGGTGGTTCCTCCGAGTGATCATGCTTCGAATGAGGTTGGTTCTTCCAGTGCCGAGGGGGCTGGACCAACAGAGGTGTGCTCGTCCTTCTAGGAAGTCCGTCGTCTTCACTTCGCGGTGAGTTTTGGCATAGGCCTTCCGCATCTCGTGCCTTCTCTTCCTTATCAAATTTTTCTTCTACAGGCTTTGATAGGCTTAGGTCTGAGCTGCTCCATTATGGATCTAGGCTTCGGAAGGCTCTGGATAAGGGTAGGTCCCTTAGGCTCCTCTGCGAGGAGAAGGAAGTTGAGTTGATCCACTGGCGATATGAGGCATACCAGAGCTCAAATTACGAGAGCTATTTGATGGAGCAGGAAACTTCTCATGGTATGCGTTTCGCCTTTTAACCTTTTAGGTTAACTTATTGCCTATCTCAATTGTAGAAAAGGACGGAGGCTCTAGAGCACCTTAGGGGTGAAGCTGACTGAGTTAGGAACAACTGTGGCGAGCTGAGAGCTCAGGTGCGGGCTCAAGCTTCAGAGGAGAAGGGTGTCGTGGCTAAAGTTCCTACCTTCGAGGCCCAACTCCACTTGGCCCATGACAACGCTTCAGTTCAAGTAGAAAATGATTGCAAAGCTCGAGTCAGAACTTTTGAAGGTCAGGGACAAGATCGTTGATGCTCAGGCTAAAGCAGCATTGAGCCGGACTAAGGCTGACCAAGAGATGGAGATTCATTTGAAGGATGCTACTGATGCTCAAGCCGAGTTGAAGAGGGCCCTTGATCGTGAAGAGAGGATCGAGGAATATATTCGTTGTAGATCTCGAAGAGAGGTACTTGAAGAGATCAGCGCCAGGGGTTTCGTTCTCCCGAAAGAGCTGGCTCGAGTGAGGACGGATGAGCGTGATGCTCGGTCACTTCTGACCGACGTCGCGAAGAGTGAAGATGAGACTAGTAGGCCGTAGCCTTCTGGAGCGGGGCGTAGATTTTGTCATTTTGTATGTGATATTCGCAGAACGCGTTTGTAGATGGAGAATGCACTTTTTGCGTATGTAAATAAAAGAAAACCTGAAACTTTATTTCATACGTATCCCTTTCTGCTTTGATTCTGACCAGGTGGACTGGTTTCGGAGTTGGTGCGAAACCTTAAACTCGTAATATGGCTTTTGGCTCATCAGGCATGCCTAGGGCTCTTACGTGTTTGGTCGATGTGGCCTTTAGTGTAAGCTGGAGTTGGAGCCCTTACATTTTTGCTTCACTATCTTGGGTCCGTTTCCGAGTCGGATTACGACTTGAGCTCAATTGACCCTCAAGTCTTGTGTTTTTGTGGGTTGGCGACAACGGCTCTTACGCCTTGGGTCGGAGCGACCTTTTGGGCATTTGTATTTTAACTATTTTGGGTTGAGTCTCCGAGTCGGGTTGCGACTCGAGCTCACTTGACCCTCAAGTTTTTTTTAGGTCGGCGACAGTGGCTCTTACGCCTCGGGTCGAGGCAACCTTTTAGGTGTGTGGCCTTGAGGCTTGTAAAGCTGGCGGCGATGGCTCTTACACTATGCCCTTAGGCATGTATAGTTAAAAATTTTGGATCCGGTCTCCAAATCGGGTTACGACTCGAGCTTATTTTGATCCTCAAGCTTTCAAATATTAAGCTGGAGACTGTGGCTCTTACACTTTTGGTCGTTGCGACCTATTAGTGTGTGGCCCTGAGGCTCATTTGGCTGGCGACAATAGCTCTTACGCTTTTACCCTTAGGCATATATAGGCTTTTTTTTCTCTCGTTAAGGACTTTTTGAAATAATTTTGCCTGACCCGTCATCGGTTTGGGGAGAACCTTGATTTCAAGTAGTTAGCAGCGATGTTCGAGTACCTCGGAAGGTTTAGCTCATAGGCTGAGTAGCTCGAAGACTTGTGATTTGGAGCTGACATGGTCGAAGCTCATTTTCCTATCGAGGATAGCCTGTTTTAACCGGTTCTTTTTGAAGTAGATTCGAAGCAATGGCCTGTGATTTTGTAGCGACAGTGGGGTGTCCCCGAGTCGCGTTAATTTGGCTGGTGCAGCCGTATTGACCGTAGTCATTTGTGTTTGGCTGGAGCTATTTTTGATCCAGAGTGTGGTAGTTTACGCGTCTACATCAAGGGTATGCCCTTTCGGGAGTCTTACAAATGCGACATATAGCCTAAACTTCGGGATCGAGTTTTATGCCTGTAGTAACGTCTTACAAATTTTTGATGCCTATTGAGGTCTTATAGTTTTTTCATGCTTGTTGAGGTCTTACAGTTTTTTCATGCCTGTTGAGGTCTTACAGTTTTGTCATTCCTGTTGAGGTCTTACAGCTTTGTCACTGTTGAGGTCTTACAGTTTTGTCATGCATGTTAAGGTCTTACAGTTTTGTCATGCCTGTTGAGGTCTTATAGATTTTGTTTCTATGTTAAATAGATCTTGCTAGGCCGAGTTTGCCCGCTCGGGGTCTTATGGCCTCGGGTTTTTAATTGAGTGGCGACCAGCGACAGTCTTCGAGTCATCGAGTTTGTTTAGGCCTGAAGGTCGTTACTTGCGAGTTCGGAGTTGCCTCATTGAGGACTTATGACCATGGAGTTCTGACCCTGTGGTCATACGGGTATCAAATTGTTGACGCTAGTCTCCGAGTATTTCGGGACGTACTCAATGGAGGGATCCTTGCTGTGAACATGCTAAATTTTCTTTGGAGTATGAGACGCTTTTGGCGAAAGATATTCTTTGATTTCTTGGCGTAAGTACATGACGTTATGTTGCCATAAGCCCGGCTTATGCGGACACGGTTCGCTCGACCGTTTGGTCCGGTACATAATTTACTATTGGAATTTAGTCTCCGTTCCAGCTCTTCTGAGCGGATGGCCTCTGCCTCTCAAAGGGAGTGCCCTCCAGTGTTCGGGGTTGATTGCAAAAGAAGCCCTGCGAGCTTGTCGGATCCTCCTTAGGTGACGCATCGCCCCGTTAATAATCTTATTGGTGAAACCCTTTTTGGGACGAAAGCTCGGCCGAAGGGAAAGAGTGCAACGGGTGCCGTTAAGGCCTTGGGATCTTCGGGTTGAGCTAACACTTTCGAACGCCCTGACCAGGTGCTTGCATATGGGTTAGTGTAAAGTAATGCAGGAGGGATGTGGTCTTACCTTATCGCGGGTGTGCTGGCGATGTTCCAAGATCGGACGTGTCCCTGCTATTTTGGAGCGGAGTCTCTGTACGACCCTCCTCTGTGTTTAATCGGGCTTAGCCGAAGATGTGGTTTGATTACCTTTTGACTTTTTCGAGAGTGGAGATATTGGTGTCGGCGTTATGTTACGTAATGCGAACACTTCCCTTGCCGTGTACTACTCCCCGTTGACAGTTTTAATTCCATCCTTTGCTGGGGATTTTATCATTTGGCGAAGAGGGGACGATACCGCCTTCACGCAGTGCATTCACGGCCGTCTGAATAAGGCGTTTATACCATGCGTCTCCTTTGACGACATAGAATTTGGCATTTCGGTCTGCGCCAGCCATACTGACTGAGAGAATGATCTCTCCTCTCGTTGTTTCGATCACCGTGTTGAATCTGCCAAAGATTTGAGAAGAGGGCATGATTTGGTCCGGAAGTCCGAGCTGCACTATCACTCTCGACCCGATAATGTTGGTCGAGTCACCTGAATTCGTGAGCACATGTTTTATTTGGAATGAGTCGAATGAGGAAGAAGGTTACCAGTGCGTTGTTACGAGGCTGGGGCAAAGTTTTGGAGCCTTCCTCGCCGAATGGGAGGTATCTTTGGATACGTATCCCCGGGTCCATTTTCCTCTGGTGATGGACATTTTTATCCTCCTCTTTACAAGTTCCTGGAAAGTGTCGTCGCTCCTCCACCATCATGGTAATATGTCGCGGCCCATTTGCTTCGTTCTTCTTGGCCGCCTTTCTTACTCGGAACTGAACTCGAGCCCGATCGCTCAAAAGTTCTCGGTAGTGATTTTTATTGAGTAGCTTGGCTATTTTCTTTCGGACCTGATGGCAATCTTTGGTCCTGTGGCCATGCGTATTATGTAGATACCAAGCTGTGATTCCTCTGGGAAGGATCCGACTGAATAGGCCTAGGCCATTCGTTGTCCCTAGTTTGCTGACGGTGAACACGATGTCTGATACAACGATATTAAAGTTGTATTCCGATGGACTAGGCTCCCCTGCTGGCCTCGTGCCTCCATCGAATCTAGCTCTGTTGGCGAGTCCTCAAGGATATTGTCCTCGATCCCTTCTCCGACCGTCGCGAGGTAGGTTGTGCCTCGGGGCATTCCTCCTACCTTCAGTGTACGACCGGTATCTTTCTTTGTTTGGTTTCGGTTCCTTTGCTAGGAGCCTACTTGGGTATACTGAGCCCGAGGGGCTCCCTGTTGATCATCCTCGACCCTGATTTGTGACTGGTACCGGTTGTGGGCATCCGACCAGGTCTTAGCTGGATACTCGATCAAGTTCTGTTTCAACTATCTTGAAGCCACCGAGCTTCGTTCATTTAGGCCTTGAGTGAAGGCCTGCACCATCCAGTCGTCGGAGACCGGGGGTAGTTTCGTTTGGAAATGAGATACGAATCCTTGCAGCATTTTAATCTTGGATGCATCGGACTTTCCTGCCGCTACTTCGATGGCACTGGCGTATGCCTCTACGAAGGAATCTGCCAGTATGGTAAGTGAATCTGTAAGGTTGGGAGCTAGGTTACGATTCCACCTTATGGCCCCATATGAGAGCGTTTCCCCGAACTTTTTCAGCAATACGAACTCGATCTCGTCATTCTTTATACCATTTCCTTTTACCGCACAAGTGTAGGAAGTAATGTGTTCATTAGGGTCTGTGGTCCCATTGTAATCCGGGAGTTCTGGCATTTTGAACTTCTTTGGAATGGGTTTCGGAGCTGCTTTCTCTAGGAACGACCATTGTGCGAACATCTTCGAATCTACATCCTTCAGGACCGGGGGTGCTCCCGGGATTTGGTCGACTCTGAAGTTATAGGTTTCGACCTTCTTATCGTTGGCTGCTATCATTTTCTCGCCTGACTCGACCCTTTTGGTGAGGTCCTCGTGCATTTTTACGATGGCAGGGTTGGCTATCGATCTGTTATTGCTCGATCTCTCAGGTATCTACTCAGCTGGGGGGGGCTATCCCCGGTGCTACCATGCTCGGAGTCTCCGGGTGGCTTTGTAGCTAGGCAATAGCCAGTTGTTGTGCCTGCAATATTTCAAAAATAACACGAAGACTAACTTCCTGTTCTTCCCGGGTTGGGGTTTCTTGGGCTTCCTATTGGGCGCCGTGTCATATGCTCCTATTGGTGTGTGAGGTTTCGTCGACCTGCTGCGCGTCCTGCGAATCCGCGTCCACTGGAATCTGTCCGGGCGCATTATCAGGGTTCTGTGGTGGCGCGACCGATAACTAGAGTAGCCACACCATTTTCCCCTTGGTTTTCGAGGTTGTCGTTCTCGACTCTGTTTACTGAGCCAGACATTTTGACTTGAAATCAAAAGATCTTGGACAATAAAAAGTGTGAAAGATAACTTGCGGTGTGTGATGAAACCAGCAAGAAAATAATCACTATTATTTTTAGCCCCACGGTGGGCGCCAAACTGTTTACCATGAAAATGGTAATAACAATTAAATTTTAAATATGACTCTAAAAATACGTGATCTATTTTTATGCTAGTTTTTAAAGCAGTTGATGCTAGGCGTATGAAGATATGATATGAAATGCGAGCTAAAATAGGACTATAATCGAACCTAGAGATCAGTCATTTTGGCCTCAAACTGGCCGATGAGGGGCCTCGAGGTCGATGCCTGGGCCCGAGCTCGAATTATCGGGGGTAATCGGGAAGGGAATAACAGTTAGAATATAATTGAAGGAGTCTCTTTATGGCCAATATCAAACAATAAATGAGGATCAAGTATGAAAGCAATAAATGAAAGAGACAGCCTCGAGCGAGCAAGTTAGACATAGGAGAGAGAGAGAGAGAGTTGTTATTGATCTTATGTAGAATGGTTGGAGAAACAGCAGCCCCTTACAAAGTGGTGAGGATGCCATTTATATAGGAGGGGAAATACAACATAGTATAGAATGCATTAATTGTAAAGATACAGAGATGGGCCGGCTAGACGAGACGCCTTGATACAAGCTCCGGGTAGGCCGGCTTTGTCAGACTTAGCCGTGTGCCTTGGGAATTCCCATTTTGCTCTATCCTCGATCTACGTCCTCTTTAAGTCGGGCCTCAACGAGCTCCGAGGGAAGGAACTCAGTCGTAGTTTCGTGTCCTCAGGGTCTCTAGGTGTTCTTCTGAAGTGACTCGATAGCAAGAAATTAGGCCCTTTGATTTTGCCGCATACAATAAATACGTACAGGGGATCTCCCGGGATGCCGTTTCGTAGTCCCAAAGTAATAACACATAGTAGCAAACAAAGAATACTCAATTACGCTCAATTTCGTACCAAGTAAAACAGGTAATTCTAACCTAACATGCTTCACATAATACAATTAAGGCAGTTTATGCAGATACGCAATCAAGTCAATTAAACATGTTTTTTTCTAAGCCAACAACAAGCTTAAATTGTAAATAGTATAAAACAGGAAAAGGAACACAATTGAAATTACTTAAACAAAACCAGATTTTCAACAATTAGCTCAAGTACGCACTCGTCACCTCACATACAAGGCATTTCAATTATCAAATATACCAAATCCTAAGTGGAAGGCCCCCCACATAAGGTTAGGCAAGCCACTTACCTCGAACCAGCTCAAATCAACCTGAAACCACGCTCTTGCCACGAGTACTCGACTCCAAATGGCCCAAATCAATTTAATTCAATTTAATAATGTAAATAACACTTCAAGTAACTGATTCTACAATTAAATTCTAAGTTAATGCACGAAATTAAGTAAAATGACCAAAATGCCCCTCGGACCCACGTCTCGGAATTGGGTGAAATTTACATTTCCATAATCCTCACACTCCCACAAGTTCAATCATACCAAAAGTACCAAAATCGGACCTCAAATGGTCCCTCAAATCATCACTCAAAGGTCTCTAATTAGTCAAGCCCTAACCCCCAAATTACCACTGATTTTCCTTAAATTTTCATGTTTATAATGATAAAAATCACCCCAATAACGAGTTTAGGGACCAAAGACCTTACACCAATGACTTCCTCTGAAAATATCCCTTGAAAATGCTTCCCAGGGCTTCTTCCCGTTTGAAAAGAGGAGAAAATAACTCAAATTCGCGAAGGCAAGTATTTGTATGTTCTGCCCAGTTAAACCGCATCTGCGGCCCTGGAACCGCACCTGCGGTCCCACACACGCAGGTGCGGTTATAACAGGTTCATCAATGCAAAAATCTTCCTAAGTCTAAATTCAACTTCTGCCAAGCACCCAAAACTTACTCGAGGTCCCCGGGACCCAAACCAAACATGTCAACCAATTCTAAAACATCATTCAAACTTGTTCCAACCTTCAGAACGCTCAAAACGACATCAAAAAACCAATTTAACATCGGATTCAAGCCTACGAACTTCAAAAACTCACAAAGTATGCTTTCGATCAAAAAGTCTATCAAACATCGTCCGAATGACCTAAATATTTGCACACACGTCACGTTCAACACTACGGAGCTACTCCAACTTCTGGAATTTCATTTCGACCCTCGGATCAAAATCTCACCATCGAACCGGAAACTTCCAAAAATTCGACTTTCGACATTTCAAGCCTAAATTAGTTACGGACCTCCAAAACACTATCCGATCACGCTCCTAAACCCGAAACCACCCAATGGAGCTAACAGAACCATCGCATTTCCATTCTGAGGCCGTCTTCACACTGTTCCAGCTATGTTCAAATTTCCCAAACTTAAGCTCTCATTTATGGACTAAGTGTCCCAAAACTCTTCGAAACTCAAAACCGAACATCCCGGCAAATTAAAATAGCAGAAATAAACACGGGGAAAGCAATTAATAGGGGTTCGAGGCGTTAATTCTTAAGACGACCGACCAGGTCATCACATCCTGCTACACTTAAACATTCGTTCGTGCTCAAACGAGCATAGAGACATACCTGAAGTAGTGAAAAGATGAGGGTAACAACTGCGCATATCCTGCTCGGTCTATTAGGTCGCCTCCTCGACTGGCTGACCCCGCCACTGAACCTTCACTATTACAATGTTCTTTGACCTCAAATTTCTAACATGCCTGGCCAATATTATCATTGGATCTTCAACATAGGATAGATCCTTGTCCAACTAGACTAAACTAAAATCCAACACGTGTGACAGATCGTCGTGATACCTCCGGAGCATCGAAACATGAAATACCAGATGAACTTCTGCCAAGCTGGGAGGTAGGGCAAGCTCATAAGAAACCTCCCTAACACGCTGCAATATCTCAAAAGTACCAATAAACCTCAGACTCAACTTTCCTTTCTTCCCGAATCTCATAACGCCCTTCATAGGCGAAGCCCGAAGCACAACCCGCTCTCCAACCATATAGGAAACATCACGAACCTTCCAGTTCGCGTAACTCTTCTGTCTAGACTGGGCTGTACGGAGTCTATCCTAAATCACCTTAACCTTCTCCAAAGCATCCTAAACCAAGTCTGTGCCCAATAATCTAGCCTCACCCAGCTCAAACTAACCCACCGGGGATCTACACCGCCTACCATATAAAGCCTCACACGGTGCCATCTGAATGCTGGACTGATAGCTGTTATTGTAGGAAAACTCCGCCAATGGAAAGAACTGATCCCAAGACCCTCCAAACTCAATCACACACGCACAGAGCATATCCTCAAGAATCTGAATAGTGCACTCAGACTATCCGTTCGTCTAAGGGTGTAATGATGTACTCAACTCTACCCGAGTACCCAACTCATGCTAAACGGCCCTCTAGAATCGTGATGTGAACTGGGTGCCTCTATCTGAAATGATGAAAACTGGAATACCATGCAGACGAACAATCTCCCGGATATAAATCTCCACCAGGTGCTCCGAAGAATAGGTAGTACACATAGGAATAAAGTGAGCGGACTTGGTCAGCCGATCCATAATCACCCAAATAGCATCGAACTTTCTCAAAGTCCGTGGGAGCCCAACTACGATGTCCATGGTGATCTGCTCCCACTTCTACTCTGGAATCTCTATCTGCTGAAGCAATCCACCCGGTCTCTAGTGCTCATACTTCACCTGCTGACAGTTGAGGCACCGAGCTACAAATCCAACTATATCTTTCTTCATCCGCCTTCACCAACAGTGCTGCCTCAAATCTTGATACATCTTTGCGGCACCCGGATGAATAGAATACCGCGAACTATAGGCCTCCTACAGAATCAACTCTCGAAGCCCATCAACATTGGGCATACAAATTCGACCCTACTTCCTCAATACCCCATCATCACCAATAGTCACATCTCTAGCATCACCATGCTGAACCTTGTCCTTGAGGACAATCAAATGAGGGTCATCATACTGATGCTCCCTGATACGATAAAATAAGGAAGACCGAGAAACCATGCAAGCTAGAACCCGACTGAGCTCCGAAAGATCCAATCTCACAAACTGGCTGGCTAAGGCCTAAACATCCATCGCCATAGGTCTCTCCGATGCTGTTAAATAAGACAAACCTCTCAAACTCTCTGCTCGGTGACTCAAGGCATCGGCCACCATATTGGCCTTGCCTGGATGATACAAAATAGAGATATCATAATCCTTCAGCAACTCTAACCATTTCCTCTAGCGTAAATTTAGATCCTTTTGCTTGAACAGGTGTTGCAAGCTCCGATGATCAGTATAGATCTCAGAGGGAACACCGTACAAATAATGGCGTCAGATCTTCAGGGCGTGAACAATGGCAGCTAACTCTAGATCATAGACAGGGTAATTTTTCTCATGTACCTTCAACTGTCTGGATGCGTAGGCAATCACCCTACCGTCCTGCATCAATACCGTTCCAAGGCCAATCCTCGAGGCATCACAATAGACCGTATAAGACCCCGAACCTATAGGTAGTATCAAAATTGGGGCTATAGTCAATGCTGTCTTGAGCTTCTGAAAGCTCGCCTCACACTCTTCCGTCCACTAGAATGGAGCACCTTTTTGGGGTTAGTCTAGTTATAGGGGCTGTAATCGATGAAAACCCCTCAACAAAACGATAGTAATAACCCGCCAAGCCAAGAAAACTGCGGATCTCTATAGCTGAGGATGGTCTGGCCAACTCTGCACGGCTTGTACTTTCTTCGGATCCACCTGAATACCCTCACTCGACACCACATGGCCTAAGAACGCCACCGAATCCAACCAACACTCACATTTCGAGAACTTAGAATATAACTTCTTTTCTCTCAAGGTCTGAAGCATTGTCCTCAGGAGCTTCTCATGATCTTCCCGACTCCGGGAATACACCAGAATATCATCAATAAAGACAATGAAGAACGAGTCAAGATATTGCCGGAACACACTGTGCCTCAAATGCATAAAGGCTGCTGGGGCATTGGTCAGCCCAAATGACATAACAAGGAACTCGTAATGACCATATCGAGTCTTGAAAGCAATTTTTAGGATATCTGGCTCCCGAATCTTCAATTGATGGTAGCCTGAGCACAAGTCAATCTTAGAAAACACCCGTTCACCTTGAAGCTGGTCAAATAGATCATCAATACAAGGCAAAGGATAATGGTTCTTCACAGTAACCTTGTTCAATTGGAGATAATGAATACACATACGCATAGAACCATCCTTTTTCTTCACAAACAAGATAGGAGCACCCCAAGGTGATACACTGGGCCGAATAAAACCCTTATCAAGAAATTCCTATAATTGATCCTTCAACTCCTTCAACTTAGGATGAGCCATACGATACGGAGGAATAGAAATGGGCTAAGTACCCGGCAATAGGTCATTGCCAAAATCAACATCTCTATTAGGCGACATGCTCGGAAGATCAGCTGGAAACACATTAGGAAAATCCCGTATTACTGGGACTGAATCAACTGAAGGGTTATCAATACTGAAATCTCTCACATAAGCTAAATATGCATCACACCCCTTCACAATAGACCGTGTGGAATACCACTGACTGCCGAAAGATCAGAATGAACATGGCGACTCATATAACCCCTACCATGATGACCTGTAGTTGGGGCATGGGCACCAGAATAATGGCCTGACTCTGGATACCTCTTGGCCTCCCGCTCCTCTCTCTCCCTAGTATGCATACCCTCAAACCTCCTAGCAATGCTCACCACCTGCTGATAAGAAATATCCATATCCAACTCACGAGCCATGCTAGACCTAATGCTGGGAATAAGACCCTCAATAAACCGGCGAACCCTTTCGCGAATAGTAGAAACCAAGGCTGGTGTATGTCTAGCCAAAGTAGTGTAACAGACAGCATACTCTGAGACAGTCATAGCACCCTAACACAAATACTCAAACTCTGCACGCCATGCATCCTTGAGGCTCTGAGGAATATACTCTCTCAGGAACAGATCTGAAAACTGAGTCTAAGTTAGTGAAGCAGACTCATCCGAACTGTCTAACTCATAGGTACGCCACCATTCATAGGCGGCTCCTCAAAGCTGGAAAGTAGTGAAGGAAACCTCGCTCGACCCTGATATACCCATGGTATAGAGAATGCGGTAACACTCATCTAGAAATTCTAGAGCATCATCTATTGCTAGACAACTGAATACAGGAGGCTTGTACTTCTTGAACCTCTCAAGCCTCAACTACTCGTCCTCGGAAATCACTGCCCTATCCTCGGGTTGATGTCAGATTGCAGGCTGTACAGGAATAATATCAAGGACCTACTCAACACGCACTCACTGCTTAGGAGTGCGGGTGGCAAGAGTCTGTGCTCCTCCCCCGTCCTGAGATGTAGTTGCAGTAAGGGAAAACAACCCTGCTTAAGCCAAAGTGGTATACATGCTCATGAACTATGCTAGAGTCTCCTGAAGTGCTGGAGTAGTAGTAGTAGTAGGCGTATCAGGTGCCTGAACTCCGGGTAGAACTGCTGGTGGTACCTCAGTGGTAGCTCGCGTAGGTGCTCTGGCTGTACCACATGCCCGTCCTTGGCCTCTACTCCGGCCCCGTCCTCTGACGGCTGCAGTAGGGGCGCGGGTGCCTGATCATCTCGGGTAGCGCGTATCCTCATCATCTATGAGAGAATAGAAGACAAAAGTTAAGAATTGTGATGTCAAAATATCGTATGACAAGGAAATCAAATAAGGTGGAGTTTTTCCTAATAGTTACATAGCCTCTCGCAGATAAGTACAGACGTCTTCGTATCGATCCATGAGATTCTAATAAACTAGCTTGTGATTCATGACTCCTATGAACCTAGAGCTCTGATACCAACTTGTCATGACCTCGGTTCACCCTCCGTGAACCATCGTGACGGAACCTAGTCTTTACGACTAGGTAAGCCTAACAATGCGGAAAAATAAACCAATTTGTAGAAGAAATAATTTAAAACCAAAGTAGTGAAATAAAACAGTAATTTAAAGTGCCGCTTGGCATACACAATAATAACTTTCGAAAGCTAAACACATCTTCCAAAACCCGGAATCTCATGATCACAAGCCTTTGAAAGTCTACAGCATCTAACTCCAGAATATCTAACAAGAGTACAACGTATGGAAGGGCTAATACAAAAGGGAGAGTAGAAAAGGGACTCTTCAGTATGCGAACGCAGCAGATATACCTCGGAGTCTCTACGAACGCCTCATCTCAAGCGTGAAAAGTCTGCGTGGAGGTACCTGGATCTGCACATGAAAAACATACATATAAAGGGCATGAGTACACCACAACAGTACTCAGTAAGTGTCAAGCCTAACCTCAGTCGGGTAGTGATGAGGAAGGTCAAGGCCCTACTGAGGTTAAATAACATATAAGGGATGACAGAATAAGATAAGCAGTAAAGTTGAAAGCTGGCAGTAAGAATTTAATGCAGGATAATAAGGAATACAATAACTGGAATAAAGATAAAACAATCACAAGAAAATACCACTCTTCACAAGGATAATAACTGGGGATCTCTCAGTATTCCGAGGATCTCTTAGTGCCTTCAATATATGCCAGGGATCTCTTGGTATCCCGAGGATCTCTTGGTATCCTCAATATATATACTAGGGATCTCTTGGTATCCCGAGGATCTCTTGGTATCCTCAATATACATGTCAGGGATCTTTCGGTATCCCGCACCTCAGCTCAAATCATAAATACGTACAGGGGATCTCCCAGGATGCCGTCTCGTAGTCCCAAAGTAATAAAACACAGCAGCAACACAAAGAATACTCAATTAAGCTCAATTTCGTACCAAGTAAAATAGGTAATTCTAACCTAACATGCTTCACATAATATAATTAAGGCAGTTTAAGCAGATAAGCAATCAAGTCAATTAAGCATGCTTTTTTCTAAGCTAACATCAAGCTTAAATTGCAAGTAATATAAAACAGGAAAAGGAACACAATTGAAATTACTTAAAGAAAACCAGATTTTCAACAATTAGATCAAATACTTAGTCCTCACCTCACGTACAAGGCATTTCAATTATCAAATATACCAAATCCTAAGGGGAAGGTCCCCCACACAAGGTTAGGCAAGCCACTTACCTCGAACCAGCTCAAATCAACTCGAAACCACGCTTTTGCCACGAGTACTCGAGTTCAAATGGACCAAATCTATTCAATTCAATTGCATAATGTAAATAACACTTCAAGTAACTGATTCTACAATTAAATTCTAAGCTAATGCACAAAATTAGGTAAAATGACCAAAATGCCCCTCGGTCCCACGTCTCGGAATCGGGTGAAATTTACATTCCATAATCCTCACACTTACACGAGTTCAGTCATACCAAAAGTTCCAAAATCAGACCTCAAATGGTCCCTCAAATCATCACTCAAAGGTCTCTAATTAGTCAAGCCCTAACCCCCAAATTACCACTGATTTTTCTTAAATTTTTATGTTTATAATGATAAAAATTACCCCAATAACAAGCTTAGGGACCAAAGACCTTACCCCAATGAATTCCTCTGAAAATCTCCCTTGAAAATGCTCCATAAGGCTTCTTCCCGTTTTGAAAAGAGGTAAAAATAACTCAAATTCCCAAAGGCAAGTATTTATATGTTCTGCCCAGTTAAACCACATCTACGACTCTAGGACCGCACCTCCGGTCCCGCTTCTGCGGAGCCAAGGTCGCATCTGCAACTTCTCATTAAATCAACTTTCCACTTTTGCGACAGACTTTCAGCACCTGCGGTCTCGCAGGTGCGTTACCCTTCTCGCACCTGCGTCTCCTGGAGCTGGACCAAATTTCCGCTTTTGCGGTCCAATAGCCGCTTCTGCGGCGTTGCACCTACGGTCCCACACATGCATGTGCGGTTATGATAGGTTCAGCAATGCAAAAATCTTCCTAAGCCCAAATTCAACTTCCGCCAAGCACCCGAAACTTACCCGAGGCCCCCGGGACCCAAACCAAACATGCCAACCAATCCTAAAACATCATCCAAACTTGTTCTAACCTTCGGAACACTCAAAACAACATCAAAACACCAATTTAACATCGGATTCAAGCCTAAGAACTTCAAAAACTCACAAATTACGTTTTCGATCAAAAAGTCTATCAAACCTCATCTGAATGACCTGAAATTTTGCACACACGTCACATTCAACACTACATAGCTACTCCAACTTCCGAAATTCCATTCTGACCCTCGGATAAAAATCTCACTATTGAACCGGAAACTTCCAAAAATTCGACTTTCAGCATTTCAAGCCTAAATTAGCTACAGACCTCCAAAATACAATCCGATCACGCTCCTAAATCCGAAATCACCCAACGGAGCTAACGGAACCATTAGAATTCCATTCCGAGGCTGTGTTCACACTGTTCCGACTACAGTCAAATTTCCCAAACTTAAGCTCACATTTAGGGACTAAGTGTCCCAAAACCCTCCGAAACTCAAAACCGAACATCCCGACAAATTAAAATAGCAAAAATAAACACGGGAAAAGTAGTTAATAGGGGATCGAGCGTTAATTTTTAAGACGACCGGTCGGGTCATCACACATAAATGCTACTAAGCGTATGCTAACTAGCAAGTCTGATATGAAAGACTTGGGAGTTGCTGATTTAATTCTGGGGATCAAGATCCATAAGACTCCTCAAGGTCTGACATTGTCACAATCTCATTATATTAAGACAGTACTTGAAAAGTTCAAGACCTTAGGGTTTAAAGTTGCAAAGACTCCAATTGATATGAATCTTGCATTAGCAAAGAACAAAGGCCAAAGCATATCACAATTGGATTATGCTCATATGTTGGGATGCTTAATATACATCATGAATTGTACACGACCAGATATAGCTTGTGCTATAGGTAAATTGAGTTGATACACGAGCAATCTAGGTCAATCTCATTGGATGGCAATGAAACGAGTTTTGGGATATTTAGAACATACCCAGGGCTTTGCTTTGCACTACAGTAAATATTCTGCAGTGATTGAGGGATACTATGATGCAAACTGGATCACCGGTTCTACCGATTCTAAGTCCACAAGTGGATATCTATTCACTATTGATAGAGGAGCGGTATCTTGGAAGTCATCCAAACAAACTTGTATTGCCCGCTCTACAATGGAGGCTGAATTCATAACCTTAGATAAAGCCGGTGAAGAAGCTGAATGACTCCGAAATTTCTTGGAAGACAATTCATTCTGGCCCAAACCTTTGGCACCAATGTGCATACATTGCGATAGTCAGGGGGCAATTGGAAGGACTGGGAGTGTTATGTATATCGCGTCATATACGACAAAGTCATAAAACCGTTAGACAATTACTCTCTAGAGGAATTATCATGATTGGCTATGTAAAGTCAAGTGATAATGTGTCGGATCCACTTACAAAATGCCTAACTAGAGAGGTAGTTGAGAAATCATCAAGGAATGGGACTATGGCCGAGAACAAGTCATAATGGTGGTAACTCTACCTAGAAGACTGGAGATCCCAAGATCTAGGTTCAAGGAGAACAAACAAAGTCATTAATGATGGTTCAACATTGTCAACTAAACTTTTGGTCCATTCTCATGATGAGACATTGTTCAAGTACCAAGGGTAAAACATTAAGGTTTTTTAATGATTTTTAAATTTGATACGATGTATATCAAATAATGTATCTACACGATGACATGTTTAGGAATTACCTATGTAACTGTGAAGTGTTAGTCACTTCAAGGAGAACTTTGTAAGGCCAGTTCTCTACGCACTTATGAAATCAGGCGGTGTTTATGACTGAAACGAACACAACAATGAGAACCAAATACGGTTAAGGGTTGGTTGTGTGACTTATGGTTGTCTAGGTATACACCAAAGTTTGATGGTTCAAAGATATCAAATCTACCGATTGACCGAGTATATACGACATAAGTTCACTACGTAAAGTTCAAAGGAAAACCTACTTATCCAGATGCAATTAATCCTTGCTTGCGAATCACACAGTTTTTCCTGCATATTTTTGTGATATAGCCATTCCTCATTCATTTGGGGGATTGTTGGAGATTTTAAGAATAATAAGGCTTAAAATAGGGTGAATGAGAAATGGAGAGAAATAAAATTATTAAGTGAAATTTTAAGTTTTCCACCTCGGCAAAGGGACATTGTCCCATATTGGAAGAGGAAGAGTTTTCCACTCTAGCTCTTAAAGAATTGAGAAGAAGGCACACCTCGCGCTGCCGTTGTCGCTCGGTCAGCTCGGCTTCGGCTTCGAATTTGGTCAAATGATTAATTGATTAATTTTTGGACCAAATTTATTTATTAATAGTATAACATTAACAAAAATATTATTAAATATTCGTTTTAATAACAGAATATTAATATTGAAAAAATATTAATATTAAATTCAATCCGTTTTTCAGTTATGTAACTGAAAATTAAACTACCCTCTTCAATTTTCCCTCTATATTTCCCACCTTTATTGTTGAGTAAATAGCCATTTATGTTATGACATTTATGCTATGACCGTTTTGCATAAACTACCATTCTGAAGAGTTGCACCTCTTTAGATTTCAGCCCAACTTTGGCTATAAATACAAGTCTATTCTCTCAGAATTTTTATACGATTTTTTGAGTTTCTCCTCCTTCTTCTACATTGTTTTAACTTCAAAGAAAGCAACAGTAAGTGTGATTTGCTACCGAACTTTGTGTTCGCTGAAACACTTGGATTTAAAGTACCACTATACCGGTGTGTAATTCATTCTATTCTGGGAGAAAATAATCCATGACCTTGAGTACTAGGAGGGGATTAAATTCCTTAAGAAAACACTATAAATTCAGTAGGCTCAGATTAAATTCTATTTCTATTTTTCATTTCTGTTCATACGTTATTTTATATTCTCCAAAATTATTTTACAAATATAATCTACTAATAAAGCTTTTAGGAAGGATACTCAGCACGCTATAATTTTTTAATTTTATTGCAAAAATCTTCCTAAAAGTTTGATGACGTTGAAAAAATTGCTTTCATAATGTGAATTAGAGAAAACTGAAAACTAAAGAGATAATACGAGGCGCTCATATAATGAAACCAAAAAGGGGCGTCCCTATTCAAGTTTTACTATAATTACATTTTATATACTTAATTATCATTTATGTACATTTTAAGGAAATTAATAATAATTATTAGTGTCTTAAAATAAATCTACCAAATCTTCCACTCCTTCACATTTCTCTCTCTACATCCCACCCCCCCTCCCTTACGTATCTTGCACTCACACACGATTCCACCATTGACAACCATTAAAAAGTTTTGAAGCTTTGAATTCAAATTTGGGTTTTCAAAAAGTATTATTTGTTTGAATTGGGAGTTGTTGCAAAGAATTGACAATTCTCTCTATGTCTCTCTCTCTATCTCTCAATCCCTAATTTCAGTAATGTAACGCAAAGGAAAAGAGAGTAGGAGTTCCACCATTGACAGCCATTAAAAAGCTTTGAAACTTTGAATTCGAATTTGGATTTTCGAAAATCATTATTTGTTTGGATTGGGTGTTGTTGCAAATAATTGAAAATATGATTTTGAGTTTATATCTCAATTTTGAGGGTGTTTTGGTGAAGATTAGACTTGATTTTGGCTGAATTTCAGATTGAAACTCGAAGAAGAAGAAGAAGAAGACATGATATACATTATATTTATGAAATTGTAGTAAAATTGTAGAAAATTGTATTCTGTTGTTTATATATATATAACTTGTATGATATTGTAGTTATATATAACTGAGTAGAAATAATGTATGAAAATTGTAGATAGTTGTAGATAAATTATATAATATATAATTAGTTGTATGAAATTTATTTTTACTATGTATAAATCAGATACAAAATATACAAAAGACATATTGTATAAATTTTGTATTTAAGTTGTATGTTATTGTAGTTGTATTTAACTGGGTAGAAATAATGTGTGAAAGTTGTAGATAAATTGCATAATATATAATTAGGTTTATGAATTTTTTTTTACTATGTATAAATCAGATATAAAATATACAAAAGACATATTTTATAAAAATTGTATTTAAGTTGTATGATATTGTAGTTGTATTTAACTTTATAGAAATAATTTATAAAAATTGTGGATAAGTTGAAAATATTTGAAAGTCTTAACAGGGGAAGTATAGAATACGATTTAACTTCTTGCTGCAAAAAGACTAATAATGTTAATAATAATTCGATGGTTAAATTTGGCAATGTTGATAGTGAAAGTCAACCTAGCCAATTAATTTGGAATTTAGGAATTAAATAAAACAAATGACCGATTGTTAACTGACTAAATAAAATGAATTTACAAATTACGAAATTCACTCTACGCCTACTTCCATTTGGAAATTCTGCAACCACGTTAATAGCTGGCTCCTCAACAAACTAGTGATGCACATAAACTTATCTGCAACGTGATTCGTCAAAGAACCAGAGCTGACCGTCAAATTGGCAATGCTTCTATTCTCTATAAAAAAGAGATGTATGTATCTGCAATATGTTGTAGATATGAGTATTTTATCAGTGAAATAGTTTAAAATAATGGAAGATCCGGAGAGAAAGGGAAGAGAGGAGAAAAAAAAAAAAAATAATGTAACTAAATCTCTTGATTGACGGCACAAATAATGAATTTGGGAATCTTTTAAAGTGGATTGTATATATTTTATATTTTTTTTATTTATGCCGGATAATTAGCTAAACATGAACATTAACGGTAATAAAATTTCAAATAGTTAGAAATGAAAATATCCCTATCTTAAAAGGAATTTAAGATATACATTTTCTATAGGGTACTTTTGGACAAGCGTTTCGTAATTTTCTAAAGGAATTTTTACATTCTTATAAGGAACTCTTTGAATTTCATGATGTATAAAGTTCGAGATACAGAAAATGTCTTATTAAGGGCTTGATTATTTGACTCTCAACTAATTAAAAAAAAATGCTTGTGATCTTCTAAATATTATGTTGAGGAACAGATTTTGTTCCTCAAATTAATGGGTTTTAAGCTCACGTCACAAAAGATCCTAGTTGCTAAAAAAGCATGCACTTTTAGCCAGGAGAGCCTAATTTGAAAGTAACAAGTGTATGAATCTCAGGAAAGCACCGAAAGAAAGCGACAAAGGCTTGAAAGTAAGGAGAAAACTTGTATATTCAACTCTAATGAATGAATTTAACTATTGTAGCGTAAATTTCTTTATACTATTAATATACGTATTTTATTTTATTATAGTGGATGATCTGTTTCTTTCTTTCTTTCTTTTTAAAAAAAAATGTTAAGCTCACTTATGGGGAACAATTGCTTATCTTTAAATGACTTGATGGTACAAATGTTTTTACACGGCCAGTATATACTCTAATTGAGTTTATAATAAAAAAAATACCAAATAACAAGATACAGATTAAATGGTGATAGAATTGGCGTAAAATCCCATATGCCAGTAAGTTTTTTTTTAACCAGGGTTGGGCGTGTATACGTCTATTTATAGCTGCGAACTCTTCCTTCGTCTTGGTTGAACTAATCGATCCTCTGAGTGCATAATCCTGGACATGTACTTTTTCCATATAAATCCGGTCCAAAAGCATGTTTGATTCATACATTAAGCCTACTCCAATACTAATTCTGGACAACCGGTATTATTATTAATGGCTCAAATTCTAATTTAGTTGGACTAGCCACTGGATGATTTATGCCAAAACTTGGTGTAAATAGATAATTTAGACAGAAAAGAAAGAGTTCAAAAATTTTAATCGGACATATCGAGTCTACAAACCATGTTTAACTTAAAAGAAGCTATTTACTCCTTATTTGTCTGTTTAAACAATGTTATTTTCTTATATGAAAATAATTTAATTTTAAACTTTTAATGACATGTTTTTATAGTCACATAAATATTATGTCATATTTAACGTCACAAGTTTCAATTTTTTTTAAAGAAACTCTGCTGAATCAAACTGTACAACATAAATTAATATAAATTGAGTAAAAAAACAAAACAAAACAAAAGAAATCCGTCCCTTTACTAGGATGCATACAAAAGAAGGGAGGTTTACTTCAATTTGTATAGTAGAATTGTGACAAGGGAGGGAATAAATATACCAACAGTATACATGCCATTGATGAGTATTTGGAAATAAGGCACTTTAAGGGATCATTTTACTTCGCATGGTGGGAACTTCCATCTTAACACTGAAACATCTCCATCGCCACAACTATTTACACAAGAGAACCAGAAAAGCCCCACTAAAAAGTGTTTGATTTGATGTATTTGTTTTTACTCTCTTTCACTTTTGCATCCTTTTCCTCTACTCTATTTCTATTTTATGTGTATCAACTACCAAATTACTTCTTTCTCTCACAAATTTACGGTTCCAAATATACAAAAAGAAATATGAAAACCTTTGCAACTGTTGTGTTTGGGTGTGCGTGGACAAAGTCTCATATATAAAGTAGAAAAGAAAAAGAAGTTACTTATAAAGAATTTGATACTTTTAATGATATGAGGTCTTGTGGCGACCCGACCGGTAGTCTTAAGAATTAACGCCCCGATCCCTTATTAACTACTTTTCCATAAGTTTATTTCTACTAATTTGAATTGTCGGGATGCTCAGTTTTAAGTTTCGGAGAGTTTGGGACACTTAGTCCCTAAATAAGAGCTTAAGTGTTGAAAAATTAACCGTAGACGGAACAGTATGAAGACGACCTCGGAATGGAAATCCGATGATTCCGTTAGCTCCGTTGATGATTTTGGGGTGGGGAGCATGTTCGGAGTATGTTTTGGAAGTAAGTAGATTTAGGCTTGAAATGCCGAAAATTAAGTTTTTAAAGTTTCCGGTCCGATAGTGAAATTTTGATCCAAGGGTCGGAATGGAATTCCGAGAGTTTCAATAGTTCCGTTATGTCATTTGGGATGTGCGTGTAAAATTTCAGGTTATTCGGAGATGGTTTGGTTGGGTTTTTGATCGAAAGCGTATTTTGCGGAAATTTGGAGTTCTTAGGCTTAAATCCTTGATTAATCTGAGGTTCCGATGTTGTTTTAGGCGTTTTAAAAATTGGTACAAGTTTGAATAAGGTATTAGGTGATACTGGTGCTTTGTTGAGGTCCCGGGGGCCTCGAGGTAATTTCGGATGGTTGATGGGAAGGTTGAAGAAGTGTTGCAGCAGCTGTAGCATTGCTGCTTCTGGTATTTTTGCATCTGCGGCTTGGGGACCGCTGATGCGGCGCCGCAGAAGCGGCTTTGGGTCGATTCTTCAGAAACCGCAGATGCGGTGTGAGGCTCGCAGAAGCGGAACCGCTCCTGCGGTTAAAGGTCCACAGATGCGGAAGCTGGCGTTTTAGTGAGTGTCGCAGATGCAATGTTTTGTCCGCAGAAGCGGGACCGCAGATGTGGTCCCAGGGCCGCAAATATGGTAATCGCTGGGCAGAACATATAAATAGTTGCCTTTGCGAAATTGAGCCATTCTTCCACCATTTTCATCCGGGTTTTCAGCTTCTAAGAGGGATTTTTGAGGAAAATAAAGGGGAATCACTTGGAGGTAATGTTCTTGGCTTTATAACTCATTTTCATATGATTAAAAACTTAAATAATGGTGAGAAATTTGGGAAAAAGGGGTAATTAGGGCTTGAATTTAAGAGACCTTTAAATGAAGATTTGAGGGGGTCATTTGGACTCCGATTTCAGTGTTCTTGTTATGTATAGACTCGTGAGAGTACGAGGTTTCTGAAAATATAAATTTCACCCGATTATGAGACATGGGACTGAGGGGTATTTTGGTCATTTTACATAATTTCGCGTATTAGCTTAGACTTTAATTGTAGAATCAGTTACTTGAGGTGTTATTTACAATATGCAATTGAATTGAATAGATTTGGGCCATTTGGAGTCGGATACTCATGGCAAAAGTGTGGTTTCGAGTTGATTTTGAGCCGGTTCGAGGTAAGTGGCTTTTCTAACCTTGTGTGGGGGACTTTCCCCTTAGGATATGATATTTGATAGTTGAAATGCCTTGTACGTGAGGTGACGAGCGCGTACTTGAGCTAATTGTTGAAAATACGATTTTACTTTAAGTATTTAAACTGAGTTCCTTTCTTACCTGTTTTTGTTTTACTTGCAAACTTAGCCTGTGTTAGTTTAGAAAAGCATGCTTAGTTGACTTAATTGCCTATTTGCTTAAACTGCCTTAGTTGCGTTACGTGAAGCATGTTAGGCTAGAATTAATTGTTTACTTGTTTCGAACTTAGTATTTATTTTGATATTCTTGAGCTGCTGCCGTGTGTTTTAATTTGGGACTATGGGACGACATCCCGGGAGATCCCCTGCATGTATTTATGATCTGGACTGAGGTGCGGGATACCAAGAGATCCTTGACATATATATTGAGGATACCAAGAGATCCTCGGGATACCAAGAGACCCCTTGTATGTTTATTGAGGATACCAAGAGATCCCTAGTGTATTTATTGAGGATACCAAGAGATCCTCGAAATACCAAGAGATCCCTAGTGTACATATTGAGGATACCAAAAGATCCTCGGGATACCAAGAGATCCCTGATTATTATCCTTGTTGTGAGCTGTATTTTTTCCCCTTGTGTTATACCTTTATTTCTGTTCCGTTATTGTACTATTATCATACTGTATAGATTCTTACAGTAGATTCTCATTTATACTGTTTATCTTATCCTGTCATGTTTATTATTATTTACCTCAGTAGGGCCCTGACCTTTCTCGTCACTACCCGATCGAGGTTAGGCTTGGCACATACTGAGTACTGCTGTGGTGTAATCATGCCCCTTTCTGCGCATGTTTTTCATGTGTAGATCCAGGTACCTCTACCCAGGCTTATCACCCTTGAGGCAGGGAGATCTTTCGGAGACTTCGAGATACATCTGCCGCGTCCGCAGACCAAAGAGTCTCTGTTTTTATTCTATCTTGTAGTGTTAGCCTTTCTATCTTACTGTTGATGTAGACATTCTGGAGATAGAGCACTTTACTATATTTCTTCTAGCTTATGTTCTCGTGAGTTTTCGGGTTTTGGGAATGTGTCGTAGAAGTTTGAGATGTCGTGATGTATATGCCGAGTGGCTTTGTATATATTGCTTCCCTTTTTGGTTATTGTTGGTTTTCCCTTATTTATATTTCCGCAAGTTTCAATTTTATTTCCGCACTTGTTAGGCTTACCTAGTCATAGAGACTAGGTGCCGTCAGGACAGTTCACGGAGGGCGAACTAGGGTCGTGACAAGTTGGTATAAGAGCTCTAGTCTCATAGGAGTCACGGAACACAAGCCAGTTTCTGAGTCTCGCTGATCGATACGGAGACGTCTGTACTTATCTACGAGAGGCTATTAACTGTTAGGAAAATTTCCACATCTTTTGATTTCCTTGTCGTGCGATATTTTGACACCACAATTCTAAAATTCTGTCTTTTATTCTCTCATAGATGGTGAGGACACGTGCTACTCGAGATGATCAGGCACCCGCTCCCCTTACTACCGCCGTCAGAGGCTGGGGTCGGGGTAGAGGCCCAGGACGCGCACGTGGTGCAGTGAGAGCACCTGCGCGAGCTGCCGCCGAGGTACCACTAGCAGATGCAGCCGAAGTCCAGGCGCCTGATATGCCTACTGCTACTATTACTCCATCCCTTCAGGAGACTCTGGCACAGTTCATGAGCATGTACACCACTTTGGCTCAGGCAGGGTTGCTTCCCCTTGCTGCAGCTACATCCCAGGCCAGGGGAGGAGCACAGACTCCCGCCGCCGGCACTCTTGAGCAGCGAGTGCATGTTGAGTAGGTTCCTGAGATTATTCTTGCACCGCCTGCAGTTCCAGTTCAGCTCGAGGATAGGGCAACTACTTCCGAGGATGAGCAGCTGAGGCTTGAGTGGTCAAGAAGTACAAGCCTCCTATATTCAGTGGTCTAGCATCGGAGGATGCTCTGGGATTTCTTGATGAATGTTACCGCATTCTCCGTACTATGGGTATATCAGGATCGAGCGGGGTTTCTTTCACTACTTTCCAGCTTTGAGGAGCCGCCTATGACTGGTGGAGCACCTATGAGTTAGATAGTCCAGATGAGGCTGCTTCACTAACTTGGGCTCAGTTTCGGATCTATTCCTGAGAGAGTATGTTCCTCAGAGCCTCAGGGATGCATGACGCGCAGAGTTTGAGCATTTGTGCCAGGGTGCTATGACTGTTTCAGAGTATGCTGTCCGTTACACCAGTTTGGCTAGGCATGCACCAGCCTTGGTTGCTACTGTTCGCGAGAGTGTTCGCCGGTTTATTGAGGGGCTTATTCCCAACATCAGGTCTAGCATGGCTCATGAGTTGGAGACGAATATTTCTTATCAGCAGGTGGTGAGCATTGCTAGGAGAATTGAGGGTATGCATGCTAGGGAGAAGGAGGAGAGGGAGGCCAAGAGGTCTCGAGAGTCAGGCCATTTCTCAGGTGCCCGTGCCCTAGCTTCAGGTCGTCATGGTAGGGGTTATATGAGTCACCCTGTTCATTCAGCTATTCCAGCAGCCAGCAGTGCTCCAGCTCCTCCAAGGCCTTAGGAGCCTTATTATGCACCTCCGGTTTCTAGCGTGCCTCCTACATGGGGTGCTTTCAAAGGTTAGTCCAACAGACTTGGCCCGAGCCAGTCACAGCCACCACGTCCTCCCAGAGCTTATTTTGAGTGTGGTGACACACGTCATGTGGTGAGGGATTACCCCAGACTTGGGAGGGGTGTACCTCCACAGACTTCTCAGCCACAGCGTGCCCCGCAGAGTTCTCAGGCTATGGTTATAGCTCCAGTTGCTACCCCACCTACTTAGGCAGCTAGAGGTGGAGGTTGGGGAGGTAAAGGTCACCCTCGAGGGGGAGGCCAGGCCAGATACTATGCCCTTCCTTCCTGTACTGAGGCTGTTGCCTCCGATTCTATCATGACAGGTATTATACTGGTTTGTCACAGAGATGCATCGGTTCTATTCGATCCAGGCTCTACTTACTCTTATGTGTCTTCTTATTTTGCTCCGCATTTGGGTGTATCTCGAGATTCCTTGAGTTCCCCTATTTATGTTTCTACTCTTATGGGAGATTCTCTTGTTGTGGACCGCGTTTATCGGTCGTGTTTGGTTGCTCTTAGTAGTTTTGAGAGCAGAGCCGATCTATTGTTATTTAGCATGGTTGATTTTGACATTATCTTGGGCATGGATTGGTTGTCGCCCCATTATGCTATTGTTGATTGTCACGCCAAAACCGTGATACTGGCTATGCCAGGTATACCGGGTGTTGAGTGGAGAGGTACTTTAGATTACACTTCTAGTAGAGTTATTTCTTTTCTTAAAGCTCAACGTATGGTTGAGAAGGGGTGTAATGCGTATTTAGCTTATGTGAGAGATGTCAATATTGATACCCCTTCAGTTGATTCAGTTCTAGTACTACTGGATTTTCTCGATGTGTTTCCAGCTGATCTTCCAGGCATGCCGCCTGATAGAGATATTGATTTTGGCATTGAACTATTGCCGGGCACTCAACCCATTTCTATTCCTCCGTATCATATGGCTCCTCCTGAGTTGAAGGAGTTGAATGATCAATTACAGGAATTGCTTGATAAGGATTTTATTCGGCCTAGTGTATCACCTTGGGGTGTTCCTATTTTGTTTGTGAAGAAAAGGATGGTTCTATGTGTATGTGTATTGATTATCGCCAGTTGAACAAGGTTACAGTGGAGAACCGTTATCCTTTGCCTCGTATGGATGATCTGTTTGACCGACTTCAGGGCACACAGGTGTTTTCTAAGATTGATTTGTGCTCAGTTTACCATCAGTTGAAGATTCGGGATCCAGACATCCCAAAGACTGCTTTTAGGATTGGGTATGGTCATTACGAGTTCCTTGTTATGTCATTTAGGCTGACCAATGCCCCGACAGTTTTTATGCATTTGATGCACAATGCGTTTCGGCCATATCTTGACTCATTCGTCATTGTCTTTATTGATGATATTTTGGTATATTCCCGGAGTTGGGAAGATCTTGAGCAGCACCTGAGGACTGCACTTTAGACTTTGAGAGAGAAGAAGTTATATGCTAAGTTCTCGAAATGTGAGTTTTGGTTGGATTCAGTGGCGTTCTTAGGCCACGTGGTATCGAGTGAGGGTATTTAGGTGGATCCGAAGAAGATAGAGGTCGTACAGAGTTAGCCCAGACCATCCTCAGCTATAGAGATCCGCAGTTTCCTTGGCTTGGAGGGCTACTACCATCATTTTGTGAAGGGGTTTTCATCGATTGCAGCCCCTATGACTAGGTTGACTCAGAAGGGTGCTCTATTTCAGTGGACCGAGGAGTGTGAGGCAAGCTTTCAGAAGCTCAAGACAGCTTTGACTACAACCCCAATTTTGATACTGCCTATAGGTTTGGGGTCTTATATAGTCTATTGTGATGCCTCGAGGGTTGGCCTCAGTGTGGTGTTGATGCAAGACGGTAGGGTGATTGCCTATGCATCTAGACAATTGAAGATACATGAGAAGAACTACCCTGTTCACGACCTTGAGTTAGCTGCCATTATGCATGACTTGAAGATTTGGTGCCATTATTTATATGGGGTTCCTTATGAGATTTATACTGACCATCGGAGCTTGCAGCACCTGTTCAAGCAAAAGGATCTAAATTTGCGCCAGAGGAGGTGGTTAGAGTTGCTAAAGGACTATGATATCACTATTTTGTATCACCCGGGCAAGGCCAATGTGGTAGCCGATGCTTTGAGTCACCGGGCAGAGATTTTGGGGAGTTTAGCTTATTTACCAGCATCAGAGAGGCCTATGGTGATGGATATTCAGGCCTTAGCCAGTCAGTTTGTGAGATTGGATCTTTCGGAGCCCAGTCGGGTTCTAGCTTGCGTGGTTTCTCGGTCTTCGTTATTTGATAGTATCAGGGAGTGGCAGTATGATGACCATCACTTGCTTGTCCTTAAGGACTAGGTTCAGCACAGTGATGCTAGGGATGTGACTATTGGTGACGATGGGGTATTGAGGATGCAGGGTCAGATTTGTGTACCCAATGTTGATGGGCTGCGAGAGTTGATTCTAGAGGAGGACCATAGTTCGCGGTATTCCATCCATTCGGGTGCAGCGAAGATGTATTAGGATTTGAGGCAACACTATTGGTGGAGGCGGATGAAGAAAGATATAGTTGGATTTGTAGTTCGGTACCTCAACTGCTAGTACGCGAAGTATGAGCACCAAAGACTGGGTAGGTTGCTTCAATAGATAGATATTCTGGAGTGGAAGTGGGAGCGGATCACCATGGACTTTGTAGTTGGACTCCCACGGACTTTGAAGAAGTTTAATGCTATTTGGGTGATTGTGGATCGGCTGACCAAGTTTGCTCATTTCATTCTTGTGTGTACTACTTATTCTTCGGAGAGGTTGGCGGAGATTTATATTCGGGAGATTGTTCGTCTGCATGGTATTCCAGTTTCCATTATTTCAGATAGAGGTACCCAATTTACATCACGAATTTAGAGGGCCGTTCAGCGTGAGTTAGGTACTCGGGTAGAGTTGAGTACATCATTTCACCCTCAGACGGACGGACAGTCCGCGCGCACTATTTAGATTCTTGAGGATATGCTCTGTGCGTGTGTGATTGAGTTTGGAGGGTCTTGGGATCAGTTCTTGCCATTGGCGGAGTTTGCTTAAAACAATAGTTATCAGTCCAACATTCAGATGGCGCTGTATGAGGCTTTATATAGTAGGCGGTGTAGATCCCCGGTGGGTTGGTTTGAGCCGGGGGAGGCTAGACTATTGGACACAGATTTGGTTCAGGATGCTTTGGATAAGGTTAAGGTGATTCAGGATAGACTCCGTACAGCCCAGTCCACACAGAAGAGTTACGCAGACCGGAAGGTTCGTGATGTTTCCTATATGGTAGGAGAGCGGGTTCTGCTTTGGGTTTCGCCTATGAAGGGTGTTATGAGATTTGGGAAGAAATGGAAGTTGAGTTCGAGATTTATTGGCCCTTTTGAGATATTGAGGCATGTTGGGGAGGTTGCTTATGAGCTTGCCTTACCTCCCAGCTTGGCAGGAGTTCATCCGGTATTTCATGTTTCGATGCTCCAGAGGTATCATGGTGACCCGTCGCACGTGTTGGATTTCAGTTCAGTCCAGTTGGACAAGAATCTATCTTATGTTGAGGAGCCAGTGGCGATATTAGACAGGCAGGTCAGAAATCTGAGGTCCAAGAATATTGCATCAATGAAGGTTCAGTGGCGGGGTCAGCCGGTCTAGGAGGTGACCTGGGAGGCCGAGCAGGATATACGCAGCCGCTACCCTAATCTTTTCACTACTTCAGGTATGTCTCTATGCTCATTCGAGGACGAACGAATGTTTAAGTGTAAGAGGATGTGACGACCCAGCCGGTCGTCTAAAGAATTAACGCCCCGATCCCCTATTAACTGCTTTCCCTGAAGTTTAATTCTGCTAATTTGAATTGTCAGGATGTTCGGTTTTAAGTTTCGGAGAGTTTTGGGACACCTAGTCCCTAAATGAGAGTTTAAGTGTTGGAAAATTGACCGTAGTCGGAACAGTGTGAAGACGGCCTCGGAATGGAAATCCAATGGTTCTGTTAGCTCCGTTGGGTGATTTTGGGGTGGGAGCGTGTGTGGAGTATGTTTTGGAGGTACGTAGCTAATTTAGGCTTGAAATGCCAAAAGTTGAGTTTTTGAAGTTTCCGGTCCAATGGTGAGATTTTGATCCGAGGGTCGAAATGGAATTCCGAGAGTTTTAGTAGTTCCGTCATGTCATTTGGGATATGCGTGCAATATTTCAGGTTATTCGGAGATTGTTTGGTTGAGTTTTTGACCTAAAGCATATTTTGCGGAAATTTGGAGTTCTTAGGCTTAAATCCTTGATTAATCCGAGGTTTCGATGTTATTTTAGGGGTTTTAAGGATTGGTACAAGTTTGAATAAGGTATTAGGTGATACTGGTGCTTTTGGTTGAGGTCCCGGGGGCCTCGGGGTGATTTCGGATGGTTGACGGGAAGGCTGAAGAAGTGTTGCAGTAGCTGTAGCATTGCCGCTTCTGGTATTTTTGCATCTGCGGCTTGGGGACTGCAGATGCGGCGCCGCAGAAGCGGCTAAAGGTCGATTCTTCAGAAACCGTAGATGCGGTGTGAGGCTCGCAGAAGCGGAATCGCTCCTGCGGTTAAAGGTCCGCAGATGCGGAAGCTGGCATTTTAGTGAGATTCGCAGATGCGATGTTTTGTCCGCAGAAGTGAGACCGCATATGCGGTACCAGGGCCGCAAATGCGGTAATCGCTGGGCAGAACATATAAATAGTTGCCTTTGCGAAATTGAGCCATTCTTCCACCATTTTCATCCGGGTTTGAAGCTTCTAAGAGGATTTTTGAGGAAAATAAACGGAATCACTTGGAGGTAAAGTTCTTGGCTTTATAACTCGTTTTCATATGATTAAAGACTTAAATAATGGTGAGAAATTTGGGAAAAAGGGGTAATTAGGGCTTGAGTTTAAGGGACCTTTAAATGAAGATTTGAGGGGCCATTTGGACTCCGATTTCAGTGTTCTTGTTATGTATAGACTCGTGAGAGTACGAGGTTTCTGAAAATATAAATTTCACCTGATTCTGAGACATGGGACTGAGGGGCATTTTGGTCATTTTACATAATTTCGCGTATTAGCTTAGACTTTAATTGTAGAATCAGTTACTTGAGGTGTTATTTACAATATGCAATTGAATTGAATAGATTTGGGCCATTTTGAGTTGGATACTCGTGGCAAAAGTGTGGTTTCGAGTTGATTTTGAGCCGGTTCGAGGTAAATGGCTTTTCTAACCTTGTGTGGGGGACCTTCCCCTTAGGATATGATATTTGATAGTTGAAATACCTTGTACGTGAGGTGACGAGCGTGTACTTCAGCTAATTGTTGAAAATCCGATTTTACTTTAAGTATTTAAACTGAGTTCCTTTCTTACCTGTTTTTGTTCTACTTGCAAACTTAGCCTGTGTTAGTTTAGATAAACATGCTTAGTTGACTTAATTGCCTATTTGCTTAAACTGCCTTAGTTGCATTACGTGAAGTATGTTAGGCTAGAATTAACTGTTTACTTGTTTCAAACATAGTATTTATTTTGATATTCTTGAGCTGCTGCTGTGTGTTTTAATTTGGGACTACGGGACGACATCCCTTGAGATCCCCAACACGTATTTATGATCTGGACTGAGGTGCAGGATACCAAGAGATCCCTGGCATATATGTTGAGGAAACTAAGAGATCCTCGGGATACCAAAAGATCCCTTGTGTGTTTATTGAGGATAACAAGAGATCCTCGAGATACCAAGAGATCCCTAGTGTATTTATTGAGGATACCAAGAGATCCTCGGATACCAAAAGATCCCTAGTGTACATATTGAGGATACCAAGAGATCCCCGGTTAGTATCCTTGCTGTGAGTGGTGTTTTTTTCCTTATGTTATGCATTTATTTCTGTTCTGTTATTGTACTCTTATCATACTATATAGATTCTTACTGTAGATTCTCATTTATACTGTTTATCTTATCCTGTCATGTATATTATTATTTACCTCAGTAGGGACCTGACCTTCCTCGTCACTACCCGACCGAGGTTAGGTTTGACACTTTCTGAGTACCGCTGTGGTGTACTCATGCCCCTCTCTGCGCATGTTTTTCATGTTCAGATCCAGGTATCTCTACCCAGGATTATCACCCTTGAGGCAGGGAGATCTTTCGGAGACTTCGAGGTACATCTGCCGCGTCTGCAGACCAAAGAGTCTCTGTCTTTATTCTATCCTGTAGTGTTAGCCTTTCTATCTTACTGTTGATGTAGACATTCTGGAGATTAGAGCACTTTACTGTATATCTTCTAGCTTATGTTCCCGTGAGTTTCCGGGTTTTGGGAATGTGTCGTAGAAGTTTGATATGTCGTGATGTATATGCCGAGCAGCTTTGTATATATTGCTTCCCTTTTTGGTTATTCTTGGTTTTCCCTTATTTATATTTCTGCAAGTTTCAATATTATTTCCGCACTTGTTAGGCTTACCTAGTCATAGAGACTAGGTGCCGTCACGATAGTTCACGGAGGGCGAACTGGGATCGTGACAGGTCTATTGGGAAAAACCATGCAGACTTGGCCCAAGCGGACAATATCACACCATGCTAAGATATCTTTGGGTCGTTTAACCAAAAAACTAGTACCAGAGCCAGTGGTTTAATTTGACGGCACTATTGAGATATTAGAGTGTGGCGTCGGGGTCCAGCTTAGTGCCTTTGCCCGCCTACAGGGTTTTACGACCTTTACCATAGCTTTAAAGACGCATACACAACCTTTGGGCTTCAGTAAACGTTAATACTCAAAATCATGTAAGTGCAGACAGTTAATCTTCAAATTAGCCCATAAATGGTGATGGGTAATGTGAAACTTAGTTTAAGGGAGAGATTTTTGGGTATGTGTGAACAAAGGTTTACATGGAAAAAAGAAAAGAAAAAAAAAGTTACTCATAAGGAATTGGATACCCTTAATGGTATGAATCCTTTTGAGAAAAACTGTGGGAGTTTGATCCAAAGCAGACTATCATACCATGTTAAGAATATCTTTGGGTTATTTTAGCCTAAAACGTTGATACATAGTTTTTGTCAAGTTTGAGTAGGTAAACAAAAATTTGGAATTGCACTAGGCACTCTAGCCATAATACGCGACCGTTAAGTAATAAAGTGACTCAAAAGTCAGATGTCGAACCCACAGATATTTCGAATAATCGCAAACTAAGCTAACTAAAATTAATTTACTGTCTAAGGTAATCAAGAATGTTATTTTTTCTATTAATCTACTGTTGCAAAAATTAAACAAGTAATCACTAAATTAAAAAGAACGTAAGAAGTTGTGATTTGATGTCACGATCCGGAATCCCCCCCTTGGAGCCGTGATGACGCCTAACATTTCACTTGCTAGGCAAGCCAATGTTAGATATAATTATTAACTATTTTTAACAATTCAAATCAAATAAAAACTATTAAGCTGAATAGTCTGAAATGGAATGAATAAACTAATAAAGGACGAAATCGAAATACGATCCTAAAACTGGTGTCATGAATACACGAGCATTTAGAGTACTACAAATAATAGTCCGAGCAAAAATATAGCTGTCTGAATTAAAATAAATAGCTAAGATGATATAGGAGGAGACTTCAAATCCGGGCGGCCTCACTAAATGTTGTCGGGACCAACTCCGGTATCTGCACAAGAAATACAGAGTGTGGTATGAGTACAATCGACCCCATGTACTCTATAAGGGTTGATCCTAACCTCGACGAAATAGTGACAAGGCTAAAGCGGGCCACTTACAATAAAATATATGCAGTAATAATAATAATAATAACAATAATAATAATAATAATAATAATAATAATAATAACAGGAAAGAAAATAGAAAATAAAAGCATAGTAGTTAATTTATGAAAATGAACTCAAACCTCACTATCAAAAAGCCCAGAATAACAAACCTCGTAATCTCATGTAAAGATGCTGAAACTAACACAACAACAACAACAAGTACAATACACACAATTCGTTGCGGCGCGCGACCCGATTTCACCGTAACATCCTTTATCAATATCAAGTATAACGTGAATAATCCATTGCGGCGCACAACCTGATCGCACCATATCATCATTAATCAATATCATAATACTACCTTTTTCCACCGTATCTTCATTTATCAATATCAATGATTACGTACACAAATCGTTACGGCACGCAACCCTATCCCACCATATCATTATTTATCAATACCATAGTCCTTCCTTATTCCACCATTTCAATTTATTATACTTCAATTCTTGTTGCGGCTTGCAACCTGATCCACAAATAATTTTAATAAACATACACAATCCAATAACTCAATTTTCAATAATTTTGACAATCAAAAGGCATGAGTCCAAGACAATAAAGGAGCCGCGTAATAATCAAAGGAATGCAACAAATATTACAAAAAAAATAGGACAAGTAAAACACGTGACGATTAAGGTGTGCAAGTAAAACAATTAAGGAAAGCAACAAATAAGTACAGAGTCATGGAAAGGACGAACAATTCAATACAAAAATAATTAAATGACCAATAACAAATTACGACATAAAAAGCAATTAAAGCATGTAACAATTAAGACATAGAATGAGATAATTCATGAAATATGAGAAAACATGAAAACAAATATTTGACAGCGTATGTACGCTCGTCACCTCGAATATATGCCATTGTCTCAAATATTCCACACAACACATAGTCCACAAGTTTCTAATTTCCTCAAGTCAAGGTTAGATCCAACACTTACCTCGCTCCGCAATCAAATCAAATCTCAACTGAGGCCTTTCTAACCAACTATAGTTCAAACAATTCAAAATAAACTTTAGAAACTACCCACGAGTAAAAAATATTTAATCTTTAGTGATTTTGGAAAAAAGTCAATCCTAGACCCGCTTGGTCAAAACTCGAGATTCGGACTAAAAATCAATTACCCATTCACCCCCGAGCCTAATCATGTGATTACTTTCATAATTCGACCTCAATTTGAGGACTAAATTTCATTTTCTCACAATCTCTAATTTCTACCTAAATTCCTAATTTCTAACATGAAAAAACATAGATTAAAGGTTAGAAATCAATGAGTGTCGATGGAAATGAAAGAAAATGAGTTAAAATCTACTAACCTATGATGTTGGGATGAAATTTCTCTTCAAAATTGCCTCTAGCCGAGGTCAAACATGAAAATAGTGAAAAATGGGGTAAATCCCGATTCTTAGCAGTTTTAAAGACTGAGCGTCAGGTGTTCATCGCATTCGCGAGACATCTGACGTGATCGCGAAGGAGTAACGACCAAAGGAGTTCTCGTTCGTGAGCCACTCTTCGTGTTTGCGAAGGCTTCTTCCTACCTGCATTCACGTTCGCGAAGAGTAATGGCTAAGCTCCCTTCCCAGGCCCCATAACCCTACGCATTCACGAGAGGCTGATCGCGTTCGCAAAGGGTAAAAACCCACTGCTTCATGTTCGCGACCATGCCATCGCATCCAGGATGAAAAGTTCTGCCCCTGTCTTAGTTTCCCCTTCGCGATCGCGAAGCATAAAATGACAGACACCAGCACCAGCAACAGCAAAACCTGCAGGTATCTATGTCCAAAAATCAATTCGTAGCCTATCCGAAACTCACCCGAGCCCCTCGATCTCCAAACCATATATGCACAAAAGTGAAATAAAATCATACGGACTAGCTCGCACGATCAAACACTGAAATAACGCATAGAACTACGAATCAGAGATCAAAATGTATGAAATTTCAATGAAACTTAAAAACTTTCAAATGTACAGTTAGACCTCCGAATCACGCCAAATCAACTCCATTTTGTACCAGATTTTGCATACCAGTAGTAAAATGGACCAATACCAAGTCTAAGAACTGTAATCCGAACCCGATAGCTATAAAGTTAACCCACAGTCAAATATCAAAATTCTTTAAACCTTCAAATTACTAGTTTTCAACAAATCACGTTAAACTCAAGTTAGGGACTTTCAAATTCAATTACGGGCATACGCCCAAGTCCCAATTCATGATACGAACCCACCGGGACTATAAAAATACTGATCGGTGTCCATTTATATAAAATATTGATCGTAGTCAATTCAAATTATTTTTAAGGCTAAAATTCACATTTTTCCATTTTTCACATAAATGGAAGAAGACACGAATTGTGCATGCAAATCGAAGAATGCTAAACGGAGGTAATCGAGATCTTGAAATACGAAAATAAAGCCTAAAACTCAAAATGACCTATTGGGTCATCATATTTGGACTTTAATTAGAGCAGGTAAAGATTCTAGGGTTGTAGTCGATTTATCAATCCTATTGAGTTCGTAATTACATCTGTTAATCTAACTTATCTATGATTGCTAGTTAACTAGATCGTTTATATGAATAATATGTTTCCATAATATTATCCGTCTATCCATAATATATCAATCATATATTCTTATGGTATTAAATCTATCTTGAACGAGAAAAGTACCACGTTCAACTAAGCAATATCGTTAGGTATATTTCTATCCTAGCCACAATATCATTCCCCGAGCCACGGGTTCGAGACAAGCTTTATTTAGTTCTATTCTAATCTAAATATGTTTTTCCAAGTACAACATATATAGTGGGTGAATCGGTAGCAATAACAATTCACAAGTTAAAACTAAAATTAAAGATACAACTAAAAGATGATAATTTGAAGATGTAATTAATAAACGTTAATAATCATGTCAACCACAACCTTAGAACTAGAGTTCTTAGTCACTCATGTTCGTAGTAAAAATTATCCAAGTATTTTGCATAATTATATTACAAATAAAGGATGAAGGGATGAAGATCTCTATAATTTCCCCCTCCGAAGTTGTTCCACAATGTGTTTTGCCTTCAAATAATGTCTAAACATGTTCAAGAAGTATTTATAGGTTAGGGTCAGAGTCTCAAAGTCCAAAACCTTGTAGGAAAACTTTTAATTTGCAAACTGAGGGTACTGGGCACCTGACCTCGCGGGACCAGGCTTGGGGCATGCTGGAGCCTTGCGAAGCCAAGCCTAGCGCGAGATCATGGTTGCCTTAAGCTAGGCATTGCCTGGTTTGGCACTTGGATTAGCTTCTTCGTGTTTTTGTGATCTTTTCTTGTATTTTTATCATCCTTTTGTGCAACCTTTACTCTTCTTCATATTCCAGTGATCCTACACATAAAACAACGTAACTAAGCTCTAACGTCGCACATAATAACATCAAAACACCAAAATGTAGGGTGAGTGATGTACTAAAAATATGAAATTATATCCAATCATCACTACCCCACACTTAAACGTTGTTCGTCCTCGAGTCAACCAATAATTTACACTAACCTCGAGCACTTTATACTTAACACATCTAAAGCACACTACACCTATGACTATGATTGATAGCAACAATTAAACTCTAGCATGTTCATTTAACACACACTTCCCTTTAACTTATACCATACTTTAAAATTTATTCAACACAAAGACAACATGCCCATAACAATCCTAGAATCATAAACTGACTCAATGTCACAATGCACTCATGGCTTAAATACTCCACATTTAAAAGAGGTGTAATAATATAAGCTATCCATCGTGAAATCATGTGCCCTCACACGAAAATCAAGGAGAGTAAGTAGAATCCGCATATTCAAATCTCATGCTCAAATATAGTTTAAGGACATAAATATATCAAAAAGAAATCTCTCACTCTCACAAAGAAGTTACATGCATGCAAAAGGTACCATAGGCTTGCCCATTATGTAAGCTTTTACTAATGTAACCTCGCTCGATCTAAAATCAATTAGGACTTTTTTCATGGTTGTAATGTAGGCTAAGGGATGGGTAGAATATATTTAGGAATAGTGACTAACCATCCTAAGCACTTTAATACTTTATTTAATTCTTTAAGCGTATATTCTTCAATCCCAACTTTAATTATACAAACAAATCACCCGAAAACATTCCTTTTTTCTTTAAGAACTGCTTTACTTCATACCCATTAGCGAGACAATATGTCAATTTATTTATCTACATATTTTTTTTCCAGTTTTTTCTTGCTCTCTTGTTTCTTTTCCTTTTTTCCATTTTTCTCTTCTTTACAATTTCGCCAACGTTTATCTCCTACAACATAAATGCATCTTTATTTCCTTAATTGGTTCCACTCAAAAAGCACCCATATTTCTTTCTTATTTATTCTAGTACTCATTTTCAATTAATTACTTTAAGAGGTAAAATAATCAAAACAATATCAATTAAGAATAAAAAAAAGATATAAGCTTGTAATGTGTTTTCCAAATAAAAGTCTATAGGGTTAAAAGGATTAACTAGGGAAACTTATTTTTATTTGTGGTAAGTATTAAGCTCATAACTATCCAAGCAAGCCAAACATCATTTTTCAATCGGAGAAACACCTAAAATTTTGCTTCAAGTCACACGCCGGGCAAGTTCTACTCAATTACAATGACTTGGACTACACAAAAATTTTGTTACATACATGACACACAACTCACTAAGGATGGTCTCATACTCAAACTAATTCAAGTATTCACGGAGCCACAAGATATTAAGCATTACACACAAAGTGAACATAAGTCAAGAAAACGAGACATAAGCATCATAAAACAAGCTATCCAATTTATCAAGACATCATGACAATTTCAAAATATAGGAAATATACTACACATGACAAAGCCTAAATATACTACTATCAAACAAGTCAAACGATGTCTAGAAATTCCATCTTCTCCATCCTTTCGTTTCCTAAATGTAATGACCCGGCCGGCCGTTTTAAGAATTAATGCCTCAATCCCATATTAACTGCTTTTCCTGTAATTGTTTCTGCTATTTTGATTTGCCGGGATGTTTTTCTTTGAGTTTCGGAGTGTTTTGGGACACTTAGTCTCTAAAAGAAAGCTTAAGCACTAGAATTTGGACCATCGTCAGAGTAGTATGAATATGACCTTGGAATAGAGTTTCATTGGTTTCGTTAGCTCCGTTGGGTAATTTCGGGCTTAGGGACATGTTCGGATTGTGTTTTGGAGGTCCGTAGCTTATTTAGGCTTGAAATGTCGAAAGTGAAATTTTTGAAGTTTCTAGTTCGATGGTGAGATTTTGATATCGGGGTCGGAATGGATTTCCAGAAGTTGGAGTAGCTTCGTAGTGTTGAATGTGATGTGCTTGCAAAAGTTCAGGTCATTTGGACGAGGTTTGATAGACTTTTTGATCGAAAGCATAATTTGAAAGTTTTTGGAGTTCTTAGGCTTAAATCATATGTTAAATTGATGTTTTGATGTTGTTTTAAGCATTTCTTAGGTTGGAACAAGTTTGAATGATGTTTTAGGATTGGTTGGTGTGTTTGGTTGAGGTCCTGGGGCTTTGGGTGTGTTTCGGATGCTCAACGGACCATTTTTGGACTAGGAGAAGGATCAGATTTTTGCTGGTTTTCTGTTGCAAACTTTTCTTCATCGTTATCGCGTGAAGAGGCTCGCAATCGCGAAGGCTTAGATGAGGTAGAGGGAATTTTGTTCTACGCGATCGCGGGAAAGGGAGTGCGAACACGTAGTATTGGTAGAAGTTGAATCGCGAACGCGTGGGCTACGCCACGTTCGTGAAGAGGAAGAAGTGAGGCAGTTGAGGAGTGGAAGTTGCTCTTCGCGATGGCATGAGGTCAACCATGATTGCGTAGAGCTAAGCAGTGCAACCTCGCGATCGCGTAGGGATTATCGCGTTCGCATAGGGATTATCTCGTTTGCGTAGGGTTAATTTTGGGATTTGTGATTTTGTTCTTCGCGATCGCGTGGGAGTTTTCGCGATCGCGATTAAGGTCGCGTCTGGGCAGAACTAAAAGTTCAAAATCGAGGGTTTTGAGTTCATATCACAAAATTAAATTGGAAGATCGGTAGGAGACGAATTTTGGAGAGATTTTCGGAGGGAGTTTGCGGGTAATGATTCTTAACTCCTTTTTGCTTATAACCCATTAATCTAAACATGAATTAATTATCTAATTTCGGATTTGGGGTGAGAAATTGGGGAAAAATTTAGAAAATTTCTTAGAACTAATTTTCGAGTTTTGATTAGGGATTTGACATCGGATTTGGATAATTTTGGTATGGTTAGACTCGTGAGTGAATGGGAGTTCATAATCCATAACTTTTACTTGATTTCGAGACGTGAGCCCGGGGGAATTTTTGGGTAATTTTCTTAATTTTGCGTGTTAGCTTCGAATTAATTACTGGAATCAGTTATTTGAAGTTATATTTACATTAGGCAATTGATTTGAATAAATTTGGGCCATTTGGAGTCGTGTACTCATGGCAAAAGCGTGGTTTTCGGGTTGATTTTTGAGCCGGTTCGAGGTAAGTGGCTTGCCTAACCTTGTGTGGGGGAACTCTCCTTAGGATTTGGTATTGTTGATACATGAAATGCCTTGTACATAAGGTCACGAGGGCGTACACGTGCTAATTGTTGAAAATCCTATTTTCATTAAGTAACTATAACTGTGTTTTCTTCCCTAATTATACTATTTGCAATTTAAGCCTACTGTTATCTTAGGGAAGCATGTCTAATTGACTTAATTGCTTTACTTGCTCAAACTGCTTTATTTGAATTCTATGCAGCATTATAGGTTTGAAATACTTGTTTTACCTTGGTATGAAATTTGGATTTGAACTGAATATTCTTCGTGTTGCTGCTGTGTATTTACTTTGGGACTACGGGACAGTATCCCAGAAGATCTCCCTGCATGTTTACTTTGGGACTATGGATTTGTATTCCGGTAGATCCTCCTACGGATTTATTTTGGAACTATGGGACTGCACCCGGTGGATTCCTCCAGTACTGGGTATTTACATTTAGGACTACAGATCGGGATTCCGGTTGATGCCCGCGCACTATGAGTTGGACTACGGGACAACACCCGGGAGATCCACTGGATATTTACATCTGGGAATACGTGACGGTATCCTGGGAGATCCCCGGTTGTTATCTCTGAGTGGAGTTACGTTCTTATCTGTAATTTTCTCTCTATTGTATTTGTTGTTATTCTTATTATCCTGTGTTACTTCATACTGTTAGCATTTAATTATATTGTCATAATCTATACTATTTACCTCGTTTTTTAGCTATAATCAGTAGGGCCCTAACCTTCATCGTCACTACTCGAACGATGTTAGGCTTGGCACTTACTGAGTACCGCTGTGGTGTACTCATGCCCTTTCTGCGCATGTTTTTCATGTGCAGATCCAAGTTCTTCGGTTCAGCCCTACCATCCTTAAGGTGAGGCGATCCTTCAGAGACTTCGAGGTATATCTTCCGCATCCGTAGATCGAGGAGTCCCTCTCCATTCCCTCTTGTAGTTATAGCCCTTTTGTATTTACTTTATTTTAGACATTCTGGAGTTAGCGCACTAGGTAAAATCCTTAGCTTGTGATTTCATCAGATTTCGGGTTTTGGGAAGTTGTTTATTTTTTGAGATCTTGTATTAGTATATGCTGAGTGGCATCATAAACGCTTCTATATTTGTTAATCTTCAGTTTTTCTTAGTTTTTCCACACTTTGTTTCTTTTTTCGCAATTGTTAGGCTTACCTACTCGTAGTGATTAGGTGCCGTCACGATAGTTCATGAAGGGCGAACTTGGGTCATAACAAGTTGGTATCAGAGCTCAAGGTTCATAGGCGTCATGAATCACAAGCCGATTTATTAGACTCTCGCGGATCGGTACGGAGACGTCTGCACTTATCTACGAGAGGCTATCTAACTATTAGGAAGATTCCACTTTATTTGATTTCCTTGTCCTGCGAGATTTTGATATCACAATTCTAAACTTCTGTTTTCTATTCTCTCACAGATGGTGAGGACACGTGTTACCAGAGATGATCAGGCACCCACTCCCCCTACTGGAGCCGTCAGAGGTTGGGGCCGGGGTAGAGGCCGAGAGCGCACACGTGGTGCAGCCAGAGCACCCGCGCGAGCTACCACCGAGGTGCCACTAGCAGTTCTAGCTGGAGTCCAGGCAACTGATACACCTACTGCTACTACTACTCTAGCTCTCCAGGATACTCTTGCATAGTTCATGAGCATGTACACCACTCTAGCTTAGGCAGGGTTGCTTCCCCTTGCTGCAGCCACATCTCAGGTCGGGGGAGGAGCATAGACTCCCACCGCCTGCACTCCTGAGCAGCGAGTGCATATTGATTAGGTCCCAGAGATCATTCCTGTACAACCTAAAGACCCAGATCAACCTGAGGACAGGGCAACGGCTTCCAAGGATGAGCAGCAGAGGCTTGAGAGGTTCAAGAAGTACAAGCCTCCAGTACTCAGTGGTCTAGCATCAAATGATGCTCTGGGATTTCTAGATGAGTGCTACCGTATCCTCCGTACCATGGGAATATCCGGATCGAGTGGGGTTTCCTTCACTACCTTCCCGCTTTGAGGAGCCGCCTGTGAGTGGTGGCGTACTTATGACTTAGACAGTCCGGATGAGGCAGCTTCCCTCACTTGGACTCAGTTTTCAGATATGTTCCTGAGGGAGTATGTTCCTTAGAGCCTTAGGGATGCATGGCGCGCAGAGTTTGACCATTTGCGCCAGGGCGCTATGACTGTCTCGGAGTATGTTGTCCGTTTCACTAGCTTGGCTAGACATGCACCAGCCTTGGTTGCTACTGTTTGTGAGAGGGTTCGCCGATTTATTGAGGGGCTTATTCCTAGCATCAGGTCTAGCATGGCTTGTAAGTTGGAGATGGATATTTCTTATCAGCAGGTGGTGAGCATTGCTAGGAGAGTGAAGGGTATGCATGCTCGGGACAGAGAGGAAAGGAAGCCAAAAGGTCTCGAGAGTCGGGCCATTATTTTGGTGTCCGTGCTCCAACTGCAGTTCGTCATGGTAGGGGTTATATGAGTCACCCCGTTCATTCAGCTCTTTCAATAGCCAGTGGTATTCCAGCTACTCCTAGGCCTCAGAGCCTTATTATGCACCTCCAGTATCTAGTGCGCCTCTTGCGCGGGGTGCTTTCAGTGGTCAGTCCAGCAGACCTGGCCCAAGCCAATCACAGCCACCACGTCCTCCCAAAGCTTGTTTTGAGTGTGGTGACACACGCCATATGGTGAGGGATTGCCCCAAACTTAGGACGGGTACACCTCCTCAGATTTCTCAGCCACAATGTGCCCCGTAGAGTTCTCAGGCTATGGTTACAGCTCCGGTTGATACGCCACCACCTCAGCCAGCTAGAGGTGGAGGTCGGGGAGATAGAGGTCGCCCTATAGGGGGAGGCCAGGCCAGATATTATGCCCTTCCTGCCCGTACCGAGGCCATCGCCTCCAATTCTATCATCACAGGTATTGTCCTATTTTTTCATAGAGATGCATCGGTTTTATTCGATACAGGCTCCACCTACTCTTATGTGTCTTCTTATTTTGCCCCTCATTTGGGTGTATCTCGGGATTCTTTGAGTTCCCCTATTTATGTTTCTACTTCTGTGGGAGATTCTCTTATTGTGAACTGCGTTTATTGGTCATTTGTGGTTGCTCTTAGTGGTTTTGAGACCAGAGCCAATTTATTATTGCTCAACATGGTAGATTTTGATGTTATCTTGGGCATGGACTGGTTGTCTCCCCATTATGCTATTCTTGTGTGTCACGCCAAAACTGTGATGCTGGCTATGCCAGGTGTACCGCGAGTAGAGTGGAGGGGTACCTTAGATCATACTTCTAGTAGAGTTATTTCATTTTTTAAGGCTTAGTGTATGGTTGAGAAGGGGTGTGACACGTATCTAGCTTATGTGAGAGATGCCAGTATTGATACCTCTACAGTTGATTCAGTCCTGGTAGTATGAGATTTTTCTGATGTGTTTCCAACTGATCTTCTGGGCACGCCACCCGATAGAGATATTGATTTTGGCATTGATCTATTGCCGGGCACTCAGCCTATTTCTATTCCTCCGTATCGCATGGCCCCTCCTAAGTTGAAGGATTAGTTACAGGAATTGCTTGATAATGGTTTTATTTGGCCTAGTGTATCACCTTAGGGTGGTCCTATCTTGTTTGTGAAGAAAAAGGATGGTTCTATGTGTATGTGCATTGATTGTCGCCAGTTGAACAAAGTTACAATGAAGAATCGTTATCCTTTTCCTCGTATTGATAATTTGTTTGACCAGCTACAGGGGAGGCCATGCTAGATATTATGCCCTTCTTGCCCATACCGAGGTCGTCGCCTCTAATTCTATCATCACAAGTATTGTCATATTTTTTCATAGAGATGCATCAATTTTATTCTATCCAGGCTCCCAGAGTTGGGAATATCATGAGCAGCACCTGAGAAAAGTGCTTCAGACTTTGAGCGAAAAGAAGTTATATGCAAAGTTCTCGAAATGTGAGTTTTGGTTGGATTCTGTGGCATTCTTGGGTCACGTAGTGTCGAGTGAGGGATAAAGGTGGATCTGAGGAAAGTTGAAGTAGTGTAGAGTTGGACCAGACCATTCTTAGCTACAGAGATCCGCAGCTTTCTTGGCTTGGTGGTATATTTCCGTCGATTTGTTGAGGGGTTTTCATCTATTGCAACCCCCATGACCAGGCTGACCCAGAAGGGTGCTCCGTTCCAGTATGAGGCGAGCTTTCAGAAGCTCAAGATAACTTTGACTACAGCCCCAGTTTTGATATTGCATACAAGTTCGGGGTCTTATATTATCTATTATGATGCCTTGAAGATTGACCTTGGAGTGGTATTGATGCAGGACGGTAGGGTGATTGCCTACGCGTCTAGACAACTGAAGGTTCATGAGAAGAATTATCTTGTCCATGATCTCGAGTTAACTGCAATTGTTCACGCTTTAAAGATTTGGCTTCATTATTTGTACGGTGTGCTTTGTGAGATTTATACTGATCATCAGAGTTTGTAGCATCTGTTCTAGCAGAAGGATCTTAATTTGCGTTAGAGGAGGTGGTTAGAGCTGCTGAAGGACAATGATATCACTAGCTTGTATCACCCAGGCAAGGACAATGTGGTGGCCGATGCTTTGAGTCGCTGGGTAGAGAGTTTGGGGAGTTTGGCTTATTTACCAGCAGCAAAGAGGCCAATGGCGATGGATGTTCAGGCCTTAGCCAGACAGTTTATGAGGTTAAATCTTTCGGAGCCTAGTCGGGTTCTAGCTTGTATGGTCTCTCAGTCTTCCTTATTTGATCATATTAGAGAGCGTTAGTTTGATGACACTCATTTGCTTGTCCTCAAGGAAAAGGTTCTGTAGGGCGATGCCAGAGATATGACTATTGGTGATGACGGGGTATTGACGATGCAGGGTCGGGTATGTGTACCTAATGTTGAAAGGCTTCGGGAGTTAATTCTAGATGAGGCCCATAGTTCGCGGTATTCCATTCATTTGGGTGCAGCGAAGATGTACCAGGATTTGAGGCAGCACTATTGGTGGAGGTGAATGAAGAAAGATATAGTTGGGTTTGTAGCTCGGTGTCTCAATTGTCAGCAGGTGAAGTATGAGCACCAGAGACCGGGTGGGTTGCTTCAACAGATAGAGATTCCGGCGTGGAAGTGGGAGTGGATCACCGTGGACTTTTTAGTTAGGTTCCCATGAACTTTGAGGAAGTTCGATGCCATTTGGGTGATTATGGATTGGCTGACCAAGTCCGCGCACTTCATTACTGTATGTACTACCTATTCTTAGGAGGGATTGGAGGAGATTTATATCCAGGAGATTGTTTGTCTACATTGTATTCCAGTTTCCATCATTTCAGATAGAGGTACTCAGTTCACATCACGATTTTGGATGGTCGTACAACATGAGTTGGGTACTCGGGTGGAGCTGAGTACATCATTTCACCCCTAGACAGGCGGACTGTCCGAGCCCACTATTCAGATTCTTGAGGATATGCTCCATTCGTGTGTGATGGATTTTGGAGGTTCTTGCCACTGGCAGAGTTTGCCTACAACAATAGTAATCAGTCCAGCATTCAGATGGCACCGTATGAGGTTTTGTATGATAAGGCGGTGCAGATCTCCGGTGGGTTGGTTTGAGCCGGGTGAGGCTAGATTATTTGGCACAGACTTGGTTCAGGATGCTTTGGAGAAGGTTAAGGTGATTTAGGATAGACTCCATATAACCCAGTCCAGACAGAAGAGTTACTTAGACCGGAAGGTTCGTGATGTTTCCTATATAGTTGGAGAGCGGGTTCTGCTTCAGGTTTCGCCTATGTAGGGCTTTATGAGATTTGGAAAGAAAGGGAAATTGAGTCCTAGGTTTATTGGTCCCTTTGAGATATTGCGGTGTGTTGGGGAGGTTGCTTATGAGGTTGCCTTGCCTCCTAGCTTGGAAGGAGTTCATCCGGTATTTCATGTTTCGATGCTCCAGAAGTATCACAATGATCCGTCGTACGTGATGGATTGTAGTTCAGTCCAGTTGGATAAGGATCTACCTTATGTTGAGGAGCCAATGGCGATATTGGACAGGTAGGTTCGAAAGCTGAGGTAAAAGAACATTGCATTAGTGAAGGTTCAGTGGCGGGGTCAGCCAGTCGTGAAGGCGACCTAGGAATCGAGCAGGATATGTGCAGCCGTTACCCTCATCTTTTCACTACTTCAGGTATGTCTCTATGCTTGTTCGAGGACGAACGAATGTCTAAGTGAAGGAGGATATAACGACCTGGCCGGTTGTCTTAAGAATTAACACCCTAATCCCCTATTAACTATTTTCCCCGTGTTTGTTTCTACTATTTTGATTTACCGGGATGTTTTGCTTTGAGTTTCATAGTGTTTTGGGACACTTAGTTCCTAAAAGAGAGCTTAAGCTTTAGAATTTGGACTGTAGTCGGAGCAGTGTGAAGACGACCTCGGAATGGAGTTCTGTCGGTTCCGTTAGCTCCGTTGGGTGATTTCGGGCTTAGGGGCATGTTCAGATTGTGTTTTGGAGGTCCGTAGCTTATTTAGGCTTGAAATGCCGAATGTAGAATTTTTGAAGTTTCCGGTTCGATAGTGAGATTTTGATATCGGTTTCGGAATGGAATTCTGAAAGTTGGAGTAGCTCCGTAGTGTTGAATGTGATATGCTTACAAAATTTCAAGTCATTCGGACGAGATTTGATAGAATTTTTGATCGAAAGCATAATTTGAGAGTTTTTAGAGTTCCTAGGCTTGAATCTTATGTTAAATTGGTGTTTTGATGTTGTTTTGAGCATTTCGAAGGTTGGAACAAGTTTGAATGATGTTTTAGGATTGGTTGGCATGTTTGGTTGAGGTCCCGGGGGCCTCGGGTGTGTTTCGGATGCTCTACGGACCATTTTTGGACTTGGAGAAGGATCAAATTTTTGTTGGTTTTCTGTTGTAGACTTTTCTTCATCACGATCGCGTGAGGAGGCTGTGATCGCGAAGGCTTAGACGAGGTAGAGGGGATTTTTTTCTACGTGATCGTGGAAAAGGGAGTGCAAATGCATAGTATTGGCAGAAGTTGAATCGCGAACGCGTGGGCTACGCCACATTCGCGAAGAGGAAGAAGTGAGGCAGCTGAGGAGTAGAAGTTGCTATCTGCGATCGCGTGAGGTCAACCGCGATCGGTAGAGCTGAGCAGTGCAACATCACGATCGCGTAGGGATTATCGCATTTGCGTAGGGTTAATTTGGGGGTGAGTGATGTTGCTCTATGCAATCGCGGGGGAGTTTCCAAACTCCCGATTAAGTTCGTGTCTGGGTAGAACATAAAGTTCAAAATCGAGGGTTTTGAGTTATCACAAAATTGAATTGGGAGCTCGGCAGGAGACGAATTTTGGAGAGATTTTCGAAGGGAGTTTGCAGGTAATGATTCTTAACTCCTTTTTGCTTATAACCCATTAATCTAAATATGAATTAATTATCTAATTTTGGATATGGGGTGAGAAATTGGGGAAAATTTTAGAAATGTTCTTAGACCTAATTTTCGAGTTTTGATTTGGGATTTGACATTAGATTTGGATAATTTTGGTATGGTTAGACTCGTGAGTGAATGAGGGTTCATAATCCGTAACTTTTACCCGATTTTGAGACGTGGGCCCGGGGCAATTTTTGGGCAATTTTCTTAATTTCGTGTGATAGCTTTGAATTAATTAGTGGAATCAGTTACTTGAAGTTATATTTACATTATGCAATTGCTTTGAATAGATTTGGGCCATTTGGAGTCGTGTACTCGTGGCAAGAGTGTGGTTTCGGGTTGATTTTTGAGCCGGTTCGAGTTAAGTGACTTGCCTAACCTTGTGTGAGGGAACTCTCCTTAGGATTTGGTAATGTTGATACATGAAATACCTTATACGTGAGGTGATGAGTGCGTACATGTGCTAATTGTTGAAAATCCTATTTTCATTAAGTAACTATAACTATGTTTTCTTCCCTGTTTATACTGCTTGCAATTTAAGCCTACTGTTAGCTTAGGGAAGCATGTCTAATTGACTTAATTGCTTTACTTGCTCAAACTGCTTTATTTGAATTTCGTGCAGCATGCTAGGTTAGAAATACCTGTTTTATCTTGGTATGAAATTTGGATTTGAACTGAATATTCTTCGTGTTGCTGCTGTGTATTTACTTTAGGACTACGAGACGGTATCCTGGGAGATCCCCTGCATGTTTACTTTGGGACTACGAATTTGTATTTCGGTAGATCTCCCTGCACATTTATTTTGGAACTACGAGACTACACCTGGTAGATTCCCCCAGTACTGGGTATTTACATTTGGGACTACAGATCGGGATTCTGGTAAATCCCCACACACTATGAGTTGGACTACGAGATGACACCCGGTAGATCCACTGGATATATACATTTGGGGACTACATGACGGTGTCCTGGGAGATCGCCGATTGTTACCTCTGAGTGAAGTTACATTCTTGCTGTAATTTTCTCTCTATTGTATTTGTTGTTATTCTTATTATCCTGTGTTACTTCATACTGTTAGCATTTAATAATATTGTCATAATCTATACTGTTTTACCTTATTTTTCAGCTATAATCAGTAGGTCTCTGACCTTCCTCGTCACTATTCGACCAAGGTTAGGCTTGGCACTTACTGAGTACCGATGTTGTGTACTCTTGCCCTTTCTGCGCATGTTTTTTATGTGCAAATCCAGGTTCTTCGGTTCAACCCTACCATCCTTGAGGCGAGGCGATTCTTCGGAGACTTCGACGTATATCTGATGTGTCTGCAGACCGAGGAGTCCCTCTTCATTCTCTCTTGTAGTTACATCCCTTCTGTATTTACTTTGTTTTAGACATTCTGGAGTTAGCGCTCTATGTAAAATCCTTAGCTTGTAATTTCATGAGATTTTGGGTTTTGGGAAGTTGTTCAGTTTTTGAGATCTTGTATTAGTATATGCCGAGCAGCATCTTAAACGCGGTTATATTTGTTTATCTTCTGTTTTTATTAGTTTTTCCGCATTTTGTTTGTTTTTCCGCAATTGTTAGGCTTACCTAGTCGTAGAGACTAGGTGCCGTCGCGACAGTTCACGGAGGGCGAACTTGGGTCGTGACACTAAATCCTAATCTACTCTAAAAAAACTATAACCCTGTTCAAGCTACATTCCATAGAAAAAAAATAGAGGTACAAAGAAAATTTAAAGGGGATTATTACTACCTAAAAAAACATATATTTTTTTTAATAATTTTTTTGTGTGTTTTTGTTTAGACTTTAAACCCTCAAGAAAACTGCGTAGGAGATCCTTTGTCAGGAAAAGTCCAATCTTGTCTAGTTTTTATATTTTTCCATGTTCTTCTATAATTAAGAAATGACTAAAAGAAAATAAAAATCTAAAATTAGACTACTAAAAAAATAAAAATAATAAGCTAAACTATACTAATCTACTATTTACAAGCCAAAGAGAATCCCCCATCCCACACCTAAGCCATGATATGTCCTTAGTGTATATAAAATCAAATAAAAACAAGAAAGGTGGTAAAAAAACTCCATGGTCACTCCTCGTCATCCTCCTCAGTATATAAGGTTCTCTCAGTGGCCTCCCAATCATCTCCATAATTAGCTCCAACATCATCATCGGCCTTTTCCTTGGGTTGTGCTGGCTCGGGCTCTAAATGCTCAGGGATGTTCATAGCTTCATTATTAGGAAACCTCTGGCCTTCACCATTCCCAACCAAATGTTGAGCATGAGCATTGAGCGATAATGCTCATTCAAGTATGCTCGCTCCTCTAGAGTCATTGGCCACCCAACAATATGCAATTGTAGGTCGAGCATCCTATAGAAGTGTTCCATGAACTATCATCACAAGTTTGACACTCAGCATCGATCAGAATTGACCCGTTATCATCATCCTTAGCCTGTATGCTAGTAATATCGGTCCCCTAAAGTGCCGCGGTAATGATCATGTCAAATTCCGACTCCATATCCACCTTCTTACTTTTCCTCACTTGCGCCATCTAGTGGTGTATCAAATGACCTATGTTTACCTTTTAGACCGTTATCAGAAAGTACAACAAACATACCCTCTCACGCTCAATGTAGGTATCGTGCTCGCAGGGACGCAACCTAGAATTTATCAATTGCAACCACAATTTCACCACCAGTCCCCTTATCACGGATCCAAGCAGCAGTAAAACTGAAATTGCACAAGGTGCATCTAATCTCTTGATATGTTGGTCGGGCAATGAAGTTTCTTAATGGATCATGCGGGATATCAGGTGCCCCAAAGTGAGAAAAAAGGGAAGACACAGAGATGTCAATCAATCTCCCCCGAAGTGGCACCAACTGATCCTCATCTTCTGGATCCCATCTAGCATAGAACTCACAGACTAAGCTTACATTAATGTATCCCAGATTATTGAATACATAGCTCAAACCAAGCTCAAAGATAGATTTCCAAATCGTTGGATGCTTAGATTTCAATCGGCGCTCCTCCACCGCTATGTCCGGATGCATGTGCTTAGGCCGACAAATTTTATCACTTCTTTACATATGTATACGCTCTTAATCCCATATTCTTGCTCACCCCTAGGCCTAGGTCATCATGATGTCATAGTTGCAACCACTTATAATCCTTCAGCTTGACTACTAAATGTAGACTCTCCTTGATTTTGATTCTTAGGTGGCAATGCTGAAGAATTCTTTACCTTGGTAGGGGTTGTGGCCTTGCCCTTACCTTTTTCCATAGGTTTTGCACTTGGCTTTGGACGCACTATTTTGTATTTGCACATGTTCATATTAGTCAACTCAGAAGGAAATAGGCATGGGGGTAGGGGTAAAATATGTATGTGTGTGTGTTTTTAGAAGAAAAAGAAGAAAAAGAGAAAAAGTAACTTACCTAGCTCCACGAGGCTAAACATGAGGGAAAGCGCGTGCTAGACCAAGCGGTGCGGGGTTGGATGCGAGAAGACAGGGGCTCAGGGACTAGTGTACTATAAGAAAAAGCTTGTGCATGGGCTTGTGGTGCCAAGCTTATCACGAGGTAGGGGATCACAGGTAGGGGTTAAACGCAAGCTTAAGCTCACGCCTATCATAGCAAAACAGGCTTAGAGCGAGGTAGGAACCTCGCTAAGAGAGGTCCGGTGCATACAAAAGTGATTTTCTATCCGTGTTTGGAATCCTTTATTCGTATTGACCTTCCGATTTTGTTCCCGATCACATCCTTTCAATTGTATTGTGCCTTTACATGTACCATCAGCCTAAATTCACGTAAGATCAACTTATTAGTGCCCCTAAAATAATAAAAATAAAACTAAGCTAACTACTCTAAAAACTGGGTTGCCTCCCAACAAGCACCTTAGTTAATGTCATGGCATGAAGATTACAACATCACCATAGGTTGCCTCCCACTTTAACATCATGGCACAATGCTGACTCTTGCCTAATTGTTTACGAGTATCACCTTCAACCTTTGACGATCAAATTCACCTCGATAGTAGTGCTTTCTCTTTCTCCTTTTACTAAGAACATTATCTCGCCATTTAAGACTTGTAACTCAATTGCACCATGCAAAGTGAATCTTATTACCTCAAACATACATGGGCACTCAATTTGATCTTCCTCGGAAAGAGTCTTAACGTTGAATTGAACAAGAGAACCAATTGGCCCGGTTCGAACTCACAATTTTGAAGATGCTTATCATACCAATGTTTGGTCTTTCTTTTTACAAATTGGCATTCTCATACACGTGCAAGCAAAACTCATCAAGCTCGTTCAATTTCAATAGCCATTTTCACCTACCAATTCTTTATCAAAATTCAACTTCTTTATCGTCCAATAGGCCTTGTGCTCAAGTTCCTCCCGTAAATGGCATGCCTTTTTGTAATGACCCGGCTGGTCATTTTAAGAATTAATGCCCAGATCCTCTATTAACTGCTTTACCCGTGTTTATTTCTGGTATTGTGAGTTGTTCGAAGGATTCGTTTGGAGTTTTGGAGTGTTTTGAGACACTTAGTCCCTTAATAAGAGCTTAAGCATAAGAATTTTGACCGTATTCGGAGTAGTGTGAAGGCAGCCTCGGAATGGAATTCCATCGGTTTTGTTAGCTCCGTTGGGTGATTTCGGGCTTAGGGGCATGTTCGGATTGTGTTCCGAAGGTCCATAGCTTATTTAGGTTTAAAATGCCGAAAGTTGAATTTTTGAAGTTTCCGGTTCGATGGTGAGATTTTGATATAGGGGCCGGAATGGAATTCTGGAAAGTTGAGTAGGTCTGTGGTTTCATTCGGGACGTGTGTGCAAAATTTCAGGTCATTCGGGCGAGGTTTGATAGACTTTTTGATCAAAAGTGGAATTTGGAAGTTTTGGAACCCTTAGGCTTGAATCCGAGGGTGTTTTGATGATTCGACGTTGTTTTAAGTGTTTAGAAGATTGGTATAAGTTTGAATAGTGATATATGACTTGTTTGTACTTTTGAGTGAGGTCTCGAGTGCCTCAGGATGATTTTGGACGGTTGTCGGGGAGTTGGAAGTTAGAATTTGCAGCTGAAGCTACTGAGTTTCTGTCATAACCACACATGCGTATTAGGGACTGCAGGTGCAAGATCGCAAAAGCGGAAGAGCAGTTGCAGATGTGGCCAAGGCTAGAAGACCAGAAGTCGCAGGTGCGGTAGGTTGCATGCACCTGCGAGACCGTAGGTACGGTAGGTGAGGCGTAGGTGCGGTCCCAGGACCTTAAGTGAAAACCGCAGATGCGGTTGGCTACACCGTAGAAGTGGTAAAAAGGCCGCAAGTTCGGAATCCCTGGGCCAGAACCTATATAAAGTTTCTTTCGTGATTTTCAGATTTATTTCACCATTTTGAAATTGGATTGGGAGCTTTTTGGGAGCTTTTGAAGAGGGAATTCAAGGGAATTTCATGGAGGGAAGATTTTTGGAACCAAAACTCATTTCTATGGTTATATTTCTCCTTATTTGACATAAATTTATGGAATTAGTGGTTAAAAATTGGGTGTTTAGGGTTTGAAATTGGAGAATTTGATTTAAGGATTTGGGGGGTCGTTTGTGGTCGGATTTTGATGTATTTGTTATGTATGAACTCGTGAGGGTGTAAGGATTCTAGTTTTGTGATTTTTATCCGATTCCGAGACGTGGGCCCGAGGGACTTTTTGGGCAATTTTCTTAATTTCGCGTGTTAGCTTCGAATTAATAAGTTAAATTAGTTACTTGAAGTTATATTTACATTATGAAATTATTTTGAACAGATTTGGGCCATTTGGAGTCGGGTGCTCGTGGCAAGAACGTGATTTCGAGTTGATTGATCTGGTTCAAGGTATGTGGCTTGCCTAACATTGTGTGGGGGAACTCCCCTTAGGATTTGGTATTGTTATTATATGAGTGTCGTGTACGTCAGATGATGAGTACGTACACGTGTTAATTGTTGAAAATCCCGCTTTCATTAAGCTAATACCATATTTTCTTATAGTTTAGCAAATACTTGTACTGGAAACCTCTTGTTTAGATTAGGAAAAGCAAGCCTACGTGACTTAATTGTCTTTCCTGCTTTAATTGCCTACTCTACTCTGTGCAGCATGTTGGAGTAAAAATTCCTGTCTAATTCTTGAATAGAACTGTATACTTTTCTGAGATGGTTATGTATTTACTTTGGGACTACGGAACGATATCCCTGGAGATCCCCCTGCTTGTTTACTTTGGGACTACGGATCGGTATTTCGGTAGATACCCCTGCATATTTATGATTGGGACTACGGAACAACACTCGGTAGATTCCCCATACTGGATAATTACTTTGGGACTACGAATTGGTATTCCGGGAGTTTCCCTTGCACATTTGTGATTTGGACTACGGGACGATATTCTGGGAGATCCCCTGGATACTTATGTTTGGGACTACAGGACGATATCCGGGAGATCCCCTGTTGCTATTTTTGTGTATTGAGTTAGATTCTTTCTGTGATTTATTCGATATAGACTGTTAGCACTTTAATTATATTGGCGTAATCTATATTGCTTTACCTTGTTTTTCATCTATAATTAGTAAGGCCTCGTCACTACTCTACTGAGATTAGGCTTGGCACTTACTGGGTACCGCTGTGGTGTACTCATGCCCTTTCCTGCACATGTTTTTTGTGTGCAGATCCAGGTTCTTCGGCTCAGCCATATCATTAGTGAGGCGAGGCAATCTTCAGATACTTTGAGGTATATCTGCCGCGTCCGCACACCGAGGAGTCACTCTCTATTCTCCCCTCTAGCTTCAATTCTCCTGTATTTACTTTTTTTTAGACATTCTGGAGTTAGAACACTTGTAGTTATTCAATAGCTTGTGATTTCATGAGATTCTGGGTTTTGGGAGTTGATTCAGTCTGAGAGTTGATATTTGTATATGCCGAGCGGCATCTTAAACGTTTTATTTATGTTTATTCTGTAGTTTCTGGCTAGTTTTATTTTTTGTTTTCTTTTTCCGCAAATTGTTAGGCTTACCTAGTCGTAGCGACTAGGTGCCATCACGGCAGTTCACGGGAGGCGAACTTGGGTCGTGACACTTTCCGTAAACCACCTTGTAAGGAGAGGCTCCGATTAATGTTTTGTAAGTACTCCAGCATGCTCATAGTGATCATCAAGATTTGCAGCCCAATCTTTTCTACTTGCACTAACTGTTTTTACTAGAATCTGCTTTATCTCTCTATTTGACCCTCAACTTGACTATTAGTTTGAGGATTATAGGCGGTCACAACCTTGTGTTTGACCCTGTATTTCGCTAAAAGATTATCCAACATTTTATTACAGAAATGGGTGCCTCCATCACTTATTAACACTCTCGGGGTGACGAACATTGTAAAAATATGCTTTTTCGCAAAGTTCACCACAACCTTGGCATCATTGGTAGGAAGAGAAATTGCCTCCACCCACTTTAACACATAGTCAACCGCCACCAAAATGTACCTTTACCTATTGGAAGAGGGAAAACTGGCCCATGAAGTCAGTTCCCTTCATATAAAAAAATTCAACCTCACTAATACCATGCAATGGCATCTCATGCCTTTTTGTAATCGTTCCTATTCTTTGACACCTATCACACTTCTTTACGAACTTATGGGCATCCTTGAACAACCTAGGCCAATAGAAACTCGATTACAACACCTTTGCTGCTGTTTTGTCACCTACATGGTGACCACCATCGGTCGACGCATAATAGTCATGTGGAACATCATTTATCTCTGACTCGAGCATACATCTTCTGATCAACTGATCGGCATACGACTTGAATGGAAACGACTCATCCCACACATATGATCTCACATATGGCAAGAACTTCTTTTTATCATGAGGTTCAAGGTCAAGAGGCATTTTTTAAATTTCTAGATAATTCACATAATCTGCATACCAGGGCATCTCCCCACCAGTAACGTCCAACAATTGATCATCCGGAAAGGTTTCCTTGATGACATCTCACTCAGCCACATGATTCCGAGTTTCGAACTTGGACAAGTGATTGGCCACTTGATTCTCTGTTCCTTTGCGGTGTCAGATCTCCAAGTCAAATTCCTGCAAGAGTAAGACTCAACAGATTAGCCTCGGTTTAGCATTTTTTTCTTTTTAAACAAATGCCTGATGGCTGAATGATCTATGTAGAAAATGACTTAGGTGCCAACCAAGTAAGCCCAGAATTTATCGAATGCCGAAACAACAACAAGCAACTCTTTTTCCGTCATAGTATAATTTATTTGTGCAGGAGTTAGATTCTTGTCTGCATAGTAAATGGAGTGAAACACTTTGTTCCTCCTTTGGCCCAATACGGCTTAGTTGCACCATCGCTGGTGTCAGACATCAGCTCCAATGACTCATTCCAGTCTGGAGCCACTATAATTGGTGCACTTATTAAATTTTGTTTCAGCTCCTCGAATGCCTTCAGACAAGCATCATCAAACATAAACTACACATCCTTTTCTAACAACCTGCAAAATAGAAAGAAAGTTTTTGAAAAATTCTTAATGAATCAACGATAAAAACCTCCATGTCCTAGAAATCTTTGAAATCCCTTCACTGAAATTGGTGGTGGAAACTTTTCAATTACTTCCACCTTAGCTTTGTCGACTTCCAGTCCCTCTTTGGACACATTGTGACCCAATACTATGCCTTCGCGTACCATAAAATGATACTTTTTCCAATTTAGCACAAGATTAGTCTCCTAATACCTAGTAAGAAATTTAGCAATATTGGTTAAGCATTCATCAAAAGAGGGACCAAACATAGAAAAATCATCCATAATGACCTCCACAAACCGTTCCACCATATCGGTGAAGATAGCCATCATACACCTTTGAAAAGTCGTAGGTTTATTACAAAACTTGAATTTCATCATCTTAAATGCATAAGTGCCATAAGTGTTACACCCCATATCTTTTATACGTGAAAATGCGCCATAAATAAATAAATTGATGAAAGCTCAGAAATGATGTGTTACATCTCGCATTTTTGTACGTTAAAGTTTCGTCGTAAGGTAATCAATGTAAGCTTGAGAATGAAATTATTTTGGGATTATAAGTATTATGCTATTTTAGACAAGGGATAAGTAAATTTGTGAAGGTGAGAGGGTAAGCAAATCGAAGAAAAAAAATGAGTTTCATCAAAGTTTGGCATTTTGGGATAAAATACAGCTTGAGCTAAAATATCTGGTATATATGAACTACTACTATACAAGGTACCACATGGCCATGATAGTAAGGTGTATAAGGTATGTTGAAAGTGAGTAGTATTTTAAGTAATTTGAGATAATTCTTAAGTATGTGGGGAATTGGTTAATTACTGGATTAGTGGGGGATTAATAAACTAATTAAGCAAAGGGGTGCATTATTTTGGATAAACTTCATAAATTTAACCCCCCCCCCAACGTGGCAGCCCAATAAGACCTTGATAAGGAGTCTTTAACGCATTAGGCTGAGACAAGGCCTCGTTGTCCTGTTCTCTGAATGTGAGAGCATCCTCTGGTATGTAACTCCGAGTTTGCCTTTCCCTGGTAATGGATATTTTTGTCCATTTGAAAACGGGTTGCTGTGGGGCGTCGACCCCTCCAATGATCATGTGGATGACGTGTTGTGGTTCTTCTGGTTCATTTTTTCTATTCTCCTCTCTTTCCCTAAATTGGTTTTTAGCTCGGTCACTGAGGAATTCTTGAAGGTGCCCCTCACTGATCGGTCATGATACCTCTTCTCGAAGCTACCTGCAGTCCTCGGTGCTATGACCATGAGTGCCGTGATACTGACACTCCAAGTTAGGGTTCCTCTGTGAAGGGTCTGATAGTACGAGTTTATGCCACCTGACATCTTTGATTTTCCCTATTGCCGATACGATGCCCAAGACATCGACGTTGAAGTTGTACTCAGATAACTGGGGTGCCTCTTCCAGCCCAGTGTGCCTATCGAACCCGACTTTACTCATGAGTCCCCAGGAATTTTGACCTCGTTCTTCCCTTCGATCTCCTTGAGGCATGTTATGCCTTGGCGTGTTTCTTTGATCTTCTATATATGACTGGTATCTTTCTTTGTTTGATCATGGCTCCCTTTCTGTAAACCTTTGCTCCTTTGTACAGAGCCTACTGGGATATACTAAGACCGATGGGGCTCCTAGTTGGTCGTTTTCGACCCTGATCTTTGATTGGTACTTGTTGTGCACATCCGCTCAGGTCACGACAGGATATTCGATCAAATTTTGTTTTAACTGCCTTGAAGCTACCGAGCTTCGTTTATTCAATCCTTGAGTGAAGGCTTGTACTGCCCAGTCATTGAGACTGGTGGTAATTCCATTCGCTCCATCTGAAAATGAGATATGAATTCCCTTAGCATCTCGTTCCCTCTCTATTTGATTTTGAAGACATCGGACTTCCTGGTGGCGACCTTGATGGCACTAGCATGTGCCCTCATAAAAGAATCCGTTAACATGGCAAATGAGTCTATTTAATTAGGGGACAGGTTATGATACCACATCATAGCACCTTTCGACAGTGTTTCTCCAAATTTATTCAACAGGACAGACTCTAACTCGTCATCCTTTAAGTCATTTCCTTTTACAGCACAAGTATAAGCGGTGATGTCCTCATTGGGGCCTGTGGTCCCCTTATACTTCAGGACATCGGGCATTCTGAATTTCTTCGGGATGGGCTTCGGAGTTGCACTTGATTGGAATGGCCTCTGCACGAACTTCTTTGAATCCACTCCCTTCAGAATCAGGGGGTGCCCTAGGAATCTGATCGACCCTTGAGTTATAGGTCTCCACTCTTTTATCGTTATCTTCGATCTTCTTTTCTCCTCATTTGATTCTTTTGGTGAGGTCCTCGAGCATCTTCATAATAGCGGGGTCTATTGCTGACCTGTTGTTTCTTAATCTCTCTGGCGTCTGCTCACCTCGAGGAGCCGTTTCCGGTACTATGGTACTTGGTGTTTTTTGGTGACTTTGTAGATGAGATATAACCACTTATTGTGCTTGCAATATTTCAAAAATGTTATGGCCCGCAATATTATGTCGATGTTACGTTCGACAATATTATATTACGACAATGTTATGCTCTGCAGTAATATATTACGATTGATGTTGTGTCCTGCAGTATTAAGTTACGACAGTATTGTACCCATCAGTATTACATTACAGTGATGTTACGCTTCGCAGTAATAAGTTACGACGATGTTGCACCCTGCAGTAATATACGTTGAATTTGTCGTAAGGTAATTGACATCAGTCCAAGGAAAAGATTATTTGGGGATTATAAGGATTATACTATTTCACAAGTGATTAGTAAATTCATAAAGGTGAAAGAGGGAACAGGTTTAGGAAAAAGAATTTTGTCAAAGTTTGGTATTTTGGGATAAAATACGGCCCGAGCTAAAATACCCGGTATCTATGGACTAGTGCCATACAAAGTAATACATAGCCATGATAGTAAGGTGTATAAGGTATGTGGAAAGTGAGTACTATTTTAAGTAATTTGGGATAATTTTTAATTACGTGAGTAATTGATTAATTATTGAATAATGGGATATTACCTAGTTAATTAATAATTAATGGATAATAAATTAATATCTTTGGATAATGACTAGGACATTAACGTGGCAGCATACCCTTAAAGGAAAGGGTGACTCTTAATTGTTTCCATTCCTTTTCCTTTCCTAGCATATATTCAGTGTGGGGGTATGCAATAAAATGGACATCATATAGCTAGTTGGATCCAGGTGGTAGTGCAAATAAAGTATATGAAATCCAATTTGAAGAAGACAAGAAGCTTCTCTTCTTTGGAGTGGAATAAGGAATGAGGCGTTAAATGTTCAGTCATAATCATGGCTTCTTCTTTGGTGATGTTAATTTCACTTTTTGTTACCTTGTATATGTGTTTTATGACATATCTCCTCATGAACCATTAGTTTAACTATGCAATTTGGTATTTGGAAGGCATTTTTCTAGTAATAACCAGGTAAAACAATTAATTAGGGGTGGGGAAGGTTGTTTATCATCATGAAGTATCGGGAGAATTTGCAATGAGAGTTGAGAATCAATTGGTTAAGATTCATGGAGAACATGACTGAGGATGAATTGTCAGCTCGTGAGGTGACAATAAGTTGGCTGTTGTATTTTTCCCTACTTCGATCCGCCGTTATGCATTGTCGCAATAAACGGTGTTAGAGGAATTGTTAAAAGAATCGGTTCAGGTATGTTAAGGCTATCCCTTCTTTCTTTTGGCATGATCCATACAATACGAACGGAATGTGCAAATGCACAAATTCCATGAATGACTCTATTCATAGAAGTAATAGAGATATCTGTGTTCTTGAATTTCCGTGTGTTATAATGTCTTATCTTCTGTTCATGGGTCTCAGCAAAATATGAAAGTTGAAAAGAGTTTACTTTATGATATTACTCAGAGGCAAAATGGTCTTATGACATGCCGAATGATTTTATTGACGTACTTTTTATGCACTTCATTCATGTGCACTGACCCATGACTAGATGGCGTTATATATGCATATATATGTAAATATATGTATATGGGATATGGGAAAAGGTTACGGCGTTATATACGCATCACTACCTGATCAGCTGGTATATGATGATGATGTTTCCCACAGTGGCTGAAATATGATTCAAACGACGTTATATACGTATATATATGTATGTACTCAAACGGCGTTATATACGCGTATATATGTAAATATATGTATATGGGATATGGGAAAGGTTATGGCGTTATATATGCACCACCACCTGTTCAGCTGGTATACGATGATGATTTTGCCCACAGTGGCCGGTATGATATAATGGAATGCCCTTAGAGGCTGATGATGTTATGAAACATGTACCTATGCATGACATGACATTCATACGCGCAAGCATGACGCTAAAAGTAATTTATGATCTACAAAGTTATTCATACTTACAGTTGAGTCATGTACTCTATATGTCTTCTATGTCTCTTATGTATTTATTTATGTGCCTTACATACTCGGTACATTATTCATACTGACGTCCCTTTTGCCTGGGGACGCTGCGTTTCATGCCCGCAGGTCCCGATAGACAGGTCGAGAGCCCTCTAAGTAGGCTATCAGCTCAGCGGAAGATGTTGGTGTGCTCCATTTGCTTCGGTGTTGCTCATTTGGTTAGTATGATTTAGACGTGTATTGTTTGGTATGGCGGGACTCTGTCCCGACATTTATGTATTCTTAGAGGCTTGTAGACATATGTCTTGTACGTGAAAGATTGTATGGCTTTGTCGGCCTATATTTTGAGTTTATAAATGATTATGTTGGCCTATTAAGCCCGTATGTCACGTGTATATGATGATGTAATAAGAAAGATACGTTACATTCGTACTCGGTTGAGTAAGGTACCGGGTGACCATCGCGGCCCATCGGTTTGGGTGGGACAAAAAATAACTTGAAGACTAACGTCTCTTTTCTCACCATGCACACTTCCGTCAGTAGGAGAGCTTATGTCGACATGCACAACGTTCCACGAGCTCACGTCGATGGGGATTTGTGCTACTGCTTTCCCTGGCTTTTGCGGTAGTACACCGACATCTGCTGGTGCTACCCCCGGCTTTTGCGATGGTAAACCGATGTCTGCACCGTTTTCTCCCTGAAGCCCAATACCGTTGTTTTCACATGCATTTGCTGGGTTAGATATTTTTAACCTGAAATCAGAGATTCTTGGACAAGAAAAAGTGTGAAGAATAACTTGTGTTATCAGAAAACTAGCACCAAAACAATCTCTATTATTCTTAGCCCCACGATGGGCGCCAAACTATTTACCTTGAGAATGGTAACTACAATTATATTTGATTTTGTGGTTCTAAAAATAAGTGATTTATATAATACTAGTTGTTAGGTAGTAGATGCTAAGTGTAAGTAAAGAAAATAAAAAATGCAAACCAATAGTGTCACAAGGTTGGGCCTCGAGGTCTAGATGAGGCTAATAGCGATGAACAATTGATGAAGAATTAATAATAATGAGGGCCTCAAGGACGGCCTTTTGTGGTTAATAATGAGCAATAAATGAACAATGAATGAATAGGTGATGAATGTGAAGAATAATTACATTAGCAAAGAGCAGAGAATGTTGTATTGTAATCAATGTGAGTGTATTCAATGATTGCCTGAGAGACTTTACAAGATGATAAGGGTACCCTTTATATAGGAGGGGTGGATACCAACACAGTACATGGCTAATAAATGACGAAGAAATGCTACTAATATAGCTTTATAACAGCTCAGTACGGATTTGTACTATTCTTGCAGACTCTGTCAATCCTCATCGTATGCCCTCGGGGGTTTCCTGTCTTTCCATAATGGATATTGACTTTATACTACCTCGAGGTACATCATGGTGAATCTCGAACGTACTCTGCCGAGGCGAGTGCTTCAAGGACGGGCCTTGGACCGTGCTTTGATTCCAGCGAGGTCCGGCTTGAGTTGCCACGGAAGCCTTTAATCGGTCTTCCCTGATTTTGACCGTATATAGTATTTTTGCAAAAGAGAATCGGTTTAGGTATATTAAGGCTATCCCTTCTTTCTTTTTGGCATGATCAATAAGACACGAACGAAATGATTAAATGCGCAACTTCCATAAATGACTCTATTCTTAGAAATACTAGAGATGCTTATGTTCTTGTTTCTCCAAGCGTCATATTTTTCTATCATCTGTTCATGGGTCTCAAAAATATGTAAGTGGGTAATGTTTATTTCATGATATTAATCAGAGACATAATGGTCTTATGACGTACCGAGCGATTTTATTAACGTATTTCATATGCATTTCATTCACTTATACATGCACATTGACCCATGACTAAATGACATTATATACGCGTGTATATATATGTATAAATACATGTATATGGGATATGGGAAAGGTTATGGTGTTATATACGCACCACCACCTGATCAGCTGGTATACATTGTTGATTTTGCCCACAGTGGCCGAGATGATATGATGGGATGCCCTCAGAGGCCTCATGATGTTATGAAACATATACCTATGCACGAGATGACATTCATGTGCATATGCATGACACTATAATTATTTCATGATTTACAGAGTTATCCAAACTTATAGGTTGAGTCATTTACTCTATATTTCTTTCATGTTTGTTATGTACTTATTTATGTGCCTTACTGTCACGACCCAAAACTCCCCCCGAAAGAGTCGTGATGGCACCTAGTCTCTAAACTAGGTAAGCCTAACATTTACTGAAATAACATTGATATTTGTCAACTTCAAATGAATTTCTCTAAACAATTTACAATTCCCAAAACCGGTAGTACAAGTCAAAAGTTTTCTAAGAGTAGTTATACAAAATAAATACATCACTGTTCCGAATAAAAGGAACATATGGAAATAAGTACAATTGAAGGTGACTCTGAGGACCGCGAACGCTGCAACAGGTTTACCTTGAGTCTCCACCGCAACGAATAGCTACTATCGATCAAATACTTGGATCTATATACAAAATGTACAGAAGTGTAGTATCAGCACAACTGACCTCATGTGCTGGTAAGTGCCTAGCCTAACCTCGGCGAAGTAGTGACGAGGCTAGGACCAGACTACCAAATAAACCTGTACAATATAGCGTACAAAATAATAGGAAGCAGATAACAATGATGGCAACAATGATCAACCAGATATAAATAGCAGGAAACAAGAACACCATATATGTTTCTCAACAAATAATAAATACAAGTGCAATCAATTAATCGAGTCGTTCAAATATAAATCTTTCGCCTATAAATCCTTAAAGTAATAATCTCTAAGATAATATGCTTTTCAAAATTTAAATTTCGAATATATTTCCTTTAAATAAGTATCTTCCAAGTAAGCATCCTTCAAATATAATTCTTTCGAGTAAAGGTCACCTTGGGACGCCTCATTTAATAATCATAAATAATATAGGTCTCCGCCCACTTTCATATTTTTACGACACCTCGTGCCCACATATTTATGTCTCATATTGCACAACAATATCCTCATATTACTCAGTTCATCGGTTCCATAACCCAATATAATTAAGAATATTCAAGGAGCCTCATTCACTTAACATAAAGTTGAGTACAGCTTCCAACCCAAATAGGAAATCAACTAGAAAAGATGAAGTTATTTTTAGAAATCATTTGATAAAGAAAATACCCTTTTCAATTAAAGTACAATATCGAATGAATTATTACCTTTAATACGAGAAATCATTAAATCAAAACATAGAAGAAATTCCTTTTAAGTAAAGTACAACCTCAAACGGTTTAAGGAAAATTTAGTTGAGAAATCAATTGAGTTAAAAATGTAAAAATTGTTGAAATTTGAAGTATTGAATATATATAAAACAAATAGGACAAGGTATTGTCACCACTATGGATTCCCACACAAAGGATCACAACCGTAAAGGAATCTAAACCATTAACACACTTGAATTGATAACAACAATTACAATGGAGACAAAATAATCGCGGAAGGAGTGCAGCTCAGCATAGAGATAACAATCGAGGATCTCCCAGGATACCGTCTTGTAGTCCCCAAATATAAATCTCCAGTGGATCTCCCGAGTGCAGTCCCATAGTACAACTCATAATGCGCGGGGATGTACCGGAAATTCCGATCCGTAGTCCCAAATGTAAATACCCAGTACTGGGGGAATATACCGGTTGCATTCCCGTAGTTCCATATAACTGTGCAGGGGTATCTCCCGGGAATCTTACCTGTAGTCCCAAAGTAAATGTGCTGGGGGATCTTCCGGGAATCTAACCTAGGAATCTAACCCGTAGTCCCAAAGTAAATGTGCAGGGGGATCTCCCAGGAATCTAACCCGTAGTCCCAAAGTAAACAAACAAGGGAGAGCTACCGGAATCCCACATCCATAGTCCCAAAATAAATACACAACGCAACCAATAAAATCAACTGTTACTTCACAACCGAAGGATCGAATATCACCGCAATGCATATAACAACAACAAATGGCAATAATACAATGTAAGACAAGTAAATCAACTCAGGGGCTGTAAATCACGAGAAAATGGTAGAACCAGCTCAAAGGAATAACCACAGAAAAGAATACTGGCATAAAGGAAACAGTTCAATAACGGGAAAACTAACACGTAGCAACGATCCCACAATATACAAGTCAATAATAAGGAAATCAACACGAATCAAGCAGTTATGAAAATATAACACATCAATAGGAGAGGCAAAACTCTTCAGTTAAGTCAATATGAGTCACATTAATCAAAGTATGCTTGACACCAACGTATAGATACTCGTCATCATGCCTATACGTCGTACTCGACAAATAACACATAACAATTATGACATAACTCTTAATCCCTCAAGCTAAGGTTAGACCAAACACTTACCTCGATTCGGCTCAATAATTAATCAGAAACCACGTTCTTGCCACGTATATCCGACTCCAAATGGCCCAAATCTATCCAATTAAATTGTATAACGTAAATAACACTTCAAGTAACTCATTGTACAATTAAATTCTAAGCTAATACGCGAAATTAGTTAAAATGACCAAAATGCCCCTCGGTCCCACATCTCGGAATCAGATAAAAATTTACAAAACCGAATACTCATTCCCATACGAGTTCACCCATACAAAAATTAACCAATTCCAATACCATTTGGTCCTTCAAATCATCATTTTACATTTTTGAAAGATTTCACAATTTTCTCCCCAAATTCCATCCGAAATCACGAATTAAATGATGGATTCAATGATAGATTCATGTACTCTAGCCAAATCTGAGTTAGAATCACTTACTCCAAAGAATTTCTTGAAAAACCTTCGAAAAATCACCAAAATACGAGCTTCCCATGTCAAAATGTTAAATAAAACCCAAAACCCTGTATTTATAGAGTACCCCACTGATTTCCACCTCTGTGGACCGCACAAAAATGACCGCGATCTGCACAAAACTAGTACGGTCCGCACAAAAACGACTGCGGCCGCACAGGTTTTTCCTCTACAGTGACAAGCTTTAGTATTTTGGCCATAACTTTCGCTTCAGATGTCCAAATGCCTAATATAATATTTTTATGAAAATTATATTCAAAGATATACAACTTTTGTTTTTGAATCATCTCAAAATTCCTTGTAGATCAAAAGATATGAGCTTCCGAAGTTGGACCAACAACCTGCAGATTCTTCATGACCGCGGACCGCGGACCATTTTCCGCGGCCGCACTAAAACCACCGCGCCCAGCACTAAATCCACCACGCCCAGCGCTAAACCTTCTACCCCCATCCGTTTTCTAAGCTCCAGTATGTCCGGACTCGCTCAAAACTCACTCGAAACACACACGAGGCCACCAGGACCTCAACCAAATGTACCAACACATCCCATAACATCATCAAAATTTAGTCGAGCCTTCGAATTACTCCAAACAAAATAAAAACACTAAATCCAACTCAGATTCAAGCCTAAGGACTAAGGAACTTTCAAATTCCACAAACAACGCTGAAATCTATCAAATCAAGTTCGATTGACCCGCAAATATTGCACACAAGTCATAAATGACATAATGGAGCTATTCCAACTTCTTGAGTTGGATTTTGATCTCGATATCAAAAAGTCAACCCCTCGGTCAAACTTCCAAATTGCGACTTCCCGTCTTCGCCATTTCAAGCCTAATTAAACTACAACTTCGAAATAATTTTTCCAGGCACGCTCGTAAATCCAAAATCACCGTACGGAGCTATTGGAATCATCAAAAATCTATTCCGGATTCGTTTACTCATATTTCACCTTTCGGTCAATTTAATTCAACTTAAGCTCTCTTCTTAGAGACTAAGTATCTCAATTCCTTTCAAAAACCTTTTCGAACCCGAACCAATTTTCCCCGACAAGTTACATAAGAACCGTGAAGCATGAATTTAGCAGTATATGGGGAAACGAGGTTGTACTTATTCAAAATGACCGGTTGGCTCGTTACACTTACATACTCGGTACATTATTTGTACTAACGTTCCTTTTGCCTGGGCTTCATTTCATGCTCGCAGGTCCCGATAGATAGGTCGAGAGACCTCCAAGTAGGCTACCAGCTCAGCGGAAGATGTTGGTGCGGTTCATTTACTTTGGAGTTGCTTGTTTGGGTAGTATAATTTAGACATGTATTGTTTGGTATGGCAGGACCCTATCCCGACCTTTATGAAAATTATGTATTCTTAGAGGCTTGTAGACAGATATCATGTACGTAAATTAATGTATGGCCTTGTCGGCCTATGTTTAGTGTACAAGTGGTTATTTGGTCTTATTGGCCCGTATGCCTTATGTATATGTTAGTATCACATGTTGTATTCCACTTATCTCACGGTAGCCTTCTGGCTCAGTTATCTATTATAGTATTACATGAAAAGATATGTTATGTTAGTACTCTGTTGAGTATGGTACCGGGTGCCCGTCGCGGCACATCGATTTGGGTCGTGATAAAAGTGGTATCAGAGCAGTTCTATCATAGGGAGTCTACAAGTTGTGTCTAGTAGTGTCTTGTTTACGGGTGTGTCATGCACCACACTTATAACCACGAGGCTACAAGGCATTTAGGAGTGTCACTCTTTATTCTTACTCTAGATCGTGTCATAGAGCTCAATTGTAAGAACTCAATTTCCTAATTCTATCTTATTCATAATACGGCGATGCTTACATCCAAAAAGACGGTTGGTAAGAGATACAGTTGTGGAAGAGTTGAGTCAGAGGAACTCAATTTTTTTGCATCATGCTTATGATGGATAAATATGAGATATTCAGCAGATCATGTGTATACTAAGACGTGTAAGCCTATTGATAAGGAACCTTAAGCAATAAGAAAGACAATGAGAGACTCAGAAGATAAATACAAGTTTCAAGAAGTAAAAGAAGCAAGATGAAGAAGGGTACGAGGTACATAGTTAATAAAGATTATCATTATTTACCATTGAGGAAGGGAGATATAAGCATTTTGAGTTACCTTCATCAATAACAAAGGTATATGCAATTGGCCACATCCATCTCAGTTATACCTTATGGGGGCTAACAAGTGTAGTTTAAGAAGAGGATGGAGCATCCGGAACCCGCTGGGGTTGTAGTAACCCAAGATGGTAAATGGATTAGTTGTGTTAGTTGACATTTTCGAAGGATATTATAAAAGTGTTAATAGATCTTCTTGTGAGATACCCCAGATGGTGCACTCTAGAATATTACAATTAGATGTGAATACTAGCATGATCAAAAATTTAGAAGGTAGGCACTAAAAGCATGGAAGGGATAAATATTACCTTAGTATGACTCTCGTCCCTAGTAGAGCGAGGACGTTGAGAAACTTGAAGGGCCGATGAATGAAGCAAGGGGAGCTAAAAGCAAAAGAATGTCTTATTGAAGTTTTCACCAGAAAGGGATAGGTAGAAATATTAGCAGATTAATGAGAAGAGAGATATTATGAGTAAGATGTGATACATGGATGACAACGGTGGAAAAATAAAATGAAATGACCTTATTACGTAGTCAATAATCGAGGGAAGGAAAAAAGAGAGGTGTGAGGCATGGAGACAACAAAAGAGTATAGGCTATACAGTTGTAACCTCATTTCGAGAAATAAGTTCGTCACTCCAATGCGACTGTCAGAAGGAAAAGTTAGACCCTAAAGTAATAAAAATCAGTATGGGCTGGTGAACAAGGTAAGTTAAACATTAATTGGGAACTGAGTAATTTGATAATGGTCGACATCATGGGAATTTCAGAGATTGCGTACCGGCAATAATAGAATGGACAACAGAATAAGATTCATGAGAAATTCAGAGAATAGTTGTTCAGGAAGACGCTTCCCTAAAGCCAGCAATATGATCAAAGTTATGCTCAAGGGACTATAAGGATTACCGTATAGAAGGATTACCGCAAGGCGAGTAAGGGTCATCGATGATGTGAAAGGATTGCAAAGATAAAGAGGTAAGACATCTGTAGGCAGGTCATCGTAGCTCTAACTCTTAGTACTCCCCTAAAGGGGGAATATGGAATGATGTGGAATTAAGCCAGAATTAAGTGGTTCTAGTAATTATGGAATGGTAAAGGAAGAATGCGATAAAAAAATAAAAAAGGGACGAGACTGCACTTATTCAAAGCCTACAAAATATGCTACGATTCCAGAACATTATGCAAACACGACGTCAAAGAGAGGATGTGAGGGTTCTTGCCCGAAATGTTAATGATAGATAATGAGTCAATGCGAGAGGTAAGTTAAGACTAAGGAAATAACCCAAGAAAGATTACGTGGAATATTGATATGAGAATGGGCAAACGACTAGTTAGCAATTGATTCAGGAAGAACCTAGTTCTGGCTAGATAGGAGGTTATAGATAAAACAGTGGATCGTGCACGATAAGCATAGTAGAACCCAATATAGTGAATTCAGCCTCGCAGTACTGTCATTGTAATACTTGATAAATATTTAGATAGGAGGTGGGGTAGTTAAAGGTATCATATGAGTATTATGGGAATAAAAGAAAGGGCCACTGGGAAGACAGTTAAAATATCAGTTCGGAAGCAACCCTATAAGCACAAGGGCATGGATTTAAGTAAGTACGAATAATTACAGGCAAGGGAGGTCATCAAAAGGTCCGTTGAATATAAAATGTAATAAGCTCACACCTTTACAAGAGTTAGAGGATCCTCCCTAAATACTACAATGAAAGACTAGCTGAGAAAGTAAGGAAGAAGGCTTCAATCTAAGCTCAGTGACCTAAGAAGGGAATGGTCTTATAACAACAGTCTCACAAGAACATTGTATGCACTCCATAAGAAAATGGAACCTACCGTGGTTAATGAACGGGAAGTAAAATCAGAAGTGATATCCAAGATCATATGAGCTTTATGGAATTCCAATATGCGTGGGCACTAAGATAAGCTAAGTATGCGCATGAAAGGGGGAAGAAAGACCAGGAAAAGTAAAAGCCTACATTTAAAGAAAGTTGAGAAGGAACAAAAGGAATTATTCGATCAATGATCCGGAGTTATCTACGTTATGGAAGCACTTAAGAGTTTGGAGTTTAATACATGCATCCTATACAGTCGTGGAAGATTCTGGTATAAGTTAAAAGAAATAATTGAGCCCAGGTCATAGATCAAATTGTTAAAGGATTATATCATGGATATTCCACAGCGCGTATGAGAGGCTAAACATAATAACTAATACCATGAACCACATATCAGGGGATAGCTTAAGCCTACATAAAGGTTAATCAAAAGAAGGAGGAAACTAAAGAGTTACATCAACGAAATAAATGAAGAATCTGATTATTGAACACGAAAAATTATAGAAATTGTGATTGAGCACATTACAGGGTCACTCTTAATGTCAGAGGTACAAGAGGGATAGTGCAACAACCATATTCTATAACGGCCTTACAATAAAGCCGGTTAGAAAAGTACCGGCCTCATAAGAAGTAAGTACAAAGCTCCAGCGGATTGTTTATGCACCAGAGGTACAAGTATTATAATAGAGCTTCAAGTTATGGATGTGAATTACACCTAGATAGAAGGGAGGTCATGAAAGAGATAGAAGATACGATGCGATATTTTAAGGTGAGTAAGGTAAAAGTGAACAACGTACGAGATACTCAAAGCCAAAAGATTGTAAATAGTCCATACGTCGGATAAAGGCTAGAAGCATGGGGATTCGATATGTAGGAATAATAGCGACATCGTCAGTAGCATATCTTTCAGTCGATGGTCTAGGTATTGAAAAGCCCGACTATGAGAGTAAAGAAGAGTTAGAGACGATGTGATGTCTCGCTTGATGTTCCAAAATAAAACAAGAAAGTCTATGATGCAAGCAAGTTGAAAGGTTGCAAGTAATATAAATATATACGTGTACGTTGCAAACTATTGGATGGTGAAGCAACAAGGTTCTAGAAGACAGGAATAAGGATAAGAATGGGCGAGTTGTAAGGTAACAAAAATGAATTAGTTCTCAGGATTAAGCCCATGAAAACAAGAAGAACAGATGGTTTCTCTAAGTTATGCAAATCTCACTATAGCCTGAATGAACTCAAAGGAGTCTAGGACTAATAACATATACAAGAGATGGAATGTTGCCTTGGTAAGGGAATGAGGGTGTAATCATGATAGATAAAGAATGACATTTGGGCCTTCGATTGAGTAATGATCCGGCGAAGAAAAGAAAGGGGTCTCATGAATTGGATAGGATTAAAATACCCACGTAAGGTGAATAACATTGGGATGCTATGAGATACGCTTATGAAAGCATGGTATCGCCCCAGGTGGATCCGTTTAATCATTTCAGATGTTCTCTGATGAAACATGGACCCTAGCGGCAGTGTTACATAAAAAGGTTAAGTTATCAAGGGTAGATTATAGATCAATATTGAGGTGAATCAACAATGGATGGATAAAAGTTATAAAGTATGAGACACGATTAGGCCATCATTCTTAAGATAAATGGTAATGTGGAAGCATTAAAGGACATAGATTTATACATATTTGATAAGCAATGAAAGTAACATGGTAGCAGACCTCAGTAACGAGAAATCGAGGTAAGAGTTATGGTATAGTATGACCTACTTAGATGCAGTAAAGTCATACGGATGGATAACCGAGTCTATGAAATAAGATATAGCAATATCCGTAAGTTCGACAAAATATCGGACGAAGAACTTCTGTAATAAGCGCACTTATAAGGTCAGAATCGTACAGGCTGCATGATAGAAGGTAGCAATAGTTACGAGACTGGAAGGATTCCGACCATAAGTTGTGGTTTGAGAAAGAGGCCTAAAGGGGGGAATACCCTGGACTTTGGAACAGAACAATGCCTAGATGGAAAGGAGATTAATAAAGTATTCGGGAGACATAGGCTATGAAAATGATAAGTGTACCAGTCAACATTCAAGGACGAGTGTTCTAAAGGAGGGAATGATGTTACACCACATATTCTTTTATATGTGAAAATGCGCCATAAATAATAAATTGATGAAAGCTCAGAAATCAGGTTTTACATCCCACATTTTTGTACGTTAAAGTTTCGTGGTAAGTTAATCTATGTAAGCTCGAGAATGAGATTATTTTGGTATTGAAAGTATTATGTTATTTTAGACAAGGGATAAGTAAATACGTGAAGGCGAGAGGGTAAGCAAATCGAGAAAAAAAATGAGTTTCATCGAAGTTTGGCATTTTGAGATAAAATACGGCCCGAGCTAAAATACTCAGTATTTATGGACTAGTACCATACAAGGTACCACATAGCCAGGATAGTAAGGTGTATAAGGTATGTTAAAAGTGAGTAGTGTTTTAAGTAATTTGAGATACTTTTTAATTATATGTGGAATTGGTTAACTATTGGATTAGTGGGGGATTAATAAACTAATTAACCAAAGGGGTGAATTATTTTGGATAAACTTCATAAATTTACCCCCCCCCCCTCAATGTGGCAGCCCAATAAGACCTTGATAATGAGTCTTTAACTCACAAGATAATGTGGTACATTATTGAGGAGCTCTTGGCTTAGTCACCTTATCAATGTGGACCCCACACCTAAGGATTTAAGACATATCTAATTCACTTTGTCTACGAGGTAATAGTGGAAAGCTATAGCCAATTCATTTATATGATATCAACGTGAAAATTTCTCTGAAACTTTACAAGATCAACGTGAAATTTTAGAGAGAAATGCTACAATATCCAACGTGTTATACTAATTCAGAAAAAACGCTAGGCACAATATTTCTCAAGAATATCATACGGATTATTTCCTACTTCAATCCGCCGTTACATGTTTCCGCAAAACAGAATCGATTCAAGTATGTTAAGGCTATCCCTTCTTTCTTTTTGGCATGATCTATAAGACACGAACGAAACGATCAAATGCACAACTTTCTTAAATGACTCTATTAATAGAAATACTAGATATGCTTATGTTCTTGATTCCCCATATGCCATATTTTTCTATCATCTGTTCATGGGTCTCAAAAATACGTAAGTTGGTAAAGTTTATTTCATGATATTAATCAGAGACATAATGGTCTTATGACATATCGAGAGATTTTATTAATGTATTTTATATGCATTTCATGTATTTATACATGCACATTGACCCATGACCAGATGGCGTTATATACACGTATATATATGTATATGGATATGGGAAAGGTTATGGCGTTATATACGCACCACCACCTGATCAGCTGGTATACGTTGATGATTTTGCCCATAGTGGCTGAGATGATATGAGGGGATGCCCTTAGAGGCCTGATGATGTTATGATACATGTACCTATGCATGACATGACATCCATATGCATGACACTATAATTATTTCATGATTTACTGAGTTATCCAGACTTACAGGTTGAGTCATTTACTCTATATTTCTTCTATGTTTGTTATGTACTTATTTATGTGCCTTACATACTCGGTACATTATTCGTACTGACATCTTCTTTGCCTGAGTACGTTGCGTTTTATGCCCGCAGGTCCCAATAGACAGGTCGAGAGCTCTCCAAGTAGGCTACCAGCTTAGCGGGAGATGTTGGTACACTCCATTTGTTTTAGAGTTGTTTGTTTGGTTAGTATGATTTAGACGTGTATTGTTTGGTGTGGCGTGACCCTATCCCGACCTTTATGAAAATTATGTATTCTTAGAGGCTTGTAGATAGATGTCATGTACGTAAAATATTGTACGGCCTTGTCGGGCTATGTTCAGTGTACAAGTGGTTATTTGGTTTTATAGGTCCGTATATCTTATGTATAAGTTGGTATCACATGTTGTATTCTACTTATCTCACAGCAGCCTTCCGACTTAATTATTGATGATAATATGACATGAAAAGATACGTTATGTTGGTACTCGATTGAGTAAGGAAACGGGTGCCCGTCGTGGCCCATCGTTTTGGATCGTGACAATAAGAGCATGTAAAATGGTCTTTTCTTGATCTTCTAAGGAAATAGCAATTGGATTATACCTCGAATAGTCATCGAGAAAACAATAGTATTCTTGTCCGGCTAACTTGTCAAGCATTGATTGATGAAGGGACGGGGAAGTGATCTTTCCGTGTAGCATTATTCTACTTCCTGTAGTATATACATATTCTCCAACCAGTCACAGTCCTAGTTGAAATTAATATATTTTGTTCATTCATTTCAATAGTCATACCTCTTTTAGGTACACATTGGACAGGTGTTGGCCCAAGAACAGGTGAAGTTTTGAAGAATAACAAAAAGAAATCAGTCATGGACCAGGTTCATCTTGTGAAGCACAGTCATGATCAACCTATACATGTGAGATGCACGTGAATGAGATAAGTCCTACTGATCAAGCAGCAATATCTCTTGATCTGATCGAAAATGTTGCATATTGGATAAGGGGAGAAAGTCTCCTTATATGAAGAGAACACAATCTAGGATGAAGATAATGTTAGAGTTTGAGATCATCATGAACTCTTCTATGATAGGAGAGCAGCAATTGAGTTCCAATCAAACTCTGATTACTAACCTATTAAATGTCAGTGTTGTTCTCTTTTACAGGTAATGCACATACACAGAAGTTAACTAAATTGAGTGCAAAAGAGCAAGGCGATTTTGCAAGCAATTTATGTGTGATTTGAGTGTGCACTCCTGAAGCTACTTGAACAAGATAGAATAACTAGTTCCATTATGTATATCTTTTATTCTAGTTCAATTGTAGTAGGTGATTTGAAGTTGTACCTTTCAGCTTTCATAGAAGCAATTGTATTAGGTTCCTAGAGTGTTCAAGTTATAGCTAACTTGAAGTTGTTGCAACAGTTGAGACTGTGTGTCACAACGGGATTAGAGTTAATCCTTAGGTTTACAAAGAGTTTTTGTAAATGTTGTTTTGGCTTAGTGATTTTAGTGGAAGTTTGGGAAAATCGTACTGAGTAGTAGGTCGGGTTTTTTCACTGTTTGAGCCAGGTGTTTTCCACATAAAAATCTTTGTGTTCTTTATTTTCTGTAATTTTATTCCGCAAACAATAGTAGTTGGAACACCTAGAAGAACTAGGTTCTTCTATAGTTCAGTTAAGCGAAAATTGGGTACTACACAAATCACCCCCTCCTCTTGTGTAGTATTGACACTTAAAACATCAATTGGTATCAGAGCGGGTTATCCTTGAAGAGGCTAACACCTTAGGAAAAGATCAAAATGACTGCACCACCTGGGAACTGGGAAGGGCAATCCACTGCTAGGCCTCCACTCTTTAATGGTCAGTACTATTCTTGGTGAAAGAACAGGATGAGAGATCACATCATAGGAGAAGACTATGAGCTCTGGGACATAGTCATAGATGGTCCTCTGGCAACTACAAAGAAGAATGCTGAAGGAGTGGATGTGCCAAAGACAAGAGCTGACTACACTGCTTAAGATTTGAAGAAATGGGAGAAGAATGCTAGGGCCAAGAAATGGCTTGTGCGTGGACTGGGTCCAGACGAGTACATCAGGATTCAAAGCTATACTACTGTAAAGGAAATATAGGACACTTTACAAGTGGCTTATGAAGGAGCTCTTCAAGTAAAGAGATCAAGAGGAACACTGCTATATTCTCAATGTGAGAATTTCAATATGAAAGAAGGAGAATCTATCCAGGAGATGTACACAAGGTTCACAACACTAACAAATGAACTTAAATCTGTTGGGATAATTATCCTTGAAGAAGACAAGGTTGAGAAAATCTTGACAAGGGTTTTACCAGTGACTTCGGAAAGCAAAATCACTGCTATTCAGGAATCAAAGAATATTGCTACCCTCAAGCTGGATGAACTAATTGGAAACCTCACTGCCTATGAACTGAGAAGGCAAACCATGAAAATGGATGCACCCAAGAAGTAAAGAAGTCTGGCTCTCAAAATAGCTGAAGGTTCAGATCTGGAGGATGATGAAATGGCCACGATCACAAGAGGTTTAAAAAAGTACCTGATGAGAGGAAAGGGTTCTTCAAGAGGTACAACCTTCAAAAAACCAAGGGTTCCTGAGAAACAGACCAATGAGGGTTGCTACAAATGTGGTAAGACTGACCACATGATCAAGAACTGTCCTCAATGGTAAATTGAGTGGAAGAAGGAAAGGGCAGAACGAAGGAATAGGAAGAAGGAATAGGTTCAACTAAAAAGGAACAAAGGATCAACAAAGGCTATGGTTGCTGCTTGGGGAGAAACATCAGATGATGACTCAGAAGATGAAGCTGGAGATGAACAAGCACTTATGGACATCGGAGAATCAGATGATGAACAAGAGGTAAGTATCCTTCACCTCAAAGACAAGATTAAATTCGTGTCTAAAGAAAGGTTGTCTGAGCTATTGTTAGACTTCATTGATAAGTCTGAGATAATTAATAGTGAGAAGGAAGATCTGTCTAGGGTGTGTGTGATCCTAAAAGCCAAGTGCAAATATCTAGAGTCTAGGGTTAATGAGAGTGATAGTAAAAATGCTGAGTTGAAGAACCAGGTTCTTGAAATTGACACCAGTGTCCTAGAACTTAGGTCTGATAACTTAAAACTGAAACTAGGAACAGGTAAGAAGAAAGCTGACCACACACATCTCACCCTAGAAGAAAACTTAGAAAAAATGAAGAATGAGTTGTACGGGAAGGATGAGTAGATAAAAAGTCTTAAAAGTAGATCTAGGGAAGGTAAAACATGAACTAGACAGAACTTGCAAATGGAACAAGGCTTCTGATGCACTTTCCTGGCTACAAGAACATCACAGTAGCAACAAAAGAGGACTTAGCTATAGGACTCAAGCATCTAATTGGGATCCTAAAAGCAAGGACCTCACTCTCCCTTGAGAATAAAATCTGCACACACTGTGGCAAGACTGGCCATTACAAAAATGAATGTAATGCAAAAGAAAAGGCCAGTCAAAACAAAGCTTTTGTTCAATAGAAAAATAGGCTGCCTGGGTGGGCTAAAAGAAATTTGATTTATCCCATTTTCTATAGAAAGGGACCCAAACTAGTTTGGGTTCCTAAGACTAACCCTTGATTTCTTTTTGCAGGTCCAAGTAGGAAAGTAGCCAAATATGGTACATGGATAGTGGCTGCTCAAAACATATGACTAGAAGTAAGAACCAGTTCCTTTCACTTGAGGACTTAAAGAGAGGTAATGTCTCATTTGGAAATGGGAAGAAAGGTGATATTGTTGGGGTTAGAAAGGTAGGTAAGACAGACTCTCACTCCATTGTGAATGTCTACTTGATAGATCGCTTGAAATACAGCCTGATCAGTGTGTCACAACTGTGTGACAGAGGTAACCTTGTAGCATTCACCTCTACTAAATGCTTTGTGATTAACCTTACCACTGAAAAGATTGTTTTGTAGGGAAAAAGAGTTAACAATATTTACATTGTAGATTTGTCTACTCTTTCAGAAAATGAACTAACCTGCCTAAGTGTGTTGGATAATGATCCCCTCCTGTGGCACAAAAGACTTGGTCATGCTAGTCTGAATCAGCTAAACAAATTAGTCTCTAAGGACTTGGTGATAGGGTTACCTAACATCAAGTTCAAGGAAGACAAAGTTTGTGAGGCCTGTGCAAGGGGAAGCAGGTAAGATCATCCTTTAAAAGCAATAAAATGGTAAGCACAACCAAGACGTTGGAACTGGTCCATATGGATCTCTGTAGTCCAATGAGAACCATGAGCAGAGGTGGAAAGAAATATGTAATGATACTTGTTGATGATTATTCTAAATTTACCTGGGTACTATTTTTAACATCTAAAGATGAAGCATTTGACATGTTTGCTTCTTTTGTTAGAAAAACTCACAAACAACTAGGTAATCAACTTGCATCCATTAGGTTTGATCATGGAACTGATTTGAAAATGCTAAGTTTGCTAAATTCTGTGATGAGCATGGTATAGATCATAACTTTTCTGCCCCTAGGACTCCTCAACAAAATGGATTAGTTGAAAGAAAGAACATGACTCTTGAAGACATGGCTAGGACTATGCTTCTTTCTAGTAAACTACCCCACAACTTCAGGGCAGAAGCTATAAACACTGCATGTTACATTATCAACAGATGCATGACTAGACCTGTTGTAGAGAAGACTCCCTATGAGTTTCTTAAAGGGAGAAAACCAAATATATCCCATCTTAAGGCATTTGGATGCAAGTGCTTTGTGCACAATAGTCAAAAAGACTTCCTAGGTAAATTTGATCCTAGAAGTGATGAGGGAGTATTCTTGGGATATTCTTCACATAGGAAAGCATATAAAGTGGTCAATAAAAGATATTTGTGCGTAGAAACTAGAGTAAATGAGATCTTTCTTGGGATCTTTGTGCATAGGAAATCTTTCATGTGATATTATCATAGGTAAATGAGATGGAAAGGCTGTCATGAGATAACTAGAGTAAAATATGAGGGAATACTTGAAATAGGACGACCCAATATGATATACCGACTTATACATTTGACGTACGAGCCTATAAGGTTGACATGATCATTTGTACATTCAAAACATAGGCCGGCAAGGCCATACAAGTATCCATATACATGACATCTGTCTACAGGCCTCTAAAAGAACATAAATATCATAAAGGTCGAGACAGGGCCCCACCATACCAACCAATATATGTCCAAATCATACTGACTAATTAGGCAACTCCGGAGCAAATAGAGTGAACCAACACCTTTTGGTGAGTTGATAGCCTACTTGGAGGACTCTCAACCTGTCTATCGGGACATGCAAGCATGAAATGCGGCATCCCCAGGGAAAAAGGACGTTAGTAAAAATAAAGTACTGAGTATGTAAGGTATGAAAGCAGTATCTAGTGAACATGGAAGAAACATGGAGGAAAAGACTTAAGCTGTAAGTCTGAATAGCTTTGTGAATCATGAAACATTTATAATGTCATGCATATGTGTGTAAATGTTATATCATACATAGGTATATGCGTACATAACGTCATCAAGCCTCTGAGGTCATCCCATCATATCATCTCGGCCATTATGGGCAAAATCATCAACGTATACCAGCTGATCAGGTGGTGGTGCGTATATGATGCCATAACCTTTCCGTATAACCCATATACATATAATATATGCATATATAATGCCATCTGGTCACGATTCAATGTACATGTATAAATGAGTACAATGCATACTTAAGTAAGTCAATAAGATCTCTCGGAATGTCATAAGATCATTATGCCTTCGATTAATATCATGAAATGAAATAAACTATATCAACTTACACATTTTCTGAGACCCATGAACAGATGATATAATATAGGACACATGGGGAATCAAGAACATATGCAACCCTAGTACATCTAAGAATAAAGCCATCTGTGAAAGTTGCATGCTTGCTCGTTTTGTTGTATAATATGGATCATGCCAAAAGGAAAGAAGGGATAGCGTTAACATACCTGAGCCAATTCTCTTGAAAATCTCTCTAACATGCGTCTTTGGTGATAAAATACGTAATGGCGGATCGAAGTAGGGAAAAATACGTATGATATTCTTGAGAAAGATTGTACCGGGCTCCCTCAGAATTGCAAGTCAAGTTGCTATTACATTGTGGGGGGTTCATATGAATTCCTTTTGAGAATTCCCGTCCATTACGTAGCAAGCATTTTCATTTCCCTTTAATGATGTAGGGAGATGATTTTTATCATAATGAGTGGGCCCCACTTTAGATGATGACTTAGCCCAAAAATCCCCTAAATATGCCACCTAGTACATAACCAAAGAGTCATTGTTACCTAAATTGTCTTACTTCCATGTCGGGGTGATGTCCCCACCTAATAATTATCCACAATTTTCTAATTAGCTTGTTAATCTCCCATTAAACCAATAATTAACTAATTTCACATATAATTAAGAAGTATCTCAAATTACCTTAAATACTAATCACTCTTAACATACTTCATACACCTTACTATCATGGTCATGTGGTACCTTCTATGGCACTTGTCCATAAATACGGGGTATTATAGGTTGGACCGTATTTTATCCCAAATTGACAACCTTCAATGAAACTCATTTTCTTCGATTCGCCAACCCTCTCACCTTCACGATTTTACTTATCCCTTATTTGAAATAGCATAATACTTATAACCTCAAAATAATATTGTCCTTGAACTGATGTGAATTATCTTACGATAAATTCAACGTACAATATTACAGGGTGTAACATCGTCGTAATACTATGGAGTTTAACATTGATGTAATATTGTGGGGTGTAACATCATTTCTCCCTTTAGAACATTCATCCTCGAATGTTACTGATCCAGTTACCGGTCTCCTAATCGGATAGCTCTTACGAATGGTTTTAATACCGTCCTTTCCATTCAGGTAACTGTTCTATGAATAAATCAAAAGTCCAGGGCATTCCCACCTTTATCACTCTTTCTCACACCATGGCCTATGGTCGGAATTCTTCCAATCTCGTAACTCTTGCTACCTTCTGTCATGCAGCATGTACGACTTTTTCTTTGTATGTATGCCTATGCGACTCTTCCCTCCAGCTTTTAGCCAATTTTTAGGTCTCACTTTGGTAACATATATAGAACTTGACAAGATGTCCCTCCAGGAATTTATAGGTATACTGAAGTTCTTCACTCAGTACTTTGTCGAACTTACGACTATTGTTGTCACGACCCAAACCGATGGGCCCTGATGGGCACCCGATGCCTCACTCAACCGAGTACCAATATAAAGTATCTTTCTTATTACATCAAAATTGGTATATGGCCCAAAAGTGCCGTATAAGGTAACAAGAATAAAACATTAGAGAGCACTCGACATAAAATGACCCAACCCAATATACTAACTTATACATATGACGTACGGTCCTATAAGGCCAAAATAATCACTCAAAAATTGAACATACGCCGACAAGTCCATACAATCTTACATATACATGATATATGTCCACAAGCCTCTAAGAGTACATAAACGTCATAAGGGCGGGACAGGGCCCCGACATACCAATCGATGCATGTCTAAATCATACTAACCAAATAAGAAACTTTGGAGAAAATGGAGCACACCAACATCTTCCACTGAGCTGATAGCCTACTTGGAGGACTCTCAACCTGTATACCAGGACCTGTGGGCATGAAATGCAGTATCCCCAGGAAAAAGGGACGTCAGTACAAATAATGTACCAAGTATGCAAGGAATGAAAATCAGTAAACAATAGACATGAGAGAAACATGGAGTAAAAAACTCAACATGTGTATCTGAATAGATCTGTGAATCATTTAATATTTAAAATATCATGCATATGCGTATAAGGGTCATACCATGCATGGATATATGTGTTCATAACATCATCAAGCTTCTGAGGGCATCCCATCATATCATCTCGGCCACTTTGGGCAAATCATCAACGTATACCAACTAATCAGGTGGTGGTGCGTATATAACGCCGTAACCTTTTCCCATATCCCATATATATATATATATATATAAATACATAAATACGCGTATATAATGCCATCTGGTCATGGGTCAATGTAAATGAATGCAATGCATGAGAAGTACGTCAATAAAATCTTTCATAGTGTCATAAGACCATTATGCCTTTGATTAATATCATGAAATAAACTTTATCAACTTACGTATTTTCTGAGACCCATGAACAGATGATAGAATAATATGACACATGGGGAATCAAGAACATAAGTATCACTAGTATATCTATGAATAGAGTCATTTATGGAAATTGTGCATTTTCTCGTTTCGTTTATGTCATTAGATCATGCCAAAAGAAAGAAGGGATAGCCTTAACATACCTGAACTGATTCTCTTGACAATCCCTCTCACACACGTTTATTGCAACAAAACATGTAATGGCGGATCGAAGTAGGGAAAAATCCATATGATATCTTTGAGAAAGATTGTAATGTGTTCTCTTAGAATTGCATCTCGACCCATCCAGATTCATGCTTCTTTCTCCTTTTTGTGTTTGTACACACAACATAATGTACTTTTAGAAATCTATTCACATAGAAGCTTAATCCCTCACAAAAAGAGGCAAAGTGATCCATCCGTTACTTAAACACTTAGCATCCAACCTTAATAAATTAAGAAGCCTTCTTTAAGTTATTGGCTTTTGTGGGCCCCGCTTTAGGATGACTAATCCTCTAAATGTGGCACTTATCAAATGAATCTAAGAGTCATGTTCATTTAGGTTCTTGGCTTCCACATTGATATTTATTAGGCTTATCCAAAATTTAATTTATTAATCACTAATTCCTTATTAATTGTTAATCTCCCACTAAAATTAATAATTACCCGATTAACCACAAATTTAGAATTATGTCAAATTACTTAAAATACTACTCTCTTTTAAAACACTTTGTATACCTTTCTATTATGGTCATGTGGTACCTTGTATGGAAATAGTCCATAAATACCGAGTACTATAGCTCGGATCGTATTTTATCCCAAATTATCAATCTTTGAGAAAATTTATTTTCTCCGATTTAATTACCCTCTCACCTTCATTAATTTACTCATCACTTGTTTGAAATAGCATAATGCTTATAATCTCAAAATAATCTCATTTCCGAACTTACGTCGGTTAACTTACGACGAAACTTTAACGTACAAAAATAAGGGATGCAACATTTCATTTTCGAGCTTTCATAAATTTAATTATGGCGTAATTCCACATACGAAAACATGGGGTGTAACATCATTTCCCCCTTTGGAACATTCGTCCTTGAATGTTCACTGATGCACTTATCATTTTCGTGACTTATATCTTCCGAATACTTTAGTACTCTTCTTTCAATTTAGGCAACTATTCTGTGAATAAATCCAAAGGTCAGGGCATTCCCCCTTTAGGCCTTTTTCTCACACCACGATTTGTAGTCAGAATCCTTCCAGTCTCGTAACTGTTGCTACCTTTTTTCATGCAGCATGTATGACTTTTTCCTTGTATGTGTGCCTATGCGACTCTTCTCTCCTTTTTCCTCCAGCTTTTAGCCAATACCTCACTTTGTAAACATATACAAGATATCCCCGTTGGCAGTTATGGGTATTCTAAAGTCCTTTGCAAGGTACTTTGTTAAACTTATAAATGTTGCTATATCTTGTTTCATAAACCCAATTATGTATCCATATGACTTTACTGGATCTAGATAGGTCATACTATACCATAACTATTACTTTGATTTATCGTTGCTGAGGTCTGCTACCAAACTCCAGGTTACTCTCTCTCTTCTTATCATGTATGTATAAATCTAAGTCCTTTAATGCTTCCTTGTTACTATTTATCTTAAGAATGACAGCTTGATCTCATCTCATACTGTTGAACTTTTATCCATTTATTGTTGATTCACCTTAATGTTGATCCATCATCTACCACTGATAGCTTGACCTCTTATGTAACACTGCCGCTAGGGCTTACATCTCATCGGGGACATCTAGAGTAATTAGATTGATCCACCTAGGGGTGATACTATACTTCTATAATTGTATTTTATAGCATCCCAATGTGATTCACTTACATGGGTATTTTAATCCTGTACAATTCTTGAAATCCCTTTATTATTATTTTTTTCCTTCAAATCCTTACTCAATCGAAGGCCTAAACGTCATCCTTTAACTATCACAATAACGCCCTCACTCTTTTACCAGGGCAGCATTCTATCTCTTCTAAATGCTACTAGTCTTAGACTCCTTTGAGTTTATTCGGCTATACTGATCTTTCTACAACTTAGAGAAACTATCAACTCTCTTGTTCTCATGGGCTTAATCCTGAGGACTTATCTATTCTCATCACCTTCTCACTCGCCCTTTCTTATCCTTACTCCTATTTTCCTAAAACTTTGTCGCTTTACCATACTTTAGCTTGTGGCGTATACATATCAATTTATACTACTCGCAACCTTTTAACTTACTTGCATCATAGGTTTCCTTATGTTATTCTGCAACATCAAGCGAGACATCACATCATCTAACTCTTCTTTACTCTCTTGGCTAGATCTCCCATTTCCTAAAACCATAGGGCTGGAAGATGTGCTACTAACGATGCCGCTATTATTCCTGGATACTGAATCCCTACGCTTTTAGCCTTTTATTCGAAGTATGGACTATTCACAACCTACTGCATTTGAGTATTTTGTATGTTGTTCACCTTTACCTTACTACCTTACTCTTTCATGACCTCCCTTCCACATAGGTATAATTCACATCCACAACTTGAAGTTCTTATTATAACACTTGCACATTTGTTACATACACAATCCGGTAGGAGCTTCATACTGACTTCTCATAAGGCTGGTATTCTTCTAACTAGCTTTATCATAGAGCCATTGTAAAATATGGCTACTGTACTATCTCTCTTGTACCTCTGATATCTAAGAGTAATCCTGCAATGTTCTCAATCACGAGGTTTATAATTTTCTGTGTCAATAATTAGATTCCTGATTTACTTCATTGATGTAACTCTTTAGTTTCCTCCTCCTTCTGATTAGCCTTTATGTAGGCTTAAGGTATCTCTCGATCTACGGCTCATGGTATTAGCTATTAGTTTATCCTTTCATGGATGTTATGAAATATCAATGATACAATTTTCTAACAATTCAATCCTTTGTCTATGACCTGGACTCAATTCTTTTTTTTAATTTATACCGAGGTCTTCTATGTCTATATGATTGTCAACATATATGCTGCATGTATAAAACTCCGAACTCTTAATTGCGTTTCTAACGTACTCTAGGTCATTAATCAAATAATTATTTTCGTTCCTTCTTAGTTTTTTTTTCTTTTAAATGTAAGCAATTACTCTCCCTGGTCTTTCAGCCCCCTTATTGCGTGCATACGTAGCTTACCTTAGTGCCTACATACATTGAAATTCCATAAAAGTCATATGATCATGAATATCACTTCTGATTTTACTTCGCGTTCATTAGCCATGGTGGGTGCCACTTTCTTATGGAGTGCATGCAATGTTGTTGTGAGACTGTTATTATAAGACCATTCCCTCTTTGGGTCATTGAGCCTAGGTTGAAGCCTTCTTTATTACTTCCTCAGCTAGTCTTTCATTGTAGTACTTAGGGAGGATCCTCTGACTCTTGTAAAGTTGTGAGCTTATTACGGACCTTTTGATGTCCTTCCTTGCCTATAATTATTCGTAGTTACTTACTTCCATGCCCTTGTGCTTGTATGGTTGCTCCTAAACTGAAGTTTTGACTGTCTCCCCAGTGGAACCCTCTTTTATTTCCGTAACATTCATACGGTACTTTAACTACCCCAACTCCTATCTAAATATTTCTCAAGGGTATGATGTTGTATTTGCGAGACTAAATTTCCTATGTTAGGGTTCACTATATTTATCTTGCATGATTTGTTGATTTATCTGTAACCTCCTGTTTCGCCATAACTTGGCTCTTCCTGAATCAGCTACTAACTACTCGTTGGCCCATTCTTATATCAATATTCCGCACAATCTTTATTGGGTTATTGTCTAACTTACCTCTCGCACTGGCTCCTTATTTATCACTAACATTCCGGGCATGAACCCTTACTTTCTTTCATTGACGTCGTGCTTGCATAATATTCTGGAATCGTAGCATATCTGTAGGACTTGGATAAGTGCAATATCATTCCTTTTTCATTTTTTATCACATTATTCCTTTACCATTCTATTGTCACTAGAACCACTTAATTCTCACTTAATGTCACATCACCCCATATTTTTCCCTTTATGGGAGTACTAAGAGTTGGAGCAACGAGCATACCTATAGATGTTTTACCTCTTCATCATTAGCGTCTTTTCACATCGATGACCCTTACTTGCCTTGCGACAATCCTTTTGTACCAAGGGTAATAAAAATTCCCTTACCCATGAGGGTGACACTTATTGTTGCTGGCATACATAGTCCCTTCAGCTTAACTTTACTCGCATGCTTACTTTAGGAAAACGTCGTCCTGAATGACTATTCTCTGAATTTCTCATGAATCTTCTTCTGTTGTCCATTCTATTATCACCGGAATGCAATATGAAATTCTCATGATATCGATCATTATCAAACCGCTTAATCCCTAATTCATGTTTAGTTTATCCTATTCAACAATCCATGCTGATTTCTATTATTCTAGGTCTAACTTTTCTTTATGGTAATCACGTTAGAGTCACGAACTTATTTCTCGACATGAGGATGTGACTTTATGACCTATACTCTTTCATTGCCTCAAGGCCTGTCACCTCCTGTATTCTTCTTCACTTGACTATAGACTTTGTACTACTGTCATCTTTTTTTTTTATCTACCAGTGTCATCCATACATCACATCTTACTCATAATGCTTCATTAACTCTCTTCTCATTCCTGCTAACATTTTTGTTTATCACTTTATTTTGAAAATTTCAATAGGACATTCTTTTGCTTTTAGCTCCCCATTCTACATCTACTGTCTTTTGGGTTGCCTAACATTCTTTATTTATTAGGGATGGGATCCACACTAAGATAATATTTATCCCTTCGAGGCTTCTAGTGCCTATCTTTGTAGTACTCATATCTAGTTGTACTATTTTAGAGTGCACCATCTGGGTGTCTCACAAGGAGATCTGTTACCACATTTGCAATATCCTTTAGAAATGTCAACTAACACAAACAATCCATTTATTTTGGGTTACTCTAACCCCTTCCGGATCCATATATCATGTCCTTCTCTTAAGCTACATCTGTCAGTCCCCACAGGGCATAACTGAAATGGGTGTGATCAATTGTATATATCTCTATTACTGTTGAAAGTAACTCAGAATACTTACATTTCTCTGCTTGAATTGTAAATAATGTTAACCTTCATTAACTGGGTACCTCTTATCCTTATTCACCTTGCTTCTTCTACTTGCTAAAACTTGTGCCTACCTTCCGATTCTATTATTCCTTTTCACCGTTATAGTGGATAGACATTCTTGCCTTAGGGATCCTTATCAAGAAGCTTACACATATTAGTACACAAATGATCAGCTGAATAACTCATATTTATCCATCATAAGCATGATGCAAAAATCGAGTTCCTCTAACTCAATTCTACCATAGCTATATCTTTTACCTACCCTCTTTTTGGATCAAAGCATCATCGTATTATGAATAAGATAGAGTTTGGGAAATTGAGTTCTTAAAACTGAGCTCTACCACAAGATCTAGAGTAAGAAGAAAGAGTGGCAATCCTAAATGCCCTGTAGCCTCATGCTTATAAGTGTGGTGCACAACTGTAACGACCCGGTTGGTCGTTTTAAGAATTAACGCCCCGATCCCCTATTAACTGCATTCCCCATGTTTGTTTCGACCATTGTGAGTTGCCGGGAGGATTTATTTGGAGTCTTGGAGAGTTTTGAGACACTTAGTCCCTAAATGAGAGTTTAAGTTTTAGAATTTGGACCGTAGTCGGAGCAGTGTGAAGGCGGCCTCACAGTGGAATTTCGCTAGTTCCGTTAGCTCTGTTGAGTGCTTCTGGGCTTGGGGGCATGTTCGGATTGTATTTTGGAGGTCCGTAGCTTATTTAGGCTTGAAATGCCGAAAGTTCAATTTTTGAAGTTTTCAGTTCGATAGTGAGATTTTGATATCGGGGTTGGAATGAAATTCTGGAAGTTGGAGTAGCTCCGTATTGTTGAATGTGTTGGGCATGCAAAATTTTAGGTCATTCGAATGAGAGTTGATAGACTTTTTGATCTACAACGTAATTTGAGAGTTTTTGGAGTTCTTAGGCTTGAATCCATGGTTAATTCGATGTTTTGATGTTGTTTTAGGTGTTTCGAGGATTGGTACAAGTTTGGATAGTGGTATATGACTTGGTTGTGCTTTTGGTTGAGGTCCCGGGGGCCTCGGGGTGGTTCCGGATGGTTAACAGGATGTTTTTAGTTGGGGATTTGCAGCTGAAGCTGGTGAGTCTGCTGTCATAACTGGACCGCAGGTGCGATCCTGTGGAAGTGAAAGAGAAGCCATAGATGCGGCCAAGAGGAAGAAAGGCTAGAACCGCTGGTGCTGAAGTTTGGCCGCACCTGCGAGCCCGTAGATACGGTGCCCGGGGCGCAGGTGCAGATATGGAGGGTTTATGGAAAATTGCATAAGCGGTTGATTATGCATAGGAGTGGTCCCGCAGGTGCTGAAATTTGGACCTCAGATGTTGTATCGCTGGGTAGAACATATAAATAGATGCCTTCGCGAATTTGAGTTATTTTCACCTCTTTTCAAATTTGAAGAAGCTTTTGGGGAGCATTTTCAAGAAAGATTTTCAGAGGGATTCATTGAGGTAAGATCTTTGATCCTTAAGCTCGTTATTGTGGTGATTTTTATCATTGTAAGCATGAAATTTGAAGGAAAATCAGTGGTAAATTGGGGGTTAGGGCTTGGTTAATTGGAGAGCTTTGAGTGGTGATTTAAGGGGCCATTTTAGGTCCTATTTTCGTACTTTTGGTATGACCGAACTCGTGAGAGCGTGAGGTTTCTGAATTTGTAAATTTTACCCAATTCCGAGGGGCGTTTTGGTCATTTTTCCTAATTTTACGTATTAGCTTAGAATTAATTAGTGGAATCAGTTACTTGAAGTTATATTTACATTATGCAATTGATTTGAATATATTTGGGCCATTTGGAGTCGAGTACTCGTGACAAGAGCGTGGTTTCGGGTTGATTTTGAGCCGGTTCGAGATAAGTAGCTTGCCTAACCTTGTGCAAGGAAAACTCCCCTTAAGATTTGGTATTATTGATATTTGAAATGCCTTGTACGTGAGGTGACGAGTGCGTACTTGTGCTAATTGTTGAAAGTCCAATTTTCATTAAGTAACTATAATCGTGTTTCCTTTCCTATTTATACTACTTGTAATTTAAGCCTGTTGTTAGCTTAGGGAAGCATGTCTAATTGACTTAATTGCTTTACTTTCTCCAATGGCATTATTTGGATTATGTGCAGCATGCTAGGCTAGAAATAACTATTTTACCTTGGTATGGAATTTGAATTAAATTGTGTATTCTTCGTGTTGTTGCTGTGTGTTAACTTTGGGACTACGGGATGGTATCCCAGGAGATCACCCTGCATGTTTACTTTGGGACTACGTATCGGTATTCGGGGAGATCCCCATGCACTTTTATATTGGAACTACGGGACTGCACCCGGTATATTCCCCCAGTACCGAGTATTTATATTTGGGACTACGAATCGGTATTCCGGGAGATCCCGCGCACTATGAGTTGGACTATGGGACGGCACCCGGGAGATCCACTGGATATTTATATTTGAGACTAAAGGACGGTATCCTGGGAGATCCCCGGTTGTTATAGCTGTGTTGAGCTGTATTCCTTCTGTGGTTATTTGTCTCTGTGGTAGCTGTTGTTGTTCTTTCTCTCCTGTGTTACTTCTTACTATTGTACTTAATTATGCCATCTTATTTTATACTGTTATACCTCGTATTTCATTTAACCTCAATATGGCCATGACTTTCCTCCAAAAATGGCTCCAGCTTTACCAATAGTGACAAGAAAGGTTAGGGCCCTACTGAGATTAAATAAAATATAAGGGGTGACCGGATAAGATAAGTAGTACAGTTAAAAACTAACAGTAAGAATTTAATACAGGATAATAAGGAATACAATAACAGAAGCAGAGACACAAACAATCACAGGGAATACCACTCTTCAAAAAGCAACTAACCGGGGATGTCTCAGTATCCCGAGGATCTCTTAGTACCCTCAATATGTGCCAGGGATCTCTTGGTATCCTCAATACATGCTAGGGATCTCTTGGTATCCCGAGGATCTCTTGGTATCCTCAATATGCTAGGGATCTCCTGGTATCCCGAGGATCTCTTAGTATCCTCAATATACGTTCTAGGGATCTCTCGGTATCCCTCACCTTAGCTCAAATCATAAATACGTACACGGGATCTCCCAGGATGATGTCTCGTAGTCCCAAACTGAAAACACACAGCAACAACACAAAGAATAATCAACTAAGCTCAATTTTGTACCAAGTAAAATAGGTAATTCTAACCTAACATGCTTTACATAATACAATCAAGGCAGTTTAAGCAATAAAGAAATTAAGTCAATTAAACATGCTTTTCTAAGCTAACAACAGGCTAAAATTTCAAGTAGAGTAAGCAGGAAAGGAAAAACACAATTAAAGCTACTTTAGTGAAAATAAGTTTTTCAACAATTAGCACAAGTACGCACTCGTCACCTTACATGCAAGGCATTTTAATTATCAAATATACCAAATCCTAAGGGGAAGGTCCCCCACACAAGGTTAGGCAAGCACTTACCTCGAACCAGCTCAAATCAAATTCGAAATCACGCTCTTGCAACGAGTACTCGACTCCAAATGGCCCAAATCTGTTCAATTCAATTTCATAATGTAAATAACACTTGAAGTAACTGATTCTACAAATAAATTCTAAGCTAATTTGCGAAATTAGGTAAAATGACCAAAACGCCCCTCGGGCCCACATCTCGAAATCGGGTAAAACTTACATTTTCAGAATCCTCACACTCTCACGAGTTCATTCATACCAAAAGTACCAAAATCTAAGGTCAGATTCCCAATCAAAAATTGAATTCTAGGTCTTAGAACTTTCTTCTAGGTTTTTCCCAATTCTCATCTCCAATCTGAAATTAAATGATAATACTAACCATAGATGGATGGAATATAACTAGAAAGGGTTAAAGAATTATTACCCAATGATTTCCTCCTCAACTTCCTCCCAAAATTGCCCACTCTCGAGCTCCAATTTGATTTTTTCAAGTTTTAAAATTAAACCCTCGAAATCCCTATTTTCTGACCAGTGAAACCGCATATGCAGAGCCAAGGTCGCATCTGCGAATTTTCATTAAATCAACATTTTCGCTTCTGCGACATGCTTCCCGCACCTGCAACCTCGCAGGTGCGGCCTAACTCCCGCATTTGCGGATCCAACCCATCTTGCTCTTGGCCGCATTTGCGGCTTCCCTTATCGCTTCTGCGGGTTCGCACCTGCGGTCCCGAAGATGTAGGTGCGGTTATGATAGCAGATTTGAAATTTCAGCTGCAAACTCTCAACTCTAAACTTCCCTTAACCACCCAAAATCATCCCGAGGCCCCCAGGACCTCAACTAAAGGCATGAACAAGTCATATACCACTATCCAAACTTATACCAATCCTTAGAACACCTAAAACAATATCGAAACGATGAATCAACCACGGATTCAAGCCTAATGACTCCAAAACTTAAATTTACGCTTTCGATCAAAAAGTCTATCAAACCTCGTCCGAATGACCTGAAATTTTGCACACATGTCACATTCAACACTACAGAGCTACTCCAGCTTCTGGAATTCCATTCCGACCCTCAAATCAAAATCTTACTATCGAACCAGAAACTTCAAAAATCGACTTTTCAGCATTTCAAGCCTAAATTCGCTACGGACATCCAAAACACAATCCGAACACACCCCTAAGCCTGAAATCACCCAACGGAGCTAACGGAACCATCAGAATTCCATTTCGAGGCCGTATTCACACTGTTCCGACTACGGTCAAGTTTTCCAAAACATAAGCTCTTATTTAGGGACTAAGTGTCCCAAAACTCTCTGAAACTCAAAATCGAACATCCCGGCAAATCAAAATAGCAGAAATAAACACGGAGAAAGCAGTTAATAGGGGATCAGGGCATTAATTCTTTAGACGACCGACCAGGTCATCACATCCTCCTACACTTAAACATTCGTTTGTCCTCGAACGAGCATAGAGACATACCTGAAGTAGTGAAAAGATGAGGGTAGCGGCTGCACATATCCTGCTCGGTCTTCCAAGTCACCTTCTCGACCGGCTGACCCCGCCATTAAACCTTCACTGATGCAATGTTCTTTGACCTCAGCTTTCTAACCTACCTGTCCAATATTGCCATTGGCTCCTCAACATAGGATAGATCCTTGTCCAACTGGACTGAACTGAAATCCAATACTTGCAACGGATCACCGTGATACCTCTGGAGCATCTAAACATGAAATACTGAATGAACTCTTGCCAAGCTGGGAGGTAGGGCAAGGTCATAAGCAACCTCCCCAACACGCCGCAATATTTCAAAAGGACCAATAAACCTTGGACTCAACATTCCTTTCTTCCCGAATCTCATAACACCCTTCATAGGCGATACCCAAAGCATAACTTGCTCTCCAACCATATAGGAAACATCACGAACCTTACGGTCTGCATAACTCTTCTGTCTGGATTGGGTTGTACAGAGTCTATCCTGAATCACCTTAACCTTCTCCAAAGCATCTGAACCAAGTCTGTGCCCTATAATCTGGCGTCACTCGACTCAAACCAAACCAACGAGGATCTACACCACCTACCATATAAAGTCTCATACGGTGCCATCTGAATGTTGGACTGATAGCCTTTGTTGTAGGCAAACTTTGCCAATGGAAAGAACTGATCCCAAGACCCTCCAAACTCAATCACACACGCACGAAGCATATCCTCAAGAATCTAAATAGTGGGCTCGCACTGTCCGTCCGTTTGAGGGTGAAATGTTGTACTCAACTATACCCGAGTACCCAACTCACGCTAAATGGCCCTCTAGAACCGTGATGTGAACTGAGTACCTCTATCTGAAATGATGGAAACTGGAATACCATGCAGACGAACAATCTCCCGGATATAAATCTCCGCTAGGCGCTCCAAAGAATAGGTAGTACACACAGGAATGAAGTGCGCGGACTTGGTCAGCCAATCTATAGTCACCAAAATAGCATCGAACTTTCTCAAAGTCCATGGGAGCCCAACTACAAAGTCCATGGTGATTCGCTCCCACTTCCACTTCAGAATCTTTATCTGCTGAAGCAACCCATCCGTCTCTGGTGCTCATACTTCACCTGCTGACAGTTGAGGCATCGAGCTACAAATCCAACTATATCTTTCTTCATCCGCCTCCACCAATAGTGTTGTCTCAAATCCAGATACATCTTTGTGGCACCCGGATGAATGGAATACCGTGAACTATGGGCCTCCTCTAGAATCAGCTCCCGAAGTCTATCAACATTCGGTACACAAATCTGACCATGCTTCCTCAATACCCCATCATCAGCAAAAGTCATATCTCTGGCATGCTCATGCTGAACCTTGTACTTGAGGACAAACAAATGAGGGTCATCATATTGACGCTCCCTGATACGATCAAATAAGGAAGACTGAGAAACCACGTAAGCTAGAACCCTACTGGGCTCCGAAAGATCCAATCTCACAAACTAGTTGGCTAAGGCCAGAACATCCATTGCCATAGGCCTCTCCGATGCTGGTAAATAAGCCAAACTCCCCAAACTCTCTACCCGGTGACTCAAGTCATCAGCCACCACATTGGCCTTGCTTGGGTGATACAAAATAGTGATATCATAGTCCTTCAACAACTCTTACCATCTCCTCTGGCGTAAATTTAGATCCTTTTGCTTGAACATGTGTTGCAAGCTCAGATGATCGGTATCAATCTCATAAGGAACACCGTACAAATAATGACACCAAATCTCCAAGCCGTGAACAATGGCAGCTAACTCAAGATCGTGGACAGTATAATTCTTTTTGTCAACCTTCAACTGTCTGGACGCATAGACAATCACCCTACCGTCCTGCATCAAAACCGCTCCAAGGCCAATCCTTGAGGCATCACAATAGATAGTGTAAGACCTCGAACTTGTAGGCAATATCAAAATTGGGGCTGAAGTCAAAGCTGTATTGAGCTTCTGGAAGCTCACCTCACACCCTTCCATCAACTAGAACGGAGCACCCTTCTAGGTCAGTCTGGTCATAGGGGTTGCAATCGATGAAAACCCCTCCACAAAACGACGGTAGTAACCCGCCAAGCCAAGAAAACTACAGATCTCTGTAGCTGAGGATGCTCTAGGCCAACTCTGCACTGACTCTATTTTCTTCGGATTCACCTGATTACCCTCACTCAACACCACATGGCCTAAGAATGCCACAGAATTCAACCAAAACTCACATTTCGAGAACTTAGCATATAACTTCTTTTCTCTCAAGGTCTGAAGCACTGTCCTCAGGTGCTGCTCATGATCTTCCTGACTCCGGAAATACACCAGAATATCATCAATAAAGACAATGATGAACGAGTCAAAATATGGCCAGAACACACTGTGCATCAAATGCATAAAGGCTGCTGGGGCATTGGTCAGCTCAAATGACATAACAAGGAACTCGTAATAACCAAACCGAGTCCTGAAAGCAGTCTTCGAGATATCTGGCTCCTGAATCTTCAACTGATGTTAACTTGAGCGCAAGTCAATCTTAGAAAACACCCATGTGCCCTGAAGTTGGTCAAACAGATCATCACTACGAGGCAAAGGGTAACAATTCTTCACTGTGACTTTGTTCAACTGGCGATAATCAATGCACATACACATAGAACTATCCTTTTTCTTCACAAACAAAACAGGAGCACCCCAAGGTGATACACTGGGCCGAATAACAACCTTATCAAGCAATTCCTATAACTGATCCTTCAACTCCTTCAACTTAGGAGGAGCCATACGATACGGAGGAATAAAAATGGGCTGAGTGCCCGGCAACAGATCAATGCCAAAATCAATATCTCTATCAGGTGGCATGCCCGGAAGATCAGCTGGAAACACATCGGGAAAATCTTGTACTACTGGGACTGAATCAATTGAAGGGGTATCAATACTAACATCTCGCACATAAGTTAAATACACGTCACACCCCTTTTCAACCATTCGCTGAGCCTTAAGGAAATAAATAACTCTACTGTGAGTGTGATCTAAAGTACCCCTCCACTCAACACGCGGTACACCTGGCATATCCAGCGTCACAGTTTTGGCGTGACAATCAAGAATAGCATAATGGGGTGACAACCAGTCCATGCCCAAGATAATATCAAAATCTACCATGCTAAGAAACAATAAATCGGCTCTAGTCTCAAAACCACTTAGAGCAACCAAACACGACCGATAAATGCGGTCCACAACAAGAGAATCTCCCACAAGAGTAGAAATATAGACAGGGGAACTCAAAGAATCCCGAGGTACACCTAAATGCGGAGAAAAATAAGAAAACACATACGAGTAAGTGGAGCTTGGATCGAATAGAACCAATGCATCGCTGTGACAAACCAGTATAATACCTGTGATGACAGAATCGGAGGAAAAAACCTCGGTACGGGCAGGAAGGGCATAGTATTGGGCCTGGCCTCCCCCTTTAGGGCGACCTCTACCTCCCCGACCTCCACCACTGGCTGGCTGAGCAGGGGGGTAGCAACTGGAGCTGTAACCATAGCCTGAGAACTCTGTGGGGCGCGCTGTGGTTGAGAAGTCTATGGAGGTGCACTCCTCCCAAGTCTAGGGCAATCTCTCACCACATGGCGTGTGTCACCACACTCAAAACAATCTATGGGAGGACGTGGTGGTTGTGATTAGCCCGGGCCAGGTCTGCTAGACTGACCTCTGAAAGCACCCCGTGCAGGAGGTGCGCTAGATACCAGATGTGCATAATAAGGCTCCTAAGGCATAGGAGGAGCTGGAATACCACTGGCTGCTGGAAGATCTGAATGAATAGGGCGACTCATATAACCCCTACCATGAAGACCTGCAGTTGGGGCACGGGCACTAGAATAATGGCCCGACTCTTGAGACCTCTTGGCCTCCCTCTCCCCTCTCTCCCTAGAATGCATACCCTCGATCCTCCTAGCAATGCTCACCACCTACTGATAAGAAATATCTATCTCCAACTCACGAGCCATGCTAGACCTAATGCTTGGAATAAGGCCATCAATAAACCGGCGAACCCTCTCGCGAACAGTAGAAACCAAGGCTGGTGCATGTCTAGCCAAACTAGTGTAACAGACAGCATACTTTGAGACAGTCATAGCACCCTGACGCAAATGCTCAAACTCTGTGCACCACACGTCTCTGAGGCTCTAAGGAACATACACACTCAGTAACAAATCTGAAAACTGAGTCCAAGTTAGTAAAGCAGCCGCATCTGGACTGTCTAACTCATAGATGCACCACCACTCATAGGCGGCTCCTCGAAGATGGAAAGTATGGAAGAAACCCCGCTCGACCTAGATATACCTATGGTATGAAGAATGCGGTAACACTCATATAGAAATCCAAGAGCATCATCTAATGCTAGACCATTGAATAGAGGAGGATTGTACTTCTTGAACCTCTCAAGCCTCAGCTGCTCATCCTCGCAAACCGCTACCCTGTCCTTAGGCTCATCTCAGACTACAAGGTGTATAGGAATAATCTCAGGGACCTGCTCAACATGCACTCGCTACTCAGGAGTGCAGGCAGCGGGAGTCTATGCTCATCCCCCGCTTGAGATGTAGCTGCAGCGACGAGAAGCAACCCTACCTGAGCCAAAGTGGCATACATGCTCATGAACTGTGCCAGAGTCTCTTGAAGTGCTGGAGTAGTAGTAGCAGTAGGCGTATCAGGTGCCTGGACTCTGGCTGGAACTGTTGGTGGTACCTTGGTGGTAGCTCGTGCAGGTTCTCTAGTTGCACAACGTGCGCGTCCTCGGCCTCTACCCCGGCCCCGACCTCTAACAGCTGTAGCAAGGGGCACGGGTTCCTGATCATCTCGGGTAGCGCGTATCCTCACCATCTATGAGAGAATAGAAGACAAAAATTTAGAATTGTGATGTCAAAATCTCGCACGACAAGGAAATCAAATGAAGTGAAATTTTCGTAACAATTACATAGCCTCTAATAGATAAGTATAGACATCTTCATACCAATCAGCAAGACTCTAATAAACTGGCTTGTGATTCATGACTCCTATGAACCTATGGCTTTGATACCAACTTGTCCCCACCCCGGTTCGCCCTCCATGAACCATCGTGATGGTACCTAGTCTCTACAACTAGGTAAGCCTAACAATGTGAAAAATAAACCAATTTGTGGAAGAAAACAATTAAAAACCGAATTTGTTAAATAAAACAGCGTTTAAAAGTGCCGCTCGGTATACACCATATCAACTCTCAAAAACTAATACATTTCCCAAAACCCGGAATCTTATGGTCACAAGCCTTTGATTATCTACCAGTATCTAAATCCAGAATATCTAACAAGGAAAGAAAAAATACATAAGGGCTAGTACTTAAAAGGGAGAGTAGAAAGGGACTCTTTTGTCTGCAGACACGGTAGATATACCTCAGAGTATCTACAAACGCCTCGTCTCAAGCGTGATAAGTCTGCATGGAGGTACCTGGATCTACACATGAAAAGCATGCACAAAAAGGGCATGATTACACCACAACGGTACTCAGTAAGTGCCAAGCCTAACCTCAGTCGGATAGTGACGAGGAAGGTAAGGGCCCTATTGAGATTAAATAAAATATAAGGGGTGACATGATAAGATAAGCAGTACAGTTGAAAGCTAACAGTAAGAATTTAATACAGGATAAAAAGGAATACAATAACTAGAGCAGAGACAAAAACAATCACAGGGAATACCACTCTTCACAAAGCAACTAACCGGGGATCTCTCAATATCCCGAGGATCTCTTAGTATCCTCAATATGTGCCAGGGATCTCTTGGTATCCTCAATATGCTAGGGATCTCCTGGTATCCCGAGGATCTCTTGGTATCCTCAATTTAGGTGCTAGGGATCTCTCGGTATCCCGCACCTCAGCTCAAATCATAAATACGTATAGGGAATCTCCCGGGATGTTGTCCCGTAGTCCCAAAGTGAAAACACATAGCAACAACACAAAGAATACTCAACTAAGCTCAATTTTGTACCAAGTAAAACAAGTAATTCTAACCTAACATGCTTCACATGATACAATCAAGGTAGTTTAAGCAATAAAGCAATTAAGTCAATTAAACATGTTTTTCTAAGCTAACAGTAGGCTAAAATTTCAAGTAGAGTAAGCAGGAAAGGAAAAGCACAATTAAAGCTACTTTTGTGAAAACAGTTTTTTCAACAATTAGCACAAGTACGCACTCGTCACCTCACGTACAAGGCATTTCAATTATAATATATACCAAATCCTAAGGGAAAGGTCCCCCACACAAGGTTAGGCAAGCCACTTACCTCGAACCAGCTCAAATCAAATCCAAAACCATGCTCTTGCTACGACTACTCGACTCCAAATGGCCCAAATCTATTCAATTCAATTTTATAATGTAAACAACACTTCATGTAACTGATTCTACAAAGAAATTCTAAGTTAATACGCAAAATTAGATAAAATGACCAAAACGCCCCTCGAGCCCACATCTCGAAATCGGGTAAAATTTACATTTTCAGAATCCTCACACTCTCACGAGTTCAGTTATACTAAAAGTGCAAAAATCCAAGGTCATATTCCCAATCAAAAATCGAATTCTAGGTCTAAGAACTTTCTTCCAACTTTTCCCTAATTTTCATCTCCAATCCGAAATTAAATGATAAACCTAACCATATATTGATACAATATAACTAGAAAGGGTTAAAGAGTTGCTACCCAATGATTTCCTCTTCAACTTTCTCCCAAAATCGCCCTCTCCCGAGCTCCAATTTGATTTTTCCAAGTTTTAAAACTAATTCCTCGAAATCCCTATTTTCTGACCATTGAAACCGCATCTATGATCTTGGGACCGCACCTGTGGTCCTGGGACCGCACCTGTGGTCTTCGGACCGCACCTGCGGTCCCGCTTCTGCGGAGCAAAGGTCGCATCTGTGGCTTTTCATTAAATCAACATTTTCGCTTCTATGACATGCTTCCCGTACCTACGACCTCGCAGGTGCGGCCTAACTCCTGAATCTGCGGATCCAGACCATCTTCCTCTTATCAGGATCAACGTCTTTCCTTATCGCTTCTATTGGCTCGTACCTGCGGTCGCCAATCCGCATGTGCGGTTATGACAGCAGATTTAAAACTTCAACTGCAAACTCTCAACTCCAAACTTCCCGTTAACTGCTCGAAATCATCCCGAGACCCCCGAGACCTTAACCAAAAGCACGAACAAGTCATATACCACTATCCAAACTTATACAATTCCTTAGAACACCTAAAACAACATCGAAACGACGAATCAACCACTGATTCAAGCCTAAGAACTCCAAAACTCTAAATTTACACTTTCGATCAAAAAGTCTATCAAACCTCAACTGAATGACATGAAATTTTGCATACACGTCACATTCAACACTATGGAGCTACTCCAACTTCCGAAATTCTATTTCGACCCTCAGATCAAAATCTCACTATCAAACCAGAAACTTCAAAATTTGACTTTTCGGCATTTCAAGCCTTAATTAGCTACAAACCTCCAAAACATAATCCGAACATGCCCCTATGCTAGAAATCACCCTACGGAGCTAACAGAACCATCAAAATTCCATTTTGAGGCTGTCTTCACACTGTTCCAACTACGATCAACTTTTCCAAAACTTAAGCTCTCATTTAGGGACGAAGTGTCTCAAAACACTTCAAAACTCAAAACCGAACATCTCGACAGATCAAAATAGCAAAAATAAACATGGGGAAAGAAGTTAATAGGGGATCAGGGCGTTAATTATTAAGACGATCGGTCGGGTCGTCACAAGGAAAATGGGAAGCCACTCAAAAATCAGAAGATTTTTGTAAAACTCATATAAAATAAGTTCAATCCATATCAGATCTTGTACAGATCTGAGAAGTTCAAAGAATGAAATTATGGTTTCGAGAAAAAAATAACGTAGAGATGAAGAAGTAGGCTTAGAAATCCATAACTTTAAGGCGAAATAGGAAGATCTTACTTGAAATCGTATCGGAACAGCCTGGAACAGGCAAGAAAGGGCACAAGTATAAACGGACTGACCCGGGTCCCTTGAGGACTTTATAGATGGCGGTACCAGCATAGGAAAGGACATTAGAGGCCTGGGGGTGGTGAGAAACCACCATGAACGGCAGTAGATGAGTGACGGCGAGGGTGAATTAGGGTTAGAGTCAAAGAGAATTTGAGAGATGAGGGAACGAAAGGGCGGAGGAAATGAGAGATAATGAAAGGTTTTAGGGGGTCGTTTTGGTTAATATGGTAAGTTTAATCATGGACCGTTGATCAAAATGATCAATGGCCACGATTAAACGGGGTTACTAGGTCGGGCAGGTAGGTATTGGGCCTGGTGTCTTTTGGGCTGGTTTTTGTTTAATATTAAGGGGGTCTTAGGCTGGTATAAAAAGGGTTACATTTGAAACATAAGAGGCTATTTGTTAAATACCCTGACAATTGATTAAAAATAATTTGTAAAATAATTATTAATTATAAAAAATGAAATTCATGCATAGAAATATTTTAAAAATAGTTATTTAGTATTTAAAAATGCAAAGGACTAATTTTTGGTAAAATAATACAAAAATATACGCATGGGCTATAATTGCAAAGTTATTGCAATTATAGCTAAAATGTGCCAATTTGGCTATTTATGAAAGAATTTGGACTCAATAGGACCATAATAATAATATTAAATCAAGACATGTTCTAAATTCATTTGTGATGCAATTTTGTAATTATTTATATGAATAAAATATTGAGATAAATTAATTTAAAAAATGTAAAAATTATGGAAGAAATACCAATTGATGCTAATGCGTAGTTTTAAAGGTATATATACATTTTAAAATATTATAGGGAAAAATTGCGTATCAACAACTGCCCCTCTTTACCCGGAAAGGATGAAAGAGTTTTCAGGTAAAGAAATGATGGCCAATTTTGACCGAATGGGTTGTTTTGAAAGATAGAGGTCGGACTCTAGCATTTGAGTTGCCTACATATCCCTGGTTTTGTAGTAATCAGTCCATGTGTAGTTTCAGTTTCATTGGCAGAATATACCGATGAAGTCATTATAAGAATGGACACGAGATTTCAGAATGGATGAAAGAGTGATTATGGTGAACGGTCAAGTTTGAGATAGTTGAAGGAACTGAAGCTATGTCGCTCCTGCTGGGATAGCGGTTGCTTACCGATCACCTACAGATAAAGAGATGCTACAAACATGTATTTATGCAAAAATTTAAACATGATACAGATTCCCTTTGGATCATGAAAGTTGTCTTCGGACGGTTAAGGATGACGTCCTAAGACCATGATGTCCTGGGCCATGAATTGCTCAGTGAGGGATTCACAAGCCATGAAATGATGTTCTCGAGCAATGAAGATGGTGTCTCTGAACCATGACGCCTTTGAATAATGATGTGCAAGTTTGAGAGATACTGAGGCAATGGCATGATGTCTTCCGGCTATGAGGATGATGCCTTTAGACTATGATGCCTTTCGACAGATTGGCGATATTTTACCCCATAAGATGCAATAATATGTTGTTAACAAGATAAAGCTTAGTCATGTGAAATAGAGGGCAGAGCTTAGCCCGACAGAAGAGCAAATAAATAGTACTAGAGAGACAGCGGTTACTCTCGGTGAAAGAGCGTAAATTGAAGGCAAAGTTTAGCCTTGTGCAGGTATGGATTCAGAGCTTAGTCTTATGAAAATGAAGGCAGAGATTAGCCTTATGCAGGATGCGGGACAGGTATTAGTCTTTATGCCAATATGAAGGCAGGGATTAGCCTCATGCGAATATGGAGGCAGGGATTAGCCTCATGCAAATGTGGAAGCGGGGATTAGCCTCATGCAAATATGGAGACAGGGATTAGCCTCATGCAAATATAGAGGCAAGGATTAGCCTCATGAGAATATGGAGGCATGGACTAGCCTCATGCGAATATGGAGGCAGGGACTAGCCTCATGCAAATATGGAGGCAGGGATTAGCCCCATGCAAATATGGAGGCAGGGATAGCCTCATGCAAATATGGAGGCAGGGATTAGCCTTATATAGATGAGGAATCAGGGATTAGCCTAATGCAGGTATGGAGGCAGGTATTAGCCTCATGCAAATATGGAGGCAGAGATTAGCCTCATGCAGGTATGGAGGCAAGGATTAGCCTCATGCAAATGTAGAGGAAGGGATTAGCCTCATGCAGGTATGGAGGGAGGGATTAGCCTCATGCAAATGTGGAGGCAGGGATTAGCCTCATGCAGATGTGGAGGCAGAGATTAGCCTCATGCAGGTATGGAGGCAAGGATTAGCCTCATGCAAATGTGGAGGCAGAGATTAGCCTCATGCAGGTATGGAGGCAGGGATTAGCCTCATACAAATGTGGATGCAGGGATTAGCCTCATGCGAATATGGAGACAGGGATTAGCCTCATGTAAATGTGGAAGCAGAGATTAGCCTCATACGAATATGGAGGTAGGGATTAGCCTCATGCAAATATGGAGGAAGGGACTAGCCCCATGCGAATATGGAGGCAGGGATTAGCCCCATGCAAATATGGAGGCAGGGAGTAGCCTCATACAAATATGGAGGCAGGGATTTGCCTTATACAGATGAGGGGCAGGGATTAGCCTCATGCAGGTATGGAGGCAGGGATTAGCCTCATGCAAATGTGGAGGCAGGTATTAGCCTCATGCAAATGTGGAAGCAGGGATTAACCTCATGCGAATATGGAGGCAGGGATTAGCCTCATGCAAATATGGATGAAGGGATTAGCGCCATGCAAATATGGAGGCATGGACTAGCCTCATGCAAATATGGAGGCAAGGATTATCCCCATGCAAATATGGAGGCAGGGATTAGCCTCATGCAAATATGGAGGCAGGGATTAGCCTTATACAGATGAGGAGGCAGGGATTAGCCTCATGCAGGTATGGAGGCATGGATTAGTCTCATGCAAATGTGGAGGCAGGGATTAGCCTCATGCAGGTATAGAGGCAGGGATTAGCCAATGAGGAGGCAGGGATTAGCCTCATGCAGGTATGGAGGCAGGGATTAGCCTCATGCAAATGTGGAGGCAGAGATTTTGCTCATACAGGTATGGAGGCAGGGATTAGCCTCATGCAAATGTGGAGGTAGGGATTAGCCTCATGCAAATGTAGAGGAAGATATTAGCCTCATGCACGTATGGAGGTAGGGATTAGCCTCATTCAAATGTGGAGGCAGGGATTAGCCTCATGCAGATATGGATGCGGGGATTAGCCTCATGCAGGTATGGAGGCAGGGATTAGCCTCATGCAGGTATGGAGGAAGGGATTAGCCTCATGCAAATGTGGAGGCAGGGATTAGCCTCATGCAAATGTGGAGGAAGGGATTAGCCTCATGCAGGTATGGAGGCAAGGATTAGGCTCATGCAAATGTGGAGGCAGGGATTAGCCTTATGCAGATGTGGAGGCAGGGATTAGCCTCATGCAGGTATGGAGGCAGGGATTAGCCTTATGCAAATATGGAGGTAGGGAGTAGCCTCATGCAGATGGGGAGGCGTGGATTAGCCTCATATAGGTAGGGAGGCAGGGATTAGCCTCTTGCAAATGTGGAGGCGGGGAATAGCCTCATGCAAATGTGGAGGCAGGGATTAGCCTCATGCAAATGTGGTGGCAGAGATTAGCCTCATACAGGATGCAGGACAGGGTTTAGTCCCATGCAAAGAACGAATAGCAAATAAGGGTAGAATGTTTCTTGGCTGGGATACATTCGGTGTCTGGTGGCCTATTCGATAGTGATTTTGCTTCGTGTATATATGTTTGCGAATGCTATCGCTACATCAGATGTGCCTGCGCTCAAAGAAAAATTGTAAGTTTGTAAGGGGAGGTTGGTTCGTTCCTTTGTCTGCTGGCCTTGCTATGTTTCGTTCTGGAGGCCTCGTTTGAGTTTTCCCTGGAAACACCTGACTTTTACGGAAATAAAGTTTTTGAAAATATGCAATTATTGATAAAAAAATAAAGTCATTTTAGAAACATATTGAAATATCAAGTAATTTTAGATAAACTAGTGACTGTAACACATTTCAGAGGCATTGCAGCTTTCTCATGTTAGAATTTTGAGGGTCCTCCTCAAAATTCTGCCCCAGTTTGGTAAATGATCCTTCGGATATTTGCGAGTAACGAGACTTGTTGAACCTTCTTCGGAATTTTGAGAAGATTCTTAAAATTCTACCCCAGTTTCTTAACCGATTTCTGATTGTCTGGCATATATTGGCGTCGGCTGGACTTCCTCAGAAATTTTGAGGGTCCTCCTCAAAATTCTGCCCCAGTTTCTGATCTTTGGGGGGGTTGGAAATTTTATTATGATATGACCAAACCCATAGGGCTGCCTACGTATTCCCTCTTAAACGGGAATCAGGTCAAGCGTAGTTCAATTACAACAGATGAAGAAATGTAAGTAGTCTAAACATAGTGTCTCTTGACTGCATCTGAATTAATTGGTTTTGGCCAGACTTCTCCGTCTATTTCTGCATGTATGAGTGCTCCTTCTGTTAGCACCCTGTGAACCATATAAGGACCTTGCCAGTTGGAAGAGAATTCCCCTTTGGCTTCATCTTGATATGGGAAGATCTATTTCAGTACCAGCTGTCTTGGTGCGAACTGTCTTGATTTGACCATTTTGTTGAAAGCTCTAGACATTCTATTCTGTTAAAGCTAGCCATGACATACTGCGTTCATCCTTTTTCCATCTATAAGATCCAACTATTCATAGCGACTCATTATCCATTCTGCATCGCTGAGTTAGTCTTTCTGTATGATCCTTAAAGAAGGAACCTCTACCTCGGCTGGGATGATAGCTTCGGTACCATAAACCAGCATATAGGGATTTGCCGCGGTTGATGTGCGAACGGTAGTACGGTATCCTAACAAAGCAAAGGGTAGTTTCTCGTGCCATTGCTTGTAGTTTTATACCATCTTCCTTAGTATCTTCTTGATATTTTTGTTGGCAACTTCTACGACTCCATTCATCTGAGGTCTGTATGCTGTGGAGTTTTTGTGCTTGATTTTGAAAGTCCCACGCATGGCTTTCATCAGATCACTGTTGATATTGGCGGCACTATCAGTAATAATAGACTCGGGGACTACGAATCAAGCAAACAATACGTCTTTGACAAAGTCTGCGACGACTTTCTTGGTTGCAGCTTTGTAAGATGCAACCTCTACCTATTTTGTGAAGTAATCAATGGCTACCAGAATAAACTTGTGACCGTTTGAAGCCATGGGCTCGATTGGACCGATGACATCCATTCCCCAAACTGCGAATGGCCAAGGTGAGCTTGTTGCATTGAGCTCATTTGGCGGCACTTTTATCATATCGGCATGCACTTGGCATTGGTAGCATTTACAGACATACTAGACGCAATTTGTCTCCATAGTCATCCAAAAGTAACCGGCCCTAAGTATCTTCTTGGCCAGGACAAAACCATTCATAAGCGGGCCGCAGGTCCCAACATGTATCTCCTCAAGTAGCTTAGAAGCCTTTTTTGCGTCGACACACCTTAGCAATCCCAAATCATGAGTTCTTCTATACAAGTTTCCTCCACTGTGGAAAAATTAATTAGACAATCGCCGAAGTGTGCGTTTCTGAGTGTGGTTTGCATGCTCTAGATATTCTCCTTTTGCCAAATACTCTTTGATTTCATGGAACCAAGGTTTTCCATCTGTTTCTTCTTCAACGTGGGCACAATACGCCGGTTGATCATGAATTCTCACTTGTATGGGATTGATGAAATTCTTGTCCGGATGTTGTATCATAGATGACAAGGTAGCCAATGCATCGGCAAACTCATTTTGAATTCTGGGCACATGCTGAAACTCTATCTTCGTGGACCTCTTTCTCAATTCCTGTACGTGGTGCATATATGGCAATATCTTGGTATTCTTGATAGCCCACTCTACTTGTACCTGGTGCACAAGCAAATCTGAATCGCCGATTAACGACAGCTCCTGAATATTCATGTCGATTTCCATGTTGAGTCCTAGTATGTAGGCTTCATACTCTACCATGTTGTTGGTGCAAGTAAATCTGAGTTTAGCAGATACCAGATAATGTTATTCTGTTTCTAATACCAAAACCGCTCTAATGCCCACTCCTTTGAAATTAGCAGCTTCGTCGAAGAACATCCTCCAACCGTCGTATGCTTCGATAATGTCTTCTCCTACGAATGACACCTCTTAATCAGGAAAATACATTTTTAGGGGTTCGTATTCTCCTCCCATAGTATTTTTTGCAAGATGGTCTACCAATGTTTGTCCTTTGACCGCCTTTTAAGTTATGTAGACGATATCAAACTCACTCAACAATATCTGCCACTTGGCTAGCTTCCCAGTTGGCATGGGTTTCTGAAATATGTACTTCAAAGGGTCCATCCTAGATATGAGGTATGTGGTATAGGCACAAAAGTGATGCCTCAACTTCTGGGCTGTCCTGGTCAAAGCACAGCAAATGCGTTCCAGCAGAGAGTATCGTGCTTCATAAGGTGTGAACTTCTTACTTAGGTAGTATATGGTTTGCTCCTTTCTCCCTGTCTTATCATGTTGTCCCAGAACATATCCGAAGGCTCAATTCAATACAAGTAGATAGAGTAGCAAAGGTCAACTGGCTCTGGTGGGACCAAGACCGGTGGTGTGGATAGGTACACCTTGATTTTGTCGAAAGCCTTCTGACAATCTTCGGTCCAGCTTGTTTCGGCATCTTTCCTAAACATCTTGAATATGGGTTCACATATAACTGTGCACTGTGCTATGAAGCAACTGATATAGTTGAGATGTCCTAGGAAGCTCATTACGTCCTTTTTGCTCCTAGGCACTCCTCAATAGCCTTAACTTTAGATGGATCCAGCTTGATCCCTCGACGACTGACAATGAATCCTAGTAACTTTCCTGTGGGAACCTTGAATGTACACTTCTTGGGGTTCAATTTTAGGTTGTATCTCCTTAACCTGTCAAAGAACTTTCTCAAGTCTACTATGTGATCTGCGGCCCTCCTGGATTTGATAATGATGTTGTCCACATACACCTCTATTTCTTTGTGTATCATATCATGGAAGATGGTTGTCATGGCCCTCATGTAAGTAGCCCTAGAATTCTTTAGACCAAATGGCATCATCTTGTAGCAGTACACCCCCATGGTGTAATAAAAGCTATTTTCTCTGCGTCTTCTTCATCCATCTAGATCTGGTGATAACCTGCGAAGAAATCTACAAAGGATTGGAGTTCATGCTTCGTGCAATTGTCAATCAGGATGTGTGTATTTGGCAGTCGAAAGTCATCCTTGGGACTTGCTCTATTTAAGTCTCAATAGTCAACACATAATCTGACTTTCTCATACTTCTTCAGAACTGTCACAATGTTGGCTAACCAAGTTAGGTACTCAACCACCCTGAGGACTTTGGCTTTGATCTACTTAGTAACTTCCTTCTTGATTTTCATGCTCATATCTGGTTTGAATTTTCTGAGTTTCTGCCTCACTGGCGGACACATGGGATTAGTAGGCAACTTGTGAGCCACTATGGACGTGCTCAACCCGGTCATGTCATCATATGACCATGCGAAAATGTACTCATACTCTTTAAGAAATGAATGTACTCCTTTTTTTTTGTCGGCAATAAGTGAATGCTGATGCGAGTCTCCTTGACGGTCTCGGCGTCCCCCAAATTGACTGCTTCAGTTTCGTCCAGGTTGGATTTGGGCTTATTCTCAAAGTTTTCAACCTCCCTGACAACTTCCTCAGGTATCTCATCTTCTTCATCCGAATCACTACCCTCATGTTGCGTTGCCTCATTACATGTCATAGTCACCGGTTCATCACGAAAAATAATAATAACATTGTAGAAAGAAAAATATGGAAGATAATAATGAATAATAAAGAGTAATGCATTTGATTAAGACTTAAAACATCCAAACAAGTACGGCTCGATGAATCGAGCATTTATTTTGAAACAAGTAAGTCTTTAAAACAAAATTACTAAAAATCTTAGATGCCTAGAATGGTTATAGAAATAAAATCTGCCAAGCTACTCAGGGACTCGGTGGGCCCGGGATGGTGTGGCTGTCCAGTTCCTAAGAACAACTCCCTTCCTCCTCCTCCTCCTCAATTATTGCACCACAGTCCATGTATTCATCCTCCAGAAATAGATTCCTCAGCCCAGCTAGTGCTTCTTCTTCTACAGTTCCCCATATTGTATCAGCTTGGTGAAAAGTTTGACCTAAATGTGGTACTGGTTGCTCGAGAGGGTAATAAGGTCCATGCTATGGAGGCGACCAATCATCATACTCCTGCCATGTATACTGGTATCCGAGCCCGAAAGTAGTACCATGACGTTTCAGCTATATTGGTTTAGTATTACCCTAGATATTCTTCCTAAGCCCCTTACCGGGTTCATACCCAGACCATGCCGATATGCTTTCTATTTTGCTACTCCACTATTTGTCTTTCTCAATGGTATTGACACGTTAGATGTGATGATAGGTTCCCCTCCTAGCCTTTTTCTATTCCAGATAACCGGGATGGTTTGACTGGTGTAAATGGGGTTACTCCCGTCTCCGTGAATGATCACCTCCTGATGGTTCCATTAGAATTTCACGCCTTGATGTAGTGTGGAATCCACAGCCCCAGCGGAATGTATCCATGGTCGGCCCAACAAAATATTGTATGAGGATGATATGTCGAGTACCTGAAATTCAACGTCAAACCAAGTTGGCCCCATATGTATGTAGGCAAAGATTTATCTCCCTAATCGTAGCCCTTTAAGACCCATCGAAGGCTTTCACGTTCATGATTCCTGCCTGTATTTCATGAAAACATTTTCCCAGTCTTTTCAAAGTATCCAATGGACAAATGTTGAGGCTTGAACCCCCATCGATCAAGAATCTGGCGATGAATTTGACTTCGAATTGCACTTTTATATGCAATGCCCGGTTGTGATTCAACCCTTCAGGCGGTAGCTCATCCTCGTGGAAGATTATTTTGTGACTTTCTAGCACCTGCCCTACCATATTGGCCATCTCTCCATATGCGATATTTTTAGGCACATAAGCTTCACTTAACACCTTCATCAAAGCATTCTTGTGTGCCTCTGAATTTTGCAACAGTGACAGTATGGATATCTGAGCTGGGGTTTTGTTCAAATGATCGATGACGGAGTATTCCCTTGCTTGTACTTTCCTCCAAAGGTCATCTGGTCCTGTTTCAATGACAGGCTTTTTGGTAGTGGCATCCTTACTTGGTCCTCCCAAATGTTCAGGTGTATGGATTCTACCGGTCGTAGTCATTCCTTGCGCAGCATCGCATTCCTCCATCTTTGCCTTTCCTTTTCACCTAGCTTCGTCAACATAAACCCAAGGTATATATTTTGAGTCGAAAGAAGGTGTGGTTGATACTGTCACCGTGAAAGGTGTGGCCACTTCAACTTCAAATGGAACAGGGGTGGCCGCAGATGCAGCTATCTCAACTTCGATTGGTGACTGAGTCTGTACTACAATAAGAGTAAGTGTGACTGCAGGTTTAAAGTCATCGCCTTCTCGAATTAGCTCGATTGACCCCTTAGGATCCCATTCTTCATCCATCTCTATTACATGTATCCTGCCATCCCTATGATCCGGGAGAGGATTGTTGCGGACATTGAGTGCAGCTTCTTTTGCCTGTATTACCTTGTTGTCAATCAGTGTCTGGATTTTGTCTTTCAATGTTCGGCACTCGTTAATGGTGTGCCTTTTCATACCGGAATGGTATGCACAGGTTTTGTTTGGGTTGACCCATTAGGATGGATTCTCTAGTACCACAACGGGAATGGGAGTGATGTAACCAACGGCTTTCAACCTTTCATATAGCTGGTCGATCAGTTCAACAATAGCGATGTATTATCTAGGTAGTTTGCGGTCAAAATTGGGTCGTGGCCTTGGATAATTTTGGCGAGTTGGAGGTGACTGGAAGTAAGATGGTTGGGAATTATAGGTATGATAGGTAGTGGCTGGTTGGGAGTATCTGGGAGATGGGGGTTGGTATGTGGGTGGTAGTGCTTGGTATGTGGGTGGAGGTATTTGATATGTGGGTGGAGATGTTTGATATGTAAATGGAGATTTCGGGCCTTGAGCCACCATTACTGCCCCAAGTCTCTCTTCTTTGATATGCCACCTGATTATAATGCCTTGTTTGTGGCCTGTAATGCCTCAATATTTTTTACCACCCCGCTCTTGATGCCTTCTTCGATTCATTCCCCGAGTTTGATGATATCAGAGAATTTATGATTTTTAATAACCATCAACCTTTCATAGTATTGTGGATCCTGTGCTCTGACGGAAAACTTGTTCATTGGTTCCTCATCCAAAGATGGCCTAACATTGGATGCTTCCGACCTCCAACGAGTAGCATACTCGCGAAAAGTCTCGGTGGGCTTCTTCTTGAGGTTCTAAATGTAGAAAATATCTAGTGCATTTTTTGTGTTGAACCTAAATCGGTCCATGAAATCAGACGTCATACTCACCCAGTTGGACCATTTCTGAGGATCCCGGTTGATGTATTAGAACAAAGCATCACCCGTAAGACTCCTCATGAAAATCCTCATCCGGATCTTTTCATCATTTCCGACCCCGACAAGTTTGTCACAATGGGTCCTTAGATGAACCATGGGATCACTTGTACCGTCAAACATCTCGAACTTGGGAGGTTTGTATCTCTCTGGCAGTTCTACAGCTGGCTATATGAATAGGTCTTCATAATTCAAACTTTCTATCCATTTGCCTCCTTCGACACCCTGAACTCGACTTGTCAACTTCTTGAATTTCTCAGTCATGTTCTTGATGAGCAGGTCCTTCTTAGCAGATTCTGGTGTATAGGAAGTTGGTTGGATAGAGTGAGGTGCGGTTTCCACGTATATATGGTTATTTTGGTGAGTGTCAGGTGCCTGGGTGTAGTGGTGGTCAATTGTTGAGTTTTGAGGATCAGGAATGGGTTGTGGTGTGTTCTATGGAATGTGATAAGTGGTGTTTGGTGGGTATTGGATTGGTCGATGGTGGTGTTGTGGCGGAGTTGGTATCGGTGAGGGATTGAGATTTTGAGGCGGGTTTGCATATTGATGCAGTGCAAGATGGCTTTGTGGATGTTGGTTTGGTGTGTTTTGGGAAGGTGCTGGGTTCTTTGTGTTTTGTTGGTTGATGTCAGGGACATTCAGGGTGAGGTATAGGTTTGCCAAGTTGCTTCTCAAGCTCTCCCTGTAACTCTAATATCTTTTGTTATAACCACAAAACTAGATCATTTGGTGCTGGAGTATTTCGACTGTCTGAAGTTTTTGCGTTTTCCACATTCTCCTTTCGAATACCAATTAAGTCGTCCATTTTAGCTTTCCTTTTGCTCTTTGTATTACTTGGAGGAGGAGGAGGTGGAGGGCCTCTAGATCTGGTGTAATACGCTGATTATGCCAGTATGTGCAAGTCAGTAAGGGTTCTGAACTGTTTGCAGTATTTAAACGCATATTGCGGAAATGTAAATTCGCGTCCTAATTTGGGAACCTCGTTGTGCCCGAGGTAGGCCTAGCGTCAAATAAATTTGGAGAAATTTAGTGCCACTAATTGCCTCATTTCATTAATGTAAAAGTAAACAACCCAAAACGAAACTAAATAAGATATTGCTGCTAATGGCACTTGGCCTTATTACATTTAAAAGGAAAGCAAGCAAATCTAATCTACTTGGTCCCAGAAGGACCCTCTCCAGACCGGATGTTGTTGTCGATCAACTCTCGCAGCTCGCGTAGGTTCAACAGTACGAATGCCCTTGCCAGATGCCCTCCTTCATTTCCTTCAGTGTTCTAACAGTTGGTGACCCTCTTTCTTATCTTCCCCTCTAATTTCATCAAACTGTACTCCAGATATTCCAGCCTTTCGCTGGATTTAACAACTCTTTCTTTCCACTCGTTAATCATTTCAATGTCGGCCTTATGTTGTGCCATATGCTCAGCTTCAAACTCTCGAACTCTTTTGCGTAGCTTGTTGTACTTCACATCCGCCTCAGTAAAATCATCTATGACCCTATTCCCTGGACCAACCCTTGGCTCAAAGTCTCCTCATAGATTATCGTCCAACCATGAGGGGTAAAAGTATGAATGGCCCGCATGGTATCGGTCCGGCTCAATGGTATCATTTTCCACAATGATCTTCAAAGTCCACATATGTTGTGCTTCATTCTTTTATGGGATGGTTTCACCCTAAAAATCAGCTCTGAAGTGATTCATCTTAGCAACCCGTGGTATGACTTGTCTTCTGCCTGCCTGTTTCATAACGCTAAATGGAGCATAAGGGTATATCCCTCTTAATCCAATCAGCACCAAATGTGGACATCTGTGGACCTTATGATGAACTCATCGGTGGGGAACAACTCGAATATCCACTGAACCTGGTCCTCAATCAACTTGTTGAAAAACTGCACCATCCTACAGCATCCTTTGGTTGATCGAACATGTCTGGAATGTAAGTCATCCTTTTAGGGTGATGGAAGGTTATGTGGTCATTCCACGGCCTTTGTGGAAAACTCTTGGTGGTATTGGCCCCTTTGGAGATGTTCTAACAGCCGACTTGTAATAACAAATTGCAACCCTTAAAGAATATGGACCCCTTCTAATAGCGTTCCAAGGCCCAGTACATATCCGCAATGATCATAGGGACAATAGTATATGTCTGCCCTCTGTCCCTTCCATTAGAGTTTTGGCCACCTTGGCCAGCCTAGTATGGATTATATCCCCTTGGATTGGGAATAATAGCATGCCCAAGAAGCACACAATGAACACAAAGACCCTGCAATGAACCCAACCCAAAGAGATGATTAACAACTCCTCATCAAAAATACGGTAAGAGCTACTGTGACCGTATCTTTCATAAAGGAAATCAAAAGGTATGTAGGAGTTTTTCAGGCAATCCAATTCATCATTTTTCTTCAGCCCCGTCATCTTAAGGAACCCTCTAGTGGTGTGATTTTCAGGTGTTAGCAGACCAGGGCTATCCCAAGGCAACCCAGCAAATCCCCATATTTCTTATAGAATGGGAGTCATTTCTATGTCTCCAAAACGGAACATAGCCCTTTCTTTATCCCAAAATAGAGTGGTAGCCTTGATTAGCATCTTGTTTGGTTGAAGATCCAAAAGTGATGGCAAATTACCCAAGACTCTTTTCACTTGATTTTGGTCACTTGAGAGAAGGTCCCTCCACCAGTCTATCAAAAGTTGAGGTATGCTACCAACTATACCGAATCTAGGGACTTCGTCCCTCATTTTCTACAAAACAAGAGAGAGTTAGGCCCTTTCCCCCTCCAGGTTCGTCTATTTATACATTAATGATTAGCATATTGGCACTTATTTCTCCAAATTAATGCACACAATCATGGTTACGTCCGTTGGGATTGTGGAAAAGCCGATGGACTTTTGGACGAGGCTTGTCTTAAAGGGTTATTATGCGGACAACATATTAACCCGGCTAGGTTTGACCATGATGCATGTACAATTAATTAGAGTAAGGCTGCTATAGAGACCTAGACTAGGACCCTCAAGCGCACAACTTGAGGGGGAAAGTCACAGAACCGTCGAACGCACCACTAATCGACTAGTTTTACCTCAAATATGCATTTTCAAATTTAAAGGGTGATATATAGGAAGAGGGAAAATACTCATCAAACGTTGCTATAGGATTGATTATGCACGAGTAGAATATGATGTTGAGCATGATTTATGCAACAATAAATAGCATGTTGTCAAGTATTTGCACGTAAAAAATGATAAATGCAGCATTTAAATAATTGAAAGACAGCTACGGAAAAAGAAAACAAAGAGACAAGTCAGTTTCAGGAAAAATAAAGAAATCATAAATGCTTTAAAATATGCAGTTAAATTCAGATAAGGGGAAAGCGTACATGGGATAGAGCATGCTTGGACTAATTCACAAAAAATAAGTTTGTTATGGTAAGAGCCTAAAATATCCCCAACAGAGTTGCCATGCTGTCGCGCTCCCTTTTTCCCTCGCGGGAGTCCAAGTTTCGACATTCATGGGAGAACAACTCATTTCCTTTTGGGAATTGGGTATTTTGAAGAGTCACCAACTAACGGATTATGGTGTGTTAGGGCACCTAGAGCGATTAACTCATATAACTAGTCTACATTACCAGAGATTAGGGTAAGGGCTCGAAATAGCCTTAAGGGGAAGGTGTTAGGCATCCCTCGCGGTCCACAACAGTGGGTCCCGGTGGAACTTAAACTATGTGAATTAGTCATTTTAATAAGTAAACAGTTTTAACATATATTTGCAAATAAAGGTAGTTTTCAATACATATATGATCACAGAAATTCAGATAACGAAAGTAAGAGAGGTTTGGACAGCTTACACATGTATATGTAAAGGAAAGGAAGTTTATAGAATTTAAACACATAGGGGAATTGGGAAAGGGAAGTCCTAACTTGATTAGCCTACAGGATCAATTGGTGAAATTCCTGGTAATCCTCCTCAACTAGAGGGGCTACACGTGATATTAGCGCACATGTCATCATATCCTTTTAATACCCATTACCCCACCCTTAATGGTTATATAAGCGGGTTTAATTAATGACCTCTAAGCATGCTGCTACCCGTCCCTTTATTATGGTGTTTAAAAGGGAAAATCTAGGCGACAAGCAAAGAACATATTGGACAATCAAATAGGGAAAGTAGTTAAGGCTCATGTTTACCTCCACATGTACATAAGCAAATAAGCAGCACGTCTCAAACAACTAATTTTGAATAAGTTCAGAAAGCCTAGGAACATGATATCTATATGAACATCTCAAAACAGAACATGCAGCGTTTGTTTTAAGGGAAGTGGCAGAATCCTAACCAGTTTGCCTACTGGTTTTATAACCTGTTAAGCCTGGATAATTTCACATATAAACCGAACTGGTTTCACAATTTTTTGACATCCTAAGGCTTGCCTAAGTGTGTATATGCAGTCACGATTATGGGAAACAGTTTAAAGTTCTTTTATACCATAGGCATGCTTTCTAGTGACATTTAACAAGACACTGTATGAAGTTCCAGTTTTAGTACTTAATGCATGTGGTAATTACCCTATGGACATGAGTACTAACGAGTGAAACTGCTATTAGTTCTTATTAGACATGCATACTGACTAAGCAAGTGTGACAACCAATTAAACCTACATGCATGATTCTAAAGAGACGGATGATGTAATGAAAGTTGAACCTTAGTTATTTTATTCCCTATAGGCATGGCGTCTAATCATGTAAAGCAAAGTAGGCAAAACTTATTTCAACCAAAGAAACCCCTATAGGCAATTTATCTAACAAAGCACTTTTGAGCCAAAGTAAACCCTATAGGCATGTTATCTACCCAGCTTTACCCATTGTACCATATAACTACCCTCCCTTTTCACTAGTCACCCCAATATCTGTTTACAATTAATTATTACACACCAATGATTGAATAAGGATTACATAAATAAAATATAAATTAAGCTATAGGGAGCCTGAAGTAGGCCCAATGCAAACCCTGGTGTACCAGGCTTCCAGTAGCCTCAAATGCCCAAGATTTCATTGCCACATTTGTGTCCATGTATATCAGAGTTCCCTAAGGACCTCAAGGATCCCGGGAAGTGCTCACACCCATACTTTCTCAAATAAAGATTGATCATGTGCAGTATGGAAGAGTCAGCCCTGATATGCCAGAGTTCAAAGAGATCTCAAGGTACCTCTAAGCAGTACACATACCAGAGGGGCATGCCTTAATAACCTAAGAGTAAGTAAGATTGCTTGACATAATTTGAAATGGTTTTGGCAAACAGTACAGAGAGGACTTCTTAGAGGGAAATAGATTTTCTAAAAATCAGCACTAGTTTGGTGGTAAAACAGATTGAGAAAAGTGTGAAAATACTTTGAAATCAGAACATAAATCACAGAGCAACCAGAATCAGAAACACTTTGGCAAACATATTAAAAATATGGAGAGAGGGGTTGGGGATACATAGAATACACCTTAGTGTATACATAAGCAAACAGATGCACAAAATTCTCAAAAATTTGTAGAATTGATAAGTTAGTTACAATGATTGTAGCAGAGACATGTTGAGAACACATAGACCTTGGACATGACCAAACAAACAACTAGAGTTGCCTTGAGAGACTAGATGACTTAACATGATCTTATTAGCAGAGTAGGAAAAGACTTGAATGAACAGACTAGGCAAGCACCACACAAGCACTCATAGCTTAGAAATGATAATCACATATAGAACAAAAACAGAATTTAAACATGCTAGATAAATAGTAGACATGTAAGTATAGTTGAGACATACTAATAACATTTTGAAACAAGACAGTATTAGGCATGCTAAGCAAGACAGTGAACAAGAACAAGAATGGAACTCATGACTGATGAACTAAGGAAGTAATGAAACACATAGGGTTTAGATTTTAAAAATTAATCAGGGGCATACCAGCTAGGAAGAAGAACACATAATGTAGAGCAAAGGTTGTGCAATAGTTAGCCTTGACTATCAACTAAGGCAATGAATATTACCAATAACACAAAGGAACAGAGAGAGAGAGAGTTTTTTAGAGTGTAAGAGTAATGGTGAACTAATGTTGGTGCGTTAGAAGTGAGAATAGAGGAGATTATATATAGTAGTTAATAGCGAGAAGAATAAGGTAAAGGAGATCATCATTCAGCAATTATGGAAGCCACAGAATAAATCACACACAAATTAGTGTAATTTTCACTTAATTAAGGGAAATTATCCAATGGTAAAGGAAGAATACATTTAAGGAAAGAAAATCAATGTCACGACCCCTGTTCGCCCTCTGTGAACTATCATAACGGCACCTAATCTCTACGACTAGGTAAGCCTAACAAAAGTGGAACATAAACGAAACTTGCGAAAAAAATAATAAAAAACCCAAAATAATTGAATGGAAGCAATAGTTATAATGCCGCTCGGCATAGACAACACAACATTCTCAAAACCAAGTACATTATCCCAAAACCCAAAAACTCACAGAAACACAAGCCTTTGGAATATCTAGTAGTCTAACTCCAGAATATCGAACAAGAAAGAAAAATACAAAAGGGCAACATTTAACAGCTAGAATAAAAAGGGACTTCTCGGTCTACGAACGCGACAAATGTACCTCGAAATCTCTTGAGCAGTCGCCTCCCTCAAGGATGGTAGGCCTGAGTAGCGGTGCCTGGATCTGCACATGAAAAACATGTGCAGAAGGGGCATGAGTACACCACAGCGGTACTCAGTAAGTGCCAAGCCTAACCTCGGTCGGGTAGTGACGAGGAAGGTCAAGGCCCTACTAAGGTTAAATAAATAATAAGATGACAGGATAAGATAAATAGTACAATTGAGAATCTACAGTAAAAATCTACACAGGATAATAAGGAGTACAATAACGGAAACAGAAATTAAGGCAAACACCAGGAAGTACCACTCATAACAAGGATGATAACCGGGGATCTCTTGGTATCTCGAGGATCTCTTTGTGTCCTCAATATATGCTAGGGATCTCTTGGTATCCCAAGGATCTCTTGGTATCCTCAAAATATGCTAGGGATCTCTTGGTATCCCAAGGATCTATTGGTATCCTCAATATATGCTAGGGATCTCTTGGTATCCTCAATATATGCTAGGGATCTCTTGGTATCCCGAGGATCTCTTAGTATCATCAATACACGTGCCATCTTTTGGTATCCCGCACCTTAGTTCAGATCATAAATACGTATAGGGGATCTCCCGGAATGCCATCCCATAGTCCCAAAGTAAAAACACACAACAGCAACACAGGAATACACAATTAAGCTAAATTTCATACCAAGTAAACAGTTAATTCTAGCCTAACGTACTTCACGTAATGCAATTATGGAAGTTTAAGCAAATAGGCAATTAAGTCAACTAAACATGCTTTACTAAACTAGCAATGGACTAAATTCGCAAGTAGAATAAAACAGGAAAAAGAACTCAATTGAAATACTTAAGAAAAAATCGGATTTTCAACAATTAGCTCAAGCACGCACTTGTCACCTTATGTACAAGGCATTTCAATTATCAAATATATCATATACTAAGGGGAAGGTACCCCACAAAAGGTTAGGCAAGCCACTTACCTCGAACCGGCTCAATAATCAATCTGAAACCACGCTCTTGCCACGACTACTCGACTCCAAATGGCCCAAATCTATTCAATTCAATTTCATAATGTAAACAACACTTTAAGTAACTGATTCTACAAAGAAATTCTAAGCTAATACGTGAAATTAGGTGAAATGACCAAAATGCCCCTAGGGCCCGCTTCTCGGAATCAGGTAAAGTATATATTTTCAGAATTCCCATACTCTCACGAGTTCATACATACCAAAATTATCCAAATCTAAGGTCAAATTCCCAATAAAAAGTCGAATTTTAGGTCTAAGAACTTTCTTCCAATTTTTCCCCAATTTTCATCTCCAATCTGAAATTAAATGACAAAACTACCTATAGATTGATGGAATATAACTAGAAAGGGTTAAAGAATCGTTATCCAATGATCTTCTCTTCAATTTCCTCTCAAAATTGGCCCTCCCGATCTCTACAGCGATTTTCCAACTTTTGAAACTAAACCCACAAAATTTCATATTTCTGCCCAGCTGTTTCCGCATCTGCGGTCCTGCTTTTGCGGACCAAAGGTCGCACCTGCGACTTTTCACTTAATGGCCAGGTTCCGCATCTGCAACTCTCAATCTGCAGATACGGCACCGCTTCTGCGGAATTACCAACGCTTCTACGGTTCCTGACAAAATTTCCAAATTTTGCTTATGTGGCCACTAAGCCGCTTCTACGGTGCCGCACCTGCGGAATCCAAACCGCAGGTGCGGTTATGACAGAACCAGCAGCTGAAACCGCAACTCTAACTCCAAAATCTTTCCATCAACCATCTGAATTCATCACTAGGCCTCCAGGACTCAACCAAAGGCACCAACAAGTCACAAACCACTATCCAAACTTGTACCAAATCCTTAGAACACCTAAAACAACATCGAAACCTCGAATTAACCATGGATTCAAGGCTAAGAACTACAAAATTCGCAAAATACGCTTTCGATCAAAAAGTCTATCAAACCTCGTCCGAATGACCTAAAATTTTGCACACACGTCACATTCAACACTACGGAGCTACTCCAACTTCCGAAATTCCATTCCGACCCTCGGATCAAAATCTCCCTTTCAGACCGAAAACTTAAAAAATTCAACTTTCGGCATTTCAAGCCTAAATTAGCTACGGGCCTCCAAAACACAATTTGAACACGCCCCTAAGCACGAAATCACCCAACGGAGCTAACAGATTCATCAGATTTCCATTCTGGGGCTGTCTTCACATTGTTCCGACTACGGTCAGCTTTTCAACACTTAAGCTCTCATTTAGGGACTAAGTGTCCCAAAACTCTCCGAAACTCAAAATCGAACATCCCAACAAATCAAAATAACAGAAATAAACTTGGGGAAAGAAGTTAATAGGGGATAGGGGTGTTAATTCTTAAGACGACTGGTCGGGTCGTCACATCCTCCTACACTTAAACATTCGTTCGTCCTCGAACGAGTATAAAGACATACCTAAAGTAGTGAAAAGTGAGGGTAACGGCTGCGCATATCCTGCTCGGTCTCCCAAGTAGCCTCCTCAACCGGCTGACCCCGCTACTGAACCTTCACTGACGCAATGTTCTTTGACCTCAGTTTTCTAACCTGCATGTCCAATATTGCCACTGGCTCCTCAACATAGGATAGATCCTTATCCAACTGGATTGAACTGAAATCCAACACGTGCGACGAATCACCGTGATACCTCCAGAGCATCGAAACATGGAATACCGGATGAACTCTGGCCAAGCTGGGAGGTAAGGCAAGCTTATAACCAATCTCCCCAACACGCCTCAATATCTCAAAAGGGCCAATAAATCTCGGACTCAACTTTCCTTTCTTCCCGAATCTCATGACGCCCTTCATAGGCAAAACTCAAAGCAGAACCCGCTCTCCAACCATATAGGAAACATCACGAACCTTCTGGTCCGCATAACTCTTCTGTCTGGACTGGGCTGTACGGAGTCTATCCTGAATCACCTTAACCTTCTCCGAAGCATTCTGAACAAAGTCTGTCCCCAATAACCTGCCTTACCCGGCTCAACCAAACCACTGGGGATCTATACCGTCTCCCATATAAAGCCTCATACGGTGACATCTGAATGCTGGACTGATAGCTGTCGTTATAAGCAAACTCCACCAATGGTAAGAACTGATCTCAAGACCCTCCAAACTCAATTACACATACACAAAGCATATCCTTAATAATCTGAATAGTGCGCTTAGACTGTCCGTCCGTCTGATGGTGAAATGTTGTACTCAACTCTACCCGAGTACCCAACTCATACTGAAGGGCCCTCCAAAACCGTGATGTAAACTGAGTACCTCTATCTGAAATGATGGACACTGGAATACCATGCAAATGAATAATCTCCTAGATATAGATCTCCGCCAACCGCTCCGAGGAATAAGTAGTACACACGGGAATAAAGTGTGTGGACTTGGTCAGCCGATCCACAATCACCCAAATAGTATCGAACTTTCTCAATGTTCATGGGAGCCCAACTACAAAGCCCATAGAGATCTACTCCCACTTCCACTACGGAAATCTCTATCTGCTAAAGCAATCCACCCGGCCGCTGGTGCTCGTAATTCACCTACTGACAGTTGAGACATCGAGCTACAAACCCAACTATATCTTTCTTCATCCGCCTCCACCAATAGTGTTGCCTCAAGTCCTGGTACATCTTCGCGGCACCCGGATGGATGGAATACCGCAAACTATGGGCCTCCTCTAAAATCAACTTTCGCAGCTCATCAACATTAGGTACACAAATCTGACCCAGCATCCTCAATACCCCATCATCACCAATAGTCACATCTCTAGCATCATCGTGTTGAACCATGTCCTTGAGGACAAGCAAATGAGGGTCATCATATTGTCGCTCTCTGATGCGATCAAGTAGGGAAGGCCGAGAAACCACGCAAGCTAGAACCCGACTGGGATCCGAAAGATCCAATCTCACAAATTGGCTGGCTAAGGCCTGAATATCCATCACCATAGGCCTCTCCGATGCTGTTACATAAGCCAAACTCCCCAAACTCTCCGCCTGGCGACTCAAAGCATCGGCCAAACTCTCCGCCTGGGTGATACAGAATAATGATGTCATAATCCTTTAGCAACTCTAACCGCCTCCTCTGGCACAAATTTAGATCCTTTTACTTTAACAAGTACTGCAAGCTTCGATGGTCAGTATAAATCTAACAAGGCACACCGTATAAGTAATGGCACCAAATCATCAGGGTGTGAATAGGGTAGTTCTTCTCGTGTATCTTCAACTGTCTGGATGCATAGGCAATCACCCTACCGTCCTGCATCAACATCACTCCGAGGCCAACCCTAAAGGCATCATATCTTCTTCGGATCCACCTGAATACCCTCACTAGATACCACGTGGCCTAAGAATGCCACTAAATCCAACCAAAACTCACATTTCGAGAACTTAGCATATAAATTCTTCTCTCTTAGAGTCTAAAGCATAGTCCTCAGGTGCTGCTCATGATCTTCCCGACTCCGGGAATACACCAAAATATCATCAATAAAGATAACGACGAACGAGTCAAGATACGGCGGGAACACACTGTCCATCAAATGCATAAAGGCTGCTGCGGCATTGGTCAGCCCAAATGACATAACAAGGAACTCGTAATGACCATACCGAGTCCTGAAAGCAATCTTCAGGATATCTTGCTCCCGAATCTTCAACTAATGGTAACCTGACGCAAATCAATCTTAGAAAACACGCGTGCACCCTTAAGTTGGTCGAATAAATCATCAATACGAGGCAAAGGATAACGGTTCTTCACTGTAACTTTGTTCAACTGATGATAATCAATACACATGCACATATAACCATCCTTTTTTCTCCACAAACAAGACAGGAGCACCCCAAGGTGATACACTAGGATGAATAAAACCCTTATCAAGAAATTCCAGTAACTGATCCTTCAACTCAGGAGGAGTCATACGATACGGAGGAATAGAAATGGGCTAAGTGCCCGGCAATAGATCAATGCCAAAATCAATATCACTATCAGGCGGCATGCCTGGAAGGTCAGGTGGAAACACATCGAGAAAATCCCGTACTACTGGGACTGAATCAACTAAAGAGGTACCAATACTACATCTCTCACATAAGCTAGATACGCGCCACACCCCTTCTCAACCATACACTGAGCTTTAAGAAAAGAAATAACTCTACTAGGAGTGTGATCTAATGTACCCCTCCACTCAACACGCAGTACACCTGGCATAGCTAGCATCACGGTTTTGGCGTGACAATCAAGAATAGCATAATGGGGCGACAACCAGTCCTTGCCCAAGATAATATCAAAGTCAACCATGCTGAGTAATAATAAATCGGCTCTGGTCTTAAAACCACTAAGAGCAACCAACATGACCGATAAACGCGATCCACTACAAGAGAATCTCCCACAGGAGTAGAAACATAAACACGGGAACCCAACGAATCCTGAGATACACCCAAATGCGGAGCAAAATAAGAAGACACATAAGTGTAAGTGGAGCCTGGATAGAATAGAACTGATGCATCTTTGTGACAAACCAGTATAATATATATGATGACACAATTGGAGGCAACAGCCTCGTTATGGGCAAGAAGAGCATAATAGCTGGCCTGGCCTCCCCCTCTAGGGCGACCTTTACCTTCCCGACCTCCACCTCTAGCTTGCTGAGCAGGTGGGGTAGCAACGAGAGCTGTAACCATAGCCTGAGAACTCTGCTGGGCACACTGTGGTTGAGAAGTCTGTGGAGGTTCACCCCTCCCAAGTCTGGGGCAATCCCTCACCATTTGACGTGTGTCACCACACTCAAAACAAGATTGGGGAGGATGTGGTGGTTGTGACTGTCTCGGGCCAGGTCTGCTATACTAACCTCTGAAAGCACCTCGCGCAGGAGGCGTGCTAGAAACCTTAGGTGCATAATAAGGCTCCTAAGGTCTAGGAGGAACTGGAATACCATTGGCTGCCGGAAGACCTGAATGAATAGAGCGACTTATATAACCCCTAACATGATGACCTGCTGTTGGGGCACGGGCACCAAAGAAATGGCTTGTCCCTCGAGACCTCTTGGTCTCCCTCTCCTCTCTCTCCTTAGCATGCATACCCTCAATCCTCCTAGCAATGCTCACCACCTGCTGATAAGAAATATCCATCTCCAACTCACGAGCCATGCTAGACCGGATACTGGGTATAAGGCCCTCAATAAACCGGTGAACCCTCTCGCGAACAGTAGAAACCAAGGATGGTGCATGCCTAGCCAAACTGGTGTAACAGACAGCATACTTTGAGACAGTCATAGTACTCTAGCGCAGATGCTCAAACTCTGTGCGCCATGCATCCCCGAGGCTCTGAGGAACATACTCCCTCAGGAATAGATTTGAAAACTGAGTACAAGTCAGCGAACCAGCCTTATACGGACTGTCTAACTCATAAGTGCGCCACCACTCAGAGGTGGCTCCTCGAAGCTGGAAGGTAGTGAAGGAAACCCCGCTCGATCCTGATATACCCATGGTACAGAGAAGGCGATAACTCTTATCTAGAAATCCTAGAGCATCCTCCGATGCTAGACCACTAAATATTGGAGGCTTGTACCTCTTGAACCTCTCAAGCCTCAGCTACTCCTCCTCGAAAGTCGTTGCCCTGTCCTCGGGCTGAACTGGCACTGCAGGCAGTACAGGAATAATCTCAGGGACCTTCTCAACATGCACTCGCTGCTCTGAAGTGCGGGCGGTGGGAGTCTGCACTCCTCCCCTGACGTGAGATGTAGCCGCAACAAGGGGAAGCAATCCTACCTGAGCCAGAGTGGTTTACATGCTCATGAACTATGCCAGAGTCTCCTGAAGAGCTAGAGTACTAGTAGCAGTAGGCATGTCAGGTGCATGGACTCCGGTTGGAACTGCTAGTGGTACCTCGGCGGCAACTCGCGCAGGTGCTTTAGCTGCACCACGTGCACGTCCTTGACCTCTACCCCGCTCCGACTTCTAGCGACTCTCGCAGGGAAGCGGGTGTCTGATCATTTTAGGTAGCTTGTGCCCTCACTATCGGTGAGAGAATAGAATATAGATGTTCAGAATTCGTGATGTCAAAAATCTCGCACGATAAGGAAATCCAATGAAGTGGAATTTTCCTAACGGTTACATAGCCTCTCGTAGATAAGTACAGATGTCTCCATACCAATCATCGAGACTCTAATAAACCGGCTTGTGATCCATGACTCCTATGAACCTAGAGCTCTTATATCAACTTGTCACGACCCCAGTTCGCCCTCCGTGAACTGTCGTGACCGCACCTAGCCTCTACGACTAGGTAAGCCTAACAAATGTGGAACATAAACAAAAATTGCGAAAGAAATAATAAAAACCCCAAAATAACTGAATGGAAGCAATATTTATAATGCCACTCGGCATATACAACACAACATTCTCAAAACCAAGAACACTGTCGCAAAACCCGGAAACTCACAAAACCACAAGACTTTGGAATATCTAATAGTCTAATTCCAGAATATCTAACAAGAAAGAAAAATACATAAGGGCAACGTTTAACAACTAGAATAGAAAGGGACTTCTCAGTCTGCGGACGCGGCAGATGTACCTCAAAGTCTCTAGAGCAGTTGCCTCCCTCAAGGTTGGTAGGCCTGAGTAGCGGTGCCTGGATCTGCACATGAAAAACATGCGCAGAAGGGTCATGAGTACACCACAGCGGTACTCAGTAAGTGCCAAGCCTAACCTCGGTCGGGTAGTGACGAGGAAGGTCAGGGCCCTTCTGAGGTTAAATAAATAATACGATGACAAGATAAGATAAACAGTAAAATTAAGAATCTACAGTAAGAATCTACACAGGATAATAAGGAGTACAATAACGGAAACAGAAATAAAGGCAAACACCAGGACGTACCACTTATAACAAGTATGATAACCGGGGATCTCTTGGTATCCTCAATATATGTTAGGGATATCTTGGTATCCTCAATATATGCTAGGGATCTCTTGGTATCCCGAGGATCTCTTGGTATACACGTGCCAGGCATCTCTTGGTATATCGAACCTCAGTTCAGATCATAAATACGTACATGGGATCTCCTGGAATGTTATCCCGTAGTCCCAAAGTAAAAACACACAGCAGTAACACAGGAATACCCAATTAAGCTAAATTTCATACCAAGTAAACAGTTAATTCTAGCCTAACATGCTTCATGTAATGCAATTAAGGCAGTTTAAGCAAATAGGCAATTAAGTCAACTAAACATGCTTTTCTAAACTAGCAACAGGCTAAATTCGCAAGTGGAATAAAACAAGAAAAAGAACTCAATTGAAATACTTAAGGAAAAACCGGATTTTCAACAACTAACTCAAGTATGCACTCGTCACCTCACGTACAAGGCATTTCAATTATCAAATATATCATATCCTAAGGGGAAGGTCCCCCACACAAGGTTAGGTAAGCCACTTACCTTGAACCAGCTCAATAATCAATCTGAAACCACGCTCTTGCCACGAGTACTCCACTCCAAATGGCCCAAATCTATTCAATTCAATTTCGTAACGTAAATAACGCTTCAAGTAACTGATTCTACAAAGAAATTCTAAGTTAATACGCGAAATTAGGTAAAATGACCAAAATGCTCCTTGGACCCACATCTCGGAATCGGGTAAAATTTATATTTTCAGAATCCTCATACTCTCACGAGTTCATGCATACAAAAATTATCCAAATCTAAGGTCAAATTCCCAATCAAAAGTCGAATTTTAGGTCTAAGAACTTTCTTCCAATTTTCCCCAATTTTCATCTCCAATCCGAAATTAAATGATAAAACTAACTATAGATTGATGGAATATAATTAGAACGGGTTTAAGAATCGTTACCCAATGATCTCCTCTTCAATTTCCTCTTAAAATCTCCCTCTCCCGATCTCTAAACCGAATTTCCAACTTTTGAAACTAAACCCTCGAATCTTTATATTTCTGCCAAGTTGTTTCCGCATCTGCGGACCCGTTTTTGTGGACCAAAGGTCGCAGCTGCGACTTTTCACTTAATGGCCAGGTTCCGCATCTGCGATTCCCAATCCGCAGATGCGGTACCGCTTCTATGGAATTACCACAGGTTCTTGAAGAAATTCCCAAATTTCGCTTCTACGGCCACTGAGCCACTTCTACGATGCCGCACCTGCGGAACCCAAACCGCAGGTGCAGTTATGACAGAACCAGCAGCTGAAGCTGCAACTCTAACTCCAAAATCTTTCCGTCAACCATCCGAATTATCCTGAGGCCTCAGGTACATCAACCAAAGGCATCAACAAGTCACAATCCACTATCCAAACTTGTACCAAATCCTTAGAACACCTAAAACCACATCGAAACCTCGAATTAACCATGGATTCAAGCCTAAGAACTCCAAAATTCTAAAAATATGCTTTCGATCAAAAAGTCTATCAAACCTCGTCCGAATGACCTGCAATTTTGCACACACGTCACATTCAATACTACGGAGCTACTCCAACTTCCGTAATTCCATTCCGACACTCAAATAAAAATCTCCCTATCGGACCGGAAACTTCAAAAATTCAACTTTCGGCATTTCAAGCCTAAATTAGCTACAGGCCTCCAAAACACAATCCGAACACGCCCCTAAGCCCGAAATCACGCAACGGAGCTAACGGAACCATCTGATTTCTATTCCGAGGCCGTCTTCACACTGTTCCGACTACGGTCAACTTTCCAACACTTAAGCTCTCATTTAGGGACTAAGTGTCCCAAAACTCTCCGAAACTCAAAATCAAACATCCCGGCAAATCAAAATAGCATAAATAAACTTGGGGAAAGCAGTTAATAGAGGAGAAGGGCGTTAATTCTTAAGACGACCGGCCGGGTCATCACAATCAAGTGAGCAATTAGGGGTAAATAGACAAAAGTTTAATTAAGGAAATAATTAGTGAAGAATTAGTAAATATCACAGTCAATTGAATAAGGTAAGAAAGCTAATCAAGGTTGTAAATAAAGTAAATAATCAAGAATCAACACATAGTTTTTAACAAAACCAATCAATGAATCAGAAATTCAAACAGTACTAATTTAAGAGTGAATATATAGGTTTTCGACAAATAGATAAATAGGCTAAAATAGAATTTCATAATCATACAGAAATTAGCCGAGAAATCAAATCAGAAACCCTAATAGAGATGAACTTGGGTAAAAAATCACAAGACATTGAATTAGACTAAAGGGGAAATCATGAAAGTCAAAGCACAGAACAAACAACATAACAAGTAGCACAGAAAAACTCAGAATCGAAGCAAAAACATAAGAAAATTGGGGCTTTAGCATAAGCTAGTGGGTTGAAGCAAACTCTTCGAAATCAATCAAAAACACATAAAAATAGAAGATTAAATACTTAAAATCAGCAAAACATTTTGAAGAAAGAGATTTTCAGGAAACCCTAGTTGAGGAAAATGGGAAGGCACTCGAAAATCAGAAGATTTTTGTAAAACACATATAAAATAAGTTCAATCCATCTCAGATATTGTATAGATCTGAGAAGTTCAAAGAACGAAATTAGGGTTTCGAGAAAAAAACAACATAGAGATGAAGAAGTAGGTTTAAAAATCCATAGGTCTAACGCAAAATAGGAAGATCTTACTCGAAATCGAACCGGAACTGCCTGAAACAGGCAAGAAAGGGCCACAAGTGTAAGCGGACTGACCCTGGTCCCTCGAGGACCTTAGAGATGCTGGTACCAACATAGGAAAGGCCATTAGAGGCCTAGGGGTGGTGAGAAACCACCATGAACGGAAGTAGATGAGTGACGGCGAGGGTGAATTAGGGTTAGAGTTAGAGAGAATTTAAGAGACGGGGGAATGAAAGGGCGGCGGAAATGAGAGATAATGAAAGGGTGTAGGGGGTCGTTTAGGTTAATATGGTAAGTTTAATCGTGGATTGTTGATCAAAATGATCAACAGCCACAATTAAACGGGGTTACTGGGTCGGGCAGGTAGGTATTGGGCCTGGGGTCTTTTGGGATGGTTTTGGTTTAATATTAAGGGGGTTTTGGGCTGGTATAAAAAGGGTTAAAATTGAAACATAAGAGGCTATTTGTTAAATACCCCGACAATTGATTAAAAAATAATTTGTAAGATAATTATTAATTATAAAAACTGAAATTCATACATAGAAATGTTTTAAAAATAGTAATTTAGTATTTAAAAATACAAAGGACTAATTTTTGGTAAAATAATACAAAAATGTACGCATGGGCTATAATTGCAAAGTTATTGCAATTATAGCCAAAAGGTGCCAATTTGGCTATTTATGAAATAATTTGGACTCAATAGGATCATAATAGTAATATTAAATCAAGACATGTTCTAAATTCATTTGTGATGAAATTTTGTAGTTATTTATATGAATAAAATATCGAGATAAATTAATTTAAAAAATTTAAAATTTATGGAAAAATATCAATTGATGCTAATGTGTAGTTTTAAAGGTATATATGCATTTCAAAATATTATAGGAAGAAATTGGGTACCAACATAGAGTTGATTTGGGGGCCCATTGGTAGGCCCAATGAGGATGTGTATTCTACATCTGGTCGGATTTGTTGACTCGGCACCATTAATGCAGAAAGGTGCATCATTCAGTTAGAGTGAGCTTGTTCGTGTTCTGATATGTTTTATGTATTACTCTTCAATGCTACGAGAGGTTGTGATTTGTTGGTTATATGCACTCATGATGCGGTTTTGTATGAACCTTGTAGCGGAATTTGAGCAAGATGGTTATTAGGGTGTTGAATGGTTGATTGCGCCTTGGTCATCTTGTTTTCGGGCTGTGGTATAAAGTGTTATTCGCTTCTCCATAGTTATGGTTATTCACTTGCGTACTTGATGTCGAATTGCTTGTAGTTGTTGATTTTGAGCATTTGGGGCTTGAAGTATTTCATATGGATCGGTGTTTGGATGGGTCACGTATGGCAATAGAGTTATGATGGGATATGATACTTTGTATTAGATTCGTGTGTTTTGGTTCTATTATTATGATAGGTTCATAGCATTGCGGTTGTGGTGGTACTTGTTGAGTTTGCAGAACGGTTCTCTTCTTTGAATCATTTTCCATTTTTGGGCGCATTTGAATCGTTGCGTGTTGGTGCATGGATTACACGTTTTGTCGCTTAAGGTTGTATTGGTATGGCAAGTCAGTAGAGTGGTTGTATTTGATAAGATGAGGTCATTGGACTTAGAATGGATACAATCGGAAATTATCTGCGTTCAGCTATTTGAAGTCTTGAACAGTATCGTATGATGTATTATGACTTGTTTGTATCATCAGTTTTGGTTTTCAGGTATTTTGTAATTAGTTTGGAAAAATGAATTTCATGTTTGAAACTTGAAGTTGGAAGAGTTGACCAAGTTTGACTTTTGAGTATTTGACCTCGGATCAGAGTTTTGATGGTTCCATTAGGTTTGATGGTGATTTTAGACTAAGGCGTATGCCCGGATTTTCATTTGGATATTTCTAGAAGGTTTCGACACTAATTGGCAAAAGTTAGCAATTGGAAGGTTTGGAATGTTCATAAGTTTGATCGAGAGTTAACTTTGATGATATCGGGTTCGGATTGTGATTCTGGGAATTAGAATAGCTTCATTATATCATTTTAGACTTGTGTGCAAAATTTGATTTCATTCCGAGTTGATTCGATACGGTTCGGCACGAGTTTTGGAAGTTAAAGGATTCAAAGTTCATTAAGTTCGATTTGAGGTGTGTTTCATAGTTTTGATGTTGTTATGCATGATTTTAGACCTTGCATAGGTCTGTGTTATGTTATGGGACTTGTTGGCATGTTCGGACGGGGTTTCGAGGGGCTCGGGCATGATTCAGATTGTTTTCAGACTATTTTTCTTCATTTTGGCATTGTTGGTTTCTGCTGAGTTATGGGCATCTGGTTTTCTTGTTCCTGATCACGAAGAATGGATCGCGATTGCGTATATTTATTTGATAACTAGGGAGGATTGTTCATCATGTACGCCAGTCTAGAGTTGCATTCGCGGAAGTTCAGGCAATTGTTCAATGCATTCGCAAGTGTAGCGACGCATTCGTGTAGAAGGAAGTAAGGCCTGAGGATGTCAGGCATTTGTTCTTCGCAGCCGCGAAGTGTGGAACGCGATCGTGTAGCTCTAGGAGATTTGTCCATCACATTCGCGACGGTGATGCTGCATTTCGAGGGTTGGGGTGAACACGTGGAATTGTCTGCGTTCGTGAAGTGTAATAATTGGGCAAACTCTATTAATTCCCATTTCGAGGGTTGGGGTCATTTTATCATATTTGGAGCTATGGAGCTCGGATTGAGATGATTTTTGAAGATATTTTCAACATATGAATTAGGATAAGTGTTCCCTACTCGTTTTTATTATATTTCATGAATCTATCCTTGTTTTCAGCATATGGTTTATAATTTCAAATGAGAAATTGGCGGCTTTGGTCTAAAATTTCATAAAGTAAATTTTTGAGTTTTGAGCATCGATTCGAAGTCGGATTTGAGTGAAACTACTATGGTTGGACACCTAATTGAATAGGCTGTCGGATGTTTTGAGTTTATTCGAGTTCCGAGGTGCGAGCCTAGGTTTGACTTTTGGGTTGACTTTGGTCTTTTGATTAAAGATTCGATCTTTATCAATTAGGTTTGTTTCCTTATGCATTATTTGCTGTTCTTGAGTTGCTTTTGGGTAGTTTCGAGTTGTTCAGAGCTCGGTACTCGCGGGGTAGCATTTCTAGAGTATTGTTTATCTTGATGGGTATTGGTTTCAGCTTGTTCAAGTTAAGTAACACTTCTAAACTTGGTGCTGATGGTATGAACCCCTAAATATATGTTTTATGTGCTTAGTGTTAAGGTGACATACATGCTAGGTGATAGACATGTGGGCGTGCACCGTGTGAATTATGATTTAGTTGATTCTGTGGTATTGTATGGTTACCTAATTTTTTTTTATCCATGAAATTTCTACGTGCTAGAGTAATTGAGTTGTGATCCATGTTAGAAATCATGTTTAGGTTATATGCTTATTCTGTTGGGACCCACTGAGGCATTTCTGTTGTTTAGATATTTGCTTAAATTGCAGTTACATACTCAGTCATACTCATTCATTTGCATATCATATCTCTGTCTCTGTTATAATTTTTCGTCACAACATGTTATCATTGTTTGGGCTGATTGGCATGAGATTTGTGAGCCCGAGAGACCGGAGAGATTGATGACTAAGTTGGGGCCTGAGAGCCGTGTTGTGAGTGAGATATGTGGATCGGGTTGCACGCTGCAGCAGGCCTTACAGCTATATGTAGATCGGGTTGCATGCTGCAATAGGCCTTACGACTATATGTGCATCCGGTTGCACGCTGCAATAGGCCTTACATCTATAAGTGGATCGGGTTGCACGTTACAACAGGACTTGTAGGTTTTATTACTATTGATGGGATCTAGCTGCGCGCCCCACGGCAAGCACCGTATAGTGCTGAGTGACTGAGTGTTCTGAGGGATTGAGCATGATGAGTGGGAGTGTGAGAGAGTGAGATTCAATACTCTAAGATTGTGAGTACATGAGTTCATCACTGTGATGCATTGCATTGATATGTATATTTGACATACATGCATAGAGATGCATTTTCTCATGCTAGACGGCATATGATAGTTGATGTCTTGACATGCATATTAACATGTAAGCATAGAGGTGTACTTTCCTTTTGTTATCTGATAATGAAGTTTCTTATCTATTGTTGAAAGCTTTTGGGAAACATCACAATTTTTCTGATATACTCATATTTTGGTTATTTCGGTGAAAGATTTGGGTTTTTATTGTTATACTTGAAAAGCATGCCTATTTTTCCATAACTGTGAACGAGCTGAGCATCATATCTTTGAGTTGTTTCTTGTTCTGCTTTTATTATATTGTTATGAGATGATGTTGGATATTGGTGTTGGACCCTGACTATTGTACAAGCTCATCACTGCTTTTACCTAAGGTTAGGTTTTTTACTTATTAAGTACATGGGGTCGGTTGTACTTATACTACACTTATGCACCTTACGTGTAGATTTTTGATGTTGATGTTGTTGTGTATGGCGGGAGGTGGAATTAAAGATGTACCTGCATTCCGGTCATAGCTGCCATTTTGTTCTTGGTAGCTTTAGATTTATTAATATGCTCCCGTAAATTTCAAACAGATGATGTATTTATTTCATACCATCTTTGTAAACTCTAAATCTTAGCAGCTCATGATTTGTACTACTAGTCCTTGTAAAATTCTTTGTATAAAAGTTCAGTTTTATTATCATTAATTCTCTTGATGAATCTCATTTGAATTGGTTTATTATTAACTGGCTTTCCTAGTGGGTTGGGTTAGGTGCTATCTCGGTTACTTGGATTTTGGTTCGTGATATATGCACGAAGGCTTCATGTGATAACTATAGTTCTATTTTCAATATACAACTTCTGGGGTTCAGTGTTTATTTTACCTCAGAGTGTCTTAAAGGAAGTTGATAAATGATGCCGAGATTATCTATGGGGTAGTTCAGAAGAGAAGAGTACTATTAGTTGCCTGGGATAAATTATGGTGCCCCAAGATTGCAGTTGGTATTGGAAAAAGTTGAACTCCCTAAAAGAGAAGATGCCAGAATGGTATGTGCAGGGTAAAAATATACTAACTCCTAAAGGGGACTATTCCATAACAAGTAACTACAATGCTCTACTAGGAGGAAAAGATAAGATGGAGAATTGTAGTCTAATCTGGAGTAAGTTTGCGCAGCCAAAGCACAGATTCATTGCATGGCTAGCAACTAAAAAGAGATTGCTGATAAAGGAAAGACTAGGCCAAATGTAGATTAGAGTGACAGATATGGCTTTCTGTTTATGTGATGATTGATGACGTCCAAATCCACTACTAAAAAGTTAATGGACACGGTCGCATGCAATATAATTTATCCAACTTTGAGTCGGGGTCGAATCTCATAGAGAACAATATGTAGGCGATTAGGCGTGTAAAAGAATTATCACTTATTATGTTAAGTCAAACACTTAGAAACGTTTTGAGAAAATATTTATAACTAAATGCGAAAATGTAAACTAACCTAGAAAGCAAGTAAAATGATCAATGGCTACAAGCATGGATGCATTGGAAATTATACTCAAGTAACGATCCAATATATTTTATGTTTTTACAAATATGAGCGAGTTTATATTAATTAACCTCGGGTAATATTCTATATTAGCTTCTTCTAAAGACTAACAAGACTCCCTAATTGAATTATCCCTAAACAATTTAGAGATTAGGCACACCCGAATATGGTTACAAGTAGTTCAATCCTATCCCTAGGCAGAATCTATAAAGTGAGGGTTAAGCCTCAAGTTCTTGTTAATTAAGCTTTCCCAACCCCAAATTATCTTTCCAAAAATTAATTCGAAGTAAATGGGCGAGTCCTAGGGTTAGCTAATCCCTTTGGAAACATTAAAGAACAAGAATAATTAAAGAAATAATAACTCACTTCAATATAACTAAAAATCGATCAATACATAAGCACAACAAGATATTTAATCCACACTTTAAACATGAATATTTTCATAAACAAGATTCAAGTGTTGAAAAAAAATACTACGCACTTAGATATATAATGCAAAGCAAGAAAATGAAGAAATGAACATAAATGGGTAAGAAATTCTCAACCAAAAGCTTCAAATCCTCAATATTCAAGTGTGTGTGCAAGAACCCTAGCTCCAAAACATGTCTTCTTCTCTCAAAATGTGTTAAAGACTGCCCAAAGATGCTAAAGATGTCTTACAAATGAGCTAGGTCGTGTATTAAAGGGTTTGGAAATGAGAAAATGTGATTTTCCTAAATTACCCAGAGGTGAAGCCCGCTGACCGCACCTGCGGAAGAATCAATGCAGGTGCGCCTCCGCAAAAGCAGATACACTTTCGTAGAAGCGGATTTTTTGGACAATATTTACTTCCGCAGAAGCAGACCACCACACGCAGAAGCGCGTCTGCAAGAGCGGACATAAAGCGCAGAAGCGTGACCATGGATGTGGTAAAGCAATCGCAGATGCGATTTTGCCTGCCCATGTCTTCTTCCGCATATGCGGGTCTTGTCTCGCAGAAGCGAGCAGTGTTGCGCAGGTGGGGGACCATTGAAGGAATTTCACTTTTTAACTCTTTTTTGCTCAATTCAACTTCAATTGAATTCAACTCTCTTCATGGCATCATTTACCTGAAAATCTAGCAATGCACACTATAAATCACCTCATTTAATAATTAAAGGACACAAAAACTAAAAAAAAAAAGAGACTAGAATAAATGGTAAAATCACCACTCATTAACACCCCCAACTGAAAGCTTTTGGTTGTCCTCAAGCAAATCAAAACTAAATATTCAATGAGGTTCTACCATTTAAAGCACAAGTAGCATTGCTATCATTTATAAATCACATTCTCCAATTAAGCACCATACTTATGGATTTGGTTTGTACTAATAATTAGGCCCAACCATGTGGATCTCAACCAACTAACTCCCTCATTTAAAAAACAACTTCAAGAATGCAATGGGGTTTCAAAATTATCAATTGACAACAACCAAGCCTCAAAAATGAGTCAAAAGCACTTTTCTACTACATGTGCTCAATTTACACAATTCGAAATATATCAATATCACCAATCCATAATAATTCATGTGCCCTCACCAGAAAGAAAATCCTAAAATCAGAATATTTACAATAACAATATCAACAAAGAATTTCAAGTGTTACAAAATATCATGCCATAAGCTTTCTCTTATTTTAATTTGTTGCCTATTCAAGAACATTCAGTTGGAGATCCGATAAGGACTTTTTAAACTTCTAATGTAGGTTTAGGGAAGGGTAGGATAAGTGTTTGGGATACAAGTGACTACACCCTCCTTCAACACTACTCACATTCGTCATTCTTTTTGCACTTTGCTTCTTTTTTTTAAATGACATAGCCTTTATTGAAATCTAGTTACCAACGTAGAACCACCTTAAAGTAACTATATAATTTTCTCAAGACTCCATATTTTTTTATATACACAACAATTTTCTTTTGGAGCCTGCGTATCTTTATATGAACAACTTTGAGGTATATGTTTCTACACACAATATACAACCTTACCAATTTCCAAATTAACACCAACACCCCTAACTTAGGCTTCTAGCCTCATTCTTAACATTCAAGGATAGACGGGTTCAAAAGAGGGAATTATTTCACAAAAAGGATAAAGGTTTGTAATTAGGTAGTCAAAGGAAAGGTTAAATGCTCAAATGGGGTAAACTAGTGATAATATTTATGCAATGGTAAGCTCGAAAGGCTAAAGAGGTTTTTTCAAAGATCACAAATAATACCTAAGTCCATCTCTCCAACTAAACATAGTTAACATTAGCATTAAAAGAACAACCGGGCAACTTCTAAATGATAGAAGTAAATACAAAAATTATTTTTAACAAAAACTAACACACATGGCACATGAACTAATCAAGACGGATCAATTTCAGTTCTTAAGAAGAGCATTTAGAGCAATGTCATGTCAACCAGTGGACAAAGAGTCACCAAATGAGCCAAAAACTTATCACAAAACTTATTCTTCTCCATGCAACTTACTTTTTTAATTTAAACCCAAAATTTTGAGGGGTATTCTTAAGTCACACTTCACATAAAAAAACTAATTTTATTAGTACCAAACAATCCAAAACTCTCCACATAATGAAAACAAGACTAATTCACCTAAGAAAGCCATCACGCCATCCATCATTGGGAAAGGTCACCCGGTTCAACACAAAATATTCCTCAGAAAAGAACTGTAGCATAAAGAAAACCCAAGGAAATACTACTAAAGAGATAAAAATAATATAAACTAAAAACTGCTAAAAAAATAAAATTAACACTAAAGGAATAAAAATAAAATAACTAAAAACTACTAAAAAAATAAAATAACAAAAGCAACAAATACTAAAGGAACAAAAAATAACATAAACTAAAAACTACTAATGAAAGAAATAAATAAAGAAAAATAAAATAGAATAACAAAAGCGACTAATACTAAAGGGAAAAAACACAAACTAAAAACTACTAAAGAGAATAAATAGAGACAGAAAAATAAAATAGAATGACAAAAGCGACTAATTTGCAAACATATCATCAATCACAAAGTACGCTCGGCAACAGCACATGATAAGCTCTAGTGAAACAAGCCCGGCAAGGGCACACAATATCCATAAAAAAGAATAAGCTCGACAAGGGCCCAAGTCAAACATCAATATATAAATAAAGTGTACTCCCTAAAGCCACCCAACTAAAATATTACAGTGTCCTCACTATATACAATATCAAAATAAAAATAAAAGTAGTTTTAGGGTCTCCCTGAGGTCTGTAGCAGATTATGGGAGGAAGGTTAATCACTACCGTGAAGAACTCTGGGCCTCATCATCCTCGGCATCATCAGCAACATTTGACATAAAGGAATACTCTTCGCTATCATCGTCGGCCTCAACTGATATCTTCATGTTCGGTTGGCCCCATTTGAAGATGGCCTTGATGCATCTCCACATCTTTATAATAAACTTGCCCTTCTTCTTGTTTTTCAAATTCTCCTTTTGGAAGTCCGACTGAAGATCTACATGTGCCTTGGCCATGTTGCCATCGGCTGCGTAGAGTCTGCTAACAGAAGCTGCCAACTTCTCATGAGACTCTACTTGCTTCTTCTAGTTGTCCAGGTAGGTTTTCATTTTTTCCCTGGTGAAATACTCGGGCCTAGGCTGTGGGTGTGAGGGTCCACTAGGGAGCTAAGATACTAAGTCACGGATAGCGCCAAGCTGCGAGTTCAACATCCCAAATTGTACCTCAAGCGCAACTGCCTATTAGGATGGCTCTGGTCCGGCAACAATAGTGGTGAATTTCCTCTTCTTACTTTTTAACGCACTACCCTCGCTCGTTACTCTCAACGGATGAAAGGGTTTGTCAGCCGGTAACCCATCGGTGCTATGCACCTCAACATCTACCCACCGGCACAACTCTGTAATTAGTGAATGGAACATCACACCTGAACTGTCGTTTAGCAGATACTCTTTCAGATCATGGACGATATAGTGGACGACATTCACATGAATGTTATCTAGTATGCATGCAATGATCACGGCTCTGGTATATGAGACATTTTCATAGGGTGATACTCTATTGCAAATGATGTAGAGACATATTTTGGCTTCAGCTATGAAGTCGATGGACTTCAAACCCTTTCTCTTATTGGCCTACTTTGCTCTCGTGTCTGGGGGATAATGTCTAGAAACAAGCCATTCTCCATTGTTGCAATGATCCTTTTCTCGCACCGGATCAAGTAGATAGCCAGGAAGCCCTAGAATGTAATTGATTTGTTCAGTCCCGAACCTCACTGTTTTTCCTCTTATGGTGAGTTGTGGGTCGGCGAAGTTTGTACGGTTAAGATTAGCGTAAAACTCACGAACCCACTCCTCATTGGATTTGCACAATGTAGGCATAAAGCACGACCAGCCAGAGGTTTGTAGACGGACATAGAATTCTCAAAGCATCTCAAAATATTTATCCTCGGCGATCCTTTTTTCAAGCACGATCTTCTGCGTGAGAATGTTGTCATAATACCGGTGATGACATCAGCCGACATGAAGTTCTGAGTATCAAATTGTTCCTCCAAAACCTCTTCCTCAATTTCATGATCAAGCGGAGCATTTTCATCCATGTTCGGGTCCATTTTAAGCTAAAAGTACCATAAAAAATCAGAATAATATTAGTCGGGAATTAGAATCATGTTATGCAATTCAAAATAATGCAATTAGGCCAATGAATCCAGTCGAATGGGCCTCGAAAGCTCGAGTTGCAAAGCTACTATTTTTGCAAAAACTACCTAGTTTTCACACCTGCAGAAATTTTGTCGTTGGTGTGGTTGCGCATCTACGAGATTCCTACTGCTTCTGCGAAGTTTCCCAGCTTACCAGAAGTCGCACCTGTGAGGGCCGCATCTATGGCACTTTTTCTCGTCTGCGATGTTCATCATGGGTTCCAAAAACCCAGAAACTTTCGACTCTTTTAACTTCTTAAAAATGATTTTGGCACCTAATTTATACTCAAGACTTCTAAAATAGTGCAATACAAATTTTTACGATTTGATTAACATGATTTCAAGGCACATAGCAACAAAATTTCTTTCGGAAAATTTGTCGAACACATGACATGCAACGAGAAGTTATGCTTCTTTAACTAAACTGGGTACTTAGTTTTCCCCAAAATTGTTTTTAATCATCAACAGTACTCACACAAACACACTCTCAACCAATATTCCTCACTCCTAAAACTTCGATTGAGAATTAAAAATAAAAATGGGGGAAACGGGACTGTGAAAAGCAGTCATGGAGAGGAAAAAAAAAGAAAAAGAAAATATGAAGAAGAAAAAGAAGAAGAAGAAGAAGAAAAAGAAAAAGAAGAAGGAGAAGAAGAAAAGAGAAGGAGAGTAGAGATAAAGATTTACCTGTGTTGTTCTTGTGTGAGAGCAGTAGAGTGCATGAGATGAGTGTGAGAGATGAGAGGAAGTTTTGATTTTTAGGGAAAGAGGGTTTTGAATTTTACCTGTTGAAGCCCATATGGATACCTAAAAATTTACCCGATGACCACATCTGCGAGCCTCAAACCGCTTCTGCGTCTACGCTGGTGCGGTCAAACTAACCGCTTTTGCGTGCTTCTCGCATCTGCGTTGCTTGAGCGCTTCTACGAGGCCGCATCTGCGTGAAAAGAGTTGCTGATGCGATTACACCAGATGACTGGTGCATAGATTTTCAGCTACTGTTCTTGTGCACTCCAACAACTCAAACTCCTCAATTCAACTCCAAAAAATCTGAAACTCTGCAGATTAGTCAAAATAACATAATAAACTATTCTAAAAAAGAAAATTTCAAAAATTACGAAAAAATTTTAAAATGATGGGTGCCTCCTACCAAGCGCCACATTTAACGTTGTGGCACGATGCAAATTAACTTTACCACTTTTTTGCCTCTTTGGCGATATGAATTGGGCACCTAACTTAGAATCAAACTTGTGACCACGAGTGATGGGGGTGGTAAGTAGATGATCAAGCCAAACTTTAATTTCTTCATTTTGCATTCCTTGGCTTTCATGTGAGGAATGTCATTTTGCCTTCTTGTTCCCTCAAATTGTAAAATATATGGTCTTTCCTCCTCGTAATCCCTCATTAACTCGTATAGTTCAATTCTCATATTAGCACACAATTCAAATGTTGAAAAATGCTTGGAATGTGACATCAAACCTCCAAATTTCAATTCTTTCCAGATTTTGACATCCTCTTTTTCCCCCGGACTAGAATCAATCTCAACCATATTTTCAATTACATAGGTTGACTCTAATTCCATATTTTTCTTGGCATCACTAACAAGCATAGAGTCGGTTGATGGATGTTCAATTCTTGATTCCTCAAAATAAAGCTCACTTTCTTCCTCGAAGTTGGACTCTTCTTGATCTCTTTCCACACTCTCAAGTTGGTGGGCATAGTGAGCCTCAGCAAATATTTTTATTTGATTTTCAAGGTGCGGATATTATCATCATTTTGAGTTAGTGCTTGTTTTAAGTCCTCCAGTGCTTGTTTTGCTTCTCCTCATTTTCAAGAATGGCCTCCAACATGAGCATCAACCTCTCATTTTGAGCATTTGAGAGTTCTTCTTGCTTTTGATCAAGTGCCAAAGAAGCATTTTCGGCTTCAACCTCTAAGAAAGTTCTTGGCTTTCATTCACTTCCGAGGCTTTTTGGATGTTACACCCCATGTTTTAAAAAGTAAAAGTACGCTATAAGTAAATTAATGAAAGCTCGAAAATGAGATTATAAGTATTATGCTATTTCAAAAAAGTGATAAGTAAATTCGTGAAGGTGAGAGGGTAAGTAAATCAAAGAAGATGAGTTTCGTCGAAGTTTGGCAATTTGGGATAAAATACGATCCAAGCTATAATACCTGGTATTTATGGAGTAGTTCCATACCATGTAACACATGACTATGATAGTGAGGGATATAAGGTGTGCTAAAAATGAATTGTATTTTAAGTAATTTGAGATAATTCTTAATTATGTGGGTAATTGATTAATTATTGAATTGTGAGATATTATTAAATTAATCAAGATATTAGTTGTTAATTAATTACAATATTTGGATAAGCTTAATTAAACCAATGTGGCAGCAATTGGAACAATGATCAAGACCCAAATTATGAATCTTAAATTACATAACAAGGTGGTACTTTATAAGAGAGTTTAGTGGCCAATTCATCATACCATGTGGGGCCCACACCTAAAGGTTTAAAAATCTTTCTAAACTCACTTTGTATATCTATAAGGTGATGAAGGATGTTGCAAGTTCATAGAAGAATTTATGTGATAGTAACGTGAGTTACTTCAACAATTCATATGTTATTTTTCTTAAGTAACGTGAGATTTTGCAAATTAGGGGAAGTACGGTGCAATCTTTCTCAAGAATATCATACGGATTTTTTCCTACATCGATTTGCCGTTATATATTGTTGCAATTGACGTGTGTTAGAGGGATTGTCAAGAGAATTGGCTCAAGTATGTTAAGGTCATCCCTTCTTTCCTTTTGTCATGATCTATACGATACAAACAAAACGAGCAAATGCATAACCTCCATAAATGACTCTATTCATAGAAACGCTAGAAATTACAGTATTTTCCCTTATCAAGACTATATATTCAGTTAAATATTTTCTTCTTCTAGTTAAGAGAGCAGAGGATCTATATATATAGTATTACAGTATTTTCACCACCATCAAGCTATAATCGGGGGCAGGCCCCTATTGGGAAACCTCTGATCAGATGGTAAGTTATATACCGAGCCTACTATGGCCGAGCACCTATGAGCGATCCCAGTTGGCCGTGATATAGAGTCTAATATGGTCAAGCGCCTATGAGAGAGTCTACTATGGCAAAGTAGTTATATATATACCGATCCTTATAAGGCTGGACGGCTATTTTACTTACTATATTGAGAGAGTTGAGTAAGTTTCAGCAAGTAAGCATATCTTCATATTATCTTGGACTCCCAGTTGCTTTCAGTTATTATATTATCAGTTCAGTTTTAGCTTTCAATATATTGCCTTACATACTTGGTATATTATTTCATACTGACGTCCCATTTTTTAGGGTGATGCATTTCATACGTGTAGGTTCAGATAGATAGACATGTAGACCTCCTCATTAGGTATTTCCTAAGTTCAGCTTGATCGATAAGCTCCATGCCCTTCGGAGTTGCCAGGTCTACAGCTTTATGTACATTATATATATATATATATATATATGTATATAAGTTATGAGTAGGTCGGGGCCCTGTTCCGATCACAATACATCCATTAGTAGAGGCTTGTAGACATATCCTGTTAGTTAGTGCAGTATGTTGGTCTTGTAGGCCTTGTATGTATATTTTTTGGGTTGTCAGCTATAGTAATTATGACGGCCTTGTCTCCCCAGCTTTATATTGAGGTTTAGTCAGCTTTAGTTTCCGTCCAGTTTTGTATTTTGCTTCCCAAATTGTCTTTCCATGTGTCCTATGGCCAAAGTATGACATTATATGTTCAGAGTCCCTTAGTCGCAAGTTGGTACACAAGGATAGGTGAGGCACCGGGTGCTAGTCTCGCCCCCCCCCCCCGGTTCGGGGCATGACAGAAGTGGTATCAGAGCAGTTCTATCCTAGGGAGCTTACAAGCCGTGTTTAGTAGAGTCTTGTTTATGGGTGTGTTGTGTACCACACTTATAAGCATGAGGCTATAGAGCATTTTGGGTTGCCACTTTTTCTTTTTACTCCAGATCGTGTGGTGTAACTCAGTTGTAGGAACTCAATTTCCTAAACTCTATCTTATTCATAATACGAAGATGCCTACACCTAGAAAGACAGTTGGTAAGAAATATAGTTTTGGAAGAGTTGAGTTAGAAGAACTCAATTTTTGCATCATGCGTATGATGGATAAATATGAAGTATTCAGCAGACCATATGTATACTAAGATATGTAAGCTTCTTGATAAGGATCCTAGGGCAAACATGCCATCCACTTTTATAGCAAAAAGTAATAAGAGAATTAGAAAGTAGACATAAGTTCTAGCAAGTAAAATAAACAAGGTGAAAGAGGGTACGAGGTACCCAGTTAATGAAGATTATAGGTATTTTCAACTCAGGCGGAGAGATATAAGCATTTTGAGTTGCCTTCAATAGTAATAGAGGTATGTATAATTGGTAACACCCATTCCAGTTATGCCCTATGGGGATTAACAGAAGTAGTATATGAGAAGGACGAGATATCAGGATCCGGCTGGAGTTAGAGTAACCCAAAATGATGGATGAATTGTTTGCGTTAGTTGACATTTTCGAAGGATATTGCAAATGTGCTAATACATCTTCTCGTGAGACACCCAGATGTTGCACTCTAAAATAGTACAGCTAGAGATGAGCACTACAAAGATAGGCACTGAAAGCCTTGAAGGGATAAATATTACCTTAGTATGGCTCTCATCCCTAGTAGAGGAAGAATGTTAGGCAACCCGAAGAGCTAGTAGATGGAGCAAGGGGAGCAAAAACAAAAGAATGTCTTGTTAAAGTTTTCAGAATAAAGTGATAGATAGAAATATTAGCAGGGAAATAAGAAGAGGGATAATGAAGCATTATGAGTGAGATGTAATACATGGATGACAATGGTAGAGTATTACAGAATCTATAGTCAAATGAAGGAAGAGACGAGAGGTGATGGGCCATAAGACAAAAAAATGAGTATAGGTCATACAGTCACATCCTCATTTTGAGAAATAAGTTCGCGACTCTAACACGATTGCCAAAAGGAAAAGTTAGACCCCCAAAGTAATAGAAATCAGTATGGGCTGGTGAACAAGGTAAACTAAACATGAATTAGGGACTGAGTAATTTGATAATGATTGGCATCATGGGAATTTCAAAGATTGCGTTCTGACGATAATAGAATGGAAAATAGAAGAATAACCCTTAAAGGTCATTCAGGAGGCCGCTTCCCTTGAGAAAGCAATGGTAGCAAAGTTAAGCTTAAGGAACTATATGTTTTAGTTACACTAGGTGTCACCCTCGTGAATAAGGAATTTCGTTATCCTTGGTATAGAAGGATTTCCCACAAGGCGAGTAAGGGTCATCGATGATGTGAAAAGAAGCCAAAGATAAAGAGGTAAAACATCTATATGTAAATCATCGTAGCACTAGATATTAGCACCTTCCGGGGGGGAAATGGAGTGATGTGACATTAAGTCTGAATTAAGTGGTTCTAGTAATTATAGAATGGTAAAGGAAGAATGCACAAAAATAAAAAAGGGATGACATTGCACTTATTTAAATCCTACAGATATGCTACAATTCCAAAACATTATGCAAACACGACGTCAAGAAAATGAAGTAAGGGTTCTTGCCTGGGATGTTATTGATAAATAATTAGCTAGTGCGAGAGGTAAGTTAAGACAAAGGAAATAACCCAAGAAAAATTACACGAAATATTGAGATGAGAGTGGGCCAATGAGTAGTCAGTAGTTGATCCAGGAAGAGCAGATAAGAGGATACAGACAAATCAATAGATCGTGTAAGATAAACAGAGTGAAGCTCAGCATGGGGAATTCAGTCTCACAAATATGACATCGTGATAATGAGAAATATTCAGATAGGAGTTGGGTTAGTTAAAGATACCGTATGAGTGTTATGAAAATAAAAGAGAGTCCCACTAGGAAGACAGTCAAATATTAAGTTCAGAAGCAACCCTACAAGCACAAGGGGATGGAGGTAAGTAACTGCAGATAATTATATGTGAGTATGAACATCAAAAATCCCGTAGAGTATACGATGTAATACGCTCGCAGCCTTGCAAGAATTAGAGGGTCCTCCCTAAGTATTACAATGAAAGACTAGCTAAGGAAGTAAGGAAAAAGGCTTCAACCTAAGCACAGTGACCTAAAGAGGAAATGGTCTTGTAAAAACAGTCTCACTACAAAATCGTATGCACTCCATAAGAAAGTGGCACCTACCGTGGCTAATGAATGGGGAAGTAAATTCAAAAGTAATATTTGAGATTATGTGAGTTGCATGGAAGTTCTAGCATGTGTGGGAACTAAGATAAGCCAAGTATGCATGCAACAAGTGTCAGAACGACCAGGAAAAGTCATTGCTTACATTAAAGAAAGTTGAGAATGAACACAAGGAATAATTCGATCAATGATCCAGAGTTAGTTACATTATGAACGCACTTAAGATTTCGGCATATTATCCATGCAGCATATATACTGACATTCTTACAGCCGTAGAAGACTCCAGTATAAGCTAAAAGAAAGAATTGAGCCCAGAGCATAGACAAAGGATTTAATTGTTAAAAGATTGTATCATGGATACTCCATAATACCCATGAAAGGCTAAAGTAATAACTAATACCAGGAACCATAGATCGGACGATAACTTAAGCCTACATGAAGGCTAATTAGAAAGAAGAGGAAACTAAGAGTTACATCAACCAAATAAATCAGGAGTTCGATTATTAGACCCAAAAAATTATAGAAATCATGATTAAGAACATTACATGATCACTCTTAATATAAGAGGTACAAGAGAGATAGTATAGTAGCCATATTTTATAACGACTCTACGATAAAGCCAGTTAGAATACAAGCCTCATGAGAAGTCAGTATGAAGCTCCCACCAGATTATGTTTGCACCATAGGTATAAGTGTTATAATAGAGCTCCAAGTTCTGGATGTGAATTATAACTATGTGGAAAGGAGACCATGTAAGAGATAAAATATGTGATGCGAGATTTTAAGGTAAGTAAGGTAAAGGTAAACAACGTATGAGATACTCAAATATAGAAGGTTGTGAATAGTCCATACTTTGGATAGAAGGCTAGAAGTGCTGGGATTCAGTATCCAGGAATGATAGCGGTATTGTCAGTAGAATATCTTCCAACCCATGGTTTCTAAGTATCGAGGGGTTTAGTTAAGAGAGTAAACAAGAGTTAGAGATGATGCGGTGTCTCGCTTGATGTTCTAGAATAACATAAGGAAATCTATGATGCAAGCAAGTTAAAGGAAGGTTGCGAGTAGAATAAATGAATATGTGTAGGTCGCAGGCTAGAGCATGGTAAAGCGACAAGGTGTTAGGAAGACAGGAATAAGGATAAGAAAGAGCGAGTGAGACAGTGATGAGAATGAATAAGTCCTCAGGATTAAGCCCATAAAAACAAGAGAGCTGATGGTTTCTCTAAGTTATAGAAAGCTCAGTATAGCCTGAATGAACTCAAAGGAGTCTAAGACTAGTAACATTTTGAAGAGATGAAATGCTGCCCTGGTAGTAGAATGAAGGTGTAATTGTGATAGATGAAGGATGACATTTGGACCTTCGATTGAGTAATGATTTCATAAATTGTACAGGATTAAAATACCCAAATAAGGTAAATCACATTGGGATGCTATGAAATACGATTATGGATTGTAGATTAATATTGAGGTAAATCAACAATGGATGGACAAAAGTCACAAAGTATGAGATGAGATTGGGCTATCATTCTTAAGATGAATAGTAATTAGGAAGTAATAAAGGACTTAGATTTATACATATGGGATAAGCAACGAAAGTAACCTAGAGTTTGGCAGCGGGCCCCAGTATAGAAGTAGGAGTTATGGTATAATATGACCTACCTAGATGCAGTAAAGTCACACGGATGGATAATCGGGGCTATGAAATAAGATATAGAAATATTCATAAGTTCGACAAGTACCGAGCGAAGAACTTCAGCATACCTATAGATGCCCCGAGTGACACCTTTTCAACTTATGTATATGTTCACAAAGTGAGGCCTATAAACTGGCTAAAAATTGGAGGAAAGAGGAGAGAAGAGTCGCAAAGGCGCACATACAAGGACAAAGACATACATACTTCATGATAAAAGGTAGTAATAGTTACGAGATCGGAGGAATTCCGACCACAAATCATGGTGTGAGAAAGAGGCCTAAAGTGGGAAACGCCCTGACCTTTGAATTTATTCACAGAATAGTTTCCTAGATGGAAAGGAGAGTACTAAAGTATTCGCAAGAGCTACATGTTATGATAATGATAAGCGCATCAGTCAACATTCGAGGACGAATGTTTCAAAGGAGAGAATGATGTTACACCCCATGTTTTAGTAAGTAAAAGTACACCATAAGTAAATTAATGAAAGCTTAGAAATGAGATTATTTTGAAATTATAAGAATTATGCTATTTCAAGCAAGTGATAAGTAAATTCGTGAAGGTGAGAGGGTAAGAAAAATGAAGAAGATGAGTTCGTCGAAGTTTGGCAATTTTGGATAAAATATGGTCCAAGCTATAATACCCGTCATTTATGGTCTAGGGCCATACAAGGTAACACATGACCATGATAGTGAGGGGTATAATGTGTGCTAAAAATGACACGTATTTTAAGTAATTTGAGATAATTCTTAATTATATGGGTAATGGGTTAATTATTGGATAGTGGGACATTATTAAGTTAATAAAGAGATTAGCGGTTAATTAATTTCAATAGTTGGATAAGCTTAATTAAGCCAATGTGGCAGCAATTGGAACAAGGATCAAGACCCAAATTTTGACTCTTAAATTACATAACAAGGTGGCACTTTTAAGAGAGTTTAGTGGCCAATTCATCATACCATGTGGGGCCCACACCTAAAGGCTTAAAAACCTTTCTAACTCACTTTGTATCTGTACAAGGTGATGAAGGATGCTTCAACAAGTTCATAGAATAATTTATGTGATAATAACATGAGTTACTTCAACATGTCATGCGAAATTGTGTCATAAGCAACGTGAGATTTTGCGAATTTAAGGGAAGTATGGTGCAATATTTCTCAAGAATATCATACAGATTTTTTCCTACTTAGATTTGCCATTATGTATTGATGCAATTGACGTGTGTTAGAGCGATTGTCAAGAAAATCGGCTCAGGTATGTTAATGTTATCCCTTCTTACCTTTTGGCATGATCTATACGATACAAATGAAACGAGAAAATGCATAACTTTCATAGATGACTCTATTCATAGAAATGCTAAAAATTATAGTATATTCCCTTATCAAGATTATATATTCAGTTAAGTATTGTCTTCTTCCAATTAAGAGAGCAGAGGGTCTATATATATAGTATTACAGTATTTTCACCACCATCAAACTATAATCGGTGGGCAGGCTATTGGGCAACCTATGATCAGATGGTAAGTTATATACGGAGGCTACTATGGCCGAATGCCTATGAGCAAGCCTATTTGGCCGAGATACAGAGCATAGTATGGCCGAGTGCCTATGAGCGAGCCTACTAAGGCAGAGCAGTTATATATATATCGAGCCTTATAAGGCCGGACAGCTATTTTACTTACTATATTGAGAGAGTTGATTCAGCATCAGCAGGTAAGCATATCTTCATATTATATTTGACTCCCAGTTGCTTTCAGTTATTATATTATCAGTTCAGTTTCAGCTTTCAGTATATTGTGTTACATACTTAGTACATTATTTCGTACTGACGTCCCTTTTCTGGGGGCACTGCATTTCATGCGTGTAGGTTCAGATAGATAGACGGGTAGACCTCTTCATTAGGTGTTGCCCGAGTTCAACTTGATCGATAAGCTCCATGCCCTTTGGAGTTGCCGGGTCTAGAGCTTTATGTACATCTTGTATATATATGTATATATGTTATGAGTAGGTCGGGGCCTTGTTTTGATCATAGTACATCCATAAGTAGAGGCTTGTAGACATATCCTGTCAGTTAGTGCAGTATGTTGGTATTGTAGGACTTGTATGTATATTTGGTTGGTTTGTCAGCTGCAGTAATTATGACGGTTGTGTCGCCCCATCTTTATATTGAAGTTTAGTCAGCTTTAGTTTCCGTTCAGTTTTATATGTTGCTTCAGAAATTGTCTTGCCATGTGGCCCATGGCCTAAGTATGACATTATATGTTCAGAGTCCCTTAGTCGTAGGTTGGTATGCAAGGATAGGTGAGGCATCGGGTGCCGGTTTACCCCTCCCCCCTCCCCCGGTTCAGGGCGTGACATTGGACCTCTAAGGCTTCAAGCATTTCTCCCATTTTGCGTTTATCCTTTCAAGTGCCAAATCATTTTGGAGACTATTTTCCAAAAGTTCTTCCAAGGAACTTTGCTCTTTGTTTCCTCCTTCAAGTAGGCATTCCACCATGAGCTTGAACTCTTCATTTTACTATGCTCAACTGCTTCCACTTCCATTTCCCTATACTTATCAGCACAAAAAGTAGAATCATCATAGCGGGGGTTTGGGGAAAGGAAGGATAAATAAGCACAGATATCCCAATGGCCATTTTGACCACCACACTTATCACATATACTTCACTCATTGGTTTGAGTTTCTGCGGACAATCCACCCCCAGGAAAATTTAAACAATTTTGCCATGAGTGTGGTCCTCCACAATAAGGACAAGGGTTATCAAAGTATAAACAACTACCATCCGACCAATTTTCATCACATGATGCCATTTTTGAAAAGTAAGAAAATAAACAAGAAAACAAATAAGAAAATAAACAAAGATAAGAAAATAATTGCACAAATATTTACAAGTTTGGACCAAAGCACTTATGCTTACTTCTCAAACAACCTAAATATACCAAATTGTTCCCCGGCAACGACGCCAATTTTGATGACGTCCAAATTCACTACTAAAAAGTAAATGGACACGGTCGCATGCAATATAATTTATCCAACTATTAGTCAGAGTCAAATCCCACAAGAACAATATATAGGAGATTAGGCGTGTAATAGGATTATCACTTATTACACTAAGCCAAACGCTGAAAAGTTTTGAGAAAATATTTATAACTAAATGCGAAAATGTAAACTAACCTAGAAAGAAGGTAAATATTATCAATGTCTACAAGCATGGATGCACTGGGAATTACACTCAAGTAACGATCCAATGTATTTCATGATTTTACAAGTATGAGTGAGTTTATGTTAATTAGCCTCGGATAATAATTTTATATTAGCTTCTTCCAAAGACTAACACGACTTCCTAATTGAATTATCCCTAAAATATTAAGAGAGTAAGCACACCCGAATATGACTACAACTAGTTCAATCTTATCCCTAGGTAGAATCTATAAAGTGAGGGTTAAAACCTCAAGTTCTTGTTAATTAATCTCTTTCCCAAAATTAATTCAAATTAAATGGGCGAGTCCTTGGGTTAGCTAATCCCTTCGGAAATATTAAAGAACAATAATTAAAGAAGCAATAACCCACTTCAATATAACTAAAAATCATTCAATACATAAGTATAACAAGATATTTAATCCATACTTTAAACATGAAGATTTTCATAAACAAGATTCAAGTGTTGGAAAAAATACTACACACTTAGATATATAATATAAAGTAAGGAAATGATGAAATGAATATACAACACACTTAGATATACAATACAAAGTAAGGAAATGATGAAATGAACATAAATGGGTAAGAAATTCTCAACCAAAAGCTTCAAATCTTTAAGACCCAAGTGTGTGTGCAAGAACCCTAGCTCCAAGACATGCCTTCTTCCCTCAAAATGTGTTAAAGACTGCCCAAATATGCCAAAGATGTCTTACAAATGAGCTAGGTCGTATATTAAAGGGTTTGGAAACGAGAAAATGTGATTTGCCAAAATTAACCAGAGGGAAAGCCTGCTGACCGCACCTGCAGAAGAATCAACGCAGGTGCACCTCTGCAGAAGCGGATACATTTTCGCAGAAGCAAATTTTTTGGACAATATTTACTTTCGCAAAAGAGAACCACCAAGTGCAGAAGCGCGTCCGTAGAAGCGTACATAAAGCGCAGAAGCTCGACTATTGATGCGGTAAACCAATCGTTGATGCGATTTTGCCTGCCCATGTGTTTTTCCGCAGATTCAGGTCTTGTCTCGCATAAGCGAGCTCGCAAAAGTGAGTAGTGTTGCGCAAGTGTAGAACCACTGAAGGAATTGGCACTTTTTAACTCTTTTTTTCTCAATTCAACTTCAATTGAATTAAACTCTCTTCATGGCATCATTTACTAAAAATCTAGCAACGCACACCATAAATCACTTCATTTTGTAAAAGACACAAAAACTAAAGAAAAGATACTAGAATAAAATGGTAAATCTCCACTCATCAATGATCAAGCAATTAAAATAAGCCAGCATTTGTTTGGCAATTGTCTTGGATACATGCTGTTAGAAGATCACTATTGCAATGGACAGACACTTAGTTGAATGTTGGTGAGCCTAAACTGGTATTTGATTCCATTAGAAGAAAACATTGGTAGAAACTCAAGAAGGAAGTGATGGCAACCATATGGTAGAAACTATTTACCACGTATGGATTGCCAGGAATTAAAAACAAATTCAAGGCGGAAATGTACAGGTGGATACTATAGCTACACATATCAAGAAAGAGATAAAAGAGAGAGTTGGTATGATCAAGTTGTAAAATAGAGGAAGTACGAGTAGATGATTCATACAGAGATTATTGTGTAATTAGAGATTTGGAGTCCCAGTTTCTTTATGGAAGCTACGAGCTCTTTAGGTGTATTGCTTAATTTTATTATCAATGGTAATATTCACATTTGTTACCAAAATAATTATTGTTATATTCAAAATCTCCATGAAAACATCATTGCTCAAATCCATTGAGTTTTTTTTGTGCATTGTTTACCCAGCAGTTTCATGTTATTATATATCCAAGACTCCTGGTAATGGAGTTTTACTCGTCTAAACAACATTGTGCATTTTAGCATGTGGGCTTATTATTTTACTTGGAATTTTCTTTATGTTGGGATTTGTAACGATCTGATCGGCCATTTCGAACTCTAGTACATTGTTTGGTGGTTTGAGGCCTTGGATAGCTTCACTTCATGTATTATGACTTGTACGCATAGTCGGAATTGAATTTCAGGAAGTTCGGAGTTGATTCAGATGGAAAATTTTAATTCGGAAGCTTTACATTGGAAGAGTTAAGTAAGGTTTAAATTTTGAGTAAACAACATTGGAATTGGGGTTTGAAGGTTCTAATAGGTTCGAGTGATGATTTCGTACTTGGGTGTGTGTTGGGGTTGAGTATCGAGTGGTCTGAGAGCATTTCAGCGGTTATTATGGAAAGTTGGCATTTTGAAAGTTTCAGAATTTTATAAGTTTGGTTTGAAGTGGATTTTGATGTTATTGATGTACGTTTGACATTCTGAGCCGGTTTGTATCGTGAATTGTGACTTGTGCATAAAGTTTGTCATAGTTCTAGACTGTTTAAGTATAAATCGGACGCATTGTCGAAGTTTGAATGTTCGAAAGTTTAAAGAAACGTTTCGATTGTCTATTCATTGTCTTGATGTTGTTTGATGTTATTTAGGGCCTCGAGCAGGTTTGTGTTATATTTTGGGACTTGTTGATCTGGTTGGACGGGGTCCCAGGAGCCTCGGGTGTGTTTCGAGATGGTTTTAGACCAAGTTTGGATGATTTGTTATTGCTAGTGTGATGGTGTGCTATGTACTCCGCGATCATGCAAATTGTACCGCGATCACGAAGAAGAAAATTAGAGGGGGCAGCTGATTGCCCTACGTGAACGCGAAGAGGGGTCTACGAGCGTGTAGGTTGTCTTGGCAGTGCTTCATGAATGTGGAGGCCCAATTGCGATCCTGATGAGGAAATGGAGGAAACGGGTCGGGAGGCCTTTGGCGTACGTGACCACAACATAGGAATCGCAAACACAGAGGGTCGGGGAAGTGATGCATCGCGAAAGCAAAGATAGGTTTTGGGGCAGTGGCATTTTTGGTCTTCTCGATCGCGAGCCATTTTCAACGATTGTGAAGAAGGGAATTCTGGGCAGACTTGTTTTAAATCGGGGGTTTGGCTCATTTTCACCTCATTTCTTCCGTGAGAGCCGATTTTGGAATGCCATGTTCATCATCAATCATGAGGCAAGTGATTTATACACATTGTGAGCTAAATACATGGATTATATGTAGATTTAAAAATGAAAATTTGCGGAAAATATGAGATTTTAAGAGAAAAACCTAAAAGTGATAATTTTGGATTTTGACCATGATTTTGGAAGGGGAATTAGGAATAAATCATATATTTGAGTTAGTAATGTTATGGGTTAAGTTTATATTCGAAAATTTTTGAAATCCGGGCACGTGGGTCTGAGGTATAACTTTATTGACTTTTCGAGCGGAGTTGGAAATTGTTATAAATCGAATAGTTATAAGCATTGGAGTATATTTTGGTTGAATTGCACATTGTTTGACTAGTTTCGAATCGTTTGGGTTTGAGTCGAGAAGTTAAAGAGGCATTTGAGCCAGTTATCGAACTTCATAGCGAAGTAAGTCTCATGTCTAAACTTGTGAGGGGAAAACTACCCGGTAGGTTTATTTTGATTACATGCTATAGGTTGTGGGATCTATGCATGCACTAGGCGATGAGTGTCCGTGTGTATGCTAGAATTCCTAATTACATCTGGGTAGACTAAGATCCATGCCATGTTTTAAATGTGCAATTTGAGATATCCTTGCCTGTTTAATTACTTTATTTTGCATTATGACCTGAGATTAGACTTGCATAGAGTAATGAACTCACTATTTTAGAAATTGGACGAGCTACTTGATTAGCTATGGAAAATTGTGCTTCCCTTACAAATTTTCCCATATTGTGCGTATTCATTGCAAAGTTTCCTTAATTTACATAACTCACATGTACATTCGTGAGTGGGGTCAAGGACCCATTAAAGCTTTTCACTCTAATGGGATCGGGTCTTTTGCCTTGGCAGGATTATGTAACACACTCTTATGAGAGCGGGTTGTTCGCGTTAGCAGTATAATAGATGCATCTATGGTTCGTGTTGTTCCACCCTCAAAAGTGTACATATTATTATGAGATCGGGTCGTTTGCCTCGGCAGTATCATATTTCTTATGGGATCGGGTCGTACGACCTTGGCATAATCGTGCGTTATATTACTAGTAGTCTGAATATTAACGAGATTATCTTTCCACTGATGCCTTGCATTTTATATGGTATTTCTTATTCATTTGATATTAGCACTTGATATTTTCCGAGCTGTTGAGATAGGATATGATATTGAGAAGTTTATATCATTAAAAGAAACTTTGAAAGATTATGCTATTACCGTTTTATTTCACCGTTAATGTTGTGCTTCATATCTATTTGGGATTTAGCATACTGCTTTATTGGACCTCTAGTAAGTGTCGTTGTCGACCCCTCATCACTACTTCTCCGGGGTTAGGCTAGATACTTACTAGGTACGCGTTGATTTACATACTCATACTACACTTCTGCACTAAATGTGCAGGATATAACATGTTCATTTAGTGGTCATCTGGGTGCGTAGGCGCAACTGCTGAGGAGACTTTATGGTGAACTGCATTCCAGGCTATGTAGCGTAGCCCACAGAGTCTCCATCGTACTATTTACTTTATCCTGTCAAATTTACATTCCGTACAGATGTTGTATTATTATTGTACTCCTTAGTAAATGCCCATGCACTTGTGACACCAGATTTTGGGAGTTCCTAGTGGATGTTCATTATCGAAAGTTCACGTAATTATTATCATTTTACCTTGTAATTTGTATTTTATACAAAACTTTTTTAAGGAAATCACGAGTTTCTACGAGTACCAGATTTTACTCTATTTATATAATGGGATTTATGATTTCAAAAATAATAAAATTGAATAATTAAGTGTTGGCTACCCTGATAACAACATTGGCACCATCACAGCCTATAGTAGATTTTTTGTCGTGACAGCTTGGTATCAGAGCTCTCGGTTCACTTGGGTCTCACGAGTCATAAGCAAGTCTAGTAGAGTCTTGCAGATCGGTACGAAGACATCTTTACTTATCTTCGATAGGCTACAAGGCTGTTAGGAGCACTTTCCTTCTTGATTCCTCAACATGCGATTTGATTCCATTGAATCTTATGCCTTCATTTTCTTCTTACTCAATCTTATGTGACGTGGAGCGCTTGTTATTAATTGAGAATTGAGGAGCTATAGTGGTATTACACACGTGGTGCAGGATGTTCCTTCCTTCGTATTCGGGTAGGCTATCACTGTCGCCTTACCAAAGGGTATTCTATTGTTTCATCCCAGTATTTGTATTTCCTATGATGATTATTATGATGTTCATGCATTATTATCGCACAGTGTTGGTGTGATGGTAGGGTGCTTGTTTATGTGTCGAGGCAGTAAATGACTCGAAAGAAGGATTTCTAAGTGCATGGTTTAGAGGTTCGACATTTAATTCCAAAGGATTAAAGGCAATCAAACTATGGATGTTCAAGCTTTGGTTGATAGAGTGACGAGACTTGATATTCTCAAGCGTGGTGGAATTTTCACTAGTGGTGTGTTGTCGTCGTCCTTGTTTGAACGCATTAAGGTTCGTCGATGTTATGGTCTTCTTTGATTTTCCCTCAGAGCAGGGTGTTGTGAAATGGCACATAAGAAACAGTTGTCAGAGATAGCGGTATGTAGTGGTTTCAGAATTGAATCGGTGTTTCTAATGCCGATAGCTCGGGAAAGATGATCTTTGATGAGGCTTAGAGTTGGTAGCAATTTATTTGTTCAGGTGCTATAGAGATAGGTTTTGATTTGAGGTGGCATTTGAGCTGTGAAGGACAAGAAAGGACATGGTGGGAGGTGTCTTGTGGTGATTGAATTGTTAGCATGTCAAGTATGAACAACATAGGTCGAGAAGTTACTTAAGGAGATGGGTTAACCGAAATAGGAGTGGAAAAGTATCATATAGATTTTGTGGTAGGATAGCCACGTACCTTGAGAAAGTTTAGGGCAATTTGGAAATCGTGGTAGAAAGTGATTTGGTCTACGGATTTTATTTGGGATGGTGGCCACTGTACTAAGGAAGATTGAATATGGCAGAGAGGACTTTTCTTGAAATGAAGAGGGGTGGGAAAACTTGATTATCGTTTTTGGATATGATGTGACTTCGAGTTTGGAATGTATTGTTGGACGTTCAGTTGATGTCAATGGGGAATTAACAGACTCGTACAGTTTTGAGGTGGCATTTGGGCTGTGAAGGACAATAAAGGACATGGTGGGAGGTGTCTTGTGGTGATTGAATTGTTAGCAGGTTAAGTATGAACAACATAGGTCGAGAAGTTGCTTAAGGAGATGGGTTAACCGAAATAGGAGTGGAAAAGTAGCATATAGATTTTGTGGTAGGATAGCCACGTACTTGAGAAAGTTTAGGGCAATTTGGGAATCGTGGTAGAAAGTGATTTGGTCTACGGATTTTATTTGGGATGGTGGCTACTGTACTAAGGAAGATTGAATATGGCAGAGATGAGTTTTCTTGAAATGAAGAGGGGTGGGAAAACTTGATTATCGTTTTTGGATATGATGTGACTTCGAGTTTTGAATGTATTATCGGACGTTCAGTTGATGTCAATGGGGAATTAACAGACTCGTACAGTTGGTAGACGAGCATAGGCTCAGGAGGGTTTACTGATTTTGTAGTAGTTGTACCTAGTGAAGCATCGTTGGAAGATGTCGGTATTGAATTCCACATGTGGGTTATCTCCTGCAAGCAGGTTAGCGATTGCGTGATTTCGATAAAGTTCTTATGAAGATTTCTACTTACGACTCGGAAGAAGGTCCAATATGCGAGGATGATAATTCGAAATGTTCATGAAAAGTTTAATAAGGGGCTACAAGAAATTTGGCAGTTTGACGGTGCGAGATCATGGTAATTGAGAAGGAGGATTCTTTGTGGGTTCTACATTATGTGATGGTAGCTTAAAGCTAAGTGGGGGAGCCCACTGTCTATGATTAGATCGTGTGGTTATCTGCTTGTGGGGCTTCTAGTTATCGGTGCATTGGTGGATCATTTATGACCAAGAAAAGAAAATATCAGGTGTGATTTGAGAAAAGAACTTGATGAATGTGTGCAATATTTTGCCTTATTGATTCATGTGCAGGTTTTTTGAAGACTCGGAGTTTATGCTTCTTGTGGATGTGATGTACAAAGAAAAGAATTCATCTGGTTGCTTCTTTTGTAGTGTTCATGTGCTAACAGAGCATTAGAGTTTGATTATATTGGGAACCAGGTCAGAACGGGTAACTCTCAACAATGGTTCTAGTGGTTCAAGGATTAAAGTGCAATGCCTAACGATTTCAGGTCTGTTATGTGGTTAAGGATCGTGAGTTTTTGTACTGGGTTACAAAAGCGACTTGGAGTGTTCTATGTTATCATTTGGGTCTGTGGTGCAGTATTGGAGAAATGCGTCACGACACAAATCGATGGGCCGCGATGGGCACCTGGTACCTTACTCAAACGAGTACCAACGTAACATACCTTTCGTATCATTCTATCATATCTAAATGAACCGAAGTAAAGCATGAGGGGATATAACCTTATACATATAACATACGAGCCTATAAGGCCGACATGATCATTTATATACTTAAAATATAGGCTGACAAAGCCATATAAGTATTTGTATACATGACATCTGTCTACAAGACTCTAACAGTACATAGGTATCATAAAGGTTGGGACAGGGTCCCGCCATACTAAACAATACACGTCTAAATCATACCGACCAAACAAGCAACTCCGGAGCAAATGGAGCGCACCAACAACTTCCGCTGAGCTTCTAGCCTACTTGGAGGACTCTCGACCTGTCTATTAGGATCTGCAGGCATGAAACGTAGCTTCCCCAGCCAAAAGGGACGTTAGTACGAATAATATACCAAGTATGTAAGACGCATAAATAATTACATAAAAGACATAGGAAGAAATATAGAGTAAAAGACTCAACCCATAAGGCTCGATAACTCTGTAAATCATGAAATACTTATAGTGTCATGCATATACGTATGAATGTCATGCCATGCATAGGTACATGTGTTTATAAAATCATCAAGCCTCTGAGGGCATCCCATCATATCATCTCGGCTATTTTGGGTAAAATCATCAATGTATGCCAGTTGATTAGGTGGTGGTGCGTATATAACGCCATAACCTTTTCTCATATCCCATATACATATAATATACATATATGAGCGTATATAATGTCATCTGGTCATGGGTTAATATATATGAATAAAATGCATGAGAAACACACTAATAAAATCTGTCGGAGTGACATAAGACCATTACTTCTTTGAGTAATATCATGAAGTAAACATTTTCAACTTACGTATTTTTCTGAGATCCATGAACAGAGGACAAAATAATAGGACACAGGGGAATTCAAGAACATAGGCGCGTTTAATACTTCTATGAATAGAGTCATTTATGGTAGTTGTGCATTTTCTCATTTCATTTGTATCATATGGATCATGCCAAAAGAAAGAAGCGATAGCCTTAACATACCTGGAGTAGGAAAAAATCTGTATGATATTCTTGAGAAGGATTGCACCGTACTCCCTTAGAATTGCAAAATCCCATTGTTATTATGCAGTGCAATTTCGTATGAATTTCTTTATAAATCTAAGAATTGCCGTTGGTATTGTACTGTAACATCTTATATGAATCTTCAAGAATTTCCTCCAAGTTAAGCGGCTTCCTCCCTCAAATGCATTTACAAAAATGTCAAAATTCCAACTAGTACTATACCATAAGCCTAAAGGTTGGAATCTTGTATTCCAATAACGTGCTGAAGCAAAGAAACATTTGGAACATCCTAATAAACCAGAATTTTCCTCTTAAGAACACTAACAAATCATAAATAATGAAATCACGAGTTTATCTCATTTATTACCCAAACCATGAACATCAAACCATCTTAGTTGTAGGCATATCCTTCATTCACTGAATATATAATTCTTCATTTCATTCCTTGTCTTTACTTTTATATATGTCCTTATAACAAATGACTTTGATAAGCTTTAAAGATAAGATAGAGATGGCCAAACTTTTGATATCCTACGGATGTGTCATGCGTATGACACTTAAATTGACATTTTTCCTGCCAAGATATGAGTCATTTAATATATCTCAAAGGGCAGCCACGTTTTTATGCTTTAATCTTTATCCAAAGACTTCAATTAATGCACCACCTTAACTAGGTAATATTCTATTACCCAATAATTAACCAATTACCCACATAGTTAAGAATTATCTCCACTTACTTAAAATACTACTCTCTTTTCACATACCTTATACACCTTGCTATCACGGCCATGTGGTACCTTGTATGGTACTAGTCCATAAATAGCGGGTAATTTAGCTCGAGCCATATTTTATTCCAAAATGCCAAACTCGGACAAAAATTCATTTTCCTTGACTTGTTTCCCCTATCACATTCACGAATTTACCCATCACTTGTTTGAAATAGCATAATCCTTTTAATCTCCAAATAATCTTTTCCTTAGACTGATGTCAATTACCTTACGACAAATTTAACGTACAATACTACATGGTGTAACATCATCGTAATTTAATACTATGAAGCGTAACATCATCGTAATGTAATACTGCAAGGCATAACATCATCGTAATATAATATTGCAAGACGTAACATTGTCGTAATATAATACTGCAGGACGTAATATCGACGTAATATTGCGGGGCGTAACATCATTCCCCCCTTTGGATCATTCGTCCTTGAATATTGACTGATGCTTTTATCATTTTCATAACTTATAGCTCTTGTGAATATCTTAATACTCTCCTTTCCATTTAGGCAGTTCTTCTATGAATAAATCCAAAGGCCAGGGGATTCCTCCCTTTAGGCCTTTTTTCCACGCCATGACTTGTGATCGAATTCCTTCCAATCTCCTAACTATTGCTACCTTCTTCTATCATGCAGCCTCTACGATACTAATCTTGTAAGTGTGCCTATGCGACTCTTCTCTCCTTTTTTTGCCCCAGCTTTTAGCCATCTCTAAGCTTTACTTTGTAAACATATCAATAGCTTAATAAGATGTCCCTCTGGGTATCTATATTGAAGTCCCTCGCTCGGTACATTGTCAAACTTACAAATATTGTTATATCTTATTTCATAGACCTGGTTATTCATCTGTAAGACTTTACTATATCTAGGTAGGTCATACTATACCATAACTCTCACTTTGGTTTTATTATTATCGATGTCTGCTACCCAATTCCAGGTTACTCTCCCATTTCTTATCATATATGTGTAAATCCAAGTCCTTCAATGTTTCCTTATTATTGTTCATCTAAGGATGGAATCCTCATCTCGTCTCAAACATTGGAACTTTATCCATCTATTGTCGATTTACCTTAACGTTGATACATAATCTACCACTGACAACTTAACCTCTTATATAACATTGCCGCTATGGCTTACGTCTCATCAAGGAACATCTGAAATGATTAGACTGATCCACCTGGGGCGATACCATGCTTTCATAAACGATCTCACAGCATCCCAATGTGATTCACCTTACGTGGGTATTTTAATCCTGCCCAATTCATGAAATCCCTTTCTTTTCTTCATTAGACCATTACTCAATCGAAGGCCCAAATGTCATCCTTTATTTATCACAATTACACCCTCATTTTACTACCAGGGCAACATTCTATCTCTTCCAAATACTATTAGTCTTAGTCTCCTTTGAGTTCATTCAAGCTATAGTGAGCTTTGTATAACTTAGAGAAACCATCTGCTCTTCTTGTTTTCATGGGCTTAATCCTGAGGACTTATCCATTTTCGTTACCTTCTCACTCGCCCTTTCTTATCCTTACTCATGTCTTCGAGAACCTTGTTGCTTCACCATACTTTATCTTGCAACCCATACATATCCATTTATACTACTCGCAAACTTCCTTCAACTCCCTTGCACCATAGATTTCCTTGTGTTATTCTGGAACATCAAGTGAGATATCACATCGTCTCCAACTCTTCTTTTACTCTCTAATTAGACCTTTTGGTACTTATAAACCATACTTTGGGAAGTATTCCACTGACGACGCTGCTATCATTCCTAGATACTGAATCCTCGTGTTTCTAACCTTTTATCTATAGTATGGACTATTCAATACCTTCTGCATTTGAGTATCTTGTTTGTTGTTCCACTTTGCCTTTCTTATCTTAAAATATTGCATCGTATCTTCTATCTCTGTAATGTCCTCCCTTCCACATAGGTATAATTCAGGTCCACAACTTGAAGCTCTGTTATAATACTTGTACCTCCGGCATACACAATTTGGTGGGAGCTTCATACTGGTTTCTTATGAGGCTAGTACTTACTTTAACTGGATTTATCGTAGAGCCATTATAGAATATGGTTGTTATAATATCTCCCTTGTACCTTTGATATTAAGAGTAATTCTGCAATATTCTCAATCATGATTTTTATAATTTCTGGGTCCAATAACTGAATTCCTGATTTACTTTATTGATGTGACTCTTTAGTTTACTCCTTATGATAGGCCTTTATGTCGGCTTAAATTATCTCCTGCTATGGGATTCATGGTATTAGTTATTCTATTTAGTCATTTATGGGCACAAAGGAATATGCCTGATACAATCCTTTAACAATTTAACCCTTCGTTTATGACTTGGGCTCAATTCTTTCTTTTAACTTATACCGGAGTCTTCTAGGATGGTATGATTGTCAACATATATGATTCATGGATAATACTCTAAAATCTTGAGTGCATTCATAACGTAACTCACTCTGGATCATTGATCGAATAATTCCTTTCGTTCTACCTCAGCTTTCTTTAAATGTAAGATATTACTTTTCCTGGCCTTTTTGTCCCTTATTGTTAGCTTATCTTAGTTCCCACGGATGCCGGAGTTTTTGTGCAACTCCTATGATTTCGAATCCTACTTTTGATTTTCACACCCCGTTCATTAGCCATAGTAGGTGCTACTTTCTCATGGAGTACATACAACGTTGTTGTGAGACTGTTTTTATAAGATCACTTCCTCTTTAGGTCACTCAGCTTAGGTCAAAGCCTTCTTCCTTACTTCCTCACCCAGTTTTTTATTGTAGTATTTAGGGAGGACCCCCTGATTCTTGCAAGGATGCGATTTATTATACTGTATACTCGAAAGAATTTTTGATGTCCTTCATCGCCTATAATTGTCCGCAGTTACATACCTCCACACACTTGTGCTTGTAGGGTTGCTTCTGAGCTGATATTTTGATTGTCTTTCTAGTGGCACTCTCTTTTATTTTCGTAACATTCATACGGTACCTTTAACAACCCTGAATCCTATCTGAATATATCTCAAGTATTATAATGATATTACTGCGAGGCTGAATTCACTATATTGGGTTTTACTATGTTTATCTTGCGCGATCTCCTTATTCGTCGGTAACCACCTGTCAATCCATAACTAGGCTCTTTCTGAATCAACTGCTAATTACTCGCTAGCCCATTCTCAAGTCCATATTTGGCGTAATCTTTCTTAGATTATTTCCTTGTCTTAACTTACCTCACTTACTGGCTCCTTATCTATCAATAACATCCCGGGAAGGAACACTTACTTCCTTTTTTTTTGACGTTGTGCTTACATAACATTCTGGAATCATAGCATATCTATAACATTTGGATAAGTGCAATCTCATCCCTTTCTCATTCGTACCACATTCTTCCTTTATCATTCCATATTCCCCCCTTTAGGGGAGTACTAAGACTTGGAGCTATGACGACCTGCCTATAGATGTTTTTCCTCCTCATCTTTGGCGTCCTTTCACATCATCAATGACCTTTACTCACCTTGTGGTAATCCTTTTGTACCAAGGATAAAAAAATTCCTCACTCGTGATGGTGACACTTAGTTTAACTGGCACATACAGTCCCTTAAGCTTAACTTTGCTCATATTGCTTGCTTTAGGGAAGCGTCTCCCTGAATGACCATTATCTGAATTCATCATGGATCTTCTTCTGTTGTCCATTCTATTATTGCAAAAATGCAATCTAAAATTTTCATGATGCTGACTATTATCAAATCACTCAGTTCCTAATTCATATTTAGTTTATCTTGTTCACCAGTCCATACTAATTTCTATTACTCTGGGGTCTAACTTTTCCTTCTGTTAATCATGTTAGAGTCGCGAACTTATTTCTCTAAATGAGGATGTGACTGTATGTCCTATACACTTTTATTATCTTAAGGCCCATCACCTTTTGTCTCTTTCTTCATTTGACTATAGGTTCTGTAACACTCTACCGTTGTCATCCATGGATCGCATCTCAATCATAATTCTTCCTTATCTATCTTCTCATTACCTTGCTAATATTTGTGTTTATCGGACAAGTTCAACATGGCATTCTTTCACTTTTAGCTCTCCTGGCTTCATTTATCGGCTCTTCGGGTTGCTCAACGTCCTTTCTCTACTAGGGACGAGAGTCATACTAAGGTAATATTTATCCCTTCCAGGCTTTCAGTGCCTATCTTCTGAATTTTTTTTATCATGCTTCACATCTAATTGTAATATTCAAGAGTACATCATTTGGGTGTCTCACAAGGAGATCTATTAACACATTTATAATATCCTTCGGCAATGTTAACTAACGCAAACAATTCAACCACCATTTTGGGTCACTCTTACCCCAACCGGATCGTGATATTATGTCCTTATCTTAAACCATATTTTTTAGCTTACATAGGTCATAACTTAGATCAGTGTGGCCAATTATACATACCTCTACTGTTGAAGGTAACTCAAAAATGCTTATATCTCTCTTTCTGAATAGTAAATATGGATAATCTTCATTAGCTGGGTACTTCGTATTCACTTTTACCTTGCTTCCTTTACTTGTTCAAAAACTTGTATTTATCTTCTGAATCTCTCATTGTCTTTTACCATAAAGGTGGATAGGTATTCTTGCATCAAGACTCCTTATAAAGAGGTTTATACCTTTCAGTACACACATGATTTACTGAAGACCTCACATTTACTTATCATAAGCATGATGCAAAGTCGAGTTCCTCTGACTCAACTCTTCCATAGCCATGTATTTTACCAACCGTCTTTCTAGATGTAGGTATCGTCTTATTACAAATAAAATAGAAGTTAGGAATTTGAATTCTTACAAATGAGCTCTACCACATGGTCTAGAGTAAGAAGAAAGATTAACAGTCCTAAATGCCCTGTAGCCTCCTGCTCATAAGTGTGGTGCACGATACACCCATAAACAAGACTCTACTAGACACGGCTTGTAGACACCCTAGGACAGAACTACTCTGATAATACATTTGTCACGACCTAAACCGACAGGCCGCGACGGGCACCCGGTACCTTACTCAACCGAGTAACAACGTAAGGTATCTTTTGTATCATTCTATCATATGTAAATGAAACGGAGTAAAGCATGATGGGATATAACATTATACATATAATATACGAGCCTATAAGGCCGACATGATCATTTATATACTCAAAACACAGGTCGACAAGGCCATACAAGTATCCATATATATGACATCCATCTACAAGCCTGTAAGAGTATATAGGTATTATAAAGGTCGGGACAGGGTCCTGTCATACTAAATAATACACGTCTAAATCATACTGACCAAACAAGTAACTCTGGAGCAAACGGAGCACACCAACATCTTCCCCTGAGCTGATAGCCTACTTGGAGGACTCTCGACTTGTCTATCGGGATTTGCGTGCATGAAATGCAGCATCCCCAACCAAAAGGGATGTCAGTATAAATAATGTACCGAGTATGTAAGGCACATAAATAATTACATAAAAGACATAGGAAGAAATATAAAGTAAATGACTCAACCTGTAAGTCTGGATAACTCTGTAAATCATGAAATACTTATAGTGTCATGCATATGTGTATGAATGTCATATCGTGCATAGGTACATGTATTTATAACATCATCAAGCCTTTGAGGGCATCCCATCATATTATCTCGGCCACTGTGGGCAAAATCATCAATGTATACCAGCAGATCAGGTGGTGGTGGGTATATAACGCCATAACCTTTTTCCATATCCCATATATATATATAATATACATATATACACGTATATAATGCCCTCTGGTCATGGGTCAATGTACATGAATGCAATACATGAGAAATACGTTAATAAAATCTTTCGGAGTGTAATAAGACCATTATGCCTTTGAGTAATATCATGAAGCAAACATTTTCAACTTACGTATTTTTCTGAGACCCAATTACAGAGGATAAAATAATAGGACACAAGGGAATTCAAGAACATAGGCGCCTCTAATACTTCTATGAATAGAGTCAATTATGATAGTTGTGCATTTTCTCGTTTCGTTTGTATCATATGGATCATGCCAAAATAAAGGAGGGATAGCTTTAAGATACCTGGAGTAGAGAAAAATCCGTATGATATTCTTGAGAAGGATTGCACCGTACTCCCTTAGAATTACAAAATCCCGTTATTATTATGCAGTGCAATTTCATATGAATTTCTTTATAAATCTACGAATTGCCGTCGGTATTATAACGTAACATCTTATATGAATCTTCAATAATTTCCTCCAAGTTAAGCGCCTTCCTCCCTCAAATGCATTTACAAAAATGTCAAAATTCCAACTAGTACTATACCATCAACCTAAAGGTTGGAATCTTGTATACCAATAATGTGCTGACGCAAAGAAACATTTGGAACATACTAATACACCAAAATCTTTCTCTTAAGAACACTAACAGATCAAAAATAATGAAATCACGAGTTTATCCCATTTATTACCCAAACCATGGACATCAAACCATCATAGTTGTAGGCATATCCTTCATTCATTGAATATATATTTCCTCACTTCATTCCTTGTCTTTACTTTTATATATGTCCTTTTAATAAATGACTTTGATAAGCTTTAAAGATAAGATAGAGATGGCCAAATTTTTGATATTCTACGGATGTGTCATATATATGACACTTAAATTGACATTTTTTCTTCCAAGATATGAGTCATTTAATATATCTCAAGGGGCTGCCACGTTTTATGCTTTAGTCTTTATCCAAAGACTTTAATTAATCCACCACCAATTATTAATTAACTAGGTAATGTCCCATTACCCAATAATTAACCAATTACCCACATAATTAAGAATTATTTCCATTTACTTAAAATATTACTCTTTTCACATACCTTATATACCTTACTATTACGCCCTTGTGGTACCTTGTATGGTACTAGTCCCTAAATACCAGGTATTTTAGCTCGGGTCGTATTTTATCCCAAAATGCCAAACTCTGACAAAAATTCATTTTCCTTGACTTTCTTCCCTATCACCTTCATGAATTTACCCATCACTTGTTTGAAATAGAATAATCCTTATAATCTCCAAATAATCTTTTCCTTAGATCACGACTTGAGGTTTGTATTTTCTGCAGTTATGGGAATTCAGTTGCATGTTTCAATGGTTCTTCTGAAATGAGTTAAGAGAAAGGTTTCTAGCCAATGAAGTGTTTATTCTACTGGGGGTTCAGGGGTCATGATAAAATTCTTGTACTCTCGCGTAGCAGCATGATAGGTGGAGTGAGCGGCATGGGAATTGGAAGTTGAGGATCAAGGTTACGACTCGGTGTTGATAAGAATATCACGAGCTCAGATGGGCAGGGGAGAATTCAAATGCTTAGAGTAAGCTGGCATTATCTTAGTGTCGCCTGAGAATGGTGTTCTGTGGAAGAGGCATTATGTATGTGGATTCGTGATTTGCTTTACAGAATTTGTTCGGTTGGTGGTATGGAGGTGCAGACTTTGCTACCTGGTGCGGAAGGTCATGGAAGCGCATCCCACGGGAAAATTTTATAAGTGTTACATGTTAGTAACTTAATTGTTAAGGATTAAAACCAAGTATGGAGATTCTGGTACTATCACTAATGTGAGAGTTTATGCCTGAAAGGTGCTATATTCATTTGATTTTGGACTGTGGGAGTTTGTTACGAATTGGATGACTGCTCGTGTGTGTCATGAGTAGGGCCATGGTGGATCCTTGAAAGGTTGTTAGCCCAGTATGGTATATTCAGAATTGGCTTGAGGTCCGTTGGTGGGTCTAATGTGAATGTGTACTTTACGTCAGGTCGGATGTGTTCATTCGGCATAACATTGCTTACGGATGAGTTTTCGGGCGTTGGATGATATTCCCATCGTCAGCAATTCCATGTAATACTCTATTGTGCCAAGTGGGTTGGGAGACGACTTGATTATTTGCACATATGTTGTGATCCCGTGTAGCTTGTGGTGTTATAGAGCAAGATGGCTCTCGAGATGCAAGTCATTTATTGCACCTTATTTGTGCTTGGGTTTTTCTTAGCGCGTGGCACTATCCGTCTCCCCAAGGTTATATTATGCACTCGGCGTGCTTATGGTCAATATTCGGGCATTTTGTAAGTATAAGCATTATGGCTTGATGGGTGTTTCCTTATTGATTGTTATGTGTGGATCGGGTGACATGCCACCACGGTACATTGTTTGGATCGAGTGGCACGTCGCTACCGGTATGTGTGTGGATCGGGTTGCACGCCTGAACGGTGTCATAATTGGATCGAGATACACACCTCAACAGTGTCATATTGGATCGGGTTGCACGCTGCAACAGTGAGATTTTAAGTATGATTCCTTAGACTTATTTATGATCCTTGTTTCTCATCTCTGAGATAGAGCCATAATCAGTTTGGCCATTTTATTAGTTACGCGGGCTGGATGGTTCTTTGCCAGAGTTTGTTCTTCCTTATGGTTCATATATAATTGTAGCTTGTTGGCGCTTTGATGGCACCGTATGAGATTTTAGATGTTGTTTGAGGTGGTTTATTGCATGATCAACTTGTACTGGGTGAGACGAGGTTATTGGGCCTGAGATTAGTGAAATCAGCTTTATGTAGGGTATATTAAAGAGAAATATCGTTATTCAATTCAGAATAAGGTAATGGTTCTTGTTAGGTGGGGAGACTGCATGATTTATTGTTTTGGCAGATGGTTAGGAGTTTCTATACATCTGTTTTGTCGTAGAAGTATTGCGAGAGTTGGAACAAGGCTTGTATGCGTTATTAGGTATATTGCGGGCATCGGATTTGTGATATTCCAGCTATTATGGTTGAAGGATGTTATTATGGGCGAACAACTTATGTGGTGCATGGTGTGATTTCAGCATAGGTGTAAGATCATGTTTTGGTACAGCGTGTAGTGATCGATGCGGTGTTCGTATGTTAGAATCAAGTCTCGTGGAAAATTTCGGATATTGGAATTTGATGTAAAGCTTGTTAGCTAAGGTTAGGGAGGATCATCAGCTGGCTCGAGCTAATGTACTCACGTGAGTTGTGGTGGTACGGATAGGTGAATGAGGTGTTAAACAATGATTTTGGATAACTCCGAAAATGTTCTTGGCACGTTCGAGGATGAACGTATGTTTAAGTGGGGGAGAATGTAACATCCCAACCGTTCCTTTCGAGATATAGTGCACCGTTTGGCGGTTTGAGGCCTTGGGTAGCTTCACTTCATGTATTATGACTTGTATGCATAGTGGGAATTGAATTTCGGGAAGTTCGGAGATGGTTCGGAGATGATTCGGATGGAAATTTTTCAATTCGGAAGCTTTAAGTTGGAAGAGCTGACTAAGGTTTGTCTTTTGAGTAAACGACCTCGGAATTGGAATTTGAAGGTTCCAACAGAACATGTGATGATTTCGGACTTGTGCGTGTGTTTGGGTTGAGTATTGGGTGGTTCGGGAGCATTTCTGCTATTATTATGGAAAGTTGGCATTTTAAAATTTTCAAAATTTCATAAGTTTGGTTTGTAGTGGATTTTGCTATTATCGATATCGATTTGAGGTTACGAGCCTTGAAAGAGGTTCGTATCGTGATTTTTGACTAGTGCGTAATGTTTGGTGTCGTTCCGGACTATTTAAATATGAATCGGACGCGTTGTCGAAGTCTGATTGTTCGAAAGTTTAAAGAAAGTTTTCGATCGTCGATTCATAGTTTTGATGTTGTTTGGTGTGATTTAAGGCCTTAAGCACGTTCATGTTATGTTTTGGGACTTGTTGATGTGATTGGACGGGGTCTCGGGGGCCTCGGTTGTGTTTTGGGATGGTTTACGACCAAGTTTGAATGATTTGTTGCTGCTAGTGTGCTGGTGTGTTCCGCGATCGCAAAAATTGTCCTGCAACCGCGAAGAAGGAAATTGTATGGGCACCTGATTGCCCTACGCGACTGTGAAGAGGGGTCTGTCAACGCGTAGGTTGGCATGGCAATGCTTCGCGAACGCGGAGGCCAACCGCGATCCTGCTGAGGAACGAGAGGAAACGGGGCAGGATGCCTTTGGCCTAAGCGAACGTGGCATGGGAATTGCGAACGCGGAGGGTCAGGGCAGTGATCCACCTTGAATGTGATATCCAGGCCGCGAACGCGAAGATAGTTTTTGGGGAAGTGGAATTTTTGGCCTTCACGGTCGCGAGGCATTTTCCGCGATCGCGAAGAAGGGAATTCTGGTCAGACTTGTTTTAAATCAGGGGTTTGGCTCATTTTACCCTATTTCTTCCATGGGAGCGGATTTTGGAGTGCCATTTGCATCATCAATCTTGAGTCACGTGATTTCTACACATTGTGAGTTAAATACATGGATTATATATAGATTTAAACATGAAATTTGCGAAAATATGAGATTTTAAGAGAAAACCTTATAATTGATAATTTTAGATTTTGACCACGATTTTTGAAGTGGAATTAGGAATAAATCATATATTTGAGCTCGTAATGTTATGGGTAAAGTTTATCTTCGAAAACTTTCGAAATTCGGGCATGTGGGCCCGAGGGTTGACTTTATTTACTTTTCGAGCAGAGTTGAAAATGGATATAAATCGATTAAGCATAAGCATTGGAGTATATTCTGATTGAATTGCATATTGTTTGACTAATAGCGAATGGTTTGGATTTGAGTCGAGAAGTTAAAGAGGCATTGGAGCTGGTTATGAAACTTCAGAGCGATGTAAGTCTTCTGTCTAACCTTGTGAGGGGGAAACTACCCCGTTGGTATTGTTTTAATTACATGCTACATGTTGTGGGAGCTACGCACACACGAGGTGATGAATGTCCATGCGTTTGCTAGAATTCCTGATTATGTCCGGGTAGACTAAGATCCACGTCATGTTTCAATGTGCTATTTGAGATATCCTTGCCTGTTTAATTACTTTATTTCGTATTAAGACCTGAGATTAAACTTGCATAGAGTAATGGACTCACTATTTTAAAAATTGGACGAGCTACTTGATTAGCTGTGGAAATTTGTGCTTCCCTTACGAATTTCTCTAGCGTTGTGTGTATTCATTGCAAAGTTTCTTTAAATTACATAATTCATACGGATATTCGTGAGTGGGTCAAGGACCCGTTAAAGCTTCTTACTCTAATAGGATCAAACCGTTCGCCTCAGCAGGATTATGTACCACACTCTTATGGGAGCGGGTCATTCGCCTCGGCAGCATAATAGATACATCTATGGTTCGTGCCATTTGACCCTCGACAGTGTACACATTATTATGAGATCGGGTCGTACGACATCGGCATAATCGTGCATTATATCACTAGCAGTCCGAATATTCACGAGATTTTCCTTCCACTGATGCCTTGCATTTTATAAGGTATTTCTTATTCATTTGATATTAGCACTTGATATTTTCCGAGTTGTTGAGATGGGATACGAGATTGAGAAGTTTATATCGTTAAAACAAACTTTGAAAGATTATGCTGGTTGTTGTTTTATCCCACTTTTACTGTTGTGCTTCATAGTTGTTTGGGATTTAGCATATCGCTTTATTGGACCTCTAGTAAGTGTCAATGTAGATCCCTCGTCACTACTTCTTCGGGGTTAGGCTAGATGCTTACTGGGTACGCGTTGATTTACGTACTCACGCTACACTTCTGCACTAAATGTGCAGGATCTGGCAGGTTCATTTGGTGATCATCTAGGCGCATAGGCGCATAGGCGCAACTGCTGAGGAGACTTTATGGTGAGCTGTATTCTAGGCTACGTATCGCAGCCCACAGACTCTCCATTGTACTATTTAATTTTATCCTGTCTTATTTACATTCCGGATAGATGATGTATTTTTATTGTACTCCTTAATAAATGCTCATGCACTTGACACCGCATTTTTGGGGTTCCTAGTGGATGTTTTTTTATTGTAGTTCACGTAACTATTATCATTTTATCTTGTAATTTATATTTTATATGGAACTTTGCAAAGGAAATCACGGGCTTCTACGAGTACCAGATTTTTACTCTATTTATTTAATGGGATTTATGATTTCAAAAATAATAAAATTGAATAATTAAGTGTTGGCTAGCCTGACGACGATGTTGGGCGCTATCACGGCTTATAGTGGATTTTGGATGGTAATAGGATTGATACTTGGTGTCTGTAATGTATAGTTTCCACCAATATTTACCTACTATGTAAGATCTTATTAAAGAGCCAATCGGCTTTGGCGTTTTACGTTTCTATCTTTTTTTTTTCTTCTTTCTAAAATCTTACTACTTTCAACGGATTGGATATCATGTGATTCTAAGAGACGGCGGTAATCAATTGATCATAGCTTCAGCTGTGACTCCTAAGATTAACATATTAATTGGAAACACTAAATATCAATCAACAAATGATATTGTACTTCTCGTTTTCGCAAAAACTAGATCTTCAACCGGAAATGAACGTGATCCGAGTCCTGTGAATGAAAAAAATTGATTAGTTGGGCTAATGAGTTTCAAAAATGGTTCAAAATAAATGAAAAATGATTGCTTCTTATTTCAAAATGTGAAATTATACCGTTAGCACCTTCCTCAAAAGAACTCATGGTGTTTGTGTAGTCCATGTAAGGGGAGAATGTATGTAGATATAGAGAAAATATCACTTTATATCTATTAATTCAAAACTATTTATTCATTAATGCCCAGGTCCAAATTATTTACTATTCCTACCCATGTGCCCCAAACTATTTACCCGTCTTTATTATGTTCCTCATCTTCTTCGTCCTCATTTTACCTTCCTCCAATTCTTTGCTCAACTCCCCAACTGTGTTAAAACCTCATTCCGAAAACATTAGTTCAACTTCTCACCCACTCTCAACCCCCCTTCTGTCTCTATCTCTTTTTTCAATAGTATTTACTTTCAATTTATATGTTATAGTAAAGTTTTAAGGAAGAAAATAGTTTTTGAAGATTTACTGTTTGATTCAATGTGGTGCTATAAAATATTGCTTATAGTATCTTCGAGCAAGCTTCCCAGATCTAAATTTTTGTGTGTATTTGAATATCCACCATTGTTGGGCTTGAAGCTTAATTTTATTTTTGAAGATTTCTTGTTTGATTCAAGGTGGGTGCTGTTAAATATTGTTTGTAGTACCTTCTAGAAGTTCATACTGAAATTTGATAGCATTTGGAGATGATTTGAGGTGATTGAGATTGAAATTTTCAGTTGAAAATCGAAGAAGAACACAGCTACAGTATACCGCTACGGTATACAATATGTTGTAGGAGTATATAGCTATATTGTAAACACAGTTACCTAATAGTATACCGCTACAGTATACAATATACTATAGGAGTATATAGTTATACTGCAACAGTATACTATTATAGTATACAATATATTGTTATAGTATACTGTAATAATATGCAATATACGGTAACAATATATTGTAATAGTATACAATCTACTATAATAGTATACTTATTACCCGTAAATTCACTTGTCTTTTCCCTTTTAATTTGCTTTAAGCTTTTACCCAGCGTGAGAAGCAAATTAAAAATGCAAAAAAAAAAATATATTATAGTATCCTATATAATGTAACGGTACACTCTTACAATTAGATCCTTTTAGAATTTTTTGAAATTTTTATTGACAACTGATATTATTTCAGTTTAATAATTGAATTAAACTTTTTTTAACTCTTTGCGTACAATTGTATACCTTATTGGTATAACTATATAATATACTGGTATCATATATTAGTTAATATTTTTTTGGTTGTATTAGCTACATTTAATTTGTACACAATTTAATTTTTCTTTAGTAATAATATGAATAGAAGAATAATAAAAAATAGAGAAAATAGTAAATGAAATTAGATTATGAAGAGAAAAAGAATATAAAAAAAAGTTAAATGAAATTAGAATAGGAATAAAGAAAAAAATAAGAAGAAGAGAAAAAAGAAAAGGAGAAAAGAAAAAAGAAAAGAAAAGAAGCATAGAAATAAAAAAAGAATTGGAGAATAAAGAAAAAAATTCCCACAAAACCTACCATGGGTAGGAAATGTAATTAGTTTATGGGTAAAAAAACAAATGGATAGACAAGGGTAAATAGTTTGTTTTTGTGGGTAATTATGTCAAAACCCCGCCGATATATTAGTAACTAGACATTTCCCTCTAGGCTTCAACTTTAAATTTTTTACGCTATTACTTTAATTAAAAGCCAATTTATGAGTCATGATAAGTAACTTATTACACGTAACAAACTATATTTTTGAATATAATAAGCTATCTAAATTGTTAAAAAAAAACATATAACTAAATCCCTGTTTATTACTTTGCAACAATCCGTAGAATTAAAAGTTTCATCAGGATGATAAGAGAAAGTCCATTATTGCTCCGTAAACTCTAGCCCCACATTGAGGGGCAAACTGCACAAATAGCCAATTTTAAGGGCACATTTTACCCCACAACCAGTTTTTTAAGAAAAATCTTCAATATTTATCTACTTAGTAAATAACGAAATTTGAACAAAAAACCCTTATCCCTTTGACTATGCAGAACTAACAGTTACTTTGATTGCCGGTTATTTGAGGATAATGAAAGAATGTGCAGAAGTTAAGGCATCCAACTAATGAACTCAAATCCAAACAACCAAGACCACCATTATATTGCTTCAACACATTAATGATCGCAGAAATTCTATTCCTCCACTACTACCACCGCCTGATAATGGTTGTAAAATATTTACGCCTATTCCATTATTAAATCAACCAGCACCAAACATATTTTGGTATAAATTTGGTATTCCTCAAAGTTAAATTTTGAGGGTGGCCATTTTGCCGTAACTCCACCAGAGAAGAAGAAGAACCAAAATGAGGACAAAAAGGTCATTTGAACAAAAAAATTGTCTATTTTGCACCAGGCTTAAAACATTGTTTAAACTTTAAACAGCAGAGTATAAACTGGCAAGCTCATACCATTTTGACCACATTGGATGGGCAGTCGCGAGCGTTTAGAATGAATTAGTACAATCTGAACAAGTAAAAGAAAAACAGCCACAAAAGCAAAGTATCTGTTCAAATTTTCTTTCCTCAAAATGCCTAGGAAAAAAAAAATCATCGATAAATTAAGAAAACAACAAATCGTAGAGTTTCAAGTTGGTACAATTTAGGGGTGGGTTTCAATTCCTAGCTTGCCATTTGTCTCCTCTATTAGCATTAGCGCAATTGTATAACAGCGAACGGATACTCAAATGGAAGATAATTTTAAACTCCTCCTCGAAGTAAAAGGGTATATTTAGCCTTTTTCTGAACTAAATAACATCAAATGATGTCTTCATAAAGATGTGCAAAGGAAACTAACAAAATTTTCAAAAAAATACAAACTTGTTAATTAGGAGCTTCATGCATCAATTATCGAAGAATATGTAAGGAATAACCACCACAAGAGAACGGGACATTAGCTACGGAATGTAGCTTGGATGTCACGACCCTAAAACAGACCCGGCTGTGATGGCGCCTATCATGAAACTAGGTCAGCCGACACAACTCTCGAATTAACCATTTAATCAATAACAATCATTTTTAAGACTTTAATCAATCAGATATCTCATAATGTAAGTCTAAATGAACAGTGCAGAATAAATACACAAGCCCGACATCGGGGTGTCACAAGTCCCGAGCATCTACTAAGGTCTGAATACAATAAAGAGTCTAAAAATATACTAAATACAATCTAAGGAAGATAAGAGGGAGAAAAGCAGTGTTGCGAACGTCAGACAACTACTTTGCTAACTCCGATGACTCTACCACTGAGCAATCAACACCCGTTACCGGGTTCAGAAATACCTAAATCTGCACACACGTTGCAGGGAGTAATGTGAGTACGCCAATTCATTAAGTAATAAAAGTAAATGAAAGCTGATCAGTAAGAAAACACGTAAACCACGTCATAACACTACAACAAATGTAAATCTTTTCCAAAGCAGTACACAAATAATTTACTTCGTAAATCAAGCTCAGTTTCAGTAAAAAAAATTTAAAACAACTTTCAATGGTTTCAAACGAGTGATAAAAACAGTGCATATAACTGATAGAAAACGTAAACAACCCCTTGGGAAAAACATGTATCATAAACCGCCCCTCGGGGCATAATATAAACAGAACCAGCCCCTCGGGCTACCTCACAATCACTCAAAATCAGCCCTTCGGGCATAACATGAATCAAGAACCGCCCCTCGGGCAAACATAGATCAAGAACAGCCTCCCGGGCAACAACATGGAACAACAACAGCCCCTCGGGATACATTATATCACTCACACTATGTACCAACGCTCATTGAAGGTGTACAAACTCCGGGAGGGGCCCTTTACGGCACAAGTGCAATAAGAAGCCATCTCGTGGTATAATCAAACAGGCTCTCGGCCTCATATCAAGCCACCTCATGGCGTAACAAATCAAGCCCTCGGCCTCACAATCATGAATCAGTACCACACTACTGCGGCACGCAGCCCGATCCAATAATAACCTCACAACACGGACCCTTGGCCTCACTCAGCCAGAAATCTTTAAAAGCCACTCGAGCATAGTAAAACATGATACTCAACCCATAATATCATTTAAAATGTCAAAACGGAGTAAACATGGTTGAGTTATGAAAACAGTAGAATACAGCATGACTGAGTACAAATATGAAGTCAAAACAGTGAGGAATAGTAGTAAAAATCCCCTAAGGTTCTAAAATAGTTGGCACGAGGCCCAAATATGGAATTAAGCCCAAAACATGATAATACTTTCCAAAACACAATGATAGCAATCAGCTTTTAATCAAATACATGGTTTAACAGTCATACGGGATGGACTAAGTCACAATTCCCAACGGTGCACGACCCCACGTCTAGCGTGTGCGTCACCTCAAAGTAGCACAACGATGTGAAATTCGGGGTTTCATACCCTCAGGACAATATTTAGAATCATTACTTACCTCAAACCGGTCAAAACTCTAGCCCGCGATGCCTTTGCCTCTCAAATCGGCCTCCAAATGCTCCAAATCTAACCAAAATTAGTATATTATCATCAATATACGCTATAGGAACAAAGCCAAGGCGAATATAATCAAATTAACTCAAGAATTCTGAAATTACTCAAACCCGGCCCCGGGGCCCACATCTCGAAATCCAATCATAGTCTCAAAATCCGATATCCCATTCAGTTACGAGACTATCCATACTAATTTCACTAAATTCCAACTTTGAATCGACATTCAAATCCCAAAAATTTATTTTATGAAGTTCCACAATTTTTCCCAAATTTTCATCCCAAATCTCTACTCAAATGATAAATCCAACGTTATAATCATGTATTTTAGCCAAAATTGAGTTCGAATCACTTACCCCGATGGTTTTCTTGAAAATCTTTCGAAAAATCACCGAAGCCCGAGCTCTCTATGTCAAAATATGAAATAAAATCCCAAATCTTGTATTTATAGTGCACCTTTCAGATCCTCATCACCGCTGACCGCGGTAAAACCACCGCTGACTACGGTAAAACCACCACTGACCGCGGTCCATCACCTCTGACCGCGGTCCATCACTGCTGACCGCGGTCCATCACCGCTGACCGTGGTAAATTCACTGCTATAGCGGAAAATATTGACTGCAGTGACATACTTTAATATTTTGGCCATAACTTTCTCTAAAAATTTCCAAATTGTGATTCTGTAGCTTTATAAAATCTAGACACGAAGGGCTACAACTTTTGTTTTTGAATCATCTCAAAATTCTTTGTAGATCAAAAGATATAGGCTTCCGAAGTCAAACCAGTGAACCTGCGGATTCTTCCTCACCTCGGACCGCGAACTATTTTCCGCCCCAGCGGTAAAACATCCGTCCCAGCTGTAAATTTAAGCACCAGAACCAATGCTTGAGTCCCGGTAATGCCCAGACTCACTCAAAACTTACACGAAACACACCCGAGGCCCTTGGGACCTCAACCCAAACATACCAACACCTCCCATAACATCATTAAAACTTAGTCGAGCCTTCGAATAACTCAAAACAACATTAAAATACCAAATCAATTTCGGATTCAAGCTTAAGTACTTAGGAACTTTCAAATTCCACAAACGACGCCAAAATCTATCAATTCAACTCCGAATGACCTGGAATTTTGCACACACATCACAAATGACACTATGGACTTATTTCAATTTCCGGAATTACATTCTGACCCCGATATCAAAATTTCCACTACCAACTAGAAAGCGCCAAAATTCCAATTTCGCCAATTCAAGCCTAAATCTATCACGGACCTCTAAACTACGTTTCGAACACGCTCCTAAATCCCAAATCACCCAACAAAGCTAATCCCATCATAAAAATTCAAATCCGAGATCGAATACTAAAAAGTCAAACCTTTCAAATTTAAAGCTTCAAGTTGAGAATCATTCTTCCATACCTATTCCAATTAACCTGAAAATCAAAACCGACGATTTACATAAGTCATAATACATCATACGGGACTAGCCATGCCCGAGAACTAGCGAGTGAAATGTAAATGCTCAAACGACTGGTCGGGTCGTTACAACATATCCCTAGCTAATATACACCTTTAGCTAGGGATTTAGCTAGAAAAGTCATATTTCCTTGCAAATTTTTTCGATTAAAAATCTAGTGATAATGTAGATAGGAATTAGTTAGGGACCATTCTTTGCTAAAACATAGCTAGAGATTTTCCCAAGCCAAATATATAGCTAGTTTTAGCGAGAATTCTAATTTGGCGCTAAATTTATTTTTCCAAAAGATCATAGGTTAGATAGGGACAATTCATAGCAAATCTCAAGTAATGTGTTAGCAAGGAAAGTCTCCTAACTATTCTATAGCGAAATTTTACCGGGAATCCTATTTTGGTTCTAATTATTTTTCCCGGAACATTATTTTTTAGCTAGGAATATACTCCATTGCTAATCCCTAGCTTAAAAGTAGCTAAGGATGTATCCTTGCCAAATCTGTAGCTAAGTTTTAGCGTGAAATTCCAATATGTTGCTAATTTTTTGTGTGAAATGAAGTTGTTTATATGGACGAATCCTAGCTAATCTCAAGCAAATTATTATTCTTACGGCAGTTTATTAATTACGAATGTTTAAGTATGGCAATTATCAAAATTGGCGTGGCCATAACCCACATTTTCTATGTACAATTAAAATGATAATTTTGTGTCACGGCCGGAGTTCTCCCTCCATGAACCATCATGACGGCACCTAGTCTCTACGACTAGGTAAGCCTAACATTTGCAGAAAAGAAACGAAAGCATAAAAACTAACAACTAACATGTAAATTTAAATAAGAAATTAAGATGTCGCTCGGCATATATAGTAATCACTCTCGAAATGTACATAAACTCTCCCAAAATCCAGAATATCGTAAGTCACAAACTACAAAAAAAAAATAGTATTTCTATACTCCAGAGTCTAACAAAAGGAAATACAAGAAGTGTTTGACATGGGAAAGAGTAGATACAGACTCCGAGGTCTGCGGACACGGCAGATATACCTTGAAGTCTCTGCAACTGTCTCGCCTCACTAATAATGTGGCTGATAAGCGGTACCTGAATCTGCGCACGAAAAACATGTGCAGGGAAAGGCATGAGTACATCATAGCGTTACCCAGTAAGTGCCAAGCCTAACCTCGGTCGAGTAGTGACGAGGCCAAGTCAGGGCCCTACTGGTATATATATATAATATAACAAGATAGAATGAAATACCGCATTAAAATAAAGACTGAAATTAAACAAGAATAAAGTCATAAAAGACAATAGCTCAGTACGCAGATATAACAACATGGGATCTCCCATAATACCGTCTCGTAGTCCCCAACATAAATATGCAGAGGGATATCCCGGATTACCATTCCGTAGTCCCAAAGTAAATATACAGAACAGGGGGATCTTCCAGAATACCGTTTCGTAGTCCCAAAGTAAATATGCAGTACAGGAGGATCTCTCAGGATACCGTTTCGTAGTCCCAAAGTAAATACGCACCTCAACCAACAGAAATAACACTTATAGCAAGAAAACCTACAATTGAGACTAAGTTCAAGTCAAGAAAAGCAGGAATTTCACTAAACATGCTGCACAGAGTTCAGATAGGCAGTTAAGACACGTAGACATGCTATTCTAAACTAAACAGGATAGTTACATATGCTAGTGTAGCTCAAATAAGGAGAAACAGGTTATTACTTAGTGAAAAGCGGAGTTTTAAAACAAATAGCCCGTGTACGTACTCGTCACCTCACGTACACGGTGCTCACATATAAAAACAGTACCAAATCCTAAGAGGAGTTCCCCCACACAAGGTTAGGCAAGCCACTTACCTCGAACCAAGCTCTAATCAATCCGTAACATTGCTCTTTCCATGAATATCCGACTCTGAATGGCCCAAATCTAGCCAATCAATTTCATAACATAAATATAATTACAAGAAACTAATCTAGCTAATGAAATCAAAACTAAAGCAAGAAATTGGAAAAATTACCCAAAAAGCCTCCCCGGGACCACGTCTCAAAATCGGGTAAAAGTCATAAAATATGAACACCCATTCACTCATGAGTTCACTCATACCAAAATTACTCAAATCCGATACCAAAATCTTGATCAAAACCCCAAAATTCGGCCTAAGAGCACTTCTAAAATTTTTTCCAATTTTTCACCCAAATCCGAAACTAAATGATAAAATTAATGATAGATTAGTATAATATAACCAAAATCAAGTATAGAACCATTACCCAATAGATATCTCTAAAAATCCCTCAAAACATCTTCCAAATCCGAGTTCCCTAAACTCAAGTTTTGATACAAATGGCCAAACCCTCATTTTTTGAAATGTTTAATACTACCCAATGATTCCTTAATCGCGATTGCGAAAATAGCCTCGCGATAGCGAAGCTCAATTTTGCTGCCCCGGAAATTAACTCTATGCGAAGGCGCAAAACTCCACGCGAACACGGTGCTCTGACTCTCAAACTTACGCGATCGCGAACAATACAACGTGTTTGCGATGAGAAAAGCACGTGACCCAGCTTGGTCCACTTAACACTACGCGAACACGACCTTGGCTATGCGTTCGTGAAGCACCACCTCACACCACTACGCGTTCGCATGCTCCTATCTGCGAACGCGAAGAACAAATCAATCCTCTCGCCCAGCTAGCTTACGCGATCGTGGATCACCCCACGAGATCGTGTAGAAGGAAACCAGAACTCAGACACCAGAAAACTTCAGCAACCTCTTAAGTCCAAAAATCGATCCGTTGGGCATCCAAAACACACCTTAAGCCCCCGGGACCTCAACCAAAGATATCTACGAATCCTAAAATACCATACAAACTTAGTCGAGCCCTCAAACAACATCAAACAATGCTAAAATTATGAATCACCCTCCAATTCAAACTTAAAGAACTTGAAACTTCAAATTTTTGCTACCGATGCCGAAACCTATCAAACCACGTCCGAATGACCCTAAATTTTGCACATAATTCATAACCAACATTGCGGACCTGCTCCAACTTGTGGAATCGATTTTTGACCCCGATATCAATAAGTCCACTACCGATCAAAATATCCAAAAATTCGACTTTCACCATTTCGAGCCTAAATAATCTACAAACTTCCAAAATACAATTCAGACAGGCCAAGCCCAAAATCACCCAACAGAGCTAACGGAATCGACGAACTCCATTCAAGAGTCGTCTTCAAACAATTCTGACTACTGTCCAAATTCTAAGATTTAAACCTCCATTTAGGGACTAAGTATCCCAAAACACTACAAAAACAAAAACGAAACCTCCCGGTAAGTCACAATAGCAGAAATAGATACGGGAGAAGCAGTTAATAAGGGATCGGGGCTATAACTCTCTAAACAACCGGCCAGGTCGTTACATCCTTTCCCTCTTAAAATGATCGTTCGTCCTCAAATGAGCATAAAGACATACCTAAAGTGGTTAAAAGATGAGGATAATAGTTGCGCATACCCTGCTCGGTCTCCCAAGTCGCCTTCTCGACCGGCTGACCCCTCCACTAAACCTTCACTAATGCAATGTTCTTTGGCCTCAGTTTTTGAACCTGCCTGACCAAAATAGACACTGGCTCCTCAGCAAAAGATAGATCCTTGGCCAACTGGACTGAACAGAAATCTAACACTTGAGATAGATCACTATGATACTTCCGGAGCATAGAAACATGGAATACCGAATGAACTCCTGCTAACCTGGGAGGTAAGGCAAGCTTAGAAGCAACCTTCCCAACTCGTCGCAATACCTCAAATGGACCGATGAACTTGGGGCTCGGCTTGCCCTTCTTTATGAACCTTATAATTCCCTTCATAGGTAAAACCTTGAGCAAGACCCGCTCTCCAACCGTTAATGCAACATCGTGAACCTTTCGATCTGCATAACTCTTCTGCCTGGATTGGGCTATGCGAAGTCTATCCTGAATCACCTTAACCTTCTCCAAAGCATCCTGAACCAAGTCTATGCCCAATAATCTAGCCTCGTCCAGCTCAAACCAACCCACTGAGGACTGACACCACCTACCATACAGAGCCTCATACTGTGTAATCTGAATGGTGGATTGATAACTCTTATTGTAGGCAAATTCCGCAAGTGGCAAGAACTTATCCCAAGAACCTCCAAACTCCATCACACACGCACGGAGCATATCCTCTAGAATCTGAATAGTGCGCTCGGATTGACTGTTAGTCTGAGGGTGAAATGATGTGATCAACTCCATCGGAGTACCAAACTTGTTGGCCCAGGAACTGGTAAAGTTTTGAAGAATGACAAATGAACTCAGTCATGGACCAGGTCCATCATGTGAAGAACAGTCATGATCAACCTATACATGTGAGATGCACGTGAAGGAGATAAGTCCCACTGATCAAGCAGCAATATCTCCTGATTTGATCGAAAAGGTTGCATACTGGATAAGAGGAGAAAGTCTCCTTATATGAAGAGAACATAATCCGGATAAAAAGAGTGTTAGAGTTTGTTATCATCAAGAACTCAACTATGATAGAAGATCAGAAATTGAATCCCAATCAAACTCTGATTTCTAACCTATTAAATAACAGTAATTGTTCTCTTTTATAGGGTGGCAAAAATGCAGAAGTTAAACTAAATTGAAAGCAAAAGAGCAAGGTAATTTTGCAAGCAATTTATGTAAGATTTGAGTGTGCACTCTTGAAGCTACTTGAACGAGATAGAAGAACCAGTTCCATTGTATTTTTTCTTATTCTAGTTCAATTGTAGTAAGTGGTTCAAAGTTGTACCTTTTTAGCTTTCATAGAAGCAATTGTATTAGGTACTTTGAGAGTTCAAGTTATAGGCTAACTTGAAGTTGTCGCAACAGTTGAGGTTGTGTGCTACAACGGGATTAGAGTTTATCCTTAGGTTTACAAAGAGTTTTGTAAATGTTATTTTGGCTCAGTGATTTTAGTGGAAGTTTGGCAAAATCCTACTGAGTAGTAGGTCATGATTGTTTCACCTTTTGAGCCAGGAGTTTTCCACGTAAAATCTTTGTGTTCTTTATTTTATGTACTTTTAATTTCGCAAACAGTAGTAGTTAGAACACCTAGAAGAACTTAGTTCTTCTAGATCGAAAATTGGGTACCACACAAATCACCCCCCCTTGTGTGGTATTGACGCTTAAAACATCAATTGGTATCAGAGCAGGTTATCCTTGAAGAGGCTAACACCTTAGAAAAAGATCAACATGAGTGCACCACCTGGGAACTGGGAAGGGCAATCCACTGCCAGGCCTCCACTTTTCAATGATCAGTACTATTCTTGGTGGAAGAACATGATGATGGATCACATCATAAGAGAAGACTTTGAACTCTGGGACATAATCACTGATGGTCCTCTAGAAAATACAAAGAAGAATGTTGAAGGAGTGGATGTGCCAAAGACAAGGGTTGACTGCACTGCTGAAGACTTGAAGACGTGGGAGAAAAATGCCAAGGCCAAGAAATGGCTTGTGTGTGGACTAAGCCCAGATGAGTACAGTAGAATTCAAACTGTACTACTGCTAAAGAAATTTGGGACACCTTGCAAGTGGCTCATGAAGTAACACCTCAAGTGAAGAGGACCAGAGGAACACTGCTGTAATCCCAGTATGAGAACTTCGCCATGAAGGAAGGAGAAACCATCCAAGATATGTATACAAGGTCCAGAGGAACACTGTTGTACTCCCAGTATGAGAACTTCACTATGAAGGAAGGAGAAACCATCCAAGTGATGTATACAAGGTTCACCACACTGAGAAATGAACTTAAATCTCTTGGAAAGATTATTCTTGAAGAAGACAAAGTTGAGAAGATTTTGACAAGGGTTTTGCCAGTCTCTTGGGAAAGCAAAATCACTGCTATTCAGGAATCAAAGAACATTGCTACCATCAAGCTGGATGAACTAATTGGAAACCTTACTGCCTATGAACTAAGAAGGCAAACCATGAAAATGGATGCACCCAAGAAGGAAAGAAGTCTGGCTCTCAGAATTGATGAAGGTTCAGATTTGGAGGATGATGAAATGGCTATGATCACGAGAAATTTTAAAAAGTACCTGATGAGAGGAAAGGGTTTTTCAAGAGGTACAACCTTCAACAAACAAAGGACTACTGAAAAACAGACCAATAAGGACTGCTACAAGTGTGGTAAGATTGATCACATGATAAGAACTGCCCTCAATGGGAAATTGAGTGGAAGAAGGAAAGGGCTGAACGAAGGAGCAGGAAGAAGGAACAGGTTCAACCAAAAAAGAACAAAGGATCAACAAAGGCTATGATTTCTGCCTGGGGAGAAACATCAGATGAGGACTCAGAAGATAAAGCTGGAGATGAACAAGCTCTTATAGCCATCGGAGAATCAGATGATGAACAAGAGGTAAGTATCTTCATCTCAAAGACAAGATTAAATTCCTATCTAAAGAAAGGTTATCTGAACATTTGCTGGATTTCATTGATGACTTTGAGATAATTAACAATGAAAAGGAAGAGCTGTCTCGGGAATGTATGATCCTAAAAGCCAAGTGCAAAAATCTAGAGTCTAGGGCTAATGAGAGTGAAAGTGAAAATACTGAGTTGAAGAACCAGGTTCTTGAACTTGACACTAGTGTCCTAGAACTTAGGTCTGAGAACTTAAAACTGAAACTAGGAACAGGAAAGAAGAAAGCTAATCACACTCATCTCAACCTAGAAGAAAACTTAGGAAAAATGAAGGATGAGCTATACAGGAAAGATGAGTAGATAAGAGTATTAAAAGAAGATCTAGGGAAGGTAAAACATGAACTAGACAGAACTTGCAAATGGAACAAGGCTTCTGATGCACTATCCTGGCTACACGAACATCACAGTAGCAACACAAGAGGACTTGGTTATGGGACTCAAGCACCTAAATGGGATCCTAAAAGCAAGTACCTCACTCTTGCTGAAAACAAAATTTGCACACATTGTGGCAAGACTGGTCACTACAAAAATGAATGTAATGCAAAAGAAAAGACTAGTCAAAAGAACAAAACTTTTGTTCAAAGAAAAAATAGGCTGCCTGGGCGGGCTAGAAGGAATTTGATTTATCCCTTTGCCCATAGAAAGGGACCCAAACTAGTTTGGGTTCCTAAGACTAACCCCTGATTTCTTTTTGCAGGTCCAAGTGAAGGGAAGTAGCCAAATATGGTACATGGACAGTGGCTACTCAAAACATATGACTAGAAGCAAGAACCAGTTCTTTTCACTTGAGGACTTAAAGGGAGGCAATGTCTCCTTTGGAAATGGGAAGAAAGGTGAGATCATTGGAGTTTGAAAGGTAGGTAAGATAGACTCTCACTCTATTGAGAATGTCTACTTGATAGATAGCTTGAAATATAGCCTGATCAGTATGTCACAATTGTGTGACAGAGGTAACCTCGTAGCATTCACCTCCACAAAATGCTTTGTGATTAATCTTACCACTGACAAGATTGTTTTGCAGGGAAAGAGAGTTAACAATATTTTCATTGTAGATTTGTCCACTCTCTCAGAAAATGAACTAACTTGTCTAAGTGTGCTGGATAATGATCCCCTCCTATGGCACAAAAGACCAATCATGCCAGTCTGAATCAGCTAAACAAATTAGTCTCCAAGGACATTGTGATAGGGTTACCTAATATCAAGTTCAAGGAAGACAAGGTTTGTGAGGCCTGTGCAAGGGGGAAGCAGGTAAAATCATCCTTCAAAAGCAAGAAAATAGTAAGCACAACCAAGTCGTTAGAACTGGTCCATATGGATCTCTGTGGTCCAATGAGAACCATGAGCAGAGGTGGAAAGAAATATGTAATGGTGCTTATTGATGATTATTCTAGATTTACCTGGGTTCTATTTCTAACTTCTAAAGATGAAGCATTTGACATGTTTACTGCATTTGTTAGAAAAACTCAGAAACAATTAGGAAATCAACTTGCATTCATTAGGTCTGATCATGGAACTGAATTTGAAAATGCAAAGTTTGTTGAATTCTGTGATGAAAATGGTATGATCATAATTTCTCTGCCCCTAGTACTCCTCAAAAAAATGGAGTAGTCGAAAGAAAGAATAGGACTCTTGAAGACATGGCTAGGACTATGCTTCTTTCTAGTAAGCTGTCCCATAGCTTCTGGGCAGAGGCTATAAACACTACATGTTACATTATCAATAGATGCATGACTAGACCTGTTACAGAGAAGACTCCCTATGAGTTACTTAAAGGGAGAAAACCAAATATATCCCATCGTAGGGCATTTGGATGTAAGTGCTTTGTGCATAATAATGGAAAGGAGTCCCTAGGTAAGTTTGATCCCAGAAGTGATGAGGGAGTATTATTGGGATATTCTTCACATAGCAAAGCATATAAAGTGTTCAATAAAAGAACTTTATGTGTAGAAGAAAGTGTACATATAGTATTTGATGAAACTAACATTCTTTTTGAGAGACATGAACATGAGGCTGAAGCCATTGGGTTGGTAAAGGACTTGACTAAAGCCTCAGCACAAGTCAAAGTGGCACCAAAAGAAGGAACAGGTGATGGAACGGGTTCTTCCATCCAGGGCAACCTGACAAGGGGTACTAATCAAGGAGGAATTGAAATAAATCCCCTAAAATAACTTGGTCATGACCCTGTTCCTCAGCAACAGAACATGAGAGAAACATCTAGCAAAAACCAGTTGGTTGTGAAACCTCACAAGCATAAAAGTTCTCATCCTATTGAGAACATTATCACTGATCCAACATCTGGAGTCAAAACTAGATCATAATTAAAGAATCGGTGTGCTTTTGATGCCTTTTTATCTCTTATTGTGCCTAAAAATGTTGTTGAGGCTTTGCAGGATACAGATTGGGTGAATGCAATGCAAGATGAACTCAATCAGTTCGAGAGAAGTCAAGTTTGGCATCTAGTTCCAAGACCCAAGGATAGATCAGTTATTGGCACAGAATGGGTCTTCAGAAACAAACTTAATGAAGATGGAACCGTTACAAGAAACAAGGCAAGACTGGTGGTTCAAGGTTACAGCCAAGAGGAAGGCATTGATTATGATGAGACTTTTGCTCTAGTTGTAAGACTAGAGGCAATAAGGCTCCTCATAGCCTTTGCAGCACATATGGAATTCACTCTTCATCAGATAGATGTCAAAAGCGCCTTCCTGAATGGTTACCTGAAAGAAGAAGTGTTTGTAAAACAACCTCCAGGGTTTGAGAGCAAAGAATGTCCTGATCATGTGTACAAGTTAGACAAAGATCTCTATGGACTCAAGCAGGCCCCAAGAGCATGGTATGAACGACTGTCCAAATTCCTACTGGAGCATGGTTACAAAAGAGGTAAAATTGACAGTACCTTATTCTTAAGGGAAAAAGGTAAGGATCTCCTTGTGGTACAAATATATGTTGATGACATAATCTTTGGGGCCACCACTGATAAGCTAAGTAAGGACTTTGCAAAATTAATGGGGGTGAGTTTGAAATTAGTATGATGGGTGAGCTTAACTTCTTCTTAGGCTTGCAGATCAAACAAAGTCCTAATGGAACCATGATCCATCAGCAGAAGTATGCAAAAGAGCTTATCAAAAAGTTTTAAATGGAAGAATCAAATGAAATAGACATACCCATTGCAACTGCCACTAAATTAGACATTGATGAACCTGGTTCATCAGTTGATCAAAAGTTATACAAGGGTATGATTGGTTCACTCCTGTATCTTACTGCCAGCAGACCTGACATTATTGTCAGTGTAGGGCTTTGTGCCCGTTTTCAGGCAAATCTAAAGGAGTCTCACTTGACTACTGTCAAGAGGATACTAAGATATCTGAAAGGCACCACTGATCTGTGTCTTTGGTACCCCAAAGGTAGTAATTTCAATCTAGTAGGATATGCTGATGCTGATTATGCAAGTTTCCTAGTGGATAGGAAAAGCACCTCAGGTATGACACACTTCCTTGGTTCATGTCTTGTGTCATGGGCTACTAAAAAGCAAAATTTAGTGGCCTTATCCACTGCTGAAGCTGAGTATGTTGTTGTTGCCTCTTGTTGTGCTCAATTGCTATGGATCAAACAACAACTGATAGATTTTGGCATTAAAGTTGGTTGCATTCCTATATTCTGTGATAACACTAGTACTATAAGTATGACAAAGAACACTGTTCATCATAAGAGGACTAAGCACATAGATGTTAGGCACCACTTCTTAAGAGATAACTTTGAGAAAGGTTTGATCTACATAGAATTCTGTGCTACTGAAAAGCAAATTGCTAACATCTTTACTAAAGCACTAAGTAGAGAAAACTTTGGGAGGAACAGGTTGGAATTAGGGATGATTAAGATCACCTAATAGGTTCAGGTTAGAATGCACAATGAATATATATATATATATATATATTTGGCTAGGAAAGCTAACTGTGTGTAAATATCTAGATTAATTTTTACTCAGCTTCATACTTTAATTAGTATACTCCTGTGCCATGTGTTTATA